>NC_139940.1:59956797-60556797 GCF_963454915.1 Gymnoscopelus microlampas
ACAGACGCTGTGGAAGAGTGGAAGTTGAAGCGACCTAATATAACTATCCCTGTGACCACTGACAATGCCAGGAATATAGTTAATGCTGTTGGAGCTGCTGGGCAGGGGCCACAAATAGGCTGCTTTGCCCATGTCATTAACCTGGGTGCTCAGAAAGGAATGGCAGTGCAGCAGGTTTCTCATCTTCTAGCAAAGATGAGAAAAATGTTCACCTTCTTTCACAGAATCACAACAGCAGCCCATGTGTTGAAGACAAAGCAGGAAGCGCTGAAGGTTGATGACACAGACACAGACACAGACACAGACACACATACACAAACACGCAAACTTGTCCAAGATGTGCCAACGAGGTGGAATTCCTCTCATGATATGAAGGAAAGATACATTGAGGAGTGTCATGCACTAGGGTTCTGCATAACAAAAATGGAGTCTCACACAAGTCAAACAGTTTAAATGATGTTTATTTCTTAACTAATTACTAAAGATTAAATCAAAAATCAATGATAAAGTAGTGAGGTGTGAGCAAGTCAGTAGTCAGGGTGTCTGCAGTGTATGGATGTGTGGAGTGTGCTGTGTGCGTGTTGTAATAAGGGTGCGAAAAGGGAACTGAAAAGAACTGATTAGGCCAACATAGGCAAGGACCCACAGACAGGGACAACCTGTCTGTATGGAGGAGAGAGAGAGAATGAGAGACTGGGAGCAGCACTGCTTTTATACTCTCCCAGCCACACCCCTCTTAGGAGGGCCAATTGGCTGACGGCCTGCTCCCCTCTGCAGGTGACAGCACTGTGGCAGCTAGCAGGCCACAGTGAGGCAGAGGGGGGCAGGGCCGTCACCCCCCCCCCCCCCCATAAGAATGGGGTTCCACCACATTATGTTCCATCCATTATCTATAAAGAAAAACAAATCAAATTAGCAACCAATCATGGCCTCCAAAACCACTTTTAATACCAAATCTTCACTTTGTTACTTTGACTTTACATTTTTATTTCCAAGCCCCTACAGCCAAAACACTTTTTCCCGCCATAACAATACTTAAAGCAAAACCAATTAATACCTGTAACCTGTATGTACCAAGCCTGTTTCCCCACCCGCCACGCTATCCTGCCTCCAGCCTCAGCAACCAGTGCGCACAGGAGCAATTTAAGAGTTGAAGACAGGATAGCCTATTATGGAAAACACAAGATTAGGACAAGCAAAAACCAGGTATAACTAAATATTTAGTATGCACGAGAAAGTGCGTCTGCCATTACATTGGCAGAGCCTTTGATATGGCGAATTTCAATATTATATTAAAAGGCTGCAAAAACAACGCCCATCTCATCAATCTCTGGTTTGGATTTTGCAAAGACTTCAGAAACGTTAACGGGTTGTGGTCTGTGTAAACCACAAGTGGAGTCAACCCCGAACCCAGATACACATCAAAATGCTGTAGGGCCAATATCAATGCTAGGGCCTCTTTTTCAATTACAGAGTAGTTCAATTGATACCTGTTGAACTTTCGTGAATAGAACGCCACTACACGGTCGACCCCCTGCTTGTGTGACTGCAACAGAGCGGCCCCTGCCCCCACATTGGAAGTGTCTACCTGTAGCGAAAATGAGTCTCCCAGACGTGGAGCGGCTAACACAGGGGCTGAACATAACAGACTCTTGAGGTTTGTAAATGCCAACTGACATTTTGTGGACCAAATAAATAGAACATTCTTTTTAAGCAGACGAGTTAATGGCTCTGCTACGGACGAAAAGTTCTTACAAAAAGATCTGTAATAACCAACTAGGCCTAGAAATCGTCTTATTTCTCCTTTTGCAGTTGGGGAGGATAGTAAACTATAGCCTGGACCTTATCCTGAACCATGCAAACCTTACCTTGGCCCACCACCCTGCCCAAATATTTGACTGTTGCACGTGCAAATTCGCACTTGGCCAAATTAACCGTCAATTGTGCCCAGACCAATCTATCAAAAAGAGCTTTTGCACGTTCCATGTGCTCAGACCATGTATCACTAAAGATGACCACGTCATCAAGGTATACAGCGCATCCCTCTAAGCCAGCTACCACCCTATTCATGAGGCGCTGGAAAGTAGCGGGCGCGTTACGCAAACCAAAAGGCATAACATTGTATTTGTATAAACCAGACGGCGTAACAAATGCGCAGATCTCCTGCGCCCGCTTTGATAGAGGGACTTGCCAGTATTCTTTCAAAAGGTCGAACGTACTGACGTAAGTGGCTGATCCTACTTCGTCAATACAATCTTCCATGCGTGGAAGAGGAAACGCATCAGGCCTTGTGATGTCGTTGACCTTTCGATAATCAGTACACAGTCTGTAGGTCTTATCAGGCTTGCTCACCAGTAGGCAAGGTGATGCCCAACTCGAGTTGCATGGCTCAGCGATATGGTTATCAAGCATGTAACTAACCTCCATATTCAAAGTTTTACATTTTTCGGGTGAGACCCGATAGAAACGCTGTCGAATAGGTCGAATTGTACTATCAACCTCCACATCATGTTCAATTAAATGTGTACGTGAAGGCACATCTTGAAACAAAACAGGATATCCGTTAACAAGAGCCACCAACTCAGCGTGTTCATCATCCAAATAAGCCAAATTAGAGTCTAATTTCCTCAAAGATTCTGAATTGTTCAACCTACCTTGTAAAAGAGCATCAGGAATTTCACCCACGTCTGGATTAGCCCCCATAGCTGTAGACCCCTCTACCCTGGTAGTACAAAGAGCTGCATTAGCAGTTTTCCCAGAGTAATAGGGCTTTAACAGATTCACATGACAAAGTTTAGTCTTTTCCCTATTGTCTGGAGTAGCAATGGTGTAATTCTGCTCTGTGTCTTGTCTCACAACAAACAGCAGCAACGGCAACAAACAGCAAACCCTCCTGCAGAAAATAACCATATGCACTACTGTTCACCTTGTCAACAGACATGACTTTACCAAACATCTCTTGCAAACTGGGATCACTTTTCTGTTCTGCAGCCAAATCAGCATGTGACATAGACTTAAACTGCTCAGGTAGAGTCAAATCCAATAGACCAGAACCCATATCCCGATCCGTAACGTTGCAATCTGAGGTGGCCATGGCACGTGTAACAGCGCAAGCTGGATAAACCACTGCCCCCTCAGATGCAAGGTCCGGCCGTATAGGACCAGGCCACTTTCTAGTCACAATATTTGGTACCTGATCAGCCCAGACACGTTCGCCACATAGGTTGTTACCGAGAATGATGTCAACCCCTGCAACAGGCAACTCGGGCCGCACCCCAATGTGAACCTCTCCACTAACCAAGTCTGAAATGAGAGACAGTTTATGTACAGGAACAGAAAACACAAACATGCCCATTCCCTGAATCAGAATACTCTCGCCTGTATCAGTTTCAGTTGTAAAAGGTAACACAGACTCTCGTACAAAAGAATCAATCGATCCACAGTCTCGCAAGACTTTCACTGGCACTTTTTTGTCGCTTCCCATCACAGATACAAACCCATTAGAAATGAATGGCAAGTATGCCTCAACAGTTTTTGGCTTTAAGAGTGCATTCTGCTGTCCTAAAGGTAAAGCCACAGGGCTGAGTGAGTTGGCAAGTGCAGCTGGTTTCACTTGTGAGCTGGTGAACTTCCCTTTAGATTTAAGGACTGGACACTCGTTTTTCCAGTGTCCCTCAGCCTTGCAATAATGACATGCCTCTGATTTGTCATGTGCACCTGGTGTCACCTTGTTCTCAACCTTGTTGTCAACCGTGTTGCCATGGAACTCTGAACCACCCTTTACACGAGAAAACCTCTTATCAGTACCACTGCAGTTACCACTGTAGTTATGCCTGTGTAACAACACATACTCATCTGCTAAAAGAGCAGCCTCAGCAGGTGTTCTTACTTTGCTCTCATTGATATAAGTGGCCACATTAACTGGTACTGTATTCTTAAATTGTTCCAAGACAACAAGATTAAACAATTGTTCAAAATTCTGAACCTCTGAGGATGAACACCAGCGTGAGAATTGTGTAGTCAAATCTCTGACAAATTCAACATGGGACTGTTTGTCCTGTTTTTTCCAATTACGAAACCGCTGCCTGTAGGCCTCTGGCACCAATTCATATATTTTTAGGACAGCTGCCTTCACTTTTGTGTAGCTCATGCTATCAATAGGGCTTAACGCTGCAAAAGCCTCCTGTGCTTTACCTGTGAGCACATATTGCAACATTAAAGTGCGGTCTACATCAGACCAGTGTCTTGCATCTGCGATTCTTTCAAATAACAAAAAAAATGTGTC
This sequence comes from Gymnoscopelus microlampas, assembly GCF_963454915.1. NCBI lineage: Eukaryota > Metazoa > Chordata > Actinopteri > Myctophiformes > Myctophidae > Gymnoscopelus > Gymnoscopelus microlampas. The sequence continues at coordinate 59,961,083 of NC_139940.1, forward strand.
AGGATCCTTTTTGTTAAACCTGGGTACTAGCCTCAAGTTTGTACTGATGTCAGAGGATTTGGGACCTCTCCCCCTTTCAGGAGTGAGAGAGAGCAATGCATCGGAGGTTAGAAGGCCTTGTTGAATCAATTCAAGTTTTTTGTATTCAACGTCCAATTTTGCCATTTCAGTTTGCTGTTTTATTTTAGCCACTTCCACCAAATGCTGTTGTTTAAGCACCAAAAGTTCTTTCTTTTCTTGAAACCCAAGATCAGAATCAACCGAATCATCATCTTCGTCACCCTCCTCCTCCTCAACATTACTCTCATGAATGTTCTCCTGCACTTCCTCCTCTTTTAGAATGCCTTTAGTTACCAAACTCCCCAATACATTGGCCTTTACCGCATCCTTCAGAGTTTAATTTACTGTTATTTCAAAACGCCCTGCAATTAACAGCAATTGGTCCCTTGTGCACTTATTCAATAACTCCACTGAAGGAGATTTAACAAAATCCTCAACAACTGAGCTCATTTTGTGTGCAGATTACAAAAAAAATAATACGAAATGCAAGTGTTGGAACTGTGAACACAGGGCGCGGCACAAACTTAACAAAGTGGAGCAAACTCGTCACCTATTGTGACCCCCCAGGATCTGGCCCTACCCAAAATCACCACTAAGGGGAAATAACAAAATGAACAAAACACTAGCACTCTACCAGTACCAGCCTAGGGATTTGCACCAAGCACCAAAACCCATGCCCTGCATTCACCTCCCAACATTTACCTTAATGTTGAACCTGCACACACTGGGGCAAAACGCTCCCTCTGTCTCCAGGACCTAGTAGCAAAACAAACAAACACTTGTGTGAAAACTCCAAACAAACAAATTTCAACCAATGTCAAATTCAAAGCTCAAATTTTAACTTTAACTTATACCAAACTATACCAACCTAAGTTTTAGACGAGCCCCCATTTTGTCATGCACTAGGGTTCTGCATAACAAAAATGGAGTCTCACACAAGTCAAACAGTTTAAATGATGTTTATTTCTTAACTAATTACTAAAGATTAAATCAAAAATCAATGATAAGGTAGTGAGGTGTGAGCAAGTCAGTAGTCAGGGTGTCTGCAGTGTATGGATGTGTGGAGTATGCTGTGTGCGTGTTGTAATAAGGGTGCGAAAAGGGAACTGAAAAGAACTGATTAGGCCAACATAGGCAAGGACCCACAGACAGGGACAACCTGTCTGTATGGAGGAGAGAGAGAGAATGAGAGACTGGGAGCAGCACTGCTTTTATACTCTCCCAGCCACACCCCTCTTAGGAGGGCCAATTGGCTGACGGCCTGCTCCCCTCTGCAGGTGACAGCACTGTGGCAGCTAGCAGGCCACAGTGAGGCAGGGCCGTCACAGGAGCATGCTGCGGTGTATTCTGCAATGACACACAAGAGTGTGAAGAAAAATCTTAAAAACCTTGCGACATTATCTGACAATGACCTGAGACTGGCTGAAGAACTCGTCACTGTTATGAAACCCCTGAAAACTGTGACTACCCTTATGTGCACTGAGTCATCTCCATCCATATCAATGATCCTGCCATTGAAAATGATGATCCTGAAAACTATGGAACGGTCTGATGATGATTGCCCAGCAGTGAGGGATGTCAAATCAGCCATCAGGAAGGATCTGGAGCAGAGATCTGGAGCAGAGATACAATCCCTTCAGGATTACCTATACAACAGCACCGCTTTGGATCCACGATTCAAGTCTCTGCTACACTTGGATGTTGCCACTCGCCAGAGAGTCTATGGTGCACTCACCACAGAGATTGTGGTGAGCATTGAACAAGTAGGCATTCTTTTATTAATTCAGGTTATTTTATTTTATTCATGTAAAATTGTTTTATCATCCTGATTGGCGAATTCCAAACTTTGTTGGCCCACAAGAACCTACCTGACCTGGCGGAGACCTGTGCTCCGAGGAGCACTTTTTCTAGTTTTATATGGACCTGTTTTTGTTTAATAGCTGCTAAGAATGTACCCCAGAAGATGGTTGAGGTATAGCTCCACCGGAGAGATGTATTTATTTTATATGGACCTGTTTTTGTGTACTATGCTGCTAAGAATACACCCCAGAAGATGGGTGATTTATAGCTCCATCAGATATCATAGCACATTTATCTTTTACTTTTTACAAGGTGCTGTTTTAGTTTCATGTGCTGCTAAAAATGCACAGCAGAAAATGGGTCAGGTGTAGCTCCATCAGGTACATTTATTTGTATAAGATATTTTTGTTTTATAATACTGCTAAGAATACACCATGGAACAGTGGTTCTCAAACCTTTTAATATCAGGAACCCTCAAATTCATTGTAATGTATTTGGTAGTGGACCCCCATCTGAAAATATGTTGTGCTAGAGACATACAAGATTGTTGTTGTTAGACTGTTTAAGAAATATTCAAACATTTTCAAATGTGTTAGATTTTTTGGAAAATTGCAGATCTACAAGCTGAGCTTGTAGATTGGTTATTTTATATTCTATAGGGTTAAAATGGTTAAACTGATTTTTATGCCATATTAACACATTTTTTTCTGGGGAACCCCTGGAACCCCCCTCAAGGACCCCCTGCCTTAGAATATGGGTATTGTTCAATGTAATTTTATATTCTATAGGGTTAAAATGGTTAAACTGATGTTGATGCCCATATTAACACATTTTTCTGGGGAACCCCTGGAACCCCCCTCAAGGACCCCCTGCCTTAGAAGATGGGAATTGTTCAATGTTAAAACAAAATGCTGAATAAAGTACACATTTTGGAGAAAAAAAACTTTTTTTTCAGAGCTGCCAAGTCTCACCCTTTGAGAGTGAGAGTCACGCAATTTAACCTCTTAACACGCCACACTTGCCATTTCACACGCTTTTTCCCCCTCTCACAGCAAAAAAAAACAAAAAAACAGCAACCGGGTGGAAAACGTATATACATACACATACATACATACATACATACATACATACATACATACATACATATAATGGCGAAACGGCTGGGTGAAAATGGGCAATATATAGTTTGTTGTGAATGAATGGGCGTATGGGTGGCCGATATTGAAAAATATACTATCACAATATTTTGCAAGCTGTGTCACGATAGACGACATTTAGCACAATTTTTTCTTTTCTGTTCGTTTTTAGGATTCTTTTATTATGATTATTAATAACTTATATGATGATTAATTATATTTGATTAAGATTTATGATCTTATAATAATCATGGGCCAAGTATAATCATTATCTATAATCATTATCTAATAATGAATCATCATACATTTTATTAAGTAATGTGTTCACATAGAGACAGACAGGCTAGATATAGATAGATATATAGTTAGATAGATAGATAGAATATTCGTGTTATGCTGATGGATAGATAGATAATGTACATTTGTTTGTACTCAAGTACTGTACAAATTTGAGGGGTTTTAACTGTACTGGATTATCTTCAATTTTCTACTCCACTACATCTCAGAGGCATATTCTCCTTTAGTAAACTGTAGATGTGTATAATTATTACAAAACCTGCATTAACCACTTTATCCCTATGTACTTGTACACGCATGGCTTTGCGAGTTGTTGTGAGCTTGTAGATCAGCTGTTTTCTAAAGATTTTTTAAACATGTTGACTTATTAGAGGTTGCACATGAACTCTGCAGTCGCACTGAGGCGCTCCAACAATAACACATGTGGACGTGACATTGTGTCACAAAAACCCGCAAAAGACACCAAAATAACACTGTTCAACGGGCTAATTAGTTAGCATTGATGACATTGACCACACTGACGTTCATACAGGTTGTAGATGTTTAACATAGCCGTTTGAGTGACGACAGCAGCGTTGTTTAACATAGCCGTTTGAGTCACGACAGCAGTGTTAGCATTAGCCGCATGCTAACGCTACCCGTCCCTTAGCTTAGCCACACGCTAACGGCCCATTATAGGCAGCTCTTGGCTAATAATCCTTAAACCCAACTAACGGCAACACAGTAATGGACATAAGTATTCACATACGTGCTTTAGACAGCAACAACCAGCACAATTCATATTGTCATAGTCTTGACAATATGAATGACAGGGCTGCTGAGCTGGAAGTAAATCTGGACTGCTGATCTGGGATCTGCCCTCAGCATGAGACGACCAATGAGAGTTAGCGCTTAGGTTGTTGCTAAGATACAGTGTGTGACACATAGCGTCTCTGCCCCATAGCCTGTAGATCTCTCACACATGATTGGCGTAGCCTGCGTTGCCAGGTCTGCCTCTTGTATAAACGATTTTGGGCTTATTTGGACGTGCTTTTGGGGCTTGTTTGCATAGACCACAGCAGCGCTTGTTTCTCTCCCGTTTCACATGTGGCAACGAAGGTGCTGATTTGTTGTGGCAGATGATGATGATTGGCTGTTCAAAGAACCCTCCGGAAGTAAATTGTGGCTGGCGAAGTGATTTGCATAAGTATTGGGGCATAATGCGTTTGGTATTAATTGTACATCCTGTAAGTACAGTAACGGTATGGGAAGCAGGTATGCTGGGAGGCAGAATATTGAGGATTTTTTGTGAAAAGTTTGGAGTTAGTTGGGCCATGGGTCTGCTTGGATACCCTCCACATGCAATCATGATGACTCCATGAGTTTGCTTGTCAATTATTGTGGCAGGATGTCAGGAGCAACCAGACAACACTACGACCAGGTAGGGTCCATGTTAGCCCTGGTGCAGAGCGTTAGTGAGTTAGAGAGAACTCACTAACGTTCTGGACCAGGGGTAGGTCCAAATGTTTACAAATGGACTGCAGTCTGCACAGAACCCTAGCCATCAGATCCAAAGTAGACTAGGTTTTTTTGCGACCAAAAGACCATGTATTATGCAAGTACATAATGAGGTTGACCTAAGTTTCTCAGCTGCATTATATTTGTTATTAGTGTCTATATGTCCTCTGAAACAAAGGGGTTTATAGTGAAAACTTACTTAAGTAAGTGCTTTATTTATAAATAAAGCACTTTGAAACTGAAGATGATGGCCAATGTTGATGATAATTGATTGATACAAAATAAATAAGCCCCCCCCCCGCAACGTTTCTGTACCGAATTAAAGAAATAAAAAACAGAAATAAAAATGGAATATCCGCGAACCGAACCGAACCAAACCGAACCGAACCAAACCAAAGCAAACCAAACCAAACCGCGAAACGAAGTGCGCGTGCGCAATGGTCACACATGCACGCGCGCTGTGCCCACGTGCATGTGCTTTTGTATCGAAAAAGTATCGAACCATGACGCCAAAATATTGAATTGAACCGAACCGTGAATTTTGAGAACCGTTGCAGGCTTAATATATATATGTGTGTGTGTGTGTGTGTGTGTGTGTGTGCGTGCGTGCGTGCGTGCGTGCGTGCGTGCGTGCGTGTGTGTGTGTTTGTTTGTTTGCAGTCGTAGAACCATTTCTGAGTGGTCTTCATGGTCCCAGTGTTCAGAGCTGTGTGGTGAAGGCTTCAAAAGCAGAAGCAGGAAGTGTTTGGGTAACGTGGATCTGGATAAACGAGAGCCAGACCCTAAATGTGACATCCTGAAAAACTTCCAATCAGAACCCTGCAATGTTACCACCTGCTGCTCAGGTACCTGTCTGTCTGTCTGTCTGTCTGTCTGTCTGTCTGTCTGTCTGTCTGTCTGTCTGTCTGTCTGTTTGTCTGTCTGTCTGTCTGTCTGTCTGTCTGTCTGTCTGTCTGTCTGTCTGTCACCTGCCCTGCTGTCTGTCTCAATTATAATTAATAGAGATAGAAGAAAGACTAGTGGTTAAAGGGTAAGACCACTTTGGTAGAGGTTTGGGTTGTGTATTTACCTTGCCATGATGTAACTCCAAAGGTGGGCAAGAAATAAAAAATAATTGCTCCATTGATTATAAAATGATAATTCAAAATATGCTCCTCATTGACTTACATTGTACGGTAAAACAGCTCTCAAAGTCACTCTTTTAGCACATAAATGAACCCAAACATAGACAATATAGAGCATCACCAAACCCAGTACTGTTTGTTTTTTTAATAAAAATGTCAACTTCCTGTTGATTTTACTATTTGAAGATCTGGATCCGGATCCGCTGATCCAGTCCGGGTTTTCTACTTATTAAAAAATGCAAAATCAACAGGAAGTTGACATTTTTATAAACAAAAAAAAACAGTACTGGGTTTGGTGATGTTCTATATTGTCTGAATCGACTTTGTTTGCGTTCGTTTTTGGGCTAAAAGAGTGACTTTGAGAGAAGTTTTACCGTACAATGTAAGTCAATGAGGAGCATATTTTGAATTATCAATTTCTAATCAATGGAGCAATTATTTTTTATTTCTTGCCCACCTTTGGAGTTACATCATGGCAAGGTAACTACACAACCCAAACCTCTACCAAAGTGGTCTTGCCCTTTAAGTACCTGCTCACCACCGTAGAGTGTAGGGGTTTGAATCCACCACCGTACATCTGGTTTGTACCGAGCATCTATATGAACACAACTGGTCGTGTTCAGGGAGGGAAGACGGGCGGGAAGGGCGATCCCTGTCACTGCACATATTTCCTACAGACTGGGGGCGGAGCTTGTCATCAGGGAGTGTTGAACGGGAGGAATATGACAGTACGTCCTCCTCACTGGCAGGTGAGCCAGTAGGATACAACAGCAGTGGAAGGGATTACTTTGCTTAACGACCAAATTGTGGAGAAAAAGGGGTCAAAATAATTGGCTACTCTAAATTTGAAAAAAAGGATGACTAATTGTGTGTGTGTGTGTGTGTGTGTGTGTGTGTGTGTGTGTGTGTGTGTGTGTGTGTGTGTGTAGCTGCAGAGTGGAAGGAGTGGTCACCATGGAGTGAGTGTTCTGTGACATGTGGCGGAAGGGGCGGAGTCAAGGAGAGAGTGAGGGTGTGTCATAGTGTGAAGGCGGAGTGTGTCGACACATGTGAGGGAGAAAAGCACCAATCACAACCCTGCACTTCAAACCAGCCCTGTCCAGGTACCCGTCTGTCTGTCTGTCTGTCTGTCTGTCTGTCTGACTTATGTACTGTGTATTTAGTTTTTACTTCACCCAACGAATAATGGTAGACATGCTCCACCGACATTTAATTTGAAGAAACAATCATGGAAAAACATTACAAAATATTAAAGCATACAACTTGCTTTGATTTCAAGGTAAATTTGTCTGTTTAATTCCACACATCCCCAATAATTCTACCATGTTTTTTCATCAGTTGCTACTTTAAAACATGACTTTTAGAACAAGAGTTGTATCTAGTTAAACTAGAAATATTGTTCCTGAAGAAACAATGTGGGCTCGCTTTAAAGCCACAAATTCAGTTTGACTTGGTCTTTGTGTTGTGTGTGGGTGCAGACTTGCCTCTGGTTGATCAGATCGGGAGCACCTGTTATCATTCTCCTAATTGTCATCAGTTAATGGCTTGAACAGCTGATGGTAGTAAGGGGATGGAGGGGTATAGGGGGCAGGAGTGATGGGTGCGGGGTGCTTCCCCCTGGCTCCAGTGAGCTTGTAGATTAGCTCTTCACTATGGCTTAAAGGACGCCTTCACCGATTTTCAACCTATCTTCATATAATTGGTCCTCACTAATACTCATGATAAAATGGTACAATTTTTTCCTACTTGGTCTGTGTCTCATGGGAGGGCTGTGGACAGTCCAGAAACCCGTCTACCAGTGACATCATCGTTAGGCATGATTTTTTTTTCCAACAAGATTTCACATTTTTTATTGCATTGCAACTTTCCAGGAATAGAAAGCCTGCAGTTTCTATTAGCTTGGATTCCCCATTGATGATGTCACTGGTAGACGGGACTCTGAACTGTCCACAGCCCTTCTCTGAGACACAGACCGAGTAGTTTTTATTTTTACCATTTTATCATGAGTATTAGTGAGGACCAATTATATGAAGATAGGTTGAAAATTGGTGAAGTCGTCCTTTAAAGTGTGTGTGTGTGTGTGTGTGTGTGTGTGTGTGTGTGTGTGTGTGTGTGTGTGTGTGTGTGTGTGTGTGTGTGTGTGTGTGTGTGGGGGGGGGGGGGGGGGGGGCATCAAAATATACTTTGAGTACCAAAGTAAAAGTACTACAATTTTCAGAAAATAGCCGATCTACAAGCTCATAACGCGTCACATTGTAGCTGTATGTGGTTACTGTAGGTTTTGTATTAATAATACAATCTGCAAAGTAACAAGTAACTAAAGCTGTCAAATGATGTAAAAGGACCTCACAATTAATTAAACTGTGCATTGTAAGCACTTGCATAGTACTTGAGTAAATATACTTAGTTACTTTGCAGCACCACTGAGCAGCCAATGACTGACAGATTAGGTACTACCAGCTGCACTGATTGCTAGAGTGTATAGGTACTTGGGTTTATACTAATGGTCTTAACTAAAAATGTATACATCACACAGCTTAGATCTTTGGATTAAATCGGAGAGCAGATCTGTGCGCACTTGGTGATGTAAAACAGTGTAAAACATGTGGCCACAGTGACTTTACGAAAACTTGGGCAAACACGGGCACAGCCCACAATGAAAAGCAAAGGTTATTAGCTTTTTTATTTGGACGTGACAGAAGAAGAAGAAGAGAGTAATCTTATAATCTGGCTTTAAAGGAGAATTCCGTTCATTTTAAGTGTTATGTTTGATGTGCGTCAAATCACTTACCAACGTAGAAATGAAAATCGCGTGACTCCACCGATCCCCCTATCGACCCCCACCGTTGGCATGATAGTAGGATAGTGGATAGCCCAAATTCGCCTATTTTAACAAATGCAAAGTCTGTTTTTTTGCTTCTAGTACTCATTGTTGAGTCCCATGATAATGTAACAGGCGCTAAAACTCCGAGAAGCTAACGGCTAATAACAGAACGAGCTAATGCTGGTTGCCGGTTTCTCTCCCGACCTGGCAACCTGGGGCTGCCATGCAGAGAGATAAGCAGCCCCAGCATTAGCTCGTTCTGTTATTAGCCGTTAGCTTCTCGGAGTTTTAGCGCCTGTTACATTATCATGGGACTCAACAATGAGTACTAGAAGCAAAAAAACAGACTTTGCATTTGTTAAAATAGGCGAATTTGGGCTATCCACTATCCTACTATCATGCCAACGGTGGGGGTCGATAGGGGGATCGGTGGAGTCACGCGATTTTCATTTCTACGTTGGTAAGTGATTTGACGCACATCAAACATAACAGTTAAAATGAACGGAATTCTCCTTTAAGAACATCTTTGTCAACCTGTCTATTCCCCAAGTGGCAAGCTAGCCTAACCCCTGTAATGCTGCTTTTATATTAAATATGCTGTAAGTGATATGTGTTGGTTAAAAGCGAATCTCTCAAGACAGATTCTGCTAACAGCAGAATGTGTCAGCACCACTGGTTGCCGGTTTCTCTCCCGACCTGGCAACCTGGGGCTGCCATGCAGAGAGATAAGCAGCCCCAGCATTAGCTCGTTCTGTTATTAGCCGTTAGCTTCTCGGAGTTTTAGCGCCTGTTACATTATCATGGGACTCAACAATGAGTACTAGAAGCAAAAAAACAGACTTTGCATTTGTTAAAATAGGCGAATTTGGGCTATCCACTATCCTACTATCATGCCAACGGTGGGGGTCGATAGGGGGATCGGTGGAGTCACGCGATTTTCATTTCTACGTTGGTAAGTGATTTGACGCACATCAAACATAACAGTTAAAATGAACGGAATTCTCCTTTAAGAACATCTTTGTCAACCTGTCTATTCCCCAAGTGGCAAGCTAGCCTAACCCCTGTAATGCTGCTTTTATATTAAATATGCTGTAAGTGATATGTGTTGGTTAAAAGCGAATCTCTCAAGACAGATTCTGCTAACAGCAGAATGTGTCAGCACCACTGGTTGCCGGTTTCTCTCCCGACCTGGCAACCTGGGGCTGCCATGCAGAGAGATAAGCAGCCCCAGCATTAGCTCGTTCTGTTATTAGCCGTTAGCTTCTCGGAGTTTTAGCGCCTGTTACATTATCATGGGACTCAACAATGAGTACTAGAAGCAAAAAAACAGACTTTGCATTTGTTAAAATAGGCGAATTTGGGCTATCCACTATCCTACTATCATGCCAACGGTGGGGGTCGATAGGGGGATCGGTGGAGTCACGCGATTTTCATTTCTACGTTGGTAAGTGATTTGACGCACATCAAACATAACACTTAAAATGAACGGAATTCTCCTTTAAGAACATCTTTGTCAACCTGTCTATTCCCCAAGTGGCAAGCTAGCCTAACCCCTGTAATGCTGCTTTTATATTAAATATGCTGTAAGTGATATGTGTTGGTTAAAAGCGAATCTCTCAAGACAGATTCTGCTAACAGCAGAATGTGTCAGCACCACTGCCCTAAACATGTCATAGGCCTCCGTCGGTCAGGGTTGACCATGGTTTCGCACATCCTACGGGTCTAGTCTGGAGCAGCGTCTCTTATGACTGAAGAGCCCTATACGGGAGTGGCAGTCTCGGTCACAGAGATCACATATGTATGTGGTTGTTGGTCTGTCTGTGTTGTTCCGCTCTTTTCTTCAGGCCCTCTTGTCTTTCGCTGCGTCTGACAGGTTTTTTCCCCCTGTCATGAGGTGTTGGTATATGGTACTTCTCCACTTTGTGCGGTCAGATGCAAGAGTTTCCCAGGACTTGGTGTTGATGTCAAGGGCCTTCATGTCTCTCTTACAGACATCTCTGTAGCACAGGTGGGGACGACCTGTTGTTCTCCTCCCATATGCCAGTTCTCCATAGAGAAGGCCTTTGGGAATGTGACCGTCCTCCATACGATGCAAATAGCCCAGCCAGCGCAGCCTGCGATGTCTGAGCTGTGTGTACATGCTGGGGAGACCAGCACGTGTCAAAACATCAGTGTTGCACACTTTGTGTTGCCAGGATATGCCCAGGATGCGGTGGAGGCTTCTCAGATGGAAGGAGTTGAGTCTTCTCTCCTGCCTGGCATAGGTTGTCCACGTCTCGCTGCCATACAGTAGCGTGCTGACAACGCAGGCGTTGTACACTGCCATTTTGGTTTTAACTGTCAGCTTAACTGTTCGGTTTTAACAAATTCACAATACAAGGTCTACTAAACTGGAAGACTCATTAAGCACTGAGCTTGTTTAAGATGAGATCCCCATGCACACAATTCATGATGACATATAAGAGACAGACAGATATACACACTACTATACAGAATGTCATACAATCAGTTTACAGGTTACTGGTATGAAAAGTGAAAAATGTGTACAAGAGAAGAAAAAGAAAGGGGGGGGGGAGTAGGGGGGTAGGTTAGGACTTGGGATAGGTTAAGACTTGGACAGGGGCCATTTTAGAATTGCAGCCTCCTGAAGGTGTATCTTTAGGGCAGTTTTGAAAGTGAGTAGGGCTTTACACTCCTTTACTCCTTTTGGTAGGGCATTCCACATTTTTGATGAATAGCATGAGAACAAGTTCATTTCCTTTGTTGAGCCAAAAAAGGGTTGAACATGATTTGTGGAGCTGCCTCTGGTGTTATGATCATGGACTTCATTAACATTTTGGAAGTATTTTGACAAATACAGGGGGGTCCCAATGTTGTGGTGTATCTTGAAAACAAGGCCCATAGCAAGTTGCTGTACTCTGTCCTCAACCCTAAGCCATCCAATCCTAGCAAAATGAGCAGGGGTTAGATGGGTTTTGTGATTGAGGCCAAGAAGTAGCCTTACAAGTTTGTTTTGGGATGTTTGGAGCCTTGTTTTTAAGGCCTTGGAGGTGTTGTGATACCATGAAGTGCATGCATAATCATAATAACCTTGTATGAGGGCCCCTGCAAGAATCTTCAGAGTATTCTTACTGACTAGATGATCAATCCTCCACAAATAGCGTGTTCTTTGGTTGACCTTTTTGATCGCTCTTTCGGCGTTTTTGTTACCGGAGAGGTTTGCCTCCAAGATGGAACCCAGGTACGTAATTTCCTCCTTTCTTGTGATAACATCATCACCCACTTTGATCGTGAAACTCTCAGCCTTGCTGCAGCCTGTCCCTGTCCGAGACTAGCAGGGCCAAGTCATCTGCGAACAGGAACAGTTTACAGTCGCAGGCTGAAGACATATCATTCACATATATCAGGAACAGAAAAGGTCCTAGTATACTTCCTTGAGGAACACCATAAGTCACTGGGAGGGGAGGGGACTGGGTGCCGTTTACTTCCACCACCTGCCTCCACCACTTGCCTACCCTTCCAGGTAGGATCTCATCCAGTTCACCGACGTAACATCAAAACCTATTGCTTTGAGCTTATTGATCATAATTGGGTGATTAATGGTGTCAAAGGCCTTCTGGAGGTCCAGCATGACCATGCCGCAATATTTGCCCTTGTCGACATCTTGTTTGATAGAGTCGTTCAAATAGAGAAGGCATGTGTCAGTGGCGTGGTTTGTTCTGAAACCAGATTGGAATTTGTAGATTAGATTTTTCTCGGCAAGATACTTATCGACCTGTTCATATACTATTTTTTCCATGACTTTCGAGATGGAGCTAAGAAAAGAAATAGGGCGGTAGTTGCCAGGGTCTAATTGGTTTCCTTTTTTGAAATCGTTAGGGACCCGTCCCTGTATGATGTATGTATGCCAAAGGGCTCGGAGGAGCTGTTGAACTGCACTGTCCCCTTCATATTGTTGTAGAAGGATGTGATCAGGCTGCGCAATTTTGGTGGGCATCCTATCTTTGGAAGAATCTCAAAAAGTTCTTCCCTGCTAACCATATCAAAAGCCTTAGTTAGGTCAATGAAAGCGATAAACAGGGGCATCTGCTGTTCTCTGCACTTCTCCTGAAGTTGCCTAAGGGAGAAGATCATGTCTGCCGTTGACCTTCCAGCTCGAAACCACACTGTGACTCTGATAGACACGTTCGGCCAGCTTTTGCAGGTGAGACAAGATGACTCGGCCGTAGACTTTGCCAACAATGTTGAGGAGGGAGATGCCTCTGTAGTTGTTACAGTCACTTCGCTCACCCTTGTTCTTATATAGGGTGATGATTTTTGCATCTCTCATATCCTGTGGTACACCTCCTTCTTGCCAGTACTGACACAGGACCTCATGCAGTGGAAGCAGTAGGGTGGTCTTCCAGCACTTTATCAGGTCCGGGGGGATTCTGTCGCTGCCTGGAGCCTTCCCTGTGGTCAAGCTGTCTATGGCCTTGCTGAGCTCCTCTAGAGTTGGTTCTGTGTCTAGTTCCTCCATAGTTGGTAGGCATGTAATGGCATCGAGGGCGGAGGGAGACACGATTGTTTGTCTTGAGTAGAGGTCGGAGTAGTGTTCCACCCATCTCTCTATCTGCTGGCCCTCGTCTGTGTCTCTCCTGTGGAGGATTTGAGGGGAGCTGTCTTGCACTGGGCTGGTCCAAGCGCTTTCTTGATGCCATCGTACATCCCCCTGATATTGCCTGATAAGGCATCTGCTTGGATGTCTTAGCTGAGCTGTGTCCAGTACTCATTGGCACAGCGTCTGGCAGTCTGCTGGATCTTACTCCTTGCAGCCCTGAGAGACTGCAGGTTCTTATCACTTGGTGACCGCTTATATTCCATGAGGGCGGTGCGCTTGGCTGTAATGACAGGGGTCATCTCAGACGACTTGGACTCAAACCAGTCATTGGTCCCAAAGGACCATGAGTTGTGGTCTGCGCCCACTCTGGCGTTGAAGTCGCCAAGGAGGATGAGTTGTTCCTGGCTGGGAACGTCCCTGATGGTGACTCAGATGTAGCAGACAGTGTGGGGGCATAGGCGCTGACAAGGGTGATGGGGCCTTCAGAGGTGTTGAGGCGGAGAGTAAGGAGGCGTGCTGAGCCGTTGCTGGCAGGTTCGATCAGATTCAGCAAGGTGTACTGCAAAGCCTTTTTCATGCTCTCTGGGCGCAGTGGAGCTCTTCGTTTAATAACGGCTGTTTTCCTGTTTTCCTGGCGTCGCTAGTGTCTTGGAGGTTTTCAGATAGGCCTGTCATCATTGTCCGTACGTTCCAACATCACAGTTTTAGAGCTGGTCTCTTGTTTTGTTTTTCTTTTGTTGCCGGGTGCTATGTAGGGAAAGGGGCGCAGGATGATAGCCTGGGCATGGTAATTAAGAGGACATAAGTATAAGTATCACCAACATGTTACTGATTATAGAGAATGTGAAATTATTGTAATTGGTTGTTTATTCGCTGCGCAATGTATGAATTGAATGTATAGAGCAGGCAAAGATTTATTACAGGGACAGAGCTCTCAGCTCTGTACCTGTTTTGATATTGGCAGTATTCTGTCACTTCTTCTTCTTCTTCTTCTTCTTCTTCTTCTTCTTCTTCTTCTTCTTCTTCTTCTTCTTCTTCTTCTTCTTCTGCCACTTTTCGCAGTTCTGGCTGAACCGTGCTGTCGCTTTTTACGAAACTCGGCCATATGGTAGATGGTCATGAAAAACGATCAAAAAATAATTCTCACAATCTTTCGTCCAAAGGTGGCGCTATAGCACTCAATTGAAAATGCCAACTTTGAACAGGTACAACTCATGCCCTGTTTGACCTACAACCATGAAACTTGGATAGACATACAGACAGATGTGCCACTTCAAAACTTCACACGTTACTGTTCTTTCCCTGAAAGTGCCCTGAAAATGCATTTTTTTCCTCCCTGTTCTGCCCTTAAAAATGCACTGTTTTGCCCCTGAAAAGAAGTTGTCACTACACACCCCCGTTTTTCCCTTCAACAGACATCCATATACATGAGAACAAAATAATGTGTGTTGAAGAAGGTGTCCGACTCATTATGAGGCGAAAGGTGATTTGAAGAGGTCCTTGACCAGTTGCTCAAATTAATTAGCATCTTAAAAGCAGTGATCATCAAAATAATTCAGCATTTTAAATGCCCTTCTTTGTCCCTCTTATTGCCCTGGGAATCCCCTGAAAATTCACTGTCTTGCCGATGGCAGGACATTTGAAGTTTTGAAATGGCACATCTGTATGCGTCTCCTCATGCTGAACAACTTTCACCCTCTGACTTTTGACCTCTGACCTTTAGATTTCCCACCATTTTGAATTATATGAAAAACAGTCATTGGCTCCTAACTTCTGCATTTTTTCACTTATGGAAAATCCGCTCCCGTCATTATGTCGGCAGAGGTCCAAAGTTCAAGTGTTAAACGTTTTGTGCAGATTGCTCCAAAATCCTAGGATTCCATAGATTTTAACTATTGCAGTTTTATGAAAATTATTCATCTGCGCCTAAAACATACATGCAGACTCACATTTCTTTGAAACTTTGAAGAAATGTACAGGGTCATTCCAAATATCACTGAAACCAATCTTACTCCAATTGGCCAAAGGGGGGCGCTATAGCAATTTCTTGAAAATGCAGACTTTAAACAGGTATAAGTCATGCCTCGTTTGGCCGAAAGTCGTGAAACTTGCTTACACTTGTGCCTTGACTCATGAGGAACACACGTATCGATTTGACCATTAAGCTTCGCCCTTAGATTTTCCGCAATTTTGAGCAGTTTGAAAAATACTTGTTTTTGCCAGTTCTGGCTTAACCGTGCATACACTTTTTACGAAACTCGGCCATATGGTAGATGCTCATGAAAAACTACCAAGAAATAATTCTCACACTCATTCGTCAAAGGGTGGCGCTATAGCACTCAATTGAAAGTGCCAACTTTGAACAGGTACAACTCATGCCCTGTTTGACCTACAACCATGAAACTTCGATACACACACGCGTCTCTTCATGCCCGACAACTTTTGTGGTCTGACTTTTGACCTCTGACCTTTAGATCGCCCACCATTTTGAATTATATGAAAAACAGCCATTGGCTCCTAACTTCTGCATTTTTTCACTTATGGAAAATCCGCTCCCATCATTATGTCGGCAGAGGTCCAAAGTTCAAGTGTTAAACGTTTCGTGCAGATTGCTCCAAAATCCCAGGATTCCATAGATTTTAACTATTGCAGTTTTATGAAAATTATTCATCTGCCCCTAACACATACATGCAAGACTCACATTTCTTTGAAACGTTGCAGTAATGTAGAGAGTCATTCCAAATATCACTGAAACCAATCTCACTCCAATTGGCCAAAGGGGGGCGCTATAGCAATTTTTTGAAAATGCAAACTTTAAACAGGCAAAAGTCATGCCTCGTTTGGCCGAAAGTCGTGAAACTTGCTTACACTTGTGCCTTGACTCATGAGGAACACATCTATCGCTTTGACCAGTAAGCTCCGCCCTTAGATTGTCCGCAATTTTGAGCAGTTTGAAAAACACTTAAACCCAGGATTTTTCAGCTATTTGCGTGAAACTGTATCATCTGTGTGATCTCCTTTTTCACAGTTCCTTGTCTGTTGGTCCAATGGCGTCTCCCTTAAATGAGTGCCTCACAATCTCAAGGTCGTCAGTTTAAGCTTCACTTGCAGACTTCATTTAAGTTGAATTGCAAACAACATGACTGTATCAATGAATACATGTGCAAATGGTAAAGATAACCTGAAATGCATATTTGAGAGTACGTTTTTCAACGTATGACATACTTCATTCTGAAAATAGCCGATCTACAATCTCAAAACCTTTCAGATAGTAACGTGTTTCTGAGCTTGTAGATCGGCTGCTTTCACTGTTTTCGGTTTGCGAGGAGACATACAATTTCTCTATTGGTAAATGGTTTGTGAACGAGTGATCTTAGTGTTGGCTTGGTTCATGACAGAAGGCAAGAGTTTATGATCTTCAACAGACAACATCAGCCTGGACAAAACTATAGCACTATAGGTAGTGTTGCAGCCTATTAGTCCGAAGGTTGAGAGTTTGATTCCTGTTAATGGCAATAGGTTGAGATGTCCAATCAATCCATTCTGTTTTCATCTCTCTCTCTCATCAATCTATTCCGTTTCCATGTCTCTCTTCAATCTATTCCGTTTCCATGGCGCTCTCTCTCTCTCATCAATCTATTCCGTTTCCATGTCTCTCTCTCTCTATCTCTCTCTCTCTCTCTCTCTCTCTCTCTCTCTCTCTCTCTCTCTCCCTCTCTCTCTCTCTCTCTCTCTCTCTCTCTCTCTCTCTCTCCAGTTTCCATCTCTCTCTCTCTCTCTCCAGTATCCATCTCTCTCTCTCTCTCCAGTATCCATCTCTCTCTCTCTCTCTCTCTCTCTCTCTCTCTCTCTCTCTCTCTCTCTAGTTTCCATGTCTGGCCCTGTATTATCGCTGCTTGCAGCTATATTTTTTTCATTGCAGTTGAAAAGGCTTTAGAAATGTGAGAGAAAAACACCTGCAATGGCTCACTAGAGTGGAATTTTCAGTTAAAACTTTTGAAACCTTTAACCTATGAATGTGTGAACCGTGTATCTATCGGTACAGCGACCAGCCGTTACGCGTCTTGGCACAGGGCTTCAGACAGCAGGCATACATTTAACTTGAAAAGTGAATCTGTGTAATTTAAGTAAATATTGTTCACTCTGTTGCTACCAGTGAATATTCTAGGCTATAATCATTCATGTACAGATGTGCCACTTCAAAACTTCACACGTTACTGTTCTTTCCCTGAAAGTCCCCTGAAAATGCATTTTTTTCCTCCCTTTTCTGCCCTTAAAATGCACTGTTTTGCCCCTGAAAAGAAGTTGTCACTACACACCCCCGTTTTTCCCTTCAACAGACATCCATATACATGAGAACAAAAGAATGTGTGTTTAAGAAGGTGTCAGACTCATTATGAGGCGAAAGGTGAAAATTAATTAGCATCATAAAAGCAGTGATCATCAAAATAATTCAGCATTTTAAATGCCCTTCTTTGTCCCTCTTATTGCCCTGGGAATCCCCTGAAAATTTACTGTCTTTGGCGATGGCAGGACATGTGAAGTTTTGAAGTGGCACATCTGTATGGCTATCCATTATAATCATTAATCCATATAATCATTCATATAGACTATCCATTATAATCATTAATCCATATAATCATTCATAGGCTATCTATTTTTCACTCAAGAGTGTAAATGTAGCGTAACCATTTCCTAAACCCCGTTCGTGTACCTAATTCAAGCTCACCGCTACAGCGATTGCGCTATTTTATACGTTTTTGTCATAAAGATTTTACATATAGGATCTCAGTTACCGTTCCAAGTTACACATTCACGTTCCCAGTTATAGCCTATCCTCCAATAATTGAACAAAGCTCTGTCTGTCCCCAAATCTCTTCTGCCCGGTTCTCCTCAGTGCCTGGCCCTGGAGCAATTGATCTGCATTTGCACATGGCCATTGACCATCAGCATGTGCACGGAACACCGATGCCTGTTTTTCACTTTACCCAAATTTGAGCAGTTTAATAGCCTTTTTCCGCACCTCAGTTTAACTCTACGTGCGCGACCCCAAAGTGGTCCGCGAAGCATTCACTGGGGGTCCGCGACTCTGTGTGTGCGTGTGTGTGTGTGTGCGTGTGTGTGCGTGTGTGTGTGTGTGTGTGTGTGTTGTAACTCACACAGCTAAGCAGACATCGGCCCATAGGAACACATGCCTTGACCTAGCCCCTTTCGGGACCCTGTTTACCTTTTTTGTATTTGGGAAGGCGGTATCCAGGGTCCCTTGACGCTCAAAGCACTCTCTCTCGTAGTCGCGGGTACCACTGTCTCGTCTCGAGACAGCGGCAGCGCCGATCCGAGCGCATTAATGCAGATTAACCGCGCGTTAGTATTGCTCTTTTTGGTACCTTTGGGAAATCTCTGCAACTTCTAAGCGACGAGCTATTAGCCCGAGACGATACAGTGGTACCCGCGACTACGAGAGAGAGTGCTTTGAGCGTCAAGGGACCCTGGATACCGCCTTCCCAAATACAAAAAAGGTAAACAGGGTCCCGAAAGGGGCTAGCCTTGACCATACATCAGTGGTTCTCAAAGTGGGGTCCGAGGCCCCCCAGGGGTCCTTCAGTGGGTTCCAGGGGGTCCCCAGCTAAATGATAGATGGTTAGGAACCAAATGGACCCTTATGTCTCTGTATACTCAGAGTGTACAAATGGAACCAAATGGACCCGTAACTCTCAGAGTGTAATTAACACTGATTGTCTGTGCCTCCGCATAACCCAAACTGCACATACTACGGGTCTGGTCTAGTATATTATAATGTACCTGCCTGTAGCCTAAACCAAATGAAATCGCTATAGCCGCCATGTGAGGTTTGAGTGGGATTGAAATGATTGAAATGTTGAGCGGGGGACACCTTCTCCCCCGCTGAGCGAGGGAGAAGCTGTCAGAACGTCTGGAGCACAGACGTTTAAAAAATATATAGCTGCAAGCAACAATACGGGGGTCAACTGGCCAAGATATGCAATATGCAATATGCGCAATAAGCCATAGAAACATAATAGACTGTACTTCAGATAAAAAGACTGTGCAATTAACACATGAACATTGGAAACAGCTGAGCAGAGTTCTGAGGGATTGTAGATTTTCAAATGTATGTTGCTTATAATAGGCAGATTTCAAACTCTTGTTAAAAATTCAGTTATCAAGAAGTTTGCCAGTTTCTCTGTTGCATCTACACAACAGAAACAATTGTACTATTCTAATCAAGCTATATCTTTTCATTGCTATTCCTGGCCAGTAGGTTTAGGCTGGGCCTGGAATCAAACCTGTGACCTTCTGTTTCCCTGGTGTCCTCTCTACACAACAGCCCGGTCTAAGTTTTGCCTACTGTCATGCGTCATACCCCTGTTTGACTAGGAAATCCCTCACACATTACGTTACGGGCGGCCATAGCTGAGTGGTCAGGGAGCCTGCCTGGGAGCTCCCCAGGCGGGCTCCCCTGGTTGGCTCATGGAGGCTTATTTTTTTCATATACAAATCACAAGTCTCTCCAACTGGGTGTTTAGATATTGGTCCACTATCTGTGTGTTTTATGCAGTTGCTCAAAAATACCAGGAGGAGAAATGCATTTCATACAATTCAAAATGGCTAAGGTTCAGAGGTCGTAGGTCAAAGCAGCAAAGTTGTTAGTGGAGCATACTGTATGTGCAATGAAGTTTCATGGCTGTAGGTGAAACAGTTCATGAGCTAAACCTGTTCAAAGTTAGCATTAGTTAGGTGAGTGGATTCTATATTGAAAAATGTATGGTGGCATGTCTTCATCAAGCAAGTAGGAGTGCAAACTTCCATAGCAGTCGGAGGCTGCATTCAAGGTTTGAGAAATTGTGTTTAAAACGGGACACTCCTGCAAACTTTAGATGTCAATCTTAGCCAATCAGGATGAAATACGAAAAATCTGACAGGTTAATCTTAATGACATAACTAAAGAGATTCGCATGATATTTGGACAAGATCTGTAGGAGTAATCGGGGAAAAGTGTTTGGCATAATGTCCTGCTGGTGGCTCTAAAACAGGCGTGTGTGAACTTTCACGGCAATCGGATTCATGATTTGAGACATTTTGTCCAAAACGAGCCAGTCCTGCAAACTTTAGATGCCAATGTTAGCCAATCAGGATGGAGACTTTTTTTTTTACATATCCGTCTTGATCACATGACTATAGAGATTAGAGATACTGGCCCTCATTTATCAATGAAGCGTAAAAAGCGGCTTATATTTTTTCATAAATTTGGGCCGTACACCAACGTCAAAGTCACATTTATGAAGCGATCCTATACAGCCAATCCTAGCGTACATTTGGTCGGAGCTTTGATAAATCTCTCGTCTGAAAACGAGCGTCATTTAAATAACACGCCCTTAAATATTCTCGAAACGCCCCGATTTTACGACATGAAGAACCAGAATACGACCAAACAAATCATGAAAAGCCAGTAAGAAAGAGTTTCCCCCGCTCTCCTCGCCACACACGCACACGCCAGAGATGCCCACGAGTCTCTGAGCTCGAGTCCAAGTTGAATCTCGAGTCTTTGGCCTCGAGTCAGAGTCAAGTCTCGAGTCTTTGAGGGTCTAGTCCGAGTCGAGTCTTTAGCCACGAGTCCGAGTCGAGTCTCAAGTCTCTTAAAAAAAAATAACGTTTTTTTAGGGTTATTTTCTTAATGTATTTATACGATGTAGCCTAAGGCTGAAATACAGTTATGATGGTCCACAAACCCAACCCGAAATGAGAAATGCACAGAATGATTGTTTATCATTTAGGCTCCTTTGCATCTTATAGCGCAGCTCAACTGCGGAAGGCACAGGCTCACACAGCCTGACCAAGGCTACTTCTGCTAGTTAGTCTACATATGTTTTATTAAGGAAGATTGACATGTCAACGTGTTTGGGTATAGCCTACATCTAGTGCGCACTGATTGTGCTGTGCCTTGAGTAATGAGAACGCTCCTACAGCCATGGACCTCCCCCGACCGACCCCCAGCCGGGCCGGACGGTACACAGTCACATACAGTAGCATGAATTGGCCAGTTTCAGGAAAGATATGTACTCACATTGGCTGTTATCATTGTCTCCGCCAGGCCGAAAGGCATGGCGAGAGAGTATGTTTTCCACCCCGTCCGTCCGTCCGTGTGTCCGTCTGTCACCAGCTAATCTCTGCCACCGTTGGCTTGATCACAGCGCCACTGTGCACACACACTCCCTGGATGCCAATTCAGAACCTTTGCCCCAAATTTTTCTCATGGGCCTTTTATAGCGCCACCAGGAGGCCGATTTGTGCAAAACATATTTTTTGACAGTACTCCTACAGATTTTGTCCAAAAATCCCGCAAATCGGTACACAGTATCTCTATAATCATTGAACAAAACTTCAGATTTCTCATATTCCATCCTGATTGGCTAAAAATGTCTTCCAAAATTTGCAGGAGTGCTCCGTATTGAACAAAATGCCTCAAATCATGAACACAGCATGCAATTTCCGTGAAATTTTGCACACCCATTCCAATTAGGCCGAGGAAGAACTACCATTTGAAATTCTTCAAATCAGCCTCATGGTGGCGCTATAACAGGCCGATTTGTGTTTTTACCTATAATTACACCGATCTGTGTAAAACTTTGTATGCACACTCCCTAGAGGTCAAGGAAAAACCTTTCCCCTGCATTTTTCCCATCTGCCTTTTATAGCGCCACCAGGAGGCCGACTTATGTAAAACACATTGTTTTATACTACTCCTTCCAAATTTATCCAAATTTCACACAAATCGGTACACATGATCTCTATAGTCATGTGTTCACGACGGATGTGTTTGATTTTTCATATTCCATACTGATTGGCTAAGATTGACATCTAAAGTTTGCATTATTGGCTTGTTTTGAACAAAATTCCGCAAATCATGAACGCACCGTCCAATTGCGCTCAAACTTTGCACGCACATTCACACTATGTTGAGGAACAAATGCTACCCTTTTAAAATTGGTCTGTTATAGCGCCACCAACAGGTCTAATTTAGCGAAACACATGTTTTTAACAAAATGACTCAAATCATGAATGCAGTCAGTGTCCGATTGTCGTGCAAGGCCTAAGAAGAAATGGCACCCTTTTCACGTTGGCCTATTATAGCGCCACCAGGAGGCCACAATGGCCTACCTGACCTGGCGGAGACCTGTGCTCCGAGGGGGAGGCATGCGATAATCCGACAGACCTTTTCTCCGACTATGTGGCATCCGCATGCGGTTAGGGTTAGGGTGCGGGTTTGGTTCGGGTTTAGTATTGAAACGTCGGAGCGCTGCGCTGTCGGAGGAATGCGCTGTCGGACTAACGTACTGCACCCGCTCCGAGGAGCACTTTTTCTAGTTCATTTCCACCATTCTAATGGATAACCAGGGGTGTGTAAACATCTCTGAAGCTCCATTTAGTTTCCTCTGAAGTGACGCAGTTATGTCCATTGTTATGTTATGTTATGTTATGTTATGTTATGTTATGTTATGTTTTATTTATTTGATATGGACATCACAATTACATTGGACAAAACCAGATGCATTGTTTACAGTGTATATAGCACGAGTGCTAATTTTCAACACCTGTCCACAGGAAGCTTTTCTAAAATACAGTAATACCAATCTAAAACCCAATCAAGTACAAAAAAAGAATAATATATCTTTCTATCTGTACATGTATATACATATATACATACATACACATGCACATACACATGCACACATACATACATGCACTAATAATTAACATCATCAAAATCAATATTTAGACCCAATACATTAACCAAACAAAAGAAGACATAATCATTCAGATAACCAATCAGCAACTATACGTGTGAGCACATTTGATTTGATTTCAACCATAATTTGAGTTCTCTGTTAAACACATTACCATCCGTCTCTAGTTTTAGAACCGTAGGCAAAGAGTTCCAGAGGTTTACCCCCTTTACTGAGAAGGCAGACTGCCCGAAGGTGTTTTTGCTTTTAGGTACAATACAATCACCATGAGTTGATGCACGTGTGGTTGCTCTACCAGAGCTCTGACGCCTATCAACCAGTCCAGAAAACAGAGGTGAAACATGATTTATGTAAACATTTAAAAAACAATTTGATAGTACAAAAAGCCACAAAATGTTCAAAGGTAAAAAGGTTGTGTTTTCTTAAAATACCACAATGGTGCCATCTCATCGGTTTCTGATCCATGACTTTTATAGCCTGTTTGTATATTGATGTTATTGGTTTTAAGACAGTTTGAGAAGATTGTGACCATGATGTAATGCAGTATGACAGGTGTGAAAAAATCATAGCATGCTAGTACAGCTGTGTAGTTTTACATGATAAATCCCTTCTAATATGACGAAAACAGTTTAAGTTCGGTTTAACTTTCTTGCATATATGCTTTACCTGTCTGTCGAATTTTAAATGTTTATCCAAAATAATTCCCAAATATTTGATTTCACTCGTTTCAGCAATAATTTAATTTTGGATTTGTACCTCAAAGGCATCTGTAACAGGCCTGTTAGGTATTGAGATGCACATTGAGACTGTTTTTTTTACATTTAAGGTTAATTGTGACAACTCAAGCCACTTTGAAATGTTCTGCAATTCCTTTGTCAGGTGCACAGCTGCCAGGCTGGCTGTTTTAGCAGACACATAGATGACAGTATCATCTGCATACATCTGGCAGCTAACACCTGGACAGGTTTTTGGAAGGTCGTTAATGTACATAGTAAACAACAGTGGTCTGAATAGCCCTTGAGCAAGGCTTCCATGCAGGGTCCGGCTGGAAACAAGCTTCGTGCTTAGTCCGACACCCTGGGTAAACAACAAACTTTGCTTTGCTTTGCAAGTACCGATCCTTGGGGCACTCCCATGCTGTTAGGAAGCAATCGTGATTTCTCCCCATTGACCCTGACACACTGTTGTCTCCCTTCTAGATATGACTCAAACCACTGTAAGGCTTCTGCAGACATTTGGAAGTGCTTCAGCTTAGACAGTAGGACTCTGTGGTTGACAGTGTCAAAGGCCTTTTTCAGGTCCAAGAACACTGTCCCCACGACATGTCCCTCCACCAATAGACCCCTGACCTTGTCAAGCAAATAGCAATTAGCCGTCTCTGTGGAATATTTAGGTCTAAATCCAAACTGCTGTGGATGCAGTAGTTGGTTAGACTCTAGATATTCTGTTTGTTGCGAAGCAACAACCTTCTCCAAAATCTTTGAGACAACAGGAAGAATAGCAATAGGCCTATAGTTACTTGCCATGTCCTTGTCTCCTGACTTAAAAATCGGGGCAATTATTGCCGTTTTCCAGCTCTCTGGAAACACATTTGTTTTTATTGATAAATTAACTAAATATGTAATAGGCTCCAGCAAACAGTTCAGATTTTTCTTAATTAATTCAGAGTATAGACTATGGATATCCTTTGACCTTGAGTTACTCATATTCGCAATGTATTTTTTTACTATATCGCTAGATACCTCTTTGATTTGGAAATCATCTGAGTGGACATTGTCAGGCTCCTCAGAGGATAACTCCCTATATTTAAACTTGCTAGACAACTCCTGTACAGATTCAATAAAGAAGTCGTTGAAAACATTTGCCATAGACTCACTATTATCAATGAGGTTATTGCCTACTTTTAGACTATTCATTTTAGGGTGCTTGTGCTTGCTGGAGTCTGTTAATCTATTGATATGCTGCCATAGTTTAGAACTGTTGCCATTGGCCTCTTCAATAAGCTTAAGGAAGTAGTTACTCCTAGCCTTTCTTAGCTCAGACACTACTTTATACCTCAGACCAGTGAAGAGGAAGTGGTCAGTGTTGTTTTTTGTTACTAATGACCTTTTAAGGGCAAAATCTCGTTTTTTAGTGAGCTGGAGAATATCATTATTAAACCATGGGAGAGAATATTTCTTTGGTCTGCTTTTCCAAGTTTTTGTGTATTTATTTATCAAATTGCCCATGATTGTGGTGAAATTATTTACACTGTTATTTAAATCTGACTCTCTAGTTACCTTTTCCCAGTTGACTTCCATTAGCTCATGTTCAAAGATGGCTATGTTTGTCCTGTCGTTGAATTTTTTTTTTTTTTGTTATAGTGAACTAAACGTTTGCAGGGACGCGGGAAGTGGGGTGCTGAGGGTGCTGCAGCACCCCCTGCCGTTGTGAGGGAAAAAAAAAAAAAAGGCTGAAGGCGTGCGTGTGTGTGTGTGTGAGAGATTTACTCCGGTGGGCGCGGCTCCCCCAAAAGAATTAAATCACATAACCCTAATCCAACCCTAAAACCGAAATAAAGTAACAAAAAAAGTAACTTTATCCGCGGGAAACCCGAAAAAAATCGCGCGCGCGTGCATGTGTCCCGTTTACCAGCACCCCTTGCTCTAAAGTACTTCCCGCGTCCCTGAACGTTTGTCTGTTAGTTTTCTTACAATTAATATCATATTATGATCTGAGAGTCCAGTAATAAGATTATAGGTTTTTATTGCTCTCTTTGGCCTATTTGTGAAAATCAGATCAATAAGAGTTTCACTCTTTCTGGCAATGCGGGTAGGTTTATCTATCAGCTGTTTATGTATTGTCCCCGTTCGCAAAGTGCAACTTTTTCATCACTTTGTGCAATAATCCCGAACAGAGCTACAATTTGTGACAACTGCCAGCTATAATCTAGTAGGCTACTGTAAGTTTACATCAATCATAGCCTCTCAAACCCAGATACATTGCTACGACGCGTAATGTGCGTCGGCTGGCTACCCAAAATAACAGACATACAAGCTATCAACGCATCGCGTCATGGCGTGTCGACAGCTTACAGATCTGTTATTTTGGGCAGAATAAACAATGAGGCGCGACGGAGTATACAATACTAAGAATTTTGGAAACCAAATAAACCTGTAAGGTCTGTAACATTACAATACGTGGTCAACAACATAGACAACTTGATTGTAGGCAGTGGTTCTCAACCTGTGTTTCGGGAGTCGGGACCACAACGGAGCTCACAATGCCTCGCGAGCTTGTAGATCTGTTATTTTCACAATATTTATCTGTGGAACCGAGTCAAACAAAATGGGGATCCCCACTTCAAATATGATTATTTTGGGGGGTCACGGCCTGAAAAGGTTGAGAACCACAGCTTTAATGCAGTAAACATGAACATAGTGTTTACAGTGGTGAAGTGTTTAATATTCACCCAGCTGGGTTTAAAGAGACAGCAGCGCAAAATGAAAATGCGACGTTTCCTCAGTGATGTTGCTAGGTTTTCAATGTAATGGGTCCCGGGACCCACAGGTGGTCATTCAAATGGGTCCGAGAAACATTTTATGGGTCCCCAATTACACGCCCCCCGCCCCCCCTTCTATCGTTTTCTTTGATCTCCAATCTCCATATCGTCTATGTGTGTGTGACTGTGTACATTATATCCTAATGCAGTGGATCTCAACCTTTTCAGGCAGCTACCCCCCAAAATAATCATATTTGAACTGGGGACCCCCCGAGGAAGCACTTGGAATTAGGAGTTCAATTTAGCATTTAATTTAGTTTGACTCAGTTCCACAGATACATATTGTGAGAATAGCAGATCTACAAGGTTTTTTTTTTTTTTTTTTTGTAAATTCGATCTACAAGCTCACAACACCTTGCTTGTAGATCGCTTCTTTCTTATATTATTTCACAATTTTGCCCGTATTTATTATAGTATAGTTTGTTGATTATTTTTGATGCAGTAATAGTCTTTTTTCTTGTCTTTCTTGAGGTATGAAGTAAACTTTCAAACATGAACATGCTATTTCATAAGACAATTGATTTAATATTGTGTCACAAATACTGGGTGATTTTTGAATTCTGCAGTTAACAGTGTTTGGAGTCGGAAACAGTGTTTGTCCCATCTGGGGGGATGCGATCATCAATTTGCATTCCCAAGCACTCCAAAAGTTCTGGCCATTGTTTAAGTTTAGAAGCCCAGGTGAGGTGACAAATGGAATGAGTGGGGGTCAGGGCAGGAAGAGATTTGAAGTCTGATGCAATCAGTCACACCCAGAAGTTCCTGTCCTTTTGTTCTGGAGCAGAAGGTACCAGTCTTAAGTGTGAACCCAAAACAAGTCAACAAGCCATTCTTTTGTCTTAATTTGAATGAATCAAGATCCCATTGTTCACTGGTGAGGAGGCAGTTGGCCACAGACAACAAATGGGTAGGGATGAAAACCAGGTCAAGATGATTGCAGTACGTGGTTGAAATGAACAAAGTTATTCCTAAAGGTTATTCATTCTGTGTGAAAACATATGCTATGGTTGAAATTAATAAAGTCTGATAATTATGACTTGTGCTGTTAACAAAGAGAAATGTTATTAAGGAAAAGATTCATTCTGGAGTAAATGCTGCTTTTATTGATGTATTATTTCTAACTGCTGTTTGAAACCATGAAGTTTAAAGTGTGTGGATTCATTCTAAAGCTTGAGAGATGTTGAACAAGAAATACTAAACCAGCCTTTGTGTAAACGTAAAGTTTGATAAATAGAAATAAGACAAGATTGTTACACTGTAATAACTGCTAAATGTGTGATACCAGGATGTAGGCGGGGACTCGGCCCGACAACTTCCCTGTCAGAATACATGATGTGTGGGGGTGGGCTTGAACCACCTGGCCCCACCTCTTGGTGCAAGATTCAAACTGAGTATAAGATGTTGTGTTTTACTTGTGACTGGCGCGCTGCTTATCAGACCAAATGGCAGTAGCCAGTCAGGCTGAAATAAAAGATGCTCTGACTAAATCCTTGGACTCTGGACTTTTCCCTACTTTAAGCTGCCTTTTCTAGGAAACTGGTATTAAATGCCCGCTCTTCGGATCGAAAATACTCAACACAATGACGTTAGTCGGCGGTCGTTTTAATATTCTTTTCTTCTTTTTGGAGAAAGGGGTACGCGAGAAGAACCTGATTTCCAGAGAAGGTTGTTTTTTTGGGGGGAGAATCCGGGGCCTGAGGTAAGTGTTTTGTAGCACAAGAACGCTTCTGGAGCCGTTAAAGGCCTGGAGCTAATGATGTTCTGATCGTACTTATTATAACGGTGTAATAGCCCTCCATGGTCCTGACTCATTTCACTTAGTGTGAGGTTAGTTTGTAACCTCACATTACACATTCGAGGGGTTTGGGAGCTAGGACGGGCTTATTGTATTTGTTTTTGGGTGCGATTTGAACATCATTTCATTATTCAAGATCATTTCATTTTGGGGCTAGGACGAGCTTATCTGATTTGGTTTTGGATAGTATAAGGAACCTTACAATAACGAATACCACTATATCATCCACAGTCATATAACTTTGGGACAGGAAGAGTCTATTTTACTGATTGTGGAGATGCTAAGTAGACTTACATGATCATATTACAAACTTCATATTCTACATTCGCTCCAACATTCAGGGTCATTTAATTTTGCGGCTAAACATGCCTATTATTTGATTTTGGAAAAGTATAAGTTACCTTACAATAACAGTAGCCTACCACTCTATCATCCATAATCATGTAACTTTGGGACAGGAAGAGTCTATTTTACTGATTATGGGGGTAATAAGTAATCTTACAATGACGACACCACTCCATTATTTGCAATCACGTAAATTTGGGGCCTAAGAGCCTATTTTGCGGGAGTGTAATTTTGGAGATACTACGTAAACTTGCATGATAATATTACAACTTCACGTTTTACATTCAAGTAGCTTTGGAGCGAAGAGAGGCTTATTTTACTTGTTTTTGGGGGCTTAATATATTGTAACATAGAGGAATTGTTGAGACTCTACTTTTGTAGATAATTGTTTTACATTGGTACGGCGGTGAAATATATGTGTAACATTGTACGCTGGTTATGCGCATAAAGAGGATGCAGAACCTTTTGTGTTATAAGGCTTAAACGTACCGTGGTATACAGTGAGAACTGAGGGATCAGGAGTTGGGCCTTTGCTTCGTTACCCTTTCCGTATTCGGTGACCGGTGTTTAGTGGCAAATTGCGTGTGTCCGATATGCGTTCATGGAGAGACGCGCCGACGAATGGGTTGGCCGACCCGGTGGTATGGGTCCGGGCGTGAGGGCATAAGCCAGCACCTTTTTTCTTGGTGGCAGGGGAGTTCTGCTATGTGTATTTTTTATATGGATCCCAGTTATAAGCCCTTAGCGTTTGTACAGACGTTTGGGGACGCTGGCGCGTGCTGGACTTCGTGTGCCAGATGCCCGTCAAATGTCCATTATTAGAGGTGATTATGCAACGCGGTTGCATTGTGTGCTGAGAAGACTCCCGTGACGAGGTACATGCGGGCGATTCCCGTGAGATGTATGAGGCTTGAAGTGGCATGTGATACTTTCTTTGAAGTCATTGGTCGAAGGCTGAAAACCGCAGGAGTCATTGACGTCCTGTTATGCCCGGACAATGCCTTTGGGGGAAGTGTTGCGTGTCGCTTTGTTGTTTGTATTGAAAGTATGAGGTTAATGGTTTTGATTGATATTGTTTTGATATTCTTGGATTTGTTTCGGTAGGCCTACGTGTTGTGTGGTTGGAGCACTTAAGTTGTTGTTTGTTGTGATGTACTGTGTGTTGGAGTGTGGTGAGGAGAGGACTGGTGGCTCTTATTTTGTGTGTGTGTATGTTTGCAGTGTTGCTGTGAGCGGCTAGTGGACCTGTGGTTCTGGTGGCGACTTTGTGGGGTCATGGCTTTTCGGCTGTGTACAACTTTCTTAATTATCATTTTCGTGGTAATGCTATACTTTCTTCTTGGACTGGACAGTGAAGATGTGAGTGTCATTCTGTGTTTGTCTCATGCGTGAGCGTTTTTGATGTTGTATGACTGGTCTTGTGTGCGTGTGTGTGTGTACAGTATGTTGGTGGTAAAGTGAGTGTGTGTGTGTGTGTGTGTGTGTGTGTGTGTGTGTGTGTGTGTGTGTGTGTGTGTGTGTGTGTGTGTGTGTGTGTGTGTGTGTGTGGATGTTTGTTTCTAGGGTTTTGTTGTTTTCTTTTGTTCATTTTTGAACAACACAATGAGTTTTGACTGTTGTAAAGGCTTTCGGTTGTAAAATGCAGGAATTTTTCAATGGCCTGCTTACAAGGGATTTTTGCAGATTGTACATGCTTATTCTGTGGTTTTCAGTTGTGTATGTGTGTTGTTCGTTGACACGTGCGATTTTTTCCCCTGGGGGGGTGCGCGGTCTGTGATTGTTGTGATTGTGGCTTCGGAAGGTGATTTTATTTTGGCTGAATGTTGAGAGTTTTTTCGGTACGTCTGTGTGTTTGAAATAGCTTGGCTTCAGTGCTGATTTTTTAGGAGTTCTTGGTGGGATTTCACTTTTTACAACACATTTGAAGTAAGTGTTGTAAGAGGGGAGAGATGTGAAATGATTGTTTAAATATCTGACTGATGAACAGAAACATAACGATTTAGTCTAAATGATAGTGAAAATAATCTTTGAACTGTTAAAGTAATCTACAAGAGAGGACAGTAAAAAGTGTATTTAGAAAAAAGGAAAAATTGGAATGTTACAGTAAAGAAATAATAGAGCAAAGGTTAAATTTGATCAACTATAGATTTGTAGATGTCCGTGTGAAGATATTTAAATATTGAGAGCTAAGGTTTTATTATATAGGATTGATTCGGTTTGATTAGTGCTTCATTCAGGGCGGCTTAATTGTTTGGCTGGTCTAATGTATTGTTGTGATGTGTTGTCCTGGTTGTGTGAAATCGAGGCCTTTTTCGGAGAGATGCAATCTGGGAGTGCACGCCCGGAATTAGTTCTGTTGTTCTGGCCAGGAACAGAATGAAGCATTCTTTTCGGAAGGGACGAAGGTTTGAGCATGATGAGGAATAGCATGACATAGCAGTGTGTTGGATTGTCAAATAGTGG
Organism: Gymnoscopelus microlampas; assembly: GCF_963454915.1. NCBI lineage: Eukaryota > Metazoa > Chordata > Actinopteri > Myctophiformes > Myctophidae > Gymnoscopelus > Gymnoscopelus microlampas. Next base: position 59,992,329 of record NC_139940.1, read on the forward strand.
GTTACTCTAGATATCAAGGGGCGAATGTGTTCCCGATGCATACGTGCTTTGATTGATAGATACCTTATTCAGTTGTACTAAGCCATGATGCGCAGCTGATTTTAAAAGTAATGATTTGGATATAACTGAAGGTTAAAATGGAGGAACCAGTAAGTAGAAGTTTCACATAGGCTTTCTAATTGCAGGGGTTTGGGGGCTTATTCCAAAAAGCATCCAAACTACTGTAACAGGGAGATATTTGTGATTCTTATTTTGCTAAAGTGAATTAGATTTTAGTTTATTAATAGGAGATCTTAGGACAGAGTCATTGGTGGCCTTTGATGGCCAAGAGAAGGTAGCCTACTACACTTTTTCATTCAGGTTTTTAAGGGGACACAGACCTTTCTCTGTTGTGCTAAAATGTGTGTAAAACTGTAAATTTGCCTCAAATTGAGTGACAGCTTATAAACAGTTCCCGGTCTGGATCACTATTCTTTTTCATACCACGAATCGACTAATATAATAGAGCTTCGATAGTGGACTTAAATACTTAATTCAGTGGTTCAGTACTGGGGCTAAAAAAAATAGGCTGAAATTCGTTTATCTAAAGGTGACAGAAACAATATACTATATTCAGGCATTTAATAGGAGATGTCTGTGCCTTGAAATTACCATATTTTTGTTTGTTTGTTTTGTTAGGAACCAGGGAAAGAAAGAGAATTTGACCGCAGTTTCAAGGTAAGTGTTGGCTGATGTGAGTTAACAGGGGTGGAAAGAGACGTTTTCTGGTGCAGACCTAAGTAATTAGTATAGTTTTGGCAGAACCTTGAGGGTCACAATTAGGTGACTGGAGGGGAGTTTATCCTCATGCTCGAGACGCCATGATAGGAATAAGGTAGACAGATTAGATAGAAATTGGCAGATAGTGAGGGGGGTCTTTGTTCCATTTGCTTAAAACGGCTTTACACCCTTGTGACGATGCATACCCAGCACTGATCTTGCACTGATCTTTGTAGATCTGTACTTAAGTAAAATAGATTTTATTAGATTTATTGATGTATTATTTCTAACTTCTGTTTGAAACCATGAAGTTTAAAGTGTGTGGATTCATTCTAAAGCTTGAGAGATGTTGAACAAGAAATACTAAACCAGCCTTTGTGTAAACGTAAAGTTTGATAAATAGAAATAAGACAAGATTGTTGCACTGTAATAACTGCTAAATGTGTGATACCAGGATGTAGGCGGGGACTCGGCCCGACAACTTCCCTGTCAGAATACATGATGTGTGGGGGTGGGCTTGAACCACCTGGCCCCACTGAGTATAAGATGTTGTGTTTTACTTGTGACTGGCGCGCTGCTTATCAGACTAATGGCAGTGGCCCGTCAGGCTGAAATAAAAGATGCTTGACTTAAACCCTTGGACCTTTGGACTTCTCCACTTTAAAGCTTCTTTTCTAGGAAACTGGTATTAAATGCCCGCCCTTTGGATCGAAAATACACAACAGGTATTAAAAATATCTTAAAAGTCCTTAAATTGTGACTTCACTGTCATCTGGGGACCCCCCCAAAATCATGTGGGGACCCCCCTGGGGGTCCTGACCCACAGGTTGAGAACCACTGTCCTAATGTACATTCTATTATGCTACTTGTTGTATAGTCATAAACTCAGAATACAGGGTACAAACTACGATATAAAGTTCTTAATAATACTATGAAAAAGATAATGTACACTTCATAGGAGCAGAGATAGATAGGAACTAAAGAACAACGACACTTTGTGGAAGGGGGAAGAGAATGTAAACGGAACGGAGATATTTGTTTAAGAAAAGTAGATGTTTGCAGCAATATTTATTGCTCTGGTGTTTTCTTCTTAAAAAGTGGGATTCCCTTCAAATGATTTATGCTTGTGTCGCACCGAAAATAACGATCTGAAAACAACGTGTCGCGCGTCGGTGTTTCGGCTCGCGGCTCGGTTTGGTGCGCAGGTCGCGGCTCGGTTTGGCTCGCGGCTCTGTTTGGCGCGCGGGTCGCGGCCCGGTTTGGCGCGCGGGTCGCGGCCCGGTTTGGTGCGCGGGTCGCGGCCCGGTTTGGCTCGTGGGTCGCGGCCCGGTCTGGCTTGCGGGGCGCGGCTCGGTTTGGCTTGCGGGTCGCGGCTCGGCTTGGCGCGCGGGTCGCGGCTCGGTTTGGTGTTCGGCTCGCTTTGGAGCAGGGCTGCGTGGCTCACGGGTCGCTTTAGTTGTATGCGTCCCGTGGACGCAGTGATGGTTGGTTTAATGCGTCCTTTATTAAAAAGGTGCGTCAGAGACGCAGGACGCAGGGCTAGCAGCATCTCTGTTTCCTAAACGTGCTGTCACAGATGATCCGATCATCTTATGAAAAATGTAAGCATATGCCAAGATAACTGAGGTTATATAGCTGATGCTGAGCTAAATATGTTTGTTTAATTTCAACGTTTTTATATTTAAACTTTATGATGAAAGGCCGCGGCGGCCACACACGCAGCAGCTATTGTGCTCGCCTTCACGTTAATGAGCAGCACGAAGCAGCTTGACTGAAGCCGGGGCCAGCTCCGCTTAACCCATACCGAGCAGTGCGCGTTCGAGTTACACTAAAATAAAGCAGTCAGGTCTATTCCCCATGAGACTCGGGCGGGCTGCAGTGAGTCCCGTGCTGCCACGTTAATGAGGGATTGGAGCATCGGGTTTATATCCTTAACCCAGCCAGGTTGTAGCCTACATAAAACTACATACCATGGGACAAGCTACTGTAAGTTTGTAGACCTCACTGTCCATGAAAAGATGGTTGTGAGTCCCGACTCCTAAAAATGCTCTCGCAAAAGCGCTCTTATATTTTGAAAATAGCAGATCTACAAGCTCACAACGCGTCGCGATGCAACGCTTGTGAGCTTGTAGATCTGCTATTTTCAATGCAGCCAGATCTGCAATCTTATCTGAATGACTGTTAAAGCAGTTTGTTTAAATGAGTTTATAAAATGTTATATTTTCACAGGGATTATTGATTATTTTGTTAGATAATACATTTTGGAGTGGATATGTTTCCAGATGCCTGTCAGACGGTGAGACAATGCTGCTCCGCAGGTCTACAATGGAACAAACGGGTGCAGCCCACGCCAACAACTCAATCAATATTTTTTTTATTTTTTTTGCAGGCTCAAGGTGGCGCTGTGGCAGAAAACGGTGGCGCGGCGCTGTCAGACATAGCATAGGCTCCTGAATTACTTTCTGTTTAAAAGAGTCTGAGGTGCTCTTCTCTTATTTTTAAATGGGGGGGGGGGGGGGGGGGGGGGGGGCGCCAGGAAAAATATTGCCTAGGGCGCCAAATTGCCTAGCACCGGCCCTGATGAGGGCCACTGTTTATCTCTGTCTATTTGCGTGATGTTTGGACAAAATGTGTAGGAGTAATATTAAAAAAAATGTTTAGCAAAGATCACACGCCGATGTGAAAACTTTTGGGAAGATGTTCTGATCTGGCATCCAGGGAGTCTATGTGCACAGTTTCACGATGATCAGGCCGGACGGACGGACGGACGGACGGACGGACGGACGGACGGACGGACGGATGGACGTCTCTGCCATTCCTTTGGCATGACGGAGACAATAAAACTAACAGAAACAAAAGGGTGCCTTTGCACCGACGTGCTTGGCCCCCTAATAAATTCAGCTGATACTGTAACTAACAGCACTTTTAACTGTACGATTAAATTGTACAGTTAAAGGTGCTATTAGTTATAGGTCATACATTTATATACATAGCCTACTATACAGTTTTATGAGGACTACAGGTAGGACTGTTAACTGGATCTGGACTGTTATCAAATAGACTTCTGGAAATTGGCTGAAAGACACATGGGACATTGACATGTTACATGTGTGCTAATCTTGATTTCATGTTGTCAATGAATCTCTATCTCTCTCTCTCTCTCTGTTTTTTTTTTTTTTTTTTTACTTAATGTTGATCAGTTCATGGTACCTGGTCTGGTTGGTCATCATGGAGTGAATGTTCTTCTACCTGCATCATGGGGGGTGAAGAAGTGTCCAGGTGGGGCGCCGTCTTTCCCACTAGGAGCCGACACCGTGCCTGTGATAATCCCGCCCCTTCTACTGACACTGTGCCCCCTGGAGACAACTGTCCAGGAGAGGATTACGACACGAAGAGCTGCACCCACCTGCCCAACTGCCCTGGTACAAAGACACTCATTAGCTGTTTGGTTGATTGATTGATTGGTCAATTAGTTGATTAGGCTAAGGTCAGGTTTGGGAACAGTGCTTGCGTAGCGGTGTGTGTACCCAGAGATACTTAAACCCCTTCACCTGGGGCAAAGTCTCGTTCCCTGGCCTCAGATTTGGAGATGTTGATAAAATATAACTTTTGTCACAATAAACACCACCAATTAACAGGTGGTTGAAAGTTCTCAACCTACGATGTACGTATCAACAGTAGGAGCAGGGTTTACCCCCTAGGTCTACAGGGGCACAGGGCCGTTCCCAAGGTTGAGAGTACTGGAATACAGGGAATTTCAAATGCAAATCATATTATTTCTGTTGATTGATTGATTGAAATTTTGATTAGGCAAAAGAATGTAAAAACAACACAGTTACATTTATAATACTTTTCTCTAAAAGGTCCGACCAAAAAAGTCCTTGCGGACTTGTTTCCGTTGGGGTCCTTGAATTATTTCATAGACATATATAGTGGCAACCAAACAGTTCAAAAATCAACATAAAAATACAGAGAAAAATTACCACTATGTACAAAAAAAAGCATGAAAAAAGAAATATATATATATACAAAAAAAAGGGGAGGGGGGTCGTCTGTCTACCGGGAAACTGGTACTACCTCCTCTTATGGCCTCCAGAAAGATTAGTTTTTAGGGCTGTTTTAAATGAGCCTAGCGAACTGCATTTTTTGAGGGATGGGGTTAGACTATTCCATACCTTGGTGGCCGTGCTGTAGAAGGAGAATTTGCCCATGTTTGTTTTATGGGTGGGTGATACCAGATTGTTGTTTACGCTCCCTCTAGTTTCGTGACTGTGGGTGTCACTAACTTTTTGGAGGTATTTAGACAGATATGCGGGTATAGGGGGCATTTCGGGCAAATCTGCATTTACGATTTTGAAGACCAGTCCCATTTTTAGTTGTTTAACCCTGTTTTCCACACTGAGCCAGCCTAGGCTGGCAAAGTGAGTGGGAGAGAGGTGGGTCATGGGCCCCAGTCCGAGAAGTAGTCGAATCATGTTACGCTTGCTTGTTGGATTTATTGACTATGTACTGAAGTTAGTAACAAAAACTCATCTTGTTTAACTCTTTTAACGCCATTGACTCGATAACGCGTCAGTTGCGGCTTTATCCACCCACGCCATCGACGCGTTAGACGCGTTGGACGCGCGTTTATTGTTTAATCTCTGATCGCGCTATAATGTTTATTTTTCCACATCATTTTGGCTTCCTGATTCCTTGAGACTCAGAACGGAGATTTCACTTCCGGGTCAAATATTTTTTCCTCTGTCATTTTCGGCCAGAATAGGGGAAAACACGTTTTTTCACACGGTGTAAAAGACTAACGGAGCCTTCCCCTTCTATTTTTTTTTGGTCCGGGTGACGATCAGTCATCGTATTAGTGTATCACATCGTTTTAACGGCGATCACGGATCGTCAAAGACGTCACATCCGGTTCATGACGCAATGACTGTTTGTGTCATAGAGGGGGGGCGAGTCATCGGGGTGATCAATCTGTCATCTACTGCTCTAAACTTGCAGTGAGAGAATTTATTTGAATGGAAAATGACAAAATATAAAAATTTAAAAACATGCATATCGCTGGCAATGGGGGAGTACTTTATGAAAATACTCTGGCAGTCAAAGAGTTAATAGGATGCCTGACCTCTGACCTCTTTCACCTACATAGATGTTAACCACTTTGAACCCCAGTATGCCTATTCTAGGGAGAACATTCAACCAAAATAGCAGATCTACAAGCTCAAAATGCGTCACATTGCAACTAGAGACCGGCATGGGCCCAAAACTCTGGCCGGAGCCCGGCCCTGAAGCCCAATACCAAATTAATTGAATCCCTCTCTGAGTCTCTGACGTTCACTTTCACTAACTTTCTCTATGATGTGTGCTCACTCGTGCTGATACATGTACACACAGAACACGTGCCAAACGCTAGGTAAACTTGTTGTAGTTTGATTAAACATAGTCTATTAACTCCCGACCGAATGTCCCTCACCATTACTACATAGACACATAAGCAGCTTGCCATAGAAGGGAGAAGAGAACAATGTTACGTGATACAGCAGCAAATTACACAAATACCAACAAAAGTAGAAAATAAAGCCAAGTTAAGTGATCCAATAGCAAATAAGTAATAGAAGTTTTATGATCTACTTTGCTGTCTTTGGTGTGAACTGTGAAGAATGATCTTTCAAACGTTACATATCCCCCCCCAAAAATGGCATACTTTAATGAGCCTTATATAAGCCTCACTGACTGTTTATTTTGGGTTGGGAGCGCCGTGCGTCGCTTCGTCCAATCTACCAAGTAAGGATTGATTTATACTTCATCGTACAACTGAAAATGGCCGATCTGCAAGCTCACAACGTGTTGCATCTACGACGCATTGTGAGCTTGCAGATCGGCTATTTTCAGCAAGCGGTAACTTGTCAGACTTTCAGAAAGTAACATGGACTCAATGAAAGGAGAGAGCTTCAAGTAGCTGGTGAATACCGCTATGCGCTATGGTTGATGAGTTGAAATGAGCCTGAGCCTGGCATGTGTAATTTAAAAAAACGACCCGAGTCAGTCAAAGGTAGCGTCTGTGTGAATGGCAAATGGTGCATTTATATAGCGCATTTATCCAAAGTGCTTTACATAGATTGTGCATTACATTCACCCAACACACACTTCAGTGTCTTGCTCATGGACACTTCGACAGAGTATTGTTCAAGTCGCTCCGGTCCGAGTCAAGTCGAGTCCCAAGTCGTTTGGTCCCAAGTCCAAGTCGAGTCCCAAGTCATGTGGTCCCAAGTCCAAGTCGAGTCCCAAGTCAATCTAACCCTCAGGTCCGAGTCCCAAGTCGAGTCCCAAGTCTTTGGTCCCAAGTCCAAGTCGAGTCCCAAGTCAATCCACCCTCAGGTTCGAGTCCCAAGTCGAGTCCCAAGTCATTTGGTCCCAAGTCCAAGTCGAGTCCCAAGTCTTTCTGTTGTGGGCAAGTCAAGCCGAGTCACAAGTCGAGTCACAAGGTTGTGTCAAGTCCTTCACTACTATTGTTCCCCAGCCCACCCACAAAGCACTCAGATTTATATCTTGAAGAGAGAAACTGTATCTTAAAGTCAAGAATTAAACCAGCATAAAGCTGTTCATTCATCCATTACAACATTACATGTCTGATAATTTAGTTAGAACTTGGGAAAGGCTAAATTACACTAAAGCAGTGTTTCTCAACCTTTTTGAGAACCTGGCATAGCCAAAAGATCCCAGGGCACACCTAGATATACTCTGTGTGTGTGTGTGTGTGTGTGTGTGTGTGTGTGTGTGTGTGTGTGTGTGTGTGTGTGTGTGTGTGTGTGTGTGTGTGTGTGTGTGTGTGTGTGTATATATATATGCACGCACACAGAGAGAGAGAGAGATTATTGGGCAGGTATAAAGAAACCTTAACCATTACAAATATATAAATCTTTGGCCTACAATAAACTTGGGTCAGTGCAATGAATGGATGAGTCTGAAAACCTTCCCAGAGTAAAACTTCTTTGGTAAGTATATTTGGTACCCAATATACCTCTAATATCTGATAATAATATCTAATAATCTGATCCTGATAGCATTATTGCGGACGCATGCGCTGTTGCCCACTGCAGACAAACACCAAAACTCTCGCCCCAAAACAGTCACCCCAGGGGAAATCCGGTGATATTCACCTGGTATTCCTAAACGTAACCTCATTAAACTATGCCTAAACCTAACCTTATTCCTAAACTTAACCTCAGTAAAACTAATAACATGGCTAACCGTAAACGTATTTCTAACCTTATCCTCAGTAAAACAAATACAGGAATACAAGAACCGCTGGTCCACGAAAACAAATGGGGGCGATGGTGTTTTGGGGCGAGTTTTACGGTTATGTATCTACGGCACCGTGGCTTGAAGATGCGTGTGGAAATAAATTACAGAAAATAAGAATATAAATTATAATAAATTATGAATAAATGCATGACTGATAACAAATGAAAATATAAACTTTACAGATCATATAAACATTACAATTATAAGAATTCAAGTAAAATTCAGAAAGTTCTGGCCAAATGAAATCTCAACTGCGCTGTTTATTATGCGCGATAGCGCATGGAAATAAATTACAGAAAATAAGAATATAAATTATAATAAATTATGAATAAATTCATGACTGATAACAAATGAAAATATAAACTTTACAGATCATATGAACATTACAATTATAAGAATTCAAGTAAAATTCAGAAAGTTCTGGCCAAATGAAATCTCAACTGCTGTGTTTATTATGGGGGGGAACTCCGATGACAAAACAAGTCGTCCGAGTCATCTTGTCTCGAGTCGAGTCGAGTCGGGAGTCATTGGCTAGCAAGTCGAGTCGAGTCTCAAGTCTCGTTGGTCTTTTACCTTCCAAGTCCGAGTCAAGTCGCAAGTTTTACATTCAAAGTCCGAGTCGAGTCGCAAGTTTTACATACAAAGTCCGAGTCGAGTCGCAAGTCGTCAAATATGCGACTCGAGTCAGACTCGAGTCGAGTCACTATGACTCGAGTCCAATACTCTGCACTTCGACACCCAGGATTGAACTGCGAACCTTGCGGTTACCATTCGGCCACTCTATCGTAGCCTGGTAAACCCTCCCTCCGGAAATCTCATTTCCATTTGATTTCAGGAGTGAGTCTGGCATGAACGCCCATTCTGCAATATTGGCTGTGTACGCCAAACTGACGAGCCTATCAGGGTCGTCGCACATCGTTCTGTGATTGACAGCGACAGTTGGCCAATCAGGTGGCGAGTTCTAGTGAGCCCGAATGAAGCCGAGTGCAGCCTGAGTGCAGCCGACAAAACACGAACGGCAGCCATTGTTGTTGTCCGAGTGCCTTCACTTCTTACTTTCGTTTTTAAAGCGCTCTCAAACTTCTTTTTTTGAGGCATGGAATTTACTATTAAGTAGAGGTGGGCATAGATTAATTTTTTTAATCTAGATTAATCTATCTGCAATCCTGGAGTTAATCTAGATTAATCTAGATTAAAATGGCTCATTTGAAGTCTGCCGAAGGCATTCAAAATGTGTGTTCTAGGGATGCACCGATGGGATTTTGGCCGATATCGATATCCGATATGATATATTGCTGTTATGACCGATAACCGATATAACCGATGTCGATATGATCGATTAAAAAAACAGTTTTATCCAGTCTGAAAAACATGTGTAAACACTGCATTTGAAAAGGCAATCCCTGTTTATTCCAAATTATTTTATATTATCATCTGGATAATCCCCAGAGCAAAAAACATATGTGTCAACTGCAAAAAGTACCAGTGACAGCAGCTTAGAAAGAAACTTGGCAAATATCAATTGATATTGAATAATTGAATAAAAAGTTTGGGCCCCAATACTGACCCCTGGGAGACGCCCAAATGATTTGAGCTGTATTTGCCCAGCTTCACAAACTGTTGACGTCTGTCCAAATAACTTGTTTTAATCCATCCATACTTTAATCCAGTCTACTGCAATGCCTCTAATACCAATTTTCTCCAGTTTGTTTATTAATATGGTGTGATAGATAGTGTCAAAAACTTTTTTGGGGTAAATTAATATTCCAATTGCAACTGTGATTCTTTCAATGGATTCCATCAATGCCTGAGATGTTGATCTGTTAGTTCTAAAACCATATTGACTCTCTGAGAGTAGGCTACATTACATTTTTCCAAAAAAGAATCTAGTCTGCTATTGAAAAGTTTCTCCAGTAGGCCTATCCTTGAAAATTGTGAACAATTGGTTCCATTTGGACACTGAATTTACAGACCCATAAGGGTCCATTTGGTTTGTACACTCCGAGTTACAGACCCATATAAGGACCCACTTTTAGAACCACTGTCCTACACTCTGTGTGTGTGTGTGTGTGTGTGTGTGTGTGTGTGTGTGTGTGTGTGTGTGTGTGTGTGTGTGTGTGTGTGTGTGTGTGTGTGTGTGTGTGTGTGTGTGTGTGCGTGCGTGCGTGTGCACCCGCACGCTTAATAGCATACATGTGTTTGTTGTTGTTAGCATGTAGCACTCATTAGCATGCTCACGCAACAAGTATTACCAAACAGCGCCCAACTACTGCTATGTTTGTTCATCAACACGGTAGCGGTCGGAGGCTCTGCTTTTGTCCAATGACCACTTTAATAAGCTTCGCTGGGCTTACAGACCTGAAGCAAATGAATTAACGAGTGGAGCAACACGCTCCTCCTCTCTCTGTCTGAGTGAAATGAATGAGAGAGGCAGTGCGCACGTCTGACCATGTGAAACCCGACACCTATTCCCCCCCCCCCCCCCCCCCCCCCCCCACACACACACACACACACACACACACACACACACACAGACACAGAGTAATTCGCCCAGCTACATCAGCTAATGTTTTGGCTCCCAGACCGAACTTTGAGAATAGATTAACGGCGGTAATTTTTTTTATCGCACGATAAGAGTCCGCGTTAACTTAGCCCGTTAACGGCGTTAACGGCCCGGCCTTACTATTAAGATATCGTTTGGATAGAATTTAGTTGTTTAACTTCATATATGTGGTCAATTAATCATGACAGAGCCTATTTAAAAATATAAATTCAGAGAACCGGCAGGGGCGGGGAGTGACACGCATGCATCCCAATAAGGCAACCTATTTTGGGCATGGCCGTCTCAAAAGTCCCGTTGCGTCACATAGTCTGGAGGTGGTAAAAATGAACTGCTGATTGGCTGAAGGGGTTGTCAGTCAACGGTCCCGCCCAACTCCAGCCCACAGCCACTATTGCAGAATGGGCGATCAGGCCAGACTCACTCCTGAAATCAAATGGAAATGAGATTTCCGGAGGGAGGGTTTACCGGGTGCAGTACGTTAGTCCGACAGCGCATTCCTCCGACAGCGCAGCGCTCCGACGTTTCAATACTAAACCCGAACCAAACCCGCACCCTAACCCTAACCGCACGCGGATGCCACATAGTCGGAGAAAAGGTCTGTCGGATTATCGCATGCCTCCCGGGTTTACCAGGCTAACTCTATCGGCCACTCTACCCCTGAGCCACTGCCGCCCTCTGTGTGTGTGTGTGTGTGTGTGTGTGTGTGTGCGTGCGTGCGCGTGTGTGTGCGTGTCTGCGTGTGTGCGTGTGTGCGTGCGTGCGTGCGTGTATGTGTGCGTGCGTGCGTACTGCCCATTAGTTCAACGGCCCATTATCAAAGCTTAAACATTTCTAAAATGCTACAATGATGGCTCTCTTGAAAAGTTGATCAATTGGTTGCTGGACTCTGGGTCCAGCAAACGACCAGTTTGTGAAATAATATTCAATGTGCGATAAAATCATGCAGTGGAGATATGTTTTAGTGGCAGCGGTTGTCAAGAAAGGCTAATCTGTACCAGCTGGGTATTCCATGTGTATAAGTCACAGGGAAATTGGCATTCCAGGGAAATTGAAAGAGGAGCGCTCGCTTTTAGGCGCGGGGCTTCGGCTTTTCGAGACTTTTACGCAAGGCTCGCGAGGAGGAGGAGGCGCGAGGCGGGGCTTTGATACGAGGCGGCGCGAGGAGGAGGAGGAGGAGGAGGCGCGAAACGGGGCTTTGATACGAGGCGGCGCGAGGAGGAGGCGCGAGGCAGGGCTTTGATGCGAGGCCGACCTGGCTTTTGTTGTTCCCCCCACATAGCAACCAGGAAGCTACGCTAGGGGAACGCTGAACACGCGTTCACGCGCACACGTGATAATAGTTATTGTCCATGACGGATCTACACCAGACTTTTCAAAGCGAGCGTATGCGTGGTGCGTATAGCGCGATTGTTTAGATCCAAGTGATTATCAATGATAGCGGCTACACCAGGCGCGCGTATACGCAAGTCCCCCATACGCAGACTTTTAAAAAAGGACTGGATCTAAAAGTGCGCGTGTGTGTATATGCACGTGTGTGCGAAAATTCTTTGGTGTGTTTCCACAGTGACGGAGGCGCGCCGACTCAGCAGAGCTTGAGGCCGAGGAGGTACGCCCTCACGCCTCCAGGCGCGAGTACCCGAGCCGACAGGCCGAAGGTCTGCTAGTCGAATCAGCGCCGTCCGAGTTGTGAACCGATAGGGGGAGAATAGATCTTTTCATGGGTTACAGTCTAGGGTTACTATCCAGTGTCCACGACGACACACGTGTGTGTGTGTGTGTGTGTGTGTGTGTGTGTGTGTGTGTGTGTGCATGTGTGTGCATGCACACACGCACACGCACACATGCATGTGTATGCGTGTGGATTCAGTGTGGATTCAGTGTGCATTCATTGCCCTCTAGCGTTGGTTATACAGAATTGCCTGGGGGACGGTGAAAACAAGCGCTCCTTTTCCAATTTCCCTGGAATGCCAATTTCCCTGTAACATCTATACGGTATGTAGATCTCTCTGTCCACCTTCTTCTTTTCTCTTTCTGAAAATAACAATAACGTGACAATAAAGAAAGTCGATTCAAAACGGCTTTTATCGTGTTTAATAAATACAGTGTTCATCACTGTTGCTGCTGTGACCAAATTCACCAAATATCACTTGAATACAGGGACGGTTTCAATGATTCAAGAGGCATTGTTTTTATCGTTGTGAATGCAACATAACACCTGTCTGTCTGTCTGTCTGTCTGTCTGTGTAGTTGATGGAGGGTGGGGGCCTTGGGGGTCACCAGGCCCCTGTTCTGTTTCCTGTGGGGAGGGGCTACAGCTGTCAATCAGACGATGTGACACACCCACACCCAAATATGGAGGGAAGCCCTGTGTAGGAAGCAGTACCAAGAGCACAGTGTGTAACACCCCCTGTCCTGGTAAACACACACAAACACTACATTTGTTGTATGGTTTTGTTTTGATTACACTTACATTTTGCTTTATATTTGTTTCTCTTTGATTGACTGATCTTTGATTGATTGATTCTTTATTTGCAATGAACGCATAAAAAACATACAGCTGCACATCACCGCCTTGCACATGAAGGGGGTGGGGGGGTGGAAACAAGTGACTGTTGATAATGTATGCCCTGTGGATTCTTTTTCCAGTCGTTTTCCAACTAAGATCTAAATATGATTGTGTCAGGGGAAAAGTTAATTTAGTTTACCAGGAAAACTTGTACTTTACTAGAAGAATAACGATTTAACAAAGATTACACCTCTACGACAGGGAACAGAAGGAGCTGGGGCCTGTTTCACGAAACCTGGATTAGGGAACTGGGTTTAATCAACTATCCTGGCTTAAATTATCCAGGATCAGCCATGAATCGGTTTCACGAAAGCTGAGTTATCTCGGCAGATTAACTTGGCCAGTAAACCTGGATCGGGAGGGACATGTGGCCCCTGGGATGTTCGCCTATGTTTATCACAGAAAAATGTTTTAATTCTCGGTTCTCTCTCTCTCTCTCTCTCTCTCTCTCTCTCTCTCTCTCTCTCTCTCTCTCTCTCTCTCTCTTCCTCCCTCCCTCTCTTCCTCTCTCTCTCTCTCTCTCTCTCTCTCTCTCTCTCTCTCCCAGTTCATGGTGGTTGGACAGGTTGGTCCAGTTGGGGTCAATGTTCTACATCCTGTATCCCAGAAGGCAGTGCATCGAACAGGACACGTTCTCATTCCTGTACTAACCCCGCCCCTTCCTTCTCTGGCAACAGTTGTGTTGGATCCGCCACAGAGACAGGACGCTGTGACCACCTGCCTCACTGTCCAGGTACCACACTGATCACATGACCTACTGTCCAGGTACCACACTGCATCACATGACCTACTGTCCAGGTACCACACTGATCACATGACCTACTGTCCAGGTACCACACTGATCCCATGACTTACTGTCCAGGTACCACACTGATCACATGACTTAATGTACAGGTATACCACATTGATCCCATGACTTACTGTACAGGTACCACACTGATCCCATGACTTACTGTACAGGTACCACACTGATCCCATGACTTACTGTACAGGTACCACACTGATCACATGATTTACTGTACAGGTACCCCACTGATCACATGACTTACTGTACAGGTACCACACTGATCACATGACTTACTGTACAGGTACCACACTGATCCCATGACTTACTGTAGAGGTACCACACTGATCACATGACTTAATGTACAGGTACCACACTGATCATATGACTTAATGTACAGGTACACCACACTGATCCCATGACTTACTGTACAGGTACCACACTGATCCCATGACTTACTGTACAGGTACCACACTGATCCCATGACTTACTGTACAGGTACCACACTGATCACATGACTTACTGTACAGGTACCCCACTGATCACATGACTTAATGTACAGGTACCACACTGATCACATGACTTACTGTACAGGTACCACACTGATCCCATGACTTACTGTAGAGGTACCACACTGATCACATGACTTAATGTACAGGTACCACACTGATCATATGACTTAATGTACAGGTACCACACTGATCCCATGACTTACTGTCCAGGTACCACACTGATCACATGACTTACTGTCCAGGTACCACACTGATCACAGAATGGGGGTGAGCGTGTTTTGGGGCGTGTCTTCCGGTTACCTTATGGAATACTTTCATTGCCGTAAGCAAGGAAATACTTTGTTTTGTTGTTACTTTTGGGTCAAGTTATGTATTTATTTATTTATTAAGTAGCCGTGTAATAAGCGGGATAATGTACGGGTAGGCGGTCATTATTGAAATTTAAAGCCCGACAGGGTGATTATGCACCAACGCTAAATTTAAATCCTCATACATTATCCCTTGCATATTATACATGGGCATACATTGTGCTTGGTTACTACTTCTAAATGTTATCTTTTTATGTGTGCATTGTGCAGTATGTGCACATACATATCCATTTGCATGCATCTATTGTGTGCATATTTTTGTGTGTACAGACTTATGATATACAAAGTGCCAGTATGTGTGATGTGGGTTTTAAACCGCATGATTGTCCAGGGAAGTTACTTAGCAGCTTACTGCCAGTAGCTCTGTGGCTATGGAGCAACTTGCCAGCATCTGCAACAGTCTCTGTTGGAATGACTAGGGTCTTTGATGATCCTGCAGGCTTTGCTGACACAACCTCTGTCATGTCTGTCTTGTATGGAGGGAAGATCACATCGACTGATGTGCTGGGCTGTCCACATTACACTCTGTATGTATTGCCTTGAGATTGAGGTCAGTACAGTTCTCATTACAGGCAGTGATGCAGCCAGTCAGGATGCTGTCTGTGTGGTTCCTCTGTAGAAAGCATGAGACAGTAGAGGCGCTGTATTTCCTTCTTCCACACATGCCCCAGAAGAGTTTCTCTGTGATGTAGCAGTTGGTGACCCTCTCCACTGCAGCGCTATCTTTGTAGATGGGGTGTGCTCTCTTTCCACCTTCCTGCAGTCGAGGCCATGCAGTCATTGGTGCATAGGGACTAGAGGAGGGGATGCAGGGGGGCAGAGATGTGATGGGGCCCATCCTCACCTCCCGAAGTCGTTTGGCTAGAAAGTCCAGGATCCAGCTGCACAGGCTGGTGTTGAGTTCTAGGTTTATAAGCTTGGTGTTGAGCCTGGAGGGGATGGTGTTGAACACTGAGCTGTAAACAACATCCTCACATAAAAGTTCCTCTTCTCCATGTGGGAGAGGGCAGTATGTAGTGTTGTGGCTATGCTGTCGTCCATGGACCAAGTTGGCAAATTGATTGGTTTGTGGCAACCTGCTTTTTATAAGCTCTTTGATGCCAAGATAATATAATGTTAAATAATGTCACTAGTCCTCACTGGAAAATGTGTCTCTCAATTAAATTTGTCTGTCTGTCTGTCTGTCTGTCTGTCTGTCTGTCTGTCTGTCTGTCTGTCTGTCTGTCTGTGTCTCTCTCTCTCTCTCTCTCTCTCTCTCTCTCTCTCTCTCTCTCTCTCTCTCTCTCTCTCTCTCTTGCTCTCTCTCTCTCCAGTGGATGGTGTTTGGGGGTCATGGAGTTCATACACTTCCTGTTCAGTGACATGTGGGGTGGGGATTAAGCGGTCATTCAGAGACTGTAATAACCCCCCTGAAAAACATAGAGGACTGCCTTGCCAAGGAGCAGGGACTCGTACCCTCACCTGTAAAACAAATGTACCATGTCCAGGTAACACACAGAAACATACTTCTTTACTTGTCCCGTCAACAACATGACTGGATTTGGTTTCGGACCATGACGGAGGCGCGCAGTCCCAAGCGAACTGGAGCCACGCGAGGGACCACCGAGCGAGCTGAAGCGAGCAAGTAACCGTCCCAAACGTTGTGACGTTCACTTGAGCCTACTCAGCGCCGTTGGAGTAATGTACCGATAGGCACAGAATCGTAAATCGTGTTGGGGGAACTGCTCCGCCTCTTGAGTAGGTCAGTAGCTCCTGATTACGCACAATGAATGGTCTGATAAATCGCGGGTAGGTCAGTATATCGTCTACTCGCCCATTCAATGGTCTGATAAAACGTGATAATCTCCCATTCAATGCATTGATAGCATTCGAAGCCGGTGGCTGACATTGTTTCATCAAACCTGGCAAAAATATGTTAACTGATCAAACTGAAATGATGTACGCCTAATAATGTTTAAATTTATATAAATTAATTAATATGAAGGATGTCTTGCCCCCCAAAACAGATGTGAGTGTGTTCCATAGTAGACTGTAAAAATAACGTAATCATTTGGTTGTGGTTGCTGCACCTGTTAATCTTTCACCCTTGTCATTTTCAATAATATCAGAGTAAAATTGCAAAGGAAATCTGCGACTTTGTGTGCGTACATGTGTGCTTGCATGTTTGTCCTTCCACAGTCATGGATTGTAGTGCCATCTGACAGGAACAGAGTGAGATACACAGAGAGCATCGTTTTGTTTTAACATGTGCACAGTAAACACTGCTGAGTGTGTATTACAGCGGACCACGTTGTACACACTCATGCCATATATGACTCATCCATAATAATAACCATATAATAACGAAGGAGTTCCCAATGCAGCTACGCCCAAATCTGGAGTGTGTCGTCTTACCTCAATGTGTCATCATGGCATCAGGCGCAAGCAAATCCTTCAGCTCCATATACGGGCACAAAAGGGAGCATGCCCATATATAGGCATATACTAATGTCATCAGCTATCTCCAGGTATGGGCATACAATGGACAAGGACTGACAGATACAGAGATCCGGTTGTCCAGAGCCACCAAGCCCCCAGAGCCACGGTAGAACAGTGAAGCGGCCGTCGCCTGCTGGTCAAAACTGAGAATGCAGGACTTACGCATTTAAAACGCTGGTGCACCTGATTCGGATTCTATCAATGCATTGAATGGGAGATTATCACGTTTTATCAGACCATTGAATGGGCCAAGTAGGCGACATACTGACCTACCCACGATTTATCAGACCATTCATTGGGTGTTATCAGGACAAACTGACCTACCAACGGAGACGACTTATGTAGAGTTAAGTTTCGGTTTCGGACCATGTCGGAGGCACGCAGTCTCAAGCGAACTGGAGCCACGTGAGGCACCACCGAGCGCGCCTCTGACATGGTTAGTTATTATTTCATGGACTGCACTCGACTCACGCTCTGTCCTGTGAGCAAGTTAAATTGCCTTTATTGAATGATGTGTATTTGTTATTAGTGCTTATATAATAAACACTCTGTGTGTGTATCTGTGTGTCCAGTTGATGGTGTGTGGTCAGACTGGTCAGAATGGTCAGCTTGCCAGTCACCTCAAGGAAAATCCATCAAGTGTCTAAAGAAAGGAGGAACTCGGAGTCGAGACCATGAATGTCTTCACGAACTTCATGGTGGAAAGCCCTGCGAAGGAGACCTCAGTGACACACAAGCCTGTTACGACATACACGAATGTCAAAGTAAGTTACCCATTGTTCACGGCCATTACCTGGAGCTGAGAGGTGCTAGAAGTGACAATTCTTTAGAAGGGAAGTTTGGACTATTATAGATAACAAGATTCAAATGAGCACAGCTTCTTCATTTTCTTTTCAATTTCAATGAATGATACATCAGATGAAAGCTTATATTCTATACTTTAATAATCTATTAAAATTGTACCCAGTCACATATAAGCACAGACACACACTCAGATATGAACACAAATACATTAACAAACATGCACTCAACTCAACTCAAAGTTTATATGTATAGCACATTTAACATGACCAGGGCAACCAAAGTGCTTCACAGGTTAAAACAAAACAAAGCTATACAATATATATGGGGCGGCAGTGGCTCAGGGATAGAGAGGCCGGGTAGAGTGAACTGGAAACCGCAAGGTTCCCAGTTCGATCCCGGGCTGGGGCGCTCCCCCAGAGTTAGTGTCGAAGTGTCCTTGAGCAAGACACTGAACCCCTAATTGCTCCCGATGAGCAGGTTGGTGCCTTGCATGGTTTCCTCCGCCATTGGTGTATGAATGTGTGTGTGAATGGGTGAATGGCACAATGTAAAGTGCTTTGGATAAAAGCGCTATATAAATGCACCATTTACCATTTACAATATAAAATACATTAGCATATAATACAAACAAAGTCAAAACAAAACATTATTATAAAGCATACATAGGGGGCCAGGCTCAGCTGTCACTATAGGCCAGGGAGAATAAATTAGTCTTTAATACAGTTTAAAAACATCAATCAACTGGTTCGCTCTGATATGTAGGGGTAAACTGTTTCAGAGTCTGGGGGGTGGTGGCCGTTGTTTTTTAGCCTGGTCTTTGGCACAACCCTCAGAGATCAGAATGGGGTGTGGTTCTGAATAAGTTCTGCAAGGAACGAAGGAGCCAAAACATTTTGAATTAAAAGAAAACAAAACAAAACTAAAAACGTTAAATCAATATCAGAGCATGTGAGCGGAGCGGAGCGCGAACGGAGCGGTGAGCGGAGCGACACGATTTTGACGGGAGCGCGGAGCTGGTTTATAAAAAGGTTGGAGCGCTACTCAGAGCGAGGACCGCCTCCCGCTCCAGGCCGCCTCCCGCTCCAGGCCGCCCTCGCGGGGCCCCGCACCGAATGTTTGAGCATGCCCGGTCGCACGGACTTAGAGACACACAGACATCCAGCAGTGCACAGCGCACCGAGATTTCATTAGAATTTCTACTTTCTTTTTCTTTTCTTTTTTTTACTGTTGAGCGACCCGGTTTGAGCGGAGCATGGAACGAGATTTGCGCAAATCAACGTGAGCGAGGAGCGACGGGGAGCGGAGCGCGGGGGGAGTCGACGTGAGCGAATAGCGAGCGTGAAACCAGCCCCCTGGAGCGCCGAGCGGCATTTCCACCCGCTCCGCTCCGCTCACGTGCTCTGATCAATATGGTCTCGCTTCTTTTTTACCAGTGAGGAGGAGGGCTGCAGTGTTATGAATGGGCTGCAGCTCCTTAGCAGCCAGTGATTGATCAATGAACAAGGAATTGCATTAATTAAATGAATGGATGAATAACCCTCTTGAGTTCTTTCTGAGATAGGACTTGATCTTAGCTGAAAGTCCTAGATGAATAAAAGTAATCAAAACAGAGCTGACCTGTTGATCAGCTCTGTAAATAAATATAGTCATCAGCAAACAAGAACTATTTGCAGTTTTATGAACCACTTCTCTTCCCTCAAGGTAGGATTTCATCCAGATCACAGATTAGTTTTCAAAACCAATCGCCTATTCAGAAGTATACCATAAACACATGGTAAAACACAGGAGCTGAGATACAGAATATTTCCCTAATATTTTAACAAGGAAGTGAATGGAGTTGCAAATCTTTGGATCGCGTTATCTCCTGGTTCTGAGTGAAAAACGAAAAAATACAAAAATATATTATTATTATTATTATTTCTTTTTTCAAACGCGTCGAACGCATCAATGGCACTGTGGACCAAGTACCAATTGACTCGAAAAATCGCCCATGGCAGTAAAAGAGTTAATAAGTAATACTGTTATTAATAGTTGGTTATGTGTATCTGCAGTGATGACGCTGTCATGGGAGGGATGGGGGGAGTGGTCTCAGTGTAAACCTTCTTGTGGAAACGTCCCATCACGAAGACACAGAGAGAGAACCTGTAAAGCTGACACCTCAGGCTACAGGTACCTACCTACCTACCTACCTACCTCCCTACCTCCCTACCTACCTCCCTACCTCCCTACCTCCCTACCTCCCTACCTACCAACAGGGTTTCCGCTAGGCATTTTTTGGGCCGGCCACCATGGCCGGCAGGATTATATTTTACCGGCCAAAGAATAAATTTACCGGCCATATATTATAATTAACGCCACATGCGTGTTTGCACTGCATACATGCACCCAGTGACCCAGCTGATCATTACACCTTACGTTAGAGCTGCGCTTCTTTACACTTTATCACAGATGCAATATGTTCCTATTTTTTATAGATAACTAAATTATATGATCTACTATATCATGCAGAGATGTCACTTGCCAAAAATTAAATGAATAAAGTGGGCATGACCGCATGAGTGAACTGCTGCGCAACGAATAACAAAATGCCCGTTCGCCCCAAAACACAGTCGCCCCGGGGTAAATCCGGCGGTATTCGCCTGGTATTCCTATACATAAACTATGCCTAAACCTAACCTTATTCCTAATCTTAACCTCAGTAAAACTATGCCTAATCCTAAACCTATTTCTACCCATATCCTCAGTAAAACAAATACAAGAATACAAGAACCGCTGGTCCGCCTGAAAAATGGGGTCGAGGGTGTTTTGGGGCGAGTCAACCGACCCTGCGCCAGAGCCTTTCCCTGCGCGACAATGTCGCACAGTATAAACAAATTAATAATTATTTTGGGCTTTACATAGATTCTCATTCAACCTTGATATGCAAAAGTAGGTTTTGTTTTGTTTTGTTAACGTTAATTAAATATGTCATGATATATGTGGCCTTGCACAAGGTTGATTTACTTGCCTGCTGCAATCAGTGTCACCAGCTTAAACCAACTTTCACCATTTTATCCATTGCAGACAGACAGTCACTGTGCTTGCATAATATCCACGACCCACACGTGTTCGGGTCCCTTTATCGACAATTGGGTCCGGCTTGGTTCAGATTCTATCACCTCGGAAAATCCCGGTTCTGTTTATCAACACCCGAGCGAGCAAACCACCCTACTAAGCGCTGATTAGGAGGAGACACAGCTGTGTCTCAGGCAGCTGTGTTGTGGTGTATCAAAAATAGCAGACATACAAGCTCACAGCGCGGCGCGTTGCGACGTGCTGTGAGCTTGTAGCTGTGATATTTTCAACGCGCGACACAATGCAACGAATAGGCTAATCTATAACTGCAGCGCGCAGCAGCAGACTGTCTACCTACCTACCTATTTACCCACCTCCCTACCTACCCACCCACCCACCCACCTACGTACCTACCTACCTACCTACCCACCCACCCACCTACCTACCTACCTACCTACCTACCTATCTACCTACCTATCTATCTATCTATCTATCTATCTATCTATCTATCTATCTATCTATCTATCTATCTATCTATCTATCTATCTATCTACAGATGTGCCATTTCAAAACTTCAAATGTCCTGCCATCGGCAAGACAGTAAATTTTCAGGGGATTCCCAGGGCAATAAGAGGGACAAAGAAGGGCATTTAAAATGCTGAATTATTTTGATGATCACTGCTTTTATGATGCTAATTAATTTGAGCAACTGGTCAAGGACCTCTTCAAATCACCTTTCACCTCATAATGAGTCTGACACCTTCTTCAACACACATTCTTTTGTTCTCATGTATATGGATGTCTGTTGAAGGGAAAAACGGGGGTGTGTAGTGACAACTTCTTTTCAGGGGCAAAACAGTGCATTTTTAAGGGCAGAACAGGGAGGAAAAAAATGCATTTTCAGGGCACTTTCAGGGAAAGAACAGTAACGTGTGAAGTTTTGAAGTGGCACATCTGTACCTACCTACCTACCTACCTACCTACTATTATTATTAATATAATAATATTGGTTTGTCAAGAGATATCAGTCTTTTGGACAAAGGAGACAGTCACATAATTGGACAGAGGCTACAGTGGTTTTATACGTTTTTGTCATAAAGATTTTACAAATAGGATATCAGTTACCATTCCAAGTTACAGTTATAGCCTATGTATTTCTAAATATTTCTATTTCTTGATTGCCTTTCAACAAAAACATATTTGATAGACATAAAATGTCTTTGAAATTATTGTAATCCATCTTTTATTTCATGCGCAACGCCCCGGCCCGACATTTTCTTGGAGCGAGAATGCGTAAAATATTTATAGACCTGGCTGTTTATTTATCTTGCAATCTGGCAACGCTGACGTCAGGCAGTAGAGTAAAAATGCTCAATGTTCATGAATCCAAGTAATCGTCTGTGACGTATGCAGATCTGCCGTTTTGACCTGTGTAGAAGGTCTGTTTGTGGCGGGGATGTGTCATGGACTTAACCTATAAATATATGAACGTGTATGAATCGCTTCAGAGACCAGCCATTTCATTTGATATGCGTCTTGGCACAGACAGCAGGCATACATTTCCTAAACCCCGTTTGTGTGCCTAATTCAAGCTCAGCGCTACAGCGATCGAGCTGTTTTATACGTTTTTGTCATAAAGATTTTAGGATCTCAGTTACCATTCCAAGTTACACATTCACGTTCCCAGTTATAGCCTATTTTATTATTTTTCTGCCTGTAGCTTAAACCAAAAGACATGTGAGGGTTTGAGTGGGACTGAAATTTTAATGGATATGTAAAATACAATGGTATCCCACGCTGTGCGGGGGAGAAGGTGTCAGATCGTCTGGACCTCGGAGGGGAGAGAGTGGCCAATGGAATAGCAGGAAAAAAAACGTCATTTGTCAGACTGAAAAACGATCTGAAGTTAGACTGAGTGGTAGTTGGTGTTACTTCGCAAGTCCGAATCTCTTCCAGTGTGTCAAACACAGTTGAGTAGGGATTTGAAAGCTGCAGTTCTGCAGGTCCAACGAGTCGGGCAGAGGGCTTTCAGATTCGGACTGCGTCCATCTTCAGGAGTGTGAAAGGCACACATTTTCTCAAAAATATCAAGCCTTTTTGGCGAGCCAGCGATCATCTTGTATCATGAACGAGTTGTAAGGCTTCCGACCTCTTGCAGAATTTCACTTTGATTCATGCAGTGGATAGAAATTGCTTTGGGGGTTAAAATCCTCTCTCACAACATAGTCACGTGAGACCCATCACACGGAAAGTGACAGCTGCTCTTTCCCACTTATGTCCCTCGTCTCATCCACCATTATGTGATAATGTCTAGCAGCTTTGATCTTGGACAGCAACGTATTGAGCGTGATGCGATACATAGGTTCTATTAGTTCATTAAGGATGTTGTGGGAAAATAATTTATCTGTGGCAATGAAACTTTCCAGGACTTTGTTGTTTTCTGCCACTAAGGTAATCAGCTGGAGGAAGTTTGACTCCTTATCCGTGTGTCCCCTTACAGCAAGCCCCTGCCTCACAAGAAAACGCAAGCTTTTGAGTTGCTGCAGCATGCCATCCCGCCTGTCTATCTGGTGAACAGCATGTTGACTTAGTAGCTGTTAATTAATAGATACCTGTCCTTTGTATGCACGCATTTTCTGCACAGCCTCCTTGTGTATCAAACTTGACTCATGGCTGTTCAGCATGTCAGGGCATTTTTTTCCAGTTGTTGACACCAGTAGAAGTGAAGTTGTCATGTCCATATTTTGAGAGACAGCAAAACGGCAAACGTGACATATCAGTCGTTTTTTACTACTGCACAACACATTTGTCTCGATTTGTTAACCACTCTTGATTGTAATAACGTTCCCTTTCCCCAAAGGCCCTGGAAGTATCCTTTTTTGCAACAAATGGTTGAATTGGTATGTCGGTTTCAGTTGAATAAAGGCAGTATGTATCCACACACACCGTAGGAGCAGCAATCCCAAAGACAGCGACTGAAGCAGCGAAGGAGCCTCCTCCTGGGACTCTTCTGCATCTAGTCCTGGTGGCATTGCAATTGCATTCTCTTTATTGCACCTGGACAGCAAAGCCACTTCCACAGGCGGCGTTGCTGCTGCTGGTGGTCTTGGAGTTGGCTTCACACCGAATGTGATTTTGACTGGACACACTTTTTTTTTGGTGGCTCACTCATCATGATGGTTAGCTATGTCATGTGTTTTTATATTGTCTGTGGTGTCTGTATATTGGCAACATGAGGTCTGATAGGGTGGGCCAGACATTCAAATTGAATGGTCCATTGACTCCATTCACCTGTAAATTGCTGTATCCATGATCCTGTAGCATTGTGTATTTGCATTTGGATGTGTGGCAAGTTAAAGTAATACTAGGTAACGTTTTCAGTAAAACTAAAGTTAAATTGCATATCTTTTGTAAGTGGCAAATGTTTCACAACACCCACTCCATGAATTTCACCTCCGAAAGCCTTTTATTTATATATTTTCTATTGAACGCTGTCGAGCATGACTTTCCCTCGGAAATTACGTCAGCTGGCCGCAAAAAGGAAGTGGAAATCCACCGGGTTCCTGTTTGGCCAGGAACTACCGCGCCGGTTTCCTGTTTGGCCAGGAACTACCGCGCTAATAACCAAAGGAAACTCACGCTGATTTTAAGAGATTGTATGATTTGAAGAACGAAAAAAAAACAGAAAAAGAAAACACAGCTCACGGTAACTAAAGCTCCACTGGCTAAGAGAAACGATCCACAGATCGTATAAAAACAATTAAAAGAACGCTTTTTGAAACACTTCCGTCTTCCGGTGAAAACGAATGGAATTATGGGTAACAGAGGATAAACGAACGGCCTGCAGTGACGGTAATGACCAGCAGAGGCTGCTAAAAGTCGTTTTTTGGAAATTTGCACAGAACAACTTTAAGTACAGGCCATCACGGGTGAATAGGTGGATGTAGGACAAAGGCTGCCCATCTTCCTGTTGGCTTGGAGCCTTGCAATTACCGTATACCGGCTCTCGGCCGCAGGCACATTTATTACCGTATATGACAGTGTATTTGTGTATGTCTGTCCGAGGTGAGGGGGACCAGCCCACCTGAGCAGCCAGCCAGCCAATATGCAACGATTTGTGCATGCGCAAAAAATGCGACTGGACTGAATCATAGGCGCCACTAGCGTCTATAGATGGCTCAATTCTATTAAGTTCAACATTCTGTGTGTGTGTGTGTGTGTGTGTGTGTGTGTGTGTGTGTGTGTGTGTGTGTGTGTGTGTGTGTGTGTGTGTGTGTGTGTGTGTGTGTGTGTGTGTGTTTGCAGACAGACCATTGGCAATATGGGTGACAGAGCATGGTTCCATGGAACTCCTGAATGTAGTTATCTACCAGACGAGGAAGACTTTGAACAACAACCCTGCAAAATACCTGCCTGTCCTCCGTGATCATCCATCCATCCATCCATCCATCTATTATGTCTTTCAGGCTTATTCAGGCTTAGTCCACATGTACACTGGTATATATAGTTTTTGTAGTTAAAGATATCAGCATATACATTGCCACATGTATTTTTAATATCTCTGTTCAAATGAAAACATTAAAAAAGGTAAAAATGCAGCTGTCATCGCAATACTGTCTATTTACAGCCGGTCAACAACTGCAGTCTCGTGATGACAGGCAAATATACAGTAGCACCCGGTCTGTGCTCTTCTTTGGAGCAGTGAGCACACCGAAAAACAGGGGATCAGAGAACAATGTGTATTGTCTTTTTGTATTTCCTTGAACCGATTAATTGACAAAGTTTCCAATCATTCAAATAATAGTGTTTATTCAAACGCTTGTCCAGTCTCCACCTGGCTCTCATTGAATTCAATGCATGCGTCAGGCTCCTTTGCCTCTCAGTGCGTAACGTAATGAAGGAGCCATTCTGCCTGTGTGCCTTTGGGCCAGTTATGGGTGCAACAAGCCAGTTAATGATGGCATGGTTTGGGTACACTGAGGAGATCACACAGTTTTTACCGTTCTTATTCTGCATTGACAAAACCTTTATTCCCTGTTATACTGAATAAATGGGAACCTCACCCAACAGCAGTTTTTGGTTTGGACATTCTATTATTGAAACGCGTCAAAAACGGATATCCCTGTACCCAGCCGAGTGGCGAAATGTAGTGACGAATTGAAATCGTCACTACACGTAACGTTATCTCTGTCTAACTTTAATAAAATTGAATTGAATTGAATAGAATTGAACCAGCTAACTCTAAAATGTTCATTTTTCAGGAAATGACAAAAACAAAACAAAAATGGAGTTAGGAGGTTTTGTTCGTCATTGATAAGAACAGCTGAATGGACCTCCAAGCTCACAATGAGGTTGGAGGTCAAAAGGGGGTGGTGCCTGGAGTCAGCTAAACCAGCTAATTCCACCCCCCTTTGGTGAACTTAGCTGGTTTAGCAGAACGTTTGATGTTCTAATGGAGTTAGCTGGTTTTGTGAGAAGCACTTTTTAGGTTTCGAGAGCCTATCAGGCTTCGAACCCTATTACATCTGTAAGAGTTCATTATTCTTCCGCCGGTTTTGCCAGTTCTGGCCTAACCGCGTGGTCACTTTTTATGAAATTCGGCAATATGGTAGAGGGCTATGCCAAACGGCGAAAACCCGAAACTCACAAACATTGGCCAAAGGGTGGCGCTGTAGCACTCAATTGAAATATGCCAACTTTGAACAGGTACAACTCATGCCCTGTTTGACCCACAGCCATGAAACTTCGATGCACACATGCGTCTCCTCATGCCTAACAACTTTCACACTCACCTTTAGATCTCCCACCATTTCGAATTCTATGAAAAGCAGTAAAAAGCAGTAAAAAGCCTACTCCTCCTGGGATTTATGAGCAATCTGTACGAAACTGTATACACATGAACTTTGGACCAATGCCGACAGACGTAACCAAGCGGATTTTCCATAAGTGAAAACGTTAAGCTTTTATAAGCCAATGAAAATTGCAGCTTTTTTAAAATTATTCATCTGCCCCTAACACATACATGCAGACTCACATTTGTTTGACACTTTGCAATATTGTAGAGGGTCCTTCCAAGTATCACTGAAACCAATCTTACTCCAATTGGTCAAAGGGGGGCGCTATAGCAATTTTTTGAAAATGCAAACTTTAAACAGGCAAAAGTCATGCCTCGTTTGGCCGACAGCCGTTAAACCTGCTTACACATGTGCCTTGACTCATGAGGAACACATGTATCACTTTGACCAGTAAGCTCTGCCCTTAGATTGTCTGCAATTTTGAGCAGTTTGAAAAACATTTAAATCCAGGATTTCTGAGCAATTTGCGTGAAAGTGTGTCATGTGTTTGAACTCCCTTTTCACTAGTTCAGGTGTGTAGGTTCAATAGCTTGATAGCTTAATCATCTGCCTTGAAACCACAGGGTTGCTGGTTCGAATCCCACCTCAGGTAGACTTCATTATAATTGCATTGCACACAACATGACTGTATCAATGAGGAACATATCTATCACTTTGACCAGTAAGCTCCGCCCTTAGATTGTTTGCAATTTTGAGCAGTTTGAAAAACATTTAAATCCAGCATTTCTGAGCAATTTGCGTGAAAGTGTGTCATGTGTGTGAACTCCTTTTTCATCAGTTCGGGTCTGTTGGCCCAATGGCTTAATCATCTGCCTTGATACCACAGGGTCGCTGGTTCAAATCTCACCTCATGCAGACCTCAACTCAATTGCATTGCACACAACATGACTGTATCAATGCATGTGCAATTGTTAAAGATAACGAGAAATGCATACTTGAAAGTAGTTATTTTCAATGTATGACGTAATTCATTTGCCCTTTTTTTTGTGTTGTTGGATTCTCCTTTCTCACTATCTGATGCTGTCGATTCAATAGCTCCACCAGTAGAGTGTGAGCCTCATGTGCCGAAGGTCCCTGGTTCAAATCCCACTGATTACATTTATATTGCATTATACAAAACATGACCCTGTTAATTCAGACATGTGCAATTTTTAAACAATAACATGAAATGCTTTTTTGAGAGTAGTTGTTTTTTATGTATGACATACTTTCTTGTGAAAATAGCCGATCTACAATCTCACAACTTTTCAGATAGCAACGCGTTGTGAGCTTGTAGGTCGACTATTTTCACTAGTTTCCAGTCCGAGGAGACAAAAAAAAAAACTTTATTGGTAAATGTTTTGTGAACCAGTGATCTACAGTAGTTAGCGAAATAGAGGCTTGGTTCATAATGGACGGAAAAACCTATAGATATCAACAGACACCATCAGGGAGACCATATCTCTAGCTCAATGAGAAGAGAGGCAGCCTGTGAATCCATAGGTCGCTGGTTCGATCCCTGTCCCCAACAATGCGTTGAGGTGATCATCATTTGGAATTCCCCCTATTCCCATGGATTGGATCCACCCCTCTCACTCATCACCAATCACACATGCACAGTACAATTTTTAGGTACTTTTACTTTACTACTCTACTCTACTACAATTACAGCAGATGACAGCTTTAGTTACTTGTTACTTTGCAGATGTAATTATTAATACAACACCTACAGTAACCACATACAGCCGATCTACAATGTGACGCGTTATGAGCTTGTTTGTATATAATAAGCAACCCATGCTGTATGATAACTTACCACATATGAAATCCAATTCTATCTATCCAATGACTCAGTCTGTACTGTGGCCATAGCTGAGTGGTTAGTGAGCCCACCTAGGGAGCCAGAGGCCCTGGTTGCCCCAGGTACGATTCCAGGCCAGGCCAGCAAATGTGTCGATGAAATGAAATTTGTCCCTGAGCAAGACTCTTAACCCCTAATTGCTCACAGGCCCTCATTGGAAACAAGACCGCAAGGACTTTCATGAACGGACCTGGAATTATCCTTATCCTTTACACTGTCTACCCACAAGTCTATAGCTCCCTGGTTCAAACCTCAATTTAACCAGTCCAAATATAATTTACTGAACAAAAATCATGACTTTGTTAATTAATGCATGTTCACTTCTTCTCTCTCGCTCTCTCTCTTACTGCCTCTCTTTCTCACTGCCTCTCTCTCTCTCTCTCTCTCTCTCTCTCTCTCTCTCTCTCTCTCTCTCTCTCTCTCTCTCTCTCTCCCCTTCTCTCTCTCTCTCCCTCTCCCTCTCCCTCTCCCTCTCTCTCTCTCTCTCTCTCTCTCTGTCACTGTCTGTCTGTCTGCCAGTCTGCCACTCTGTCACTGTCTGTCTGTCTGCCAGTCTGCCACTCTGTCACTGTCTGTCTGTCTGTCTGCCAGTCTGCCAGTCTGCCACTCTGTCACTCTGTCACAGTCTGTCTGTCTGCCAGTCTGCCACTCTGTCACTGTCTGTCTGTCTGCCAGTCTGCAACTCTGTCACTGTCTGTCTGTCTGCCAGTCTGCCACTCTGTCACTGTCTGTCTGTCTGCCAGTCTGCCAGTCTGCCACAGTCTGTCTGTCAGCCAGTCTGCCACTCTGTCACTGTCTGTCTGTCTGCCAGTCTGCCACTCTGTCACAGTCTGTCTGTCTGTTTGTCTGTCTGCCACTCTGTCACAGTCTGCCAGTCTGCCAGTCTGTCACAGTCTGCCAGTCTGCCACTCTGTCACTGTCTGTCTGTCTGCCAGTCTGCCAGTCTGCCACAGTCTGTCTGTCTGCCAGTCTGCCAGTCTGCCACAGTCTGTCACAGTCTGCCAGTCTGCCAGTCTGCCACTCTGTCACAGTCTGCCAGTCTGCCACTCTGTCAAAGTCTGCCAGTCTGCCAGTCTGCCACTCTGTCACAGTCTGCCATTATTCTCGAAACCGCTCATTGCTACTTGCAGCTATATTTAATACTTTTAATTGGTTCAACATTTTTTTTATCAACACACATACGTAAAGGGTGTTCAATGACCCTGATTTATGGAAAACAATGCAAAAGCAGAAAATGGAGTTAGCTGGTTCCTGCCGGACCAGTTTGATTGTATTTATTTTCCCTTTTTCTGGGGGAGGTCTTCGTATATGCCCAATAGGGTTTCATACCTTGGCTTTCTTCCTAAACATTTCGAATACCTTTGAATATTGAATCTATATTTATCATTGTGTGTGCAAATAATAAAAACAGAAATGCTAAATGCCTAAACTATAAACTGTAGAAACTTAATTTTCCAGAGTAGCAATACTGATTCATCAAAGCAGCCCAATTGTGCAGAGAATGTTAATGTGAAGACCCGTTTCATAGAGATATGAGACAACAGACTATTATATGATTACAGCCAGAGTTTAATATACATGAATGTCACTGTCTATTTTGCATAGACTACAACATGACAGATTACATATAACTTTCCCATAGCAGTAAAAGTTTGACATCCAGGAAAGGAAAACGTATGGCCTTCAATCGTCTTGACAGCCGATGATTCTTAAATTCCGAACTAGTCTCTCCATGGCCTTGCAAACTTGTTTGTATTCTGACCGGGGAGCCCTACATTCTTCTGGTGAGGGCCAGTACTCTATCCACGTCCTCCCACCTAAGACATACTCATACCTACGGACAAAAAAGATGTCACATTTGATATAGGTAACTATACTGTTACACCTTCTTAAACTAATGGGCTAAGTCGTTTGTTTAAGTTTTTCAGAAAAAAAAGAAAAAAAACCTGATCCAAAACAAAACTATATGATATTTCTTAACATTTTCACCCAAAACGTTTATAACAAATTATGGCTATTAACATAAAGGATTACACCTGACTTAGGCCAAATGAGTCACTCATTTACTCCAGACTTAGGCAATTTTTTAAAATTTTTAAAAAAACAAGAATGGCCTATTTTGGCCTAAGTCACACCAGGGAGATAGGCCATTATACTATTAGGAGATAATTTGACCAGAGGTGGCCAGTGTCATGAAGAGCTGATCAGGCAAAAATATCCTTTTCCTCAAAAAATTACTTAGGCCAAGGTGATGCTGTGAAAAGGCATTCAGCAATGTAAGATCATGTCTACACAGTAAAATCCTCTGCGTACATGTACAGTGTACAAATGTAACCAAATGAACATTTATGGGTACATTTGGTTAAACATATATAAATTAATACTGAGGATTTGAATGTATATAAATACAAAGTGCTTTCAGTTTGTTATTGTTATTTTCAAGTGTTTAATTAATTATTTTTTGTGAAAATAGCATAATGTGAATTATTTATTTCTGGAATACAGTTCTTATATGACGCAATCTAAGATTTGCCTATGGGATTGCCGATACAAAAAGTAACGCTGCGACTCAGGGGGATAGCGCCCTCTAGTGGCAGTCATGTCAGACTTCGGCGCTCTATAAAATAGGGTTTAGGTGGTTAAGAGAAATCAATCAACAGGTTAATTTAGTGTCACATTCATAAAACGTTTCTAAATGTTACGTTGCATTTCCCATGTTACATTATTTAACATAACTAACTTTCAACTAACACACAAGAAACCCCTCAAGGAACCCTGGGGTTCCCCGAACCGCACTTTGAGAACCATGGGACGGCTGGCCAATCAGATGAGACATGGGCGGATCCCCTTGCCTATGGCTTAGTAAGGCCTCTGCTTTCAGCGCTGTAATTAAAGCACATCTGTTGCAGCTGGTCGTGACCTACTACAAATTGTAGTGTAGTTGGTCGGCTACTTTTCCCCATAGACCTGTTTAAACAGTAGCAATAGCAGGCAGCTATGTCCGAACCAATGGCTATATCGCAAAAACTTGAGACATTGAGGTACAGCATATGCGATTTTTGTGTTGGTACGATCAAAAACGTGGTTACAAGAGCGAGTTAAGAAATTGTGTCTTTAAACATATTTTTTCCTAACGATAAATACACTG
Source organism: Gymnoscopelus microlampas (assembly GCF_963454915.1). Classification (NCBI taxonomy): domain Eukaryota; kingdom Metazoa; phylum Chordata; class Actinopteri; order Myctophiformes; family Myctophidae; genus Gymnoscopelus; species Gymnoscopelus microlampas. The sequence continues at coordinate 60,024,362 of NC_139940.1, forward strand.
GAGAAAGTACTCCTCGGAGCACAGGTCTCCACCAGGTCAGGTAGGTTAACGTGGCCTCCTGGTGTCGCTATAATAAGCCAATGTGAAAAGGGGTGCCATTTCTTCTTAGGCCTTGCACGGCAATCGGACACTGCATTAATCATCAGTCATCAGTTAGTGTATCTGTTTTAGAGTGGTACCAGCGATTACCCCCACTCAGCCTTTCATATAGTACTGCACATTTTTGTTGGTTTTGTTGGTTTTGGAGAGCATGTTCTTTATTACAGCCCCATGATGAGAGGCTACACACTAGGGCTGTCAAACGAATATTCAATATTCGAATATTATTCGAATATTGGGAAAATATGTATATTCGAATATGAAAATGAATATTAAAATAAAAAACATATAAAATATATATATGTTTATTTGACAGGGACAATACAAAAATCAATGAACAAAGTTATAAAAAACAAACAAAAGATATGTTTTATTGGATCCGAGCACTCGCACACACACATGCACAAAAACATAGTCTTCGGCCTTCGGCGAGACAATAAAATATGCATGACAAACATAATTGATCATGGTAAAGACTCTGAAGTTCTAAAAAAAATCTGAAACCAGAATAAATTAATCATGCAAGTTAATTTGTGGGCAAGTACATCAGTATACTTGTGGAATCAACAACACAACACATACAACATAAAACTCACTTCAACTTGTCATCACTGCGGACCAAATCATCTGCCACGCCCATGATGAGGTAGGTCTTAGTTTCCTCCAGTGCCAAAGAATCCCTGCAATTTGGAAGACTTAGAAAACTACTCAGCTTCCCCAGTACATCCCTGTCAGCACCTGTAACATGAATAGGAAATACATGCATATAGAGGATTGCATATTGCATAAAGAGAGGATTATTACAGGACAATAAACAATATATATATATATATATATGTATATATATATGTATATATGTATGTATATATATATATATATATATATATATATATATATATATATATATATATATATATATATATATATATATATATATACTAGAGGTCCGGCCGCCCGGGGCCCCGCGCACGGGGTACCACAATCGTGGGATACAGAATTCCAAAAGTTAAAGAAAAAAAAAATGTAAAAAAATATTATTTTTTTTCTGGGGGTCCCCGGAACCCCTGGGAGTGTCGGGACCCCCGCGGACCCCTGTGGAACATGGCGGACCCCTTCGGCGTTTTTTTTTTCATGAAGGTGGTTGCTTGTTTCTGCCGCAAATGTGGCAACACTGATATTTTCTTGTCTTTGGTGCTTATCTTCTGGCAACTTGGCAACACAGATGGCTGAGTTGTTGTGGGAAGTGGGGAGATGACAAAGTTGGCTGCGTGTTTTTTTTGGTGTTTGGGATGTACATGGCACGTGAATGACGGACATATTGTGATACAGACATGACTGAAGTGAAAGCAACGGCCTGGGTCATCAAAAAGGTAAGCTGGGGGGGGGGGGGGGTTGAAGCGATGGACGCGCTTCTGTTGTGTTCTGGCGATATAATGGCCGCCGCTTCGTGTTGTTTCGGCTGTTCGGTGGTACGCGCGGTAAACGGTGCGAAGCTGTTTCCCCTTCCGTTATGGTCGAAATGTGGTGAGTGGAATTAATTATGTTGCGAGGTGGAAAATATGTAGTGAGCAATGATAGGTGCCCTACGCCGTAGTTGTTGTGTTTAGTCGAAATCAATGCTGTGGGTATGGCGTCAGCGGCGAGAGGTTGAAATGAATGTATATATGTATGCATGTATGTATATATATATATATATATATATATAGACCTACCAGACCCCCATTTTACTAGACAAGAGATAACAAGATTAGTTTTTACTTCCATTTAGTTGATTATAATAATTAAAGATAAAAAAAATAGGAATATGTACCTTCCTTGATAACGTCCTCTATGCGCATCTCGTAACGGTCCACAGAGTCACCTTTCTGAAAACTTTCCAGTCTCACTTTGTACACTATGAGACAGAAATGTTTCACACTGTTTACTTAATGCACGCACACACACACGGACACAACCACACACACACTAGAGGTCTTCACGGGTATAGACCCGTACCCAAATGGACCGTGAAAAAATTACCCGGAACCGAATGGACCCGGCCTATAGTCCAATGTGAAGGACCTATACGCGAATGGACCCGCGAAAACATTACCCGGAACCGAATGGATCCGGGCCATTATTAGAAATCTGAGTTCCGTACCCGAACAGTACCGAGAGCTGTCGGACCCCGACCCCTATAGAACAGTGACATACCAGAACCCGTACATAGCCCGAGCCCCCGAAATTCCCGAACGGAAAATTGTTTGCCAACGTCATTACTAGGCTACAAGTTGTCCAGCGTTAAATGAGACTAGTTTCATATTTTCTTACCTAAATGTAGCCTCCATGGTTGTGATGTATGATCGCAGTCAATGCTCATTGGACAGTTTACAAATACAAAATAAATCCACGTTCTAGATGTGTGTAATCCTTCTTCAACTATAATCCACGTTAATTTATGTTGTTTAACATTATAATTGGCTTTGGAGTTTACATTGTGCTTTGCAGAGCATACCGGGTAACAACACGCTATGACAGCTCGACTGTTTTACCATTTTGAACCATTAACCAAAGCGTTACGTTAATCAACAATATTTGATATAACTGGCGTATATAAATGAGTCGGTCACATGTCCAAGTCGAAACCTTCATCCTTGGTATCTTTAAACCAGCTTTAAACCAACTTCGAACATGGCATAGGGTCCGTGCTACTTCTGTGTTGCATAGCAGTGACATCACTGTCGAATCCTTGGTATCTTTATCCTAGCCTTTCAACGTGTGTGTTGATCAGCGCCGTCAATACGTGTTGTAGTCTTTCACTTGTGATAGCAAAACACTAAACAGAATTATTATTTCATGTCAACCTTCAAGTACAACTATCAGAAGATGTAACTCAGGTAAAGTAATGCGTCACTCTGCAAGTTTAACTTTCCACCTGTCCAAAGTTGTTTCTGATACAGACAGAGCCTTCGGTCAAGACGATCAAGTCTAATACAGACATAAAGATTTTTTAATCATCCTATCCTTGTAAATATATCGCCATTTAGGTCAATGATATAACATTATGTGGTGTTATAATATAAATCACTGCCAGTCAACTGTCTTCTCTGAGCGACCCCCCTCCCTCCCCCTCTCCCTCCCCCCTCCCTCCCTCGCCGGCCGCCGGGTCCACTCGGGTATTAGTTCATTTAGTTCATCCGATATTTCACAGTCGGAACCCCGAGACCCGAGACAAACTGAAACGGTTCCGACCCGGACCCGGAATCACTTCTTGTGAAAGGACCCGTGACCGAGCCGCCGACCCGGACCAAGGGTCAGGGTCGGAACCCGGGTATTTCGGGTTACATGCTTAACCCGAAGACCTCTAACACGCACGAACGCAACGCGCGCGCGCAGACACACACACACACACACACACACACACACACACACACACACACACACACACACACAGAATCAAACAGTCGCTAATAGCACTCTTACCATATTCTGTTTTATTGTGCACTTCTTTCTGGCAGGCCATGTTAAATCGGGCTTGATTGCGGGTTTCAGTTGTAATCTTGTCCTTCTTCTGCTTGCTGCAGTTTTCTGGATGCACAATTTGCATAAAAGAACAAATGCAGGTGGTGAGTGGATGTACTGTATGTATGTAATCATTATTTTACCTGGAAATTCACGTTGCGGTGTAAAACCTCTTCTGCAAGTGAGTCCTAGCCAAGACAAGATAGGGCCAAAGCAGTATTATAACAGAATTACAAGAATAAATAACAAAGAAAGTCAAATTATTTGACATTCTTTGTTATTTATTCTAAATACAACCAAACATGATAAAATACAACTAAAACATATACCACCATAGTATACTCGAAAAACTGGACTGTACAGTGTAACCATTTCTGAGAATGTAATTGTGACTGTTCTGTGACAATGAAAACTTAGTATGTATGTAAACATGTAGCTTGCCCAGAATAGCCTCATACATAATGTGCCAGTGTTACTTGCATCCTACAAAGTGTGAGGGATGACCAGTTAACCAGGCTATACGAAACACAACGATGCATCTTATGTTTGGAATTTGTAATGAAAGTAAAGCTGAATGATACAGTGGTGGACCTAGGCCAGGGTGGATGAGCAGGCAACCCTATTTTCAGTATCACAATAATCAATCTGAGACATGAAGGGACCTTCATCTAACATTTTCCTTGCAGACATGTGCGCCGATTTATGTTTTTGCATGTGGGTGCTCGAGCTCCCGGGCACCCAGTGGATCAGCGCCTATGCCTGCAGACATGCAAAAGCAAGACTTCAACCAGTACAAAAAGGTCAAAGTGAATTGTAACTTTTGTTTTTGAAAGGCAAGCAATGTGTTCTTTAAAATGTAGTGCATTATTCAGCCAATTTCCCAAGTATTTGTAGCTATGAAACCAGAATGCATTTTCACTTATCGAGTTATTTAAATCCAAATAATATTTCAATGTGTGTGCTTCTGGTAGTGGTCACGGTGCCGCAGTTGTAGGCACAGAGTCAACACCCTGACACACCAGCTAAAGCCTCCTCAGAACTTTCTTCCAATCACTTTTCAACCAAAAGTTCCTCATTCATAAGACACCTCTCATACTCATTTTACTGCCAACCAAACTGAGGTGACTCCCCTCCCCCCCTGCTCAGACTCTGGCATATTTGACGCTGGTGAACACTGACTCCACACTCCTATATTATAGTAGGAAAATAGGCTATTAACGTACATAATCTGCTTTATTTTTGTTACTGTCATTTTAGCTGTTTCATGATGCCAGCATAACCACTTGTCTGTGTTCTTCCATCACTTTCCTAAACACTCTCTGTGTCATTGACAGTGTCACTGTGCTTGTACAGTAGTTAATTATACCCACGTCCAAAGTCGGAGGCTTTTACATATTGTAGCGACTCGCTCAATGCAATGAATTGTGAATGGTGTCATTTTGTGACATGTTGTACAACTTTTGAGCTGTGATATGATGAGTAGCCTACTACACAGTATATCAGAGGATGACGGCTTGTCTTGCTGCAAAACACAGTCCATAGAGAGAGAGAGAATTACATGTGTAATATTCCTCATGTCTCGCTTCTCCTCTCCTCTCATTAATTACTCACACAGTCACACTTATTGTTATTACCTTCAGCACATATACACACTGTGTCCCTATGACAGAGTGTCAATATCTTTCCATTTTCTCTCTCTGGGTGGTAGAATCTTACACATGGTTTCTCTGTAAAGGAGACAAAGAGCGACTTGTTAATATGTGCTATTTTGATCTGATATGTTACAGACTTTTAGCACCTGAAAATGAAACTTCAACATAAAACACTACTCAAAATGTTCCTTAAACAATGTTAAAACCTTAGATGCTCTTCCAGATGAGATATGTAAGGCATTTACTGCATTATATATATATATATATATATATATATATATATATATATATATATATATATATATATATATATATATATATATATATATATATAATATTTAAACTAGAATTGAAAAAACAAACACAAACACAACATGTTAGATAAATGAACACTTTGCCTATTTTTATAAGATGGCACCATTTCTGTCTACTCTGTCTCTCTTGGATTTGGAATTGATCCCAAATCACAAAAAATATGACAATAATAAATTTAGTATAATTTAACCTTGGTTTGCACAAGTGTGTCAGCATTAAAGAGAGAGAGAGAGATAATGTTTAGGTCTTTTTTGGAACTCACGGTCGTAGTACTCATAAACAGAAACAGCTGCAGGTTGCAAGACGCCCACTTTAATCTTCTGTATGATTCTAAAACTGATTTCCTCTGGACGAACATGAGACACCTGGAGAAAAACAAACAAAAAGTGACAAATAGACAGAGAGAGAGAGAGAGAGAGAGAGAGAGAGAGAGAGAGAGAGAGAGAGAGAGAGAGAGAGAGAGAGAGAGAGAGAGTGGGTGGGTGTGTGCGTGCGTGCGCACGGAAACATGCCTTATTCATGTAGATGGTGATGGAACCTTTGCCAATCTCATACTTAGAAATGCTGTGGTCAACCCCTGTGGACAGCTACACACACACACACACACACGCACACACACACACACACACACACACACACACACACACACACACACACACACACACACACACACACACACACACACACACACAGGCAAACATTAAGACAAATTATAGTTGTAAAGCTTTAAATTGCATTGTTTTTGACAAAGTTACAGCATTGTGTGCACTCTTGAGGACCACATTTACTACAGGTTTATATTACAGTTGTATTAGAACAGAATAATCCCCAGCATTTACCCATCATGTAACTACTAGGACTTACTGATTTCAGATCTTTTTCGTCTGCTTCGAAACCGGTTGGTAAGTTAATCTCTAAAGTGGTCATCGTTGCATCTTTTTTCTTGTCCTTATAACTGTGGGGATAATGAATAGAATAGGTAAAAGAACAACAAAGGTTGTATGAATGGGACACGGTTCCATTGGTTCAACATTGATTTATACAGCATTTGTGTTTGTTTTTGTTTAAAAACTTCTGAACACAACTGGAGATGATGACAAGAAATGAATGGATGAAGAATGTGAGAAAACTGTGAGACAAGGTGTCTTTGAATTGATAAAGATAAAGACATGTGGTAAAATGAAGCACTAAAATGACACATTAGGGAGTGACAATGACAAAGCGGCAATAACTGACACCTATATGTGAGAATCTGTTGAGCTGGCGAACGAACTGAACATGGCAGCGGGCACGGATGGCCGGGTGAGAACTGCGGGGAGGGGGGTGGGGTGGGGGGGAATACCTCGCCAGACTACTGCCCGGTGGTGCATGTGGTGGTGCTGTAGTCATGAAGTGCTTTGAGGGGCTAGTAAAAGACAATCTCTGTCTTGTGTGAAAAATGTCATATTTTATCAGTTACACAATGTGGCGTGGCCTAATGGCTCAATAGCACCCCCTACAAATGTTTTAAGTTTAAGCCCAACAATATAGTTTCACGTACATATATGAAAATTGGTACAAACCTGTATCATGTCCCGACTTACAAAAAGCCATGAACTAAACCCAACAGGAAGTCAGCCATTTTGAATGTATTGTGGTGTTTTAGTGCATTTCATGCCATTTACACAGGTCGTACTCCTCCTAGGAGGATTATCAGATCCACCTCAAACTCGCTCAGCGTATACAAAAGACCTTAACGATGAAAATGTATCAAGATCGTGAGTTTTCATAAAACGTGACTGTGGCGAAGCATCAAGCGTCCATGTTTCACCGCCAAACAGGAAGTGAAAATAGCCGCTCTACAAGGTCACGTTTATATTTCTTTCTATGGACTCATTGTCAGCCACTTGTGAGTCACCTCATTGGACTTGTCCTTCATTAGAGTTACTTAGCTATGCCCAAAACGTCGACAGAGGTGCAAGGGCCTGGTCACTGCTTGCAGCTTTAAATATGTCTTATTTTTACTGATGAATATGTTGAATGGAAAATGTAATCATGTAATAATCTGAATGGTTGGTAACTTTCAAATGTAGCAGCCATGTAGGCTAGTTAATGTCAAGCCCTGGAGAGGTGTAAAAGAAAAGAAATCATGCTGTGTGCAGTCATAGAATCAAGACAGAAATGCTGTTGCCTCTACTTACAAAACATTGATTTCCAGCTTGTATATATCACCATCAGCATCTGGTGTTTCTGTTGGACAGAAATATTTGTTTAAGTAGTCCATCAGTCAGAAAAGTATATTGGACAGACAGATGCATTCAAACAGTTGCAAAATACTGCTAGTGAAAAGAAAGATTACCGACACACAACTCATGAACACAGAAAGATAGACGGATGGATGGACAGACATTTACCTAGGTTGAGATTCACTGTGAGGTTATACTTCTCACAGTCATCCGTCCTTGCCTTTTGTTGAGCATAATACAGTGACTTCACCTGTCAGCCAGATAAATAGTGATTTTTATTTATTTATGTATTTATTTATTAATTAACATTTTAATATAATTAGGGCCCGAGCACTGCACCAGTGCAAAGCCATATTGAAATATAAGGACTTATAATTATTATTATTCTATGCACAAATAAATAACATTTTTTAGGGCCTAAACATACTCAAAAAGTTTGCACAGGTGGCGGAAATGTGCATATTTTCTCAAAAATGCCCCACAATGCAGTTTCATCTGCAGGTCGATACAGGACGCACCTGTATCAAGTCCCGACTTAGAAAGAAGGTTAAGTGGATAAACAGAGAATGTAAGAAATGCTTACTGAGATAACTGCTTCTCCGGTTCCCCTGACAGTCACATTCAGGGCTCTTATACCCTTCTGCTGCTCACGTGAACACATACGTACGTACGTACGCACGCACGCACGCACGCACGCACACACACACACACACACACACACACACACACACACACACACACACACACACACACACACACACACACACACACACACACACACACAAAACAGATTAATTAGCTAGCTAGTATAACTATTTGGTTAATTAATAACTTTAAGTAGAAAAATGCGATCCTCTGAGTGCATATCTCCGTCAGGCCGTGTTGCCTACGCAGGGCTGTATCAGTCGTGGGGTAGAGCCATCAGCAATAATTAACATTTAATAAGACACTTGTAAGTCCTTATATTATTATTATCCAATATAAGCAATAATTAATAGTTAAAGGACGACTTCACCCATTTTGTGTGTGTGTGTGTGTATATATATACTCACACACACACACACACACACACACACACACACACACACACACACACACACACACACACACACACACATACACACACACACACACACACACACACACACACACACACACACACACACACACACACACACACACACACACATATGTGTGTGCGTGCGCAAGTGCATGCGTGTAAGTGTGCCTGCAATCTCACTTGTGATGATCGTGTTGAGTACTCATTCTCTCTGGTGAACTTCCATGTGGGTAACGGTCTTGACCTGCCAGCCACTCTGATTTCTACATCCAGATCAAATGGATCTTCAGGTACATTGCTCCAGTACTCTGATAATGCCTGGTACACGACCATGGTGGTCTGTAAGGAGATGAGGCCACAGAGACAGTCAGAAAACGACAAGAAAAGAGATGTATTTGATGATGGTATGGTACTAGTGCTAGTTTCACCTTGGCATCCCCATGTCATAATAGGTAAAGATCTTCCAAACGTTTAAAAAAACTTTACAAATGTACACTAAAATAGCAACATTAGAAGATCTACAAGCTCACAACGCGACATGTGAGCTTGTATAGCTATTTTTGCTATTTTTGAATAATTATTAGTATAAAACTATAAAAAGTGCTCCTCGGAGTACAGGTCTCCGCAAGGTCAAGGAAAGCCAGCAATGTTTGGAATTTGCCAATCAGGATGGAATATGAAAAATCAGACGGATCCGTCTCGATCGCTTGACTAAAGAGATAATATTTACCGATTTGCGTGATGTTTGGACAATATTTGTAATGTAATAAAATTGGCCTCCTGGTGGCGCTATAATAGGGCAATGTTGAAAGGGTGGCATTTGTTCCTCAACATAATGCGAATGTGCGTGCAAAGTTTCACCGCAATCGGTCAATTCGCGTCAAACTTTGGATGTCAATCTTAGCCAATCAGGATAGAATATGAAAAATCTAACAAATCCGTCTCGATCACATGACTATAGAGATCATGTGTACTGATTTATGTGAAATTTGGATAAAATCTGAACGAGTAATATCCAAAAATGTGTTTGACATAAGTCGGCCTCCTGGTGGCACTATAAAAGGCAGATGTGAAAAAAACAGGGCAAAGGTTTTTCCTTGGCCTCTAGGGAGTGCAATATTATACAAAGTTTTGCACAGATCAGTGCCGTTATAGGTAAAAACACAAATCGGCCTGTTATAGCACCACCATGCTGATTTGAAAATATGCATTTCTTCCTCGTCCTAGTGTGTACGTGCAAAATGTCATGGAAATTGCATGCTGTGTTCATGATTTGAGGCATTCTGTTCAAAACGGAGCACTCCTGCAAACTTTGGAAGGCATTCTTAGCCAATCAGGATGGAATATGAAAAATCTGAAAGACGGATTTTGTTTAATGACTATAGAGATACTGGCCCTCATTTATCAACACGGTGCAGCCCAAATAATGGGCGTACGGCGAGATCACCGCACCTTTCGGCATTTATCAATATATCCTAACGTGGGCTTCATCCTCCGGTACGCTGAAATCTCACGTCTGGTGTATGGCCGAATATATGGAAAAATATACGCCGGTTTATACGCTGCGTTGATAAATGAGGGCCGCTGTGTACCGATTTGCGTGATGTTTGGATAACATCTGTAAGAGCACTGTAAAAAAAGTGTTTTGCAAAAAGCGCTAACAGGTCCATGTGAAAAATGTGTGGCATAGGTTCTGCTCTGGTATCCAGGGATTGTGTGTGCACAGTTTCGCTGTGATCAAGCCAACAGTGCTGGAGATTAGCTGTACACAGACGAAGGGGGCAACGGACACACACACAGATGGACGGACAGGGTGCAAAACACTCTCTGCCATGCCTTTCGGCCTGGTGGAGACAATAAGGCTTAGGGGTTAGTGGTTAGTGTTGGTGTTTAGTAAACATTTTACCTGTGTGGATCTAAATTCTCCATAATAGCCCCTCTGTTGGTTCAACCATTTGACGATAGGTGTTGCCTCCACAAAAGCCTTCATTCATAAAAAATAATGACAAATTAAAGAGCAAAGTGAAAGTGAGATTGTAGTCAGGGAATATTATCGGAAAAATGTCCAATCTGGGAATACATTTCTTACCAAGAAATGTCTTCACCAATGTGTTGGTAAAGGGGTTACATGTCGCCTTTCCGACATGTCGCCTTTCCGACGTTAACGAACCCTATACCTAACCAGTGGTAAGTTAGATCTCAAAGTCTACTTTAAAGAAACAGACACTCACGCTCTCCTACATAAAACCTCATTCCACCCACCACACTGTTACACAGGGATTGTTAAATCACAGCTACTACGATTCCATAGAATCTGCACACAAGAACAGGATTTTAAGACAGCCTGCAAGATCTTATTCTGCGCCCTAAGAGGTTACACAAGGACCTTCCTACGAAAAGCCCAAGACACCTTTCTGGAAGTAAAGGAAAAATACCAGGGCCCAAAACTGGCCTTGGTCACTACCTACTCCTCACAAAGCAAATTAGCTAACACCAGGATAAAAATAAAAATAAAAAAACAAGAACCTCAAAGATTACCTAGTCCACAGCACTCTTAAAGGAACGAATAGACCAACTAACAAGAGACGAGATTACTTTAAAACAGCCCAAACGGTAACCAACAGACACAACAAAAGGGTGTTTGGCATTAAACAAAGAATGCAGGCTAACACTAAAAACTGTATTTACCTGCACCAAGTGTGGCCTTCAATATGTGGGTGAAACACAAAACACAATCGCCACCAGATTAAACCAACATAGATATAATATAAACAATGGCAAGAAGACCAATTTGATAATTGTTCAACACTTTATGACACATGGAATAAACTCCCTAAAAGTCACTGGCTTAGAGCATAACCCAAATTGGACAACAGGACAGAGACAATATAACGAAAGACAATGGATAAAAAGATTGGACACAATTTTTCCAGAAGGACTGAATATGACAAACACCAGAAACACACAAACCAACCCTTCTTAATTCACTCAAATTAATTAACTCACAGAAACACACAAAGAGACCACCAGGTACTTAGAGAACTAAAAGAACAAAGACCCACCAGAGAAAGGAGGAGTAACACCCGACCATTAAGGACAATCATAGACACGTCAACGACCCTATAGGGGAAGGCAAGGGGCTTCTTCCTGACCCATAGCTTAAAGACCCAAATAGGTGTGAGGGTAATCAACCCAAATGCCCACTCAAGCCTTCAAAAGGACTAAGTGGGCTAAGACACACACAATCAAACAATGGACCTAGGAAGACTTAGATGAACAAATAATAAGGACCTTAAAATTAAAAGGGTTTAAGGCCCTCATTACTCTAACCCCAACCCCTGTAGCAGAAATGGAGAATTGTATCAGTCCCAGCAAAGACACACTATTGACCAGTAGTCACAGGGAAGGTTAGTTGGGGTACACGAAGTCCCCACAAACATCATTTACGATTCTGTGCCTATCGGTACATAACTCGGACGGCGCTGAGTCGACTAGCAGCCCATCGGCTGGTCGTCGCGGGCACTCGCGCCTGGAGGCGCTCGGGCGCGACTCCTCAGCCTCAAGGTCTGCTGAGTCGGCGCGCCTCCGTCATGGTCCAAAACTATATTTGTTTTCTTAAATCTTTTATTGAGTCCTAATCCTGTACCATTCTTATAATGAGATTATGGATGATTTTTTTGGTATGCGGTCCAGGTGGGACTCAGGATGACTGGACTTACCTGCCATGCACAGTCCCCAGTGAACATTTCTCACAAAGTTCACTGGCATTTCTATTTCATGTTATAGTTTGTAAACATGCCCAAAAACCTAAACCTTAAAGAAAGGTAAAATGGTTAACCCTAATTGGGAATCTTTTCCCCCCCCTCCCTCTAGGAAAGGGGAAACAGCCAAAAAGAACTTAGGGCAAAGATTTAGAATGTAGTCTAAAGGAATACTTAATTAAACAGAATGTGAAATTATATGGACCTTAAAATTAAAGAGTAGCAGGATCCCAAAAAGACTTTCTTTCAAAAATAAGATGGCGAGAGCAAAAATTCCTTGCTCTGCCTTTTTCTGAAAGGATGACCTTTCTAAAAAGGCTTAGCACTGAAGTCCGACCCTAACCATTCCCTAACCCTAAAGTTGGGGTACCCTTAACCTTATGCGGGAAAAATGTACAAGATTTTATTCTGCTTTAAGTAGCATGTGAGGGGTCAAATTAGGGTTTTTCATGATTCTTAATCCATTGCAAGCATTTGTTTTGGACCAAAACCACTCCTTGGCAGAAAATCATCCAAGCCCACCTTTCCAGCTCATTGCATAGGCTATGCGTTTTCTTTTCTTTTAAAAAATAAAATCCAATATGACGGTCATTTTTCAAGATGTCTGCCAAATCAACAAGTCATATCTATACGTCTTGCACATTTCAGGAAACATTTCACCATTATTATAATAATTATTATATTATTCCTAAAGGAAGAGTACAGGTTGAGTTGAAGAGAAGGTCAGACAGAGTGATGAGCATGAGCATATGTGTCTGGATAGCTCAGTTGGTAGAGCTGTCGCCTTTAGACCACAAGGTCATAGGTACTGAGTACTAAGTACTAAGTACTGAGAGCTGATGTTAGGTGTGAAGGCAGAGAAAAAGGTCAAATGGTGGAAGATGAAGAATGAACAATGCTGTAAGGAGCTCAGGAAGGAGATAAGAAAGGCAGCCAGAGAGATGAAGAAAATAGGCAGGGGTACAAGGAGATGAGGAGTAAAGGGAAGAGAAGGGTGGTGAGAGCTACGAAAAGAAGATGAGGAGTTCCACACGAAGAAGGGAGAAAACTACCTGCACCGATTGGCAAGATAATGGAATGGGAAGGATGTGCAACATGTTAAGGTGATAAAGGATAAAGATGGAAATGTTCTAGCAAGCAGAGACAGTGTGTTGAGAACATGGAATAAGTACTTAAAGAGAACGGATGAAGGAGTTATTTGTGACAGATGGGTACCAGTGAGAGGGAAGATGTATAAGATGGTAGCACCTTTTGTCCAAAGGTGGACAAGAAATAAAAACATATTTCTCCATTGACTAGAAATTGATAATTTAAAATATGATGTGTGTGTCAGACATTTTTTATAATATAAAAAAAAACTGTAATATATTATCAAACATCTAACAACAATATGAACTATAGTGTTAACAGAGTGACAATGACATATCACATGAGTCATTGTGAAACAATTATGATTCATGGTCACACACTATTTCAGTAATATAATTAATTTCATTATATCTTATTGTATTGATTTCATTTTATTTGAATGCAGGGTCATTCAAATGAGTCCATATACAAACACATGTGTTGAATTAACTGTGGAAAAACTTGAAGAACAAAGGCACTGGATTAAGTAAGCTTGGCTGTTAGCCTGCTCCTGACCAGGCTAACTTCACAGCTAAATTGCCATGGTAACTAAAATAGGCTTGCTTCAATTCTCTTTTGTGGAATCGAGTCATGGCTAAACTAATCTTCAAGATAATTCAGCTTTCATGGAACCGATTCATCCCTAATCCTGGCTAAATTAAGCCAGGATAGGTGTTACATTTTAGTGGAATAGGGCCCTGGACTACCTTTACTTTTTTATATGATATATAGATATCGAGTAGTCCTGCTGCTCCGCAGCTACAGCTGTGCAGTGAGCAGAGGGAGAGGTCACAGATGGGGTTTGTGTGAGAGTAGAAGTCGGATCATAATAAGCATAATAATAGTTGTTGGCTATTTTCACATGACGTAATGAGTAACACAGCCATGTGAGAGAGAGAGAGAGAGAGAGAGAGAGAGAGAGAGAGAGAGAGAGAGAGAGAGAGAGAGAGAGAGAGAGAGAGAGAGAGAGGAGAACCTCACCTTGGCCTTGACCAGAGCCAGAAGAGCATAGCCTGTAGCTTCAAGGGTAGTAACGGCACTGCCGTCCACCTTCCAGTGGTTGCGTTCTGAGGAACACAAACACACACAAATAACTAACGTTGATCACTAAGATGAACCAGTTGTTAGAATTACGTTTGTCTGATGCACAGCTTTTAATGACGTGAACACTAGCGTCCCTATCCTACTATAATTCTAGAAATCTCTGTTTGTCTGAACAAAACCTTAATAACAGCTCTAAAAGTGGCTGCAATTCGAAACTGGCCAAAGTCAAAGCCTAGCCCCCCCCCACCCCACCTCGAACGGTTTACTGTACATATTTGTCTTTCGGCCTGGCGAGAGAGTATGTTTTGCACCCTATCCGTCCGTCCATCCGTCCGTCTGTCCGTGTGTATCCGTCCATCTGTATCCGTCCATCTGTGGACAGCTAATCCAGGTTCATTACATACGTATGATTGATTGTAGAATTGGGTTTTGAGAGTGACTGAGAGTAAAAAAAAAAAAGTTAATATAAAATGAAATTATATGAAATGTTTAGCGTTTGGGGGCACTAAGTATTCCCATTGCATGATGCCTGGTACAGTTCTTTGTGACTCACAATTGTCACATCGAAAGTGTATATGGACATGATGAGATTTGTTGACTCAATGTCAATACTGTGAGTTAAATTTGGTGAGGGAAGACTGTCACTTCAGCAAAAGCACTACATTAAGGGCTTAAGGGCTTCAGCCACAAGTAACTGAGTCGTAGGATTGTTGGATTGATTGCAGCGGAACTGTGCAGACACACTCCCTGGAAGCCAATTCAGAATCTCTGACCTAAATGTTTCACATGGACCTATTATAGTGCCAGGTGGCTGCTTTTTGCCAAACTAATTTTTTGACAGTACTATTACTATATTTTGTCCAAATAGCACGCAAATCGATACACAGTATCTCTATAGGAGTGCTCTGTTTTGAACAAATCATGAACACAGCGTGCAATTTCTGTGAAATTTTCCACACACATTCTCACTAGGCCGAGGAAGAAATGCCAAATTTAAATCGTGAAATCCAAATTTCACGCAAATCGGTACACATGATCTCTCTAGTCATGTGATCAAGACAGAGTGTGTGTGTTTGATTTTTCATATTCCATTCTGATTGGCTAAGATTGACATCTAAAATTTGCAGGAGTGGCCCGTTTTCAACAAAATTATGACTTATGAACGCAGCGTCCGATTGCGGTGAAACTTTGCACGCATGTTCGCACTACGTTGAGGAACAAATGCCACCCTATTATAGCGCCACCAATTTTGCAACAAAACATACTACAAATGTCCAAACGTCACACAAATCGGTACATATTATCTCTTTAGTCAAGTGATCGAGACGAATCCGTCCGATCCATCACATTCCAGCCTGATTGGCGAATTCCAAACATTGCTGGCCCACAATAACCTACCTGACCTGGCGGAGACCTGTGCTCCGCACTTTTTCTAGTTTTGTTTTTGTTTTCTAACTGTTTATATGATGTTTTGCAAAGTAGTGTATATTTGTCTGTCATTAAATGTTTTGATGAATTGAGTACAAAGGATCCCAATGGAAACAAGAAGCCATAGGTTTCTTCGGCAGACCTTGTATTGAACTGTACTTTCCTGTGCTTTTTTTACAAACTGTTACTAAACCAAATTTGTTCTGAACCGGATTTTCTTTCCGACGTCAGTAGGAGCCTCAAGAAAGGTTAAGTCACCTGTTGATGAAAAGGAGTAGAGAAAGTCCTTGTCCAGTTGGTTCTCATTGGCTAGAGCGTAGGATGTCATGGCCACAGCATATGGGTTAGTGAGGGTGGGCAGACTTTTCTTCAGGTACGTCACTGCAATGTCTATTGCTTCTGGCAGACTCTGTACACACAGTAGAAAGGACACATTATGATAAATAATGATATAGTTATAAATCTATATTAGGCTATGTATTATTCATATAATCCATGGCAGACTCTGGAAATAGTAGAAAGGACAGGTTATGAAGCAATGTGGACTTGTTTATAACATTTTACATTTTACAATGTAGGCATTTAGTAGACAACTTTTTATCCAGAGCGACATTTATTAAGCAAGGTAAACACATACATCAAACGCATAGAGACAGTGTAACACTATATGTTGTAGGATGTAACAGGAAGGTAACAAGAAGGACAGAATGCATGGAGGTGATAACATAATCACATTAATTCAAATATGCCTCAAAATTCTGTAATGGACCGTTCGCTAAGCCCCACCCACTCCACTCTGTGACTGGTGGTGCGAAGTTAGTCACACCCAGGCCTGGCGAGCTCTACTTCTCATTGACTTGCATGTTAAATGACGGCTTTTCCCCTTATAAATAATCGATCATTTCAGGAGCAAGAGCTTCAAAATCTCTTCTAAATCTAGTCAACAAGGCCTGCAGTAGGCTATGCACTGGACAAATGTGCATGACATTATTTCAGTACACTAAAAACACAGGAAAAGTTAGAGGGAGTAATAGCCATGGATACACGACGGTTGACTGTCACGACCGTCATGGACATTCATATTTCAAATATAGTGCTTACCCCATGGCCACGTATGTTACATTTATGTACGGGCTCTCAGAAGTATCCATATCATCCGTATTGTTCAATAAAAAGCATTTTAATCCGATCGGTGGCCATTTTCTCCTCATTTCTTTCTCCGCCAGGCCGAAAGGCATGGCGAGAGAGTATGTTTTACCCCCTGTCCGTCCGTCCGTCCTTCCGTCCGCGCGCGTGTGTGTGTGTGTGTCCTGTCCGTCCGTTAGCAGCTAATCTCCGGCACCGTTGCCCCGGTTGCTGCAAAACTATGCA
The DNA here is from genome assembly GCF_963454915.1 of Gymnoscopelus microlampas. Classification (NCBI taxonomy): domain Eukaryota; kingdom Metazoa; phylum Chordata; class Actinopteri; order Myctophiformes; family Myctophidae; genus Gymnoscopelus; species Gymnoscopelus microlampas. The sequence continues at coordinate 60,041,946 of NC_139940.1, forward strand.
CACACACTCTCCCTGGATGCCCATTCAGAACCTCTGCTTCAAATTTTTCACATGGGCTTGTTATAGTGCCACCAGGAGGCCGATTTGTGCAAAACCCATTTTTGGATATTACTCCTACAGATTTTATCCAAACGTCATGCACATCGGTACACAGTATCTCTATAGTCATGTGATCAACACAGATCTGTCCGATTTCCCATATTACATCCTCATTGCCTAAGGTTGGCTTCCAAAGTTTGCAGGATTGGTCCGTTTTGAACAAAATGGCTTAAATGATGCACACAGCTTTCAATTACCATGCAATTTCACACGCACATACCCACTAGGCCAAGGAAGAAATGCCACTTGAAATTTTTCAAATCAGCCTCATGGTGGCGCTATAACAGGCCGATTTGTGTTTTTAACTATAACTGCACCGATCTGCATGAACCTTTGCACGCACACTCCCTAGAGGACAAGGAAAAACATCTGCCCTGCATATTTCACATTTGCCTTTTATAGCGACACCAGGAGGCCGACTTATGTAAAACAAATGTTTTGATTGTAAGACTTCAGATTTTATCCAAATTTCGTGCAAATCGGTACACATGATCTCTATAGTCATGTGATCAAGACGGATCTGTTAGATTTTTCATATTCCATCCTGATTGGCTAAAATTGACATCTAAAGTTTGCAGGAGTGGCCCTTTTTGAACAAAATACTGCAAATCATGAACGTAGCGTCCGATTGCAGTGAAACTGTGCACGCACATTCGCACTACGTTGAGGAACAAATACCACCCTTTTAACATTGCCCTATTATAGCGTGAGGCCAATTTTTGCAACAGTTTTCTTTTATATTACTCCTACAAATTGTGTCCAAACATCATGCAATTTTATATATTCCATTCTGATTGGCCAATTCCGAACATTGCTGGCCCATAATAACCTACCTGACCTGGCGGAGACCTGTGCTCCGAGGAGCACTTTTTCTAGTTTATATTCCATCCTGATTGGATTTCATCCTGATTGGCTAATTCTGAACATTGCTGGCCCACAATAACCTACCTGATCTGGCGGAGGCCTGTGCTCCAAGGAGCACTTTTTCTAGTCTCCATATGCTTTCAACTGCGTGACCCTATCGGTTGGGAGGTGTATTGCACTCTAATACATTATAACTCTATGAGAAAATGGCCACGATCGGATTAAAATTATTTTTATTGAACAATACAGAATATATGGGTACTTTTGATTTCAGCTTGGGAAAAGCAGCCTCCAACGGGTTTGGGTACGTGGAATCTGTTGCTGGTTTATAGTCACCATCACCATTGCGTTATCGTGGTATTCCTATTCTTGCTATTATGTTGCAAATGATTGTGTGTGTGCGGGCGAAATAACTTTGACAACTATGACAGGTGACCAAAGCTTGCCAGACCTATGCCAGCTTAACAACGGTTGCTGAGCTAGCATTGGACAATCGCTTTTGGGGTGGGGTTTAGCGATGTTGTAAACACAGGGGCTGGAACATCCAGGCTAGCAGGATTGAGACATGAGCGATTGACTTTGATCAAATAAAATTTGAGCACCATTTTATACAATTTGATTCTACATGAAGGTTGCAAGGAGGAGACAGGAGTGTGTGTGTGTGTGTGTGTGTGTGTGTGTGTGTGTGTGTGTGTGTGTGTGCGTGCGTGCGTGCGTGCGTGCGTGCGTGCGTGCGTGCGTGCGTGTTTGTGTGTGTGTGTGTGTGTGTGTGTGTGTGTGTGTGTGTGTGTGTTTCTCACAGCAGTAGACTCAGCACACGCTGGGCGTGCCTCTTGCATGGCGATGAGAGTGAAGGCAGTCATAGAAGCCTCAGAATTCTTGAGATTCTCCTAAATGTGCACATTCATAGATCCATGTAAACCATATGTATGCATCTACCATCCTTATCATCATCAGCAGCATTCATAAGCATTTGTTGTCATGAAGATTATTTGAATGCTGAACATGATCTCTTTTTTATTTTATTATATTATTATATGTTTTGTTTTGTTTTAGCACCAAAATGACATATTTGTGCCATCCAAATACAGAACTTACAACAAACTCTGTATGGATTACTGTTCCCACTTCCTTGAAAATGCCATCATCAGGCTGCTGAGTTTTGAGAATGAGCCACTTGATGGCACCACAGAGCACATTGTCTTCCACACCCACAAGATGTCTTGCCATGGCAAACACCTTGGCTGTGTAGGCTGTCAGCCTGAGGAGAGGAGAGGAGAGGAGAGGAGAGGAGAGGAGAGGAGACGAGAGGAGACGAGAGGAGACGAGATGAGACGAGAGGCGACGAGAGGCGAGGTGAGGTGAGGTGATAACAGTTTTATGTCTATCCTTGCATTAGTCTTTGTTAACTCATTCACTGCTAGATATAAATAAATAAATAAATCAACCACTGCCAGCGATTTTTTGTTTCAACTAGTCACATGATATTTATCTCCAGGAAGATCGATCCCCCGATCATTGCTAATCACGGAGGGTTACACTGTGCTTCCGCAAGAAAAAAAAGAAGGTCATTGCGACCCCCCATTCGCTTGTTATAGGCAGTTGAAAATAGCATGTCTCACCACAAATGCATTATAAAACACAGGAGGCGAGATACAGTCGTTTTCCCAAATATGTTAACCAGGAAGTGAAAGGAGGAGTAAATCTTAAGATCACGTGATCTCCTAGCCTGGTTCCAAACCACAGACACCGCCCACTCTCTGAGTGGACTGCCTCTCTTGGTCTGGTGTTGTAATGTGAACCTAGGATTTATTTGGTACAAAAGTACCATCCAATGAGAGTCGGAGGTGGGGGTGGGTCTAACGACAAGCCAATCAGCGAATATCTGCTAAAACAAGCTGTACGATGACGTCAGATGTAGGCGGATACGTGGATCTTTTGTGATTGGTTTAGGGAAATTCTAATCCCCTCCCCCTTGTAATCGACTACACTAGAGCCAATGTCAGACTGAATCTCCACGCAGCTTCAGTCTGATAATCAGGCTAGTGATCTCCTAGATCTCTCTATGACTGAGCCCGAAACGGTGACCCATAGGTTGGAGGACGTCATCTAGTGGAAAACCACTGAAAACCCCAAACTTGTCAAAGTCGTCCTTGGCACTGTGGACCAAGTGCCAACTGACGAGTGTACTCGTCCATGGCAGTTAATGAGTTAACGTAGGTTAAATGTGCATTATAATGTGTTATTACACAGCTTTGTTGAACGCTTGATTCTGATTGGTCAATCATTTAATTCAGTGGTGTGTTATTTCTGGATAATGACCGATGAGCTCAATAACAATGATTGCTGCGTTATTTCTCAATAATGACCGCCGCGCCGTCAATTATCCCTTGCTTATGGAGTGTCACTGTGGGCTCGCCCTGACCTGCGTCCTCCCAGAGGTACAGTAGGTGGAGCTCTCTAACCCTTGGCAGAGTGATTGAGGGGCGGTACATTCCCCGGTACCTACTCAATCAGTCTGAAGTGATGACTGCTGTGTCTAATCAAGCAACTGACGACACCTGTGTTCTAATACTGAAGTGAACCTGCTCCTCTGTGAGGGACGCACCAGTCAGGCAGTAAGCTACACACACTCCACTGTTTTATAATGACGTTTATTGGTATTGAACATGTTTCAATACCATAATTATAATAACTAGACCATACCCGGTCGACGCATCCGTGGGGGGATATGCGCACATGATCTGGCAACCCGGGAGGCAGTTCGTCCCATAGCTGGGCAGCCCCGTAACCATGGCGACAGTGTTTGACACAAAAACGCGAATAAGAAGCTGAGATTTGGTGAAATTGAAAAACGGGCTTCACAGTTAAGTTCAGATGGTAATGGTCAATGGCTGTGTGCAAAATCAGAGCAATTGCTCCAGCCACTGAGGAGAACCGGGTAGCTTCACGTACTCACCTACTCACCACTACAGAGGTTACTAGAATTATAGTAGGATATTTATTATTATAATGACCATGTGCAAATGCGCGATGACGTCATCTTTTCTCAAAATCTCGGGATTACGTGTCCACACAGATCCACTGAATTGGATGTTTTGGAAACCCTTCACTTATTTATCCGTTTACAAAATTCTCTGTTTTTAGCGGCCAAAAACACTGTTTGCGTGTGGCTGAAAGGCCCAAACGCACACAAACATGTGCGTTTAGAAAAAGATCCATATACGTGTAGCCTAGGCCTTGGTGTTGGTCAGCGCTCACAGTATATTGATGTATTGTGTGGTGGAACTCACCAGGTGCTGCATTGAAAATTTTGTGATTTTTCCCAGACTGAAAAACAGCCATCTGCATGACGGTAGCCAAGCTGGGATGTGTAGCCTGAACACACACACATTATCTTGTTTTAAAACTTTTTTACCACCAGCATTTCAACAAGTTCAATCTGGTGAGGTAGTTTAACGGTAGGGTAAGTCATATTTTTGTGTTAAAATAAGTTAAATAGCTCTATATTCTGACTCATTAACAGGGGCATTAACATGTCTTCAGCTCCTAGTAAACAGAAAACGCATTTCCAGGGGAAAGTGGGGATACCAATTTTATCCAATCAGGAGAGAGAATTCACACAGGATACAGGATAAACAAGTGAAATTGCAAGTGATGACACAATGAATTGAGAAGACAAAATTGGAACTGGAACACTATAAAACTGAAGCTGATAAAGGGGTACTTTCTCCTGATTGGCAGAAATTGGCAACCCACCTGAAAATGTGTTTTCTATTTATTGAACAGCTGGAGATATGGGGGACCCCTAGTACTGATCAAACACTTTACAGCAATGATTACTATGACAACATACTATAGTGCTTTAACCTTTTACCCAAAAAAAAGGAAATGTTTTGTTTTAACCAAAATAATCACTTTCCCTACGTTTAACAGACAGGGATTCAATGGAGCTCTTCATTAAATCTGAAGTTTTTACTTTGTAGTTCTACCTTGCCTGATGTAGTCCAGAGCTTCACTGCGTTTGTCAAAACCCACATCTTCCCATTTTGAAGTTTTATCCAAATATGTGGCGGCGATGAGAGGAAAAGTCATTGTGGCAATGTTCTGCTCTCCACAGCCATATGGTGCTCGGATGAGAGTTTTCATAGATGTTCCACTGAGGGAATTCTCCATCAGTGAACTCAGCTGATTTCCCACTGCACAGAAAAAGACAGACAGAAAGACGAAGCGGTTAAACTGAGGTCAAATGGGGGTACACTGCAGGGGTAAGAATAAAGGATGCTGTATCACCTTCCACTAAGATATCTGTGTAGGTAGATGTGGTTGGAACCATGTTTGACTTAGGAATTATGTTGTTGATGAACACCTTCTGTAAACCATCTGAAAGACACAGAAAGAGTGGGCAATTCTGGTAAACAAACCAGACATTTTCTATATGTTGGCAAGAAACCAATGTATCATGGCACACACATGACACATTACCTGCTAGTGACAAGAAAAAAACAAGGCACTACTTTATAGCTATTGTAAAATACACTAAATAACACAATGGCAAAGCCCACTGATTGATCTGAATACTGGAGTGATGTGCTGGTCCTATTCATTCATGTATTTATTTAGGTCCCGGACCAGGACCCAGGGTGCGGGACCCCTAGGGGGTGCTCAGAGATACTACAGGGGGGCCACCAAATCTTTGTGTGATCTACAAGCATGAGCTTGTAGATCGGCTATTTTCTGCAAAGAGGTTTGGTGTAGGGGGGAAAAGAGGAGACCAAGTACAAGTTAACTTAACTTAAGCTAAGTATTGAGGGTTAAAGTGGATGAAAATACATATTAACATGAATCCAACATTGATAGTGTCTGTCAAGTGGGGGGGGGGCTTCATCTCTCAGGTTTTCACCCCCCAGGTTTCAATAAAGTATCAACTCAAGCTCAACTCACTGTGTTTAGCAGGATCCAGGTCTAGCTTCTTTATTTCTTCTGTCAGCACACCCATAGGCTAGAAAACATGATAAAAAATACAATCATTAATAATAATAATAATACAATATAGCAATACGGGGGGCCAAGGAATGCAATAGGCAATATGCAAAATGCAATACGTGCAATAAGCCATAGAAAAATAAAAGAATAGATTGAACTTGGGATAAAGTACAACAAAGGAGCATTCTAAACAGCTGAGCAGAATGCTGAGGGATTTTAATGTATCTCTGTATTGTGTTGCTACATCAAGACCAAGGTTTGCCAAATGTTTTACTTTGTCTACACATATGGGCAGATCCTTGTATTCTAATTAGGCTATAGTTTTTCATCACAATTCCTTGCCAATTGGTTTAGCCATGGTCTGGATTCAAACCTGTGGCCTTCTGTTTCCCAGGCATCCTTTCTACCCATTCAACTACAACAGCCCTGTTAAAATTTGATGAAATGCATAAAGTTGTTCCTTCTGTCATGCGACATGCGGCATGCCCATGTCTCACCAGAACATACATAACAAAATTTCAAATAAATACTGTCAAAATGCCATTTCATCTCTTCTTATAAAAGTGCACATGCACTAATTAATAAAGTCATGATTTCTGTGCGGCAAATTCAATTTAGACTGAAGACCGAAATGCATAGAAAACTATAACACAATACAAACAAAATGGTCTTACACCTGCATTAGGCTACTACTGTACATCACATTGTACATCAGCATGTTCAAATCAGATACAGGTGGGCACTGGGGACATCTGGGCACCTCAATGTACAATTGGCGATTTTGTCCAAAATGTTAAAAATTTAAATATTTGAAAAAAGGTATTAAGTAATGTAAAGTATACATGATGTGAACATGCACTGTACATCATTATTAGACTTAATGTTATCCTTCAACCAACCATTTTCCCAGCGCTATTTTCCCATCAATCAGCTGACTCTCTCACACACACACACACACACACACACACACACACACACACACACACACACACACACACACACACACACACACACACACAGGGTGCATTTACTTACAGTGTTGGGGCTGTTATCATCTCAACATTGGATTTTCTTTGCAGTATTTGAATCATTAAACATTGCACTGTTCAGCTTTTTAGTGCAGTCCATGCTGTTGCAGCCCCGTCCGTGTCTAACTAACTTTAAGCTAGTATGATATATTAACGTAACCTCACATGCAGCAACTTATTTTCGGTAGAGCAATGTTAAATGCACCTTATTTTGGTTCGCCCGCTTGAGCATGTCTGTGCCAGCATGTTATGAAACCTCCCTCTGACATACAGTAGCTCTAGTCCAGAGCGTTGCAAGGAGTTTTAACGTGACCGTCTGACACAAGGTGCAGATTCAAAAGGCTCTGACACATCTCGACTCATGTAGTTAACACAGTTGTTCTTCCCACTGTTTGTTTTTAAGAACAAAGTATTTTCTTTTTAGAAGGGCCGGGGCGCTCTCTTCCACCGCACGGCCCCACAGCGCACATTTCTCCTCTCACGTCAAAGAGTACATCTCACACAAGCACGCACACACACACACACACACACACACACACACACACACACACACACACACACACACGCGCGCGTGCGCGCGCGCATGAGCGGCACCCCCAGGGTCCTAGCGCCCTTCGTTACAGCACACAAACACATACAGTAGGCAGGCAGACAGATGCACTTGCACTTGCATGATTTATGCTTGTTCTAAGTTCACATCTTTAACGATTGCTATAGCCTATAGCACACCCCTTTGACAAATTGAAGTAAGCTTTGTTTCAGCGCTATTTGGCATGATCCTCTACCATATTGCAAAGTTTCTGCAATATTCATTGGCCCCTGGAGGCTTCATTCTTCCACTTAAAAACATTTCAGAGCGTTTTGAAGTTTTAAAACAGCGGACAAAGTTTTAATGGCCGCCGTTTGCTTTCGCTCGGCTTCAATCGGCTCCATTCGGGTTCACTCAGCTTCCACCTGATTGGCCAACATTCGCTGTTAACTGCAGATCAATGAGCAAGGATGCTGATTGGAGAGTTTGTGAACTCCGCAGAAACGCCCAGAAAGGCTCCCAGTCCAGACTCCCAGTCCAGACTCACTCCTGAGGGGGGGGGGGGGGGTACCGTGGCCCCCTAAATGCTAATTGAAACGCAATTAGACAAAACAAAAACATTTGGATACTTATGTGGCATTGAGACCATTCTGTTTTAAAATGAAATGTACTGTATGTGCTATAAATCAAGATGATATTGACATTTTCAACAGTCCGTTGCTAGGAAATTGTTTATGAAGCACATAGCTCATATGTTACGTTGTTTCTCAGGGCAACGCTTTCAAACTGGTTGTCCAGAAAGGCTGGGCCTGTCATGGCAGCTTTGTTATCTATCATACAATTCCAGATGAGGCGCATGCGCGAGGAGAAATTGGTTTGAAAACCCTCGGTTTGCCCTCGGTTTGCCCACAAAAAAAAACATTGTGTGTGTGGCGCATGCGCGAGAGGTAACTGGTTTGCTTTCGAGGCAGCGAGAGATCATGTTTCACCGGCGCAGAGTGCCTCTGCTGTGCTCCGTTGTCTCACACACACATACACCCACACACACACAGAGGGGTGGGTCTTTGTGAAATCCCGAAGTGGATTTTTGTTCATTGCAACAGTGCACGTGTGAAGTGGGTATTTTCAAACCCTGGACTGGATTGTTTGCCACTTTGCGAGGCAGCGAGAGGGATCATCTTTTAGGTTTCGCTTTTGGTTTGCATGTTGCCGTTAGGTTTCGCCCGTCGGCATCTGGGTTGCCACGTTTGGGGGGCTTGTGACAAGCAGACAGGTCAGTGTTGCCAGATTTGCGCCAGAAACAAGCAACCACCTTCATGAAAAAAAAAAAACAGCCGATGGGGTCCGTGATGTTTAACGGGGGTCCGCGATGTTTCGCGGGGGTCCCAAGACTCCCAGGGGGTCCGCGGAGCCCCTGGGAATGAAATTATTTAAAAAAATTTTAAAAAAAATTTGGGGTAAATTTTTATCCCACGATTTTGGAACCCCAAAATAAGCGAGCCCTCGCTTATTTTTTCGCAGACATTTTTTATTTTTTCCCCTCGCTTATTTTCTCGCAGATTTGCGCCAGAAACAAGCAACCACCTTCATGAAAAAAAAAAAACAGCCGATGGAGTCCGCGATGTTTCACGGGGGTCCGCGATGTTTTGTGGTGAATGTTGTGTGTGCTGCTGATGTTTGTTGTGTGAAGCTTAAGAGTGTTTGTGTTGGAGCGCCTCAGTGCGGCTGCAGAGTTCATGTGCAACATCTTGCATGCATGGCCGTGGCTTTACAGTTTTCCTTCGCCGTGTCTGTAGGTCCCAGGGACCCCCAGTCCCGCCCCCCCGGACCCTCTGGGTATTTTTTTAAAACATTTTTTATCCCATGATTTTGTACCCACATTTTTTTTGGGGGGGGGGGGGGCTGCCAAGTGGGCGCTGTGTGGACATCTACACACTCCACTGTCTCTGTCTCCGATGTGCGGGCCAGGCTACTAGACGGGAGGGCCGCGTAGCGGCCCGACCTTCTAGTTGTTTACAACCTGAAACTGTATGTTGTGTGTATATGTGTGTGTGTGTGTGTGTGTGTGTGTGTGTGTGTGTGTGTGTATAAATATATATATATATATACGCAACACAAAGTGACGGTAGTGCCGTGACTCGAACGCATGTGTAATGGAAGGTGTAGTCTTTAGGTAATTCTTAACTTTACATTTTTATTTTACTACTCTTTGGATTAATTAGTATCTTTTCACCGTCAGTTGATGCTTCATATACATGTATGTGAGTAAAATTGCCAACCTCATTTACGTGAAGTGATGTTAGAAATGTCTATGGGATTTAGAATGGAGAAAATGATCCTGTGACCCATAGGTAACGGAAGTGATGTTAGACTTTGTTGACTGTGCAGAATTATTTTTTCTTACCACCACCAGCAATTCCTTCACGACTCCGTCACCATCTAAACCAACGACGGCCTTGACCTCAATAGGTAGCTTGCCTTCCTTCATTGGAATAATGATGAAGGGCACAGCCTTCGAGGTCTTGGGCCCAATCTCCACCTTCTGACGATACTTCTTAGCTTTAGAGGCCAAGCTACACACATGGTCTGTTTCCATCAGATACAAATACACCTGGACAGTGTATGACAGAAGAGAGAGGAGAGAAAAAAAGGATGACGTCTTTTGGGGATATTGAAAACATTGAATTCACAAATGATATACTATAATGATTCATATGTATGTCGGTCTATGTGAGGTAGATCTACGTATGCTCATGTACTGTAGGGTCTATGTACTGTATGTCCTTACGTACGCACACAGGATGTGGAAATGTCTAAAGATAAAGTGGCTTGTGTTTTCCAGTGAGCTTCACCCCTATTATTTCTACAACTGCAGTCACTGGTTTCACACAAACTAATTCACACAATGCGATGTGACAGTACGGTCTAGCCAACATCAACTCAGGACTTAAATCGGGGTCTTGAGCTCTACAGTGTTATTAGCTAAGCTGTCGCACCGCAGTGGATCTATGTACTGTAGGTGGTGCTTCTTGCCTTTCCTGGCTTCGCCCTGGGTTTCCCTGCCAGCCTCATCCTTCTCTCTGTGAACCTGTCTGTAGCCTGTGGTAGGTCTCCGTAGAGGTTCATGTTTCTGATGTGACACCTAGTGCCATTCGTTTCTTGTGTAGACGCCAACCAGGGCCCTTTTCTGCTGTGCTGTGAGGGTCCATGTCTCAGCCTCATACAGCAGTACTGACTCCACTGAAGCTATCTGCCTCTGAACATCTGCCTTGATGTTTCTCCCATGTCAGATTCTCTCCTCATCCCGTGCAAGGCATTCCAGGCAAGTGCCATCCAGAATTTCAGGTCCAGGCCCTGAGATATTTGAAGTCCTTGTCCTTAAGCACCATTCCGTCAGCTGTGACAATGGTTTTGTTCTCCATTTCTACTGCCAGTAGTATTTATCTGTCTCTGCTGTATCCGAGACTAGGGCAATGTCATCTGCGTTGAGGTTCGTAATCATGATGGGGTGTACTCTCCTAGTCTTCCTCTGGACCAACGTGGACCCCGGTGTCTCCTCCCTGCCACTGATTGAGAGTCTCAGGGCATGGTCCATCGCTATAATGAACCGGAAGGGGGCCAGAGTGTCACCCTGTACGACACCCGCTAGGATCTCAAACTCTAGTGTCATCATTGTGGGTCTGTCTGTAGCTTGTTTCTATCATCTAAGCCAGCGGTCTTCAAGAGGGGGTCCTCAGAGCTACTTCAGGGGGTCACCAAATCTTTGTGTGACAGGGACTTTATTTTGTTACTTTTACAGCAACCACGTGCAGCAAACGCCTGCATCCCTATTCTAGGGGGACCATTAGCTGAAAATAGCCGATCTACAAGCTCACAACACGTTACAGCCGTGTTGTGAGCTTGCAGATCGTCTATTTTTGGCAAAAAGGTTTGGTGTACAGGGGGACCAAAGCGGTAGCACTTGCTATGCATCCCATGTGTATAACGCATTATACACATACTTATAAGGCATTATAATCTGCTCATAACCCTGTATAATCAGATTTGTAAGAGCTCATAGATTATCATAATGCTTTATAAGCATAACCATAACACATTATAAAGCTCATTATAATGACTTATAATGTCAAGTATTACAATACTTCATAATTGCTGCCCACTTGGTAACACTTGCTATGCAACCCAAAATTAATTATCATAGTTATAATCCATTATAATAAATACATTGATAATGCTTTATTATTATTGTTATTATGTATTATAATCAGTTATAATGCATTATAAGTGATAAAAAGGCATTATAACAATGATTCAAATGTGTTATGACATTTAAGACGTTATAATACAGCATTATTAAATGATCATAAAGTAACAAATGGCCACTTATAATAACTTATGATCATAGTGTAATGCATTGTAACAGTAATTATAATGCATTATAACAGTGATTTAAAGGCGATAAAAAATTAATAGTAACACCTTATAAAATGACCATGTTACAAATGTTCACTTTATAATAACTTATAATCACAGTATAACGCCTTAGTGTTACCAATTTGGCAGCAATTATGAAGTATTCTAACAATTGATATGTATAAGTCATTGTAAAATGCCTTATAATGTCTTATGGTTATGGTTATAAAGCATTATTATTATTTATGAGCTCTTATAAATCTGACTATACAGGGTTATGAGCAGATTATAATGCCGTATAAGTATGTTCATGATGCGTTATACACATAGGATGCATAGCAAGTGCTAACAAAAAAGCAGACCAAGTACCAAGCCAAAGGTCAAGTTTACTAAGTATTGAGGGTTTAAGTGGTTAAATGTCTGAAAATACACATTAACATGGATCCAATATGTAGTGGGAGGTCCCTGCTTCATCTCTCTCTCTCAGCTAAGGGGTCCTTGGCCTGAAAAACGTTGAAGACTGATCCAAACCATCTTCTCAGGAACTCCGTAGTTCCGGAGAATGTTCATGAGATTCCACCGGTGGTTGGTGTCAAAAGCTTTTTGTAAGTCAATGAAGGTCATCACCGCTGACAGGTTCCGCTACCTGACCCCTTCCAGTATTCTCCTCAGAGCCATTATCTGCCTGACTGTTAATCGCACGGGGCGAGTTTCTCAGTACAGGGTCTAAGGGGTAACCGCCTTCCATTCCGACATCCCACTACTTCGACTGCGTGGCTTCCGCGTGCGGTTAGGGTTAGGGTTAGGTATAGGGTTAGTAACTGTCGGAAAGGCGACATGTCGGAAAGCCGACATGTAACCGGTCTAAGGTCAATATTTCACACAGAATTATTGCCTGCCAGTGGTTTCATAGACTTCCCTGGACAGTGAATTATCATAAACCAAGATAACCGAAGATACTGTATGTGATACACTTACAGTATCCCATCAATGGATGAGCAGCACGGACGCTCAGCGAGACGCTCCGTCACATAGTGACTTTTAAACAACTATTTTAACAGATTTCCAGACAAAACTTTTTCACCAAACTCCTGGATTCTAACCCGGTGATCTACCTCTTTGTATCACGTATGTGATCTCAGTGATCGGTACAGTTATTTTATTGTATGCATCTTAAAGACTGTGTGCTACCTGTTAGCCGGCTGTGGCTAGCCTTTAGCCTAGAAGCCGGCTTGGTGGCTGTGCCTGCCTGCTGGCTGGCTGGTTGTGGCTCGCCTTTAGCCTAGAGACCAGCCTAGCCAGTAGCTTGCTAGCTGTGGCTTGTTTTTAGCCTAGACGCTAGCAGTTTCTACAAACATACAAACATGCCTCCCAGGACGGAAGAAATGGGGGCCATCAGAAATGAGCTCCGCTCCATCTCGAGCCTGTTTAAGGATCTCCTTACCCGGCAATCGTTCCTCCAAAGCCGCCTGAAGTTTCTGGAAGCCCCGAGTGCCAGCGATCCACCCCGGGCGCCGGCCGGCGGCGCAGCAGTACACAAGCCGGGGGGAAGTGCTTCGGGCACCGGTAGGCCTAAGCCGGGACCCCTGCGCGCTGCCTCCTGGGTCTCTGTGGTCAAGAACCAGCATCGGCGACTGTCCTTTTTCGACCCGTCCGGATCGGAGGCTTGCAGTTTGGCTGAAATGTTCCCGTGCTCGAACTCCTTTGCACCGCTCCAGGAGCCAGCGGCGACGGCGGGCTACCCCGGGACTCCAGCTCCGCAGCCCTGCATGCTGTCTCGTCCAGGGAAACGAAACGGCCCCGACTCCTCTTCGGGCTCATCGAGCGGTTCGCTCGCATCGACGCCCAAGCCTGGACACGGCGGCCGCGAGGAGAAACGGCCCCGTCGTCAGTCACCCAGGTTGCCGACATCAGATGTCTCCCTGTCGGTTATCCTCCCAACAACTCCAGGTGAAGTGACCTCCACTGCTCAGTCTCGGCGCTCCCCTCCCCCTCGCTCATCAAACTCAGCTGTGTCCCTCCACACAAGATCGGCAGCCTCAATCTCCAAAAACTTTCACACCCCTGCACCTGAATACATAATTTTAGGTGACTCCATCATCCGTGGAGTTTCAATCCCCAACTCTATCACATATTCCTATTCTGGTGCTAAAATTACTGACCTGCTCCCCCACATTCCTGCCATTCTCCAACGCCACCCCTCCGCTCACTCAGTTATCCTAAATGTTGGCTTTAATGACATCAAATATAAACAAAATTCAAAAATGAGGTCAGACTATGAGGTCCTGGCAACAACGATTGACAGCCTGAATAAATCTGTCATTTTTCTGGGTCTAATCCCCTCCCTCCACCGTGGCCCTGAAATCTTTAGCCGCATCTACTCAGCTGATAACTGGCTACGCAACTTCTGCCAAGCCTGCGGTAATGGCTACATTAGCAATTTTGACCATTTTTGGAAAATTACATCACTATACCGTGATCTAATACACCCAAACCAAAATGGCAAAAAAAGTTTTAGCAAGCAACATTGCCCACCACCTCTCCACTGAATGACGCCAGCCAATTTCTACTCCATCCATAACCTCTCACCTGGCACATACTATACAGATCCCCGTTTTAATTTCCCGCAGACCACCACTAGCTGCTTACAGATGTGCCACTTCAAAACTTCACACGTTACTGTTCTTTCCCTGTAAGTGCCCTGAAAATGCATTTTTTTCCGCCCTTTTCTGCCCTTAAAAATGCGGATCCACCTCGCTACTCCGACACCCCGGAGTTCCGACAGCCGGAATCTCCCAGGGACCGCCGGAAGGGGTCCCTGGTGGTGAGTGTGGAAGAGAACCAAGTGCTGCCGTCGAAAAAGAGCAGATCGACAAGGCTGCGTAGGCCTGTGGTGGCCGCGGGGCGCAATACCACCGGCGTCCACAAGGCGGCGCCACCCCCGGTGCCTGGTCCCCATCGGGGGTCCATGGACCACCTCCGTGCCCAGGGACGGTGGCTCCCGGGGCAGGTAGAGCGGGCGGGCGCTCACCCGGCAGTGTGCCGCGAGGCACTGGGCTCCCTGGCCCTTCCCCTGTGTGAGCGGGGAAGGCAGGGGGAACCGCCGACTGGTGCCATCGGGTAGCTAGGGACCATGCCCGGGATGAGGCTCCATCCTGGGGCAGAGCCGGGGCGCCGAGGGGCCCGAAATCCTGGTTCTCTGAAAAAAATCGAAAATTCTTCTAAGTGCCCAGGGCCCTAGAGGAGGCCAGGACGACCCTTCCTGCCTCCGTCATTTTTCCTCCAGGGGCCCGGAAGGCCGACTGGTGCCATCGGGTAGCTAGGGACCATGCCCGGGATGAGGCTCCATCCTGGGGCAGAGCCGGGGCGCCGAGGGGCCCGAAATCCTGGTTCTCTGAAAAAAAATCGAAAATTCTTCTAAGTGCCCAGGGCCCTAGAGGAGGCCAGGACGACCCTTCCTGCCTCCGTCATTTTTCCTCCAGGGGCCCGGAAGGCCGACTGGTGCCATCGGGTAGCTAGGGACCATGCCCGGGATGAGGCTCCATCCTGGGGCAGAGCCGGGGCGCCGAGGGGCCCGAAATCCTGGTTCTCTGAAAAAAATCGAAAATTCTTCTAAGTGCCCAGGGCCCTAGAGGAGGCCAGGATGAGCCTTCCTGCCTCCGTCATTTTTCCTCCAGGGGCCCGGAAGGCCGACCGGTGCCATCGGGTAGTTGTAGCCCAGGACAGAGGCATGGGTCCTGGGCAGGCGACGGGTCCGGAGGGGCCCCGAGTCATGGTTCTCCAAAAAATTGAAAAATCGCGCCGAGTGCTGGCATGGGCTCCAGGGGTCCCCGGAGACCCCCTGGAGGACCCCCGGCCGAAAACCTCAACCTTTTTCGGGCGCTAAGAGCTTGTCGATCGGCTCTTTTTGGGGCCAAAAGTGGCGGTAGCTCCCAGACCGTGGGGCGCCCGCGGCCGGCGGAGGGCTCGTTGGATCCGGGCCGGGGCTGCGCACGCGGCGGTGCCCACCCCGGCGCCCGGGGTGGTCGCCCGGGCAAATGGCGGCCGAAAAACCCCGGGAAAAAAGGCGGAAATCGCACTCTCCAGAGCTCCCAAGAAGCTCTGGGCTCCGCCACGGCCCCCTCCTTTGAAATTCTCTCCCGGGACTCCCGGCCACTGGTGCCAGCGGATAGCTAGGGACCATGCCCCACGAAGGGGCACCCTCCTGGGGTGGTGGCGGGGCGGCGAGACGCCCCGAATCCTGGAGCTTTCGGAAAAAAGCCGGGATTTCTTCAGAGTCCAGAGCTCCCAAGAAGCTCTGGGTTCCGCCACGGCCCCCTCCTTTGAAATTCTCTCCCGGGACTCCCGGCCACTGGTGCCAGCGGATAGCTAGGGACCATGCCCCACGAAGGGGCACCCTCCTGGGGTGGCGGCGGGGCGGCGAGACGCCCCGAATCCTGGAGCTTTCGGAAAAAAGCCGGGATTTCTTCAGAGTCCAGAGCTCCCAAGAAGCTCTGGGCTCCGCCACGGCCCCCTCCTTTGAAATTCTCTCCCGGGACTCCCGGCCACTGGTGCCAGCGGATAGCTAGGGACCATGCCCCACGAAGGGGCACCCTCCTGGGGTGGTGGCGGGGCGGCGAGACGCCCCGAATCCTGGAGCTTTCGGAAAAAAGCCGGGATTTCTTCAGAGTCCAGAGCTCCCAAGAAGCTCTGGGTTCCGCCACGGCCCCCTCCTTTGAAATTCTCTCCCGGGACTCCCGGCCACTGGTGCCAGCGGATAGCTAGGGACCATGCCCCACGAAGGGGCACCCTCCTGGGGTGGCGGCGGGGCGGCGAGACGCCCCGAATCCTGGAGCTTTCGGAAAAAAGCCGGGATTTCTTCAGAGTCCAGAGGTCCCAAGAAGCTCTGGGCTCCGCCACGGCCCCCTCCTTTGAAATTCTCTCCCGGGACTCCCGGCCACTGGTGCCAGCGGATAGCTAGGGACCATGCCCCACGAAGGGGCACCCTCCTGGGGTGGCGGCGGGGCGGCGAGACGCCCCGAATCCTGGAGCTTTCGGAAAAAAGCCGGGATTTCTTCAGAGTCCAGAGCTCCCAAGAAGCTCTGGGTTCCGCCACGGCCCCCTCCTTTGAAATTCTCTCCCGGGACTCCCGGCCACTGGTGCCAGCGGATAGCTAGGGACCATGCCCCACGAAGGGGCACCCTCATGGGGTGGCGGCGGGGCGGCGAGACGCCCCGAATCCTGGAGCTTTCGGAAAAAAGCCGGGATTTCTTCAGAGTCCAGAGCTCCCAAGAAGCTCTGGGTTCCGCCACGGCCCCCTCCTTTGAAATTCTCTCCCGGGACTCCCGGCCACTGGTGCCAGCGGATAGCTAGGGACCATGCCCCACGAAGGGGCACCCTCCTGGGGTGGCGGCGGGGCGGCGAGACGCCCCGAATCCTGGAGCTTTCGGAAAAAAGCCGGGATTTCTTCAGAGTCCAGAGCTCCCAAGAAGCTCTGGGTTCCGCCACGGCCCCCTCCTTTGAAATTCTCTCCCGGGACTCCCGGCCACTGGTGCCAGCGGATAGCTAGGGACCATGCCCCACGAAGGGGCACCCTCCTGGGGTGGCGGCGGGGCGGCGAGACGCCCCGAATCCTGGAGCTTTCGGAAAAAAGCCGGGATTCCTTCAGAGTCCAGAGCTCCCAAGAAGCTCTGGGCTCCGCCATGGCTCCCTCCTTTGAAATTCTCTCCCGGGAGTCTCGGCCACTTTTGCCAGCGGATAGCTAGGGACCATGCCCCACGAAGGGGCACCCTCCTGGGGTGGCGGCGGGGCAGCGAGACGCCCCGAATCCTGGAGCTTTCGGAAAAAAGCCGGGATTTCTTCAGAGTCCAGAGCTCCCAAGAAGCTCTGGGTTCCGCCACGGCCTCCTCCTTTGAAATTCTCTCCCGGGACTCCCGGCCACTGGTGCCAGCGGATAGCTAGGGACCATAGCCCCACGAAGGGGCACCCTCCTGGGGTGGCGGCGGGGCGGCGAGACGCCCCGAATCCTGGAGCTTTCGGAAAAAAGCCGGGATTTCTTCAGAGTCCAGAGCTCCCAAGAAGCTCTGGGTTCCGCCACGGCCTCCTCCTTTGAAATTCTCTCCCGGGACTCCCGGCCACTGGTGCCAGCGGATAGCTAGGGACCATAGCCCCACAAAGGGGCACCCTCCTGGGGTGGCGGCGGGGCGGCGAGACGCCCCGAATCCTGGAGCTTTCGGAAAAAAGCCGGGATTTCTTCAGAGTCCAGAGCTCCCAAGAAGCTCTGGGTTCCGCCACGGCCTCCTCCTTTGAAATTCTCTCCCGGGACTCCCGGCCACTGGTGCCAGCGGATAGCTAGGGACCATAGCCCCACGAAGGGTCACCCTCCTGGGGTGGCGGCGGGGCGGCGAGACGCCCCGAATCCTGGAGCTTTCGGAAAAAAGCCGGGATTTCTTCAGAGTCCAGAGCTCCCAAGAAGCTCTGTGCTCCGCCATGGCTCCCTCCTTTGAAATTCTCTCCCGGGAGTCTCGGCCACTTTTGCCAGCGGATAGCTAGGGACCCTGCCCGAGAACGGGGCATGGTCCCGAGGCAGTGTGGGCGCCGCGAGGCCCCTTTGTCCTGGATCTCCGCGTGGTACCTCCCCGTCCCCACCCCGGGGCCCTGGAGGCGCCCGGCTCGCCCTTGCCTCCCTCCTTTGAAAAAGTCTCTCGGTAGAGACGGCCACTCGCTCCAGAGGGTCCCTATGGAGCTCGGCCGCGGCGAGGCCCGGCACGAGGCTCCGTCCCGGGGCCGCTCGGGCGGGCCGAGCCGGGCGCCGGTGGTGGTGGCCATGGGTCCCTTTCCCCCTCCCCGATAGGGGGGAAAGAACCAGGAAATTGGAGGCCACGGTGGCCATCGGGTGTATGGGAAGAGAGAGGCCTCCGGTCGGGCACGGCCGGGTGGTCGTGCGCCCTGGAGCTCCTCCGCGAGCCTGGCAGAAGCTGGGCTTCTCCGTGGCCCCCTCCTTTGAAATTCTCTCCCGGGAGTCTCGGCAACTTATCCCAGAACGAGTGTATGGAACCGGCGTGCGGACGCCGAGGCTGGGGCCGACGGCGAGGCTCCGTCTCGGGGCCGCCCGGGCGGGCCGAGCCAGGCGCCGGTGGTGGTGGCCATGGGTCCCTTTCCCCCTCCCCGATTGGGGGGAAAGAACCAGGAAATTGGACGCCACAGTGGCCATCGGGTGTATGGGAAGAGAGAGGCCTCCGGTCGGGCACGGCCGGGCGGCCGTGCGCCCTGGAGCTCCTCCGCGAGCCCGGGAGATGATGGGCTATTCCGTGGCCCCCTCCTTTGAAATTCTCTCCCGGGCAGACCGGCAACTCGTGCCAGCTCGAGTGTATGGAACCGGCGTGCGGGCGCCGAGGCTGGGCCGAGAGAGAGGCCTCGGGTCGGGCGCGCCGCCTCGGCCGGGCGCCCTGGAGGTCTCTCGAGCCCAGGAGGTCCTGGGCTCCGCCATGGCCCCCTCCTTTGAAATTCTCTCCCGGTAGTCTCGGCAACTTTTCCCAGAACGAGTTTATGGACCAGCGTGCGGGCGCTGGGGACGGAACGCAGGCAGGCCGCCCCGCACGGCGAGCCTGCCGGGGGTCGCTAGGCACGGCGACACCCGGGAACCGTGGTGGAACCACCGCCGCGGGACCCACTGACCGACTGGCAAACGAAGCCCGCCTCTTGCAAGGGCCCCGCCGGCACCTCGCGTGCTCCGGCGGATGCTGCTTGCAGCCTGCGGGCCCGAACTGGCGCGGAGGAACCACGTGCGGAGAGGCCTCGGTGTCCTCTCCTCCGCACTCCTCCGCGGCCGACCTCGTCCTAGCGAGACCGAGACGCCCCGTCTGGCCTAGTTGTCCTGCCACGGACCGCCCGAGGGCCCCCGCTGTCGGCCTGGCCTCGAGCCCCCTCACCGGGGCTCGGCGAGGAGATCCGTATGCAGCGGGGGCGCGAAGGCGCGCTCCGGAGACTCCGTTTCTCAAACCCTGCCCGCGTCGCGTACTCCGGCGACCGACCAAACAGCTGCGTACCGGGCCATGGACCGCCGATCCACCGTAACACGCTTTCGACCGGCTGGGTGGTAAAGGCGGACCGCGGTGACCGTCGCAGTGCACGCCTCCGGGAGACAACCGCCCGCCCCTCTCGCGGGGGGCCTCGGGCGGAAGCTCCGCGGACCGGCAACCCCACGGCGCGCGCCTCAGCTGGGCGCGGCGCCGCGGCGGAACAGGAGGCCTACCTGGTTGATCCTGCCAGTAGCATATGCTTGTCTTAAAGGGCGTAGCAGACCTGTCTGAGTTGGGCGTGCAGGCACTGCCAAGTGCCAACGCCGGGACAGTACATTATATGGGTTTAGAACACATAGTTGGCGCACGCAGGAGTTGGGTAAACCAGAGTCCCCGATAGTACGCCCGCAAGGCAAGTGACCTTGATGGGGTTGGGGGTGGGGAAACTTGACATGAACCTGCGAGCAGCTACGTATCTATGTGGGTCGTGCCCGGCGCCCCGGCTGTCCCGCAACTCAGCAGTGGCTGCGCCCGAGCTGATCGAACGAGATTCCCCCTGTCTTGCAACAGACCGCCCGAGGGCCCCCCGCGGTTGGCCTCGCCTTTGGCGAGGAGATCCGTATGCCTTGGGGGCGCCCGAATCAATCGAACGAGATTCCCACTGTCCCCTACCTAGCGAAACCATATAGCCGAGGGAAGAAGACAGTCCTCAGCGAGGAAACAAGACCCTGCTAACGGGCATTATGAATACTGTTGCAGCAGCGCTTGTACCACCAGGTACCTGCGGTCCGTAGGCCGCGGGACCCCCCGACTTATCGCCCGCCGAGGGGTGGTTAAGAGTGGGTCCGCGGGACCGGCCGGTGAGCCGGGTCCGACGCGCTAAGTCCATAATAGTCCCATGGGCGCGCGTCGGCGTTTGTACTACCAGGTCCACGCGGAGCTTTGGCCGCGGCCTGTCAGTCCACTTAACGCCCGCTGAGGGGTGCTTAAGAGTGGGTCCACGGGACCGCCTGGAGAGCCGGGTGTCCCCCGGAGGCGGGGGTCCCCCGGACCGGAGCCAGTACCCAGCCTCGGGGCTCCCTGGGCCGGGTCGAGGCCTCGCCGGGGGTCCCCGGTCCGAGTCTGACGGCTGTTTTTCTGGCTGTCGGAACTCCGGGGTGTCGGAGTAGCGGGGTGCATCCAAAAATGCACTGTTTTGCCCCTGAAAAGAAGTTGTCACTACACACCCCTGTTTTTCCCTTCAACAGACATCCATATACATGAGAACAAAAGAATGTGTGTTGAAGAAGGTGTCAGACTCATTATGAGGCGAAAGGTGATTTGAAGAGGTCCTTGACCAGTTGCTCAAATTAATTAGCATCATAAAAGCAGTGATCATCAAAATAATTCAGCATTTTAAATGCCCTTCTTTGTCTCTCTTATTGCCCTGGGAATCCCCTGAAAATTTACTGTCTTGGCGATGGCAGGACATTTGAAGTTTTGAAATGACACATCTGTATGTACAGCCCAGCACTTTAAGAGTCAACTTCAACAACATTGTCCCACTCACTCCCTCCCACCAGTCACATCCACCTCCAGACCCCCAGGGGCCAAAGACAATGAAAATGGCCTTACTCAACGCACGCTCCATCACCCAGTCATCATTTATTCTCAACGACTTTTTCACTACAGATAACCTGGACATTTTTTGCCTCACTGAAACCTGGCAAATGGCAGATGAATATGTATCTCTAATAGAACTGTGTCCACCAAACTGCTCCTTCCTTTGTATGTCCAGGCCAGCTGGGTCCAACATCGGAGGTGGCTTGGCCCTTGTGTATAGAGACTGCTTTCCCTCTAGGATGGTGAGCGCTGGTTCGTACAGCTCCTTTGAACTTTTAATTGCTAAATTTGGTCGTACAAATCCATTTTATTGTATTTTAATTTATCGACCACCTGGTTTTAGCGGCACTTTTTTATCAGATTTTAGTGACCTTTTAACCTGCATTATTAAGTTTGAGAGATTTATTTTATTGGGTGATTTCAACTTTCATGTCAATCAGAGCACAGATAGTGCTGCAGTCAACTTTTTAAATGTCACTGAAACTTTTAATCTTGTTCAACATGTCTCGGGTGCTACGCACAATAGAGGAAACACTCTTGATCTTGTTTTTAGCTTTGGCCTAGCCGTAGATAACATTGTTGCAGAGGACCTGGCTACAACAGACCACAAGTCCATATTTTTTAATGTATCTTTTAATCTTGACTGTGTGGCTGGTACTCATATCAAGAGATCACGTCTGATAAATAGCCTGTCGGCTCAGAAATGTTCTGCTGCTTTTAACAACATCACGATTTTACCTTCAACTGACAACACAGATATTGATCTTTTAGTCCACTCTTTTAACTTGCAATGTTCGGATATTTTAGATGTAGTTGCTCCTTTTAAATCTTGCACTATTCGCACTTTAAACAAAGTCCCGTGGCTAAATGAAGACACTCGCTCACTCCGTCGCAAGTGTAGAAAGGTCGAGCGGCGGTGGAAGTCCTCTAAACTTGAGGCCCACCGGCTACATCTTAAAACTCTTTTATTTAATTTTAACTCCATGGTCAAAGCAGCAAGGGCTGCCTATTTTGCCAAGTTAATATCGTCTAGTAGACGAAATCCTAAAGTACTTTTTGATACCATAAATAACATTGTCTGTCCACCCTCACCTGACCCCCCTGTTTTTTCCGTCACCGACTGCAATAACTTCCTCTCATTTTTTATCAACAAGGTTGAAACTATCAGAACAGGCATTATCCCCTCCATTTCTGTTCCTCACCCACCTCCAAATCACCAGTCTATCCTAGACTCTTTTGCACCTGTTTCCCTCCGTCATCTTACAGAGCTAGTCAGTAACATGAAAACCTCCTCCAGTCCACTTGACATTATCCCAACCACTATTTTAAAAGATGTTTTTAGCTCCATAGGCCCATCTCTACTCCACATCATTAACCTTTCTCTGTCCTCTGGTATTGTCCCCTCCTATTTTAAAGCAGCTACTGTCCATCCACTTTTAAAAAAGCCTGGATTGGATCCTGAATCCCACAACAGCTACCGGCCAATTTCAAAGCTCCCTTTTATTTCCAAGATTTTAGAGAAAATTGTTGCCACCCAAATTTTAACAGTTTTAAATAACCACAGCATTTTAGACAAATTTCAGTCAGGTTTTAGACAAATGCACTCAACTGAGACAGCCCTTTTACGAGTCTCAAGTGATTTAATGATGTCATCTGACGTTGGAAATTGTTCAATCCTGGTTTTACTTGACATGAGTGCTGCCTTCGACACGCTTGATCACTTGATTTTAATTAATAGACTTAACAAACAGGTGGGGATCACAGGGAGAGCCTTAGAATGGTTCTCCTCCTACCTCATGGGTAGGAGTTTTAATGTTGCTGTCGGCACACATGTGTCAGCATCTGCCCCCCTATCCTACGGGGTCCCTCAGGGCTCTGTCCTTGAACCAACACTGTTCGCACTTTATATGATACCATTAGGTCACCTTATCAGCACTTTTAAAGGAATATCCTATCATTTTTATGCAGATGACATCCAACTTTATTATTCTTTTAACCCAAAGAGCCCAGCTGATTTTAATTTCAACATTTTACACAAATGCCTGTCAGCCATAAAGACCTGGATGTCTGACAATTTTTTATCTCTAAATGAGGCAAAAACAGAGGTGCTCATTGTGGCACCTGATAGCCTCATTCCAAAGGTGGTGGACTGTATCGGGCCCCTCAAAGAAAATGTCCGTCCAAATCTCAGAAACCTAGGTGTCAATTTCAACCAGTCCATGCAGCTAAACACTCACATCAGTTCCATAACCCGCACCTGTTTCTTCCATCTCAGAAACATCGCTAAGCTCAGATCCATTGTTTCATACCCAGAGTTAGAAATTATCATTCACGCTTTCATATCATCCCGCTTAGATTATTGTAATTCACTTTTCACCTGCCTCAATAAAACCGCCATGGAACGTCTTCAGTTGATTCAAAATGCCGCAGCCAGATTACTTACCAGATCCAGCAGGAGGTGCCATATTACTCCTGTCCTAGCCTCCTTACACTGGCTCCCTGTCAAATTCAGGGTCCAGTTCAAGATTTTGGTTATCACCTACAGAGCACTACATGGTCAGGCTCCACAATATCTAATCGACCTGGTCCCACGCCATGAGCCGCAAAGAGCCCTAAGGTCAGCCGATATGGGTCTTTTAACACATTAACCGCCAAGAACGTAGTCCTACGGTCCGTTAAATCCAACTGTTAAGCGCCGAGACCGTAGTCCTACGGTCCGGGTGTTTTTTCCTTTTTTTCGACTTTTTTTTTTTTTTTCAATTTTCTAGGGGGACCATTTTCAGTGTAACACCACCGGAAGTGACCCGGAAGTAATATCCCGTTTTTTGTTTCCCGTCGGCCTCTATTCTAAGTAACACCACTAAAACGATGTTAAAACCAGTGTAGTTTTTCCTCCTCGCATTTCCCATGTTAACATAAACGGTCAGAACTCAAACATGGCGGCTCCTTTTGACACGCGGTCTCGACGAGTACACAAAGGGACATGTGGACGATGTTTACAAACAGTGGATCGCGGATTCTAAAGGATTTTAACGGGGCCTATGGCGACTTGAAAAAAACAAAAAACAACAATAAAACCTTGGCAGTGGTGAGTACATTATGAGTATTTATTCACCGCCCTTGGCGGTGGATGTGTTAAAGGTCACCAGAACATTTTTAAAGACCAAAGGTGACAGGGCCTTCCAAACGGTTGCCCCAAATCTTTGGAATGGTCTCCCACAAGCCCTGAGAGATGCTGCATCTGTTGACATTTTTAAAAACAACTTAAAAACGCTTTTATTTGAGCAGGCGTTTATTGATGTTGTATGATCTTGTTTTCTCTTTGTCTGTTATTGTTATTGTTAAGAGACACTTTGTACAGCTTTTAATTTCCTTTGTTTGTTGTTTTTATTTTCTGTATGTAAAGCACTTTGTGAGTTTCTCTCTGTGAGAGGTGCTATATAAATACAATTTACTTACTTACTTACTTACTTACTATAAGAGGATGTGATTACACTCACTATAAGAGGATGTGATTACACTCAATATAAGAGGATGTGATTACACTTACTATAAGAGGATCTGATTACACTTACTGTAATAGGTTGTGATTTGAGGTTGTGCAGGATTGCCTTGATTTGCAGTTGTTCTCCACGGACAGCAGAGTAGGGCAGTCTGAGGTCAATGAAGAATTTCTTTTTAACAATGACCTCAAATGGTTCACTCACGCAGATACCTCCATGGGATGAAAAGATGAAAGAGAGAGAGAGAGAGAGAGAGAGAGAGAGAGAGAGAGAGAGAGAGAGAGAGAGAGAGAGAGAGAGAGAGAGAGAGAGAGAGATACAGTATGACTGAGACAAAGTATGAACAGCAAAAAGTATCAAGAAAAAAGTAATCAAATTTGACAGATAATGACAAAAGATTTGTGTTTCCAGTGGTTTTCCACCAGTTGGCGCTGTTATCTACCCTATGAATGATGCTTTCACTGGCAGATGACGAAAGACCCGGAATTGACGTAATTGAAAAAAATAAAAGCTTGTTTACATCCTGTTTATTTCCTATGAGGAAATGCCAAATGGGATTTCAAATCCAACACTTATTGGGAGGTCTCCATCAATTAACATGAGAGAGAGTGGTACTCACCATAACCACTTGACAGACTTATACCGCTGAGTTGCCAGGTGGTGATTGAATCTGGCAGAGCCCAGTCTTGTCCAGTCGGGTCTATGTAAGTTGTAGATGTACTGAAACAGAAAAAAAAATCTGTGAGCATGAGTTAAGTTTGTATATTTGTGTCTCTGCTTCAGCTATCTTACCATTTGGACGTGGTGCAATCAGGTAAATCGATCTCAGTCCATAGCCAGCTCTCAGGGAAGTTGGTACGTGAAACTAAGTCCAAGACAGTCTTGTCAGGGTCTTCCAAAGTATCACCTAAGATAGGGTCATGATGTCACTTTTTTGTAGCTTGTATTTTACTAGCTATATGGCACTACGAGTAAGGGCGAGGTTGACCTCATTGATATAAAAAACACTGTGTTGAATGGACTTGCTTACTACGCCCAAAGTGACTGGCTGATTGGAGACCACCCTACAGAAACCACAAACTACAACATGCCAGAAAATGCAAGTTGTAAAATGCATTGCTCAGAAACTGAATGCAACATTATTTTACTTCTTGACCTGCAAGAAACATTATTAAAGGAACATGTGGAATATGAACAATGTGGAATATCTTCCAACATGAATGCGTGTTTTCTTCACGAGGAATGTGAGAAATGGTATTCTCTGCACTAAAAATGACAAGGAACCAGGTCCTTGTTGTTGATGTGTTGTTGATGTTTGCGACCCCCCCTCTTACTGCGAGCCAGGTGGAGTTCATCTTGCTTCTTGCTGGCTTCTCGCTGGTTGGCCAGCTGTGTGCAGCAGTACATGAAGGCCTCCACACAGGCTGGTCCGTCTATGATGTACTCGCTGCGACGCTGGCAGTCATACGACAGCGGGATGTCTTTTATACCGTCCATACAACACTTGCGCTGCAACATATCTGTGTACTGACCGACTGGGAGGGACAAGACACAGGGGGAGGTGGGAGGTGACACAGATGGATATGAATGAGGGATAGAAGAAAAAGCAGCAGATATAAAAAAGGGGTGAACTGCAATGTTTCAGTCATTTATTATGGCATAGCCAAGCAATACTCAAATAGTTTAAACATGGTGACAGAGACTGTATTGGAATATATAGCTGAGTGATCTGAGTTTTCAGTCTTACCTAGAGTGTATTTTTGTAAATATGTGCTTAGTGATGTGTTATCAGTCTTACCTAGAGTCGTCCTCGCTTCCCCTATGGTTGTGGCTCGTTTCCTTCTGGCACTGACTGGGCACTTTGGATCTAAAGATAGAACACAGTCTGACTCTAACTGATGCAAGTGTAATAAGATAGTCGTGTCCTCCATGATGTGTCTCCAGACATAGGAAAAGGTGGGGTTTTATCACAGTTTGCAGTTGTGTCTACGTGTGTATCTGATTAATTGTGAACAAGTCTCAAAATCAACTATTTTAATTGGTAGCACTGGTGCTCCCAATTAAAAAAGAAATAAGGAGGACAAAAAAACAATAATTTAACAGTACAGTTTACAAGTAACACAATGGTTAAAATAACTTAAAAAAATACATGGTAGGCCTCCACCGCAGCTTTATGCAATATGCTGGGTCCAGGATTTAAAATGTAGTGTCCTTCTGGGTGTCTGTCCCTCTTCCATCTATCTTTTCACTGAGACTGAGGCGTCTACAGTGGAGGACCCTACACTGATTCCAATCGCATTTTCATCTGTTTTTTTTCACCTTCATAGCCTATTAGTTATACATTAGTTGCAATGAAAATATAACATAGTGTATGAGGTTGTATATCATTACATTGACCATATTGCATGTATCCTCACTGCTGTGCACATTGATCAGGTTTTATTGTGTTTATTGTGTTTCTCAATAGGCTACACATTGGTTCTGAATACTTAACAAATGATTTTCCAAGATATACCAGCGGTGTGTACCTATGACTCGATCTCTGCCTAGTAAGCATGCAGAGATTCATCGATACGAATCGGTGAATCGATATAAACGTGAGTGCATGTCAGAGTGCACCGGTTCATTCAGTGTGCATCGGATACAATTGACAACTGAAATCGTGATGCATCGCTCACTGCGTGTCTGCATCGGTAAAACATTTGTTCATGTTGTATTTCATCCTATCCTGTGTTTCCGAGGCGCCTTGAATGCACCATCAGCCAAAAAAATAGAAAACTGGGCAGTCTCTGGCATTCATCTCCCAATCTACCCAATCTACGTGTTGACTACAGACTACTTATGTAGCACCCGTGATTACAGTTAGCCCCAGGGGTTAAAAAAGCACGAGAAGCACCACTTATCTTTATATATTCCCTGTCCACTTTTCAGTTGTTGTGTCACTGTAGCACGCTGAGTGATACAGTGACACAGCTGTTTGTTCTTCTTGCAGAGTCTCTGATGCAATTGATTGAGATAA
The DNA here is from genome assembly GCF_963454915.1 of Gymnoscopelus microlampas. Lineage (NCBI taxonomy): Eukaryota > Metazoa > Chordata > Actinopteri > Myctophiformes > Myctophidae > Gymnoscopelus > Gymnoscopelus microlampas. Next base: position 60,069,989 of record NC_139940.1, read on the forward strand.
TTTTTTGTTATCAAAGAAAGCATCTGTGCTTTATTAACTACACACACACACACACACACACACACACACACACACACACACACACACACACACACACACACACACACACACACACAGACTCACACACACAACAATAACGTTGCTGGGTGTGCTGCTTGTGTTTAAATCAAAGTATTTTTCTGAGCTAAACTTTTTCTCTCTCTTGCTACTGCTGTTCTATCGGGCTAGAGCCTAATTTATACATCACAGCACGACGGTGTCACACACCTAAAATAGCAGACATATAAGCTAACAATGCGTTGTGGATGCGACTCATTGTGAGCTTGTAGGTCTGCTGTTTTTTTATTTATTTATTTTTTATCCCGCGATTTTTGTAACCCATTTTTTTTTCACCCGGTACCAATTTCCTAAGTGATCCTCATGGGGGAGGCGGCATAGCGACCAGGATTACTGCATGTTTTTGTGAGGGTATTAACTACCCTAGGAGACACGGGGAGAACATGCAAACTCCACACAGAGTAGGCCCTTTCGCCAACCCCACCTAGGGTATGGGCGCTGATGGCGTGGAGGAGAAGACACGCCCCCAGCGCCCACAGCGTCCCTGGCGGGAATCTAACCCAGGACCTTCTAGCTGTGAGGCGACAGCGCTACCGACTGTGCCACCGTGCCCCTTGGTCTGCTATGTTTTTAAAACATTTTGGGGGATTTATGTTAGTAACTTTAATCCATGAATGACATGTAATCACTTAAACCCTCAATAAAAAACATTTTTCAATTTGACCTTTTTTCATCTACATCAAACCTCTGCTGGAAATAGCCGATCTACAGTAGATCTGCTATTTTCGCCTAATGTTCCCCTCGGAACAGGGATGCCTAGGGTTCAAGTGGTTAATGTAAAAAGGTTCCTATCACAAATATTTGGCAGCCCCCCTGTAATAACTGAGGGGGTCCCGGACCCCTGTTGACCTATAATAATATATAATAATTATATACTATATGATTAGTAATCAAACATAGTAAACATAGTAATCTATGAGTTGGGTTGTTAGACAGAGATGCAGCACCTAGTTAACCTGACTTCGCCTCCATCTGGCAGAGTCAGGTTAGAGGCTAGTACTAAACTACAGTAAAACTTTGAATTTAAATGTACATGTTTTGGGAAATTAACATGGGCTTTAATATAAATCCTTTGCTTTGCATTGTGTTGAATCGCACCGATTGTATGTATGTATGAATGTATAGCTAATGTATCCTATCACTGGCAGTGTATCAATATGCGTATTGAATCGCGTATTGAATCGCCCTTAGTGATGGAGATCCACATGCTTACTGCCAGCTCCGACTCACTCACTCACTCACACACGCACGCACGCACGCGTATTGAATCGCCCTTAGTGATGGAGATCCAAATGCTTACTGCCAGCTCCGACTCACTCACTCACGCACGCACGCACGCACGCACGCACACACGCACACACACACACACACACACACACACACACACACACACACACACACACACACACACACACACACACACACAGCAGCAACTCTGACCGCATTCTCATTTGCAGTAAAAGATGTTTCTCTTGCTCTCCGCAGCCGGCATGCCCCGTTTCTCAACTTTAAAATGCTTGCTATAAAAGGCCAATGTGAAAGGGTGCCATTTATTCTTAGGTCGTTCACGGCAATCGGACACTGCATTCATGATTTGAGGCATTTTGTTCCAAAAACGTGTTTTGCTAAATTAGACCTGCTGGTGGCGCTATAACAGACCAATGTGAAAAGGTTGGCCTTTCTTCCTCGGCCAAGTGGGAATGTTCATGATTTGAGGCATTTTGTTCAAAACGGACCAATCCTGCAAATTTTGGAAGCCAACCTTAGCCAATGAGGATGGAATATGGGAAATCGGACAGATCCGTGTTGATCACATGACTATAGAGATACTGTGTACCGATTTGCATGACGTTGCATGAAGAGATGTAGCACACACACCTAGCTCCGTGCACATCCAACACACACAAAGGCAATGTATGCAAGTACATACACACACATGTGAAGTTTGCATATAAATACGGTGAGGACAAAGAAACCGGCCCTTCTTCTTGCTGTTCTTTTCCGGCCACACCATGTAGCAGCAAGGCTGACTCCAGTGCCCTGTACTCTGTTTTGTCCAATAAATCGACTTGAGGAACATTACTGGTCTGGACCTTTCTACTTCCTTTCAACTATTTTGTCACGCTTGTGCAAAATACACCACAACACGCAGCTAAAAACATCACTGCTAAAGAAAACAAACAAACAAACAAACAAAAAACGGCTGTGTAATGATGATGGCGGCTCAAATACAGAGAGAAAGAGAGAGAGAAGAGTTTATTTGCAAGCAGCGCAGCTCTGTGGACTCGTAGTATCACTAGACTTTCCAGTCCTTGTGCTTATCAGAGCAAAGGTAACTGAGGTAAGGCCATTTGAAGTGTTAAACTCTGCTGTAACACTGCTGTAATGCCCCATATGTGTGCAATTTAGATTTTTGGAGGCACTATTCACATTGCAGACCCATGAACAATGTTTGTGCCAAGTTTGGTGCAGATTGGAACAGCAGTGTGCCTGTGGCCCCAGGGGGCCCCAAATATGGCCCCTTGGAGCCAGACATCGCCCCTGGTGACTAGTCAGTTGGTGACCACTGTATGTTCAGACTAAGGTTGAGCAATATGCCAAAATATTCCTATTGGCCATCGCCAGCCAAAAATCGCAGATTAACTATATATTCGTGCTAGAAAAACAATAACGTGAGAACAGCTCCCCAGTCCTTTAAGCTCCAGTTATAGCCTACTTCGCCGTACAGCGTGTCGCGTGTCAAAAATAGCAGATCTACAATCTCACAACATGTCGCGGACATGACGCATTGTGAGCTTGTACATCTTCTATTTTCGGCGCGGTGTACGACGGAGTATACATTCAGCTGTGACACGTGCAGTGTCGGATCAATGAAATCAACGAGATGAGACGGCATGACTGTATTTCTGCTGCCATGCACCAAGTTTGGTCAGTCTCTCACTGACCAAACTTGTTTTGACAACAAAGAATTGTAAATCAATTGTAAATCACTTCCATAGGATATTCATTTAGGACTAAGCTAAGATCACAGGCTGGGCCGCTAGGAGATCAAAAAGTTGAAGCAGAGAAGCCTGATCCCCTGTAACTAAAGGGACTTGCAGTGCGCGTCGGGTCGCGAGTGAATTCACATTTCAAATCGCATTGATTGACTGGTGATATAAACATAAAGTTTTAATATCCAGACTTGACAGCAAAAGTTAAGAATCATGAAGTGCTGGGATCTTGTGAGACCGGGGGACACGTTACTGCGTCATCAAGCTTGCAAATGCACAGCGAGGATTTGCAGAAACTGAAGCTTTAGTTTCAATTTAGTTTTTTATATAAAAATATAAATACAGCTTAACAGCTATCATCAAACGATACTGATAAACAGACAACTTGGAAAGCAAAAGCTATTCCCTCTTTCCTCTGCTCTCCTCCACTCCATTCAGTAGCCTACCTACTAGGGAGGGGACTGAGTTTAGTCGTCAGAAATAAGCGCAACAAGAGTGTGCCTTCATCATCATCAATCATTATTAGAATGGCCCAAATTGATTAACATTTTGTGCACGCTTTGTATTGCGCTCTGCATTTAATTTGGCTATATTTGAAGAGTTTAATTCTCGAGGAGGCAGACCATTAGGATACATTCATTTTGCAAAATAAAATGTCAAATATTGTCCGAAAAATCACCTAATAAAAACATTCGACGATTGGACTCGTCCAATCGCCGACTGCCGATATATTCGTCCAATCGCCCAACCTTATTTCAGACATGAATGCTTAAAAAAAAATGTCCCAAATGAAAATCGGTTTGATTATGCCTCTTGTCTAAGCCCAGTTATGAATCCTTGCTTAAAAAGCTTGTAATAATCAGCAACTACATTGACTACGAAGTGATTGCTCATTACCTGTTCTGTACAGTGTTGCAGCGTTGTTGGTCACAAACAGCAGGCCAGCATCATAGAACACACCCATACTATCACTGCCTCCACCTGGTGTACAGCCTGTATCATACCTCTCCATTACACCCCACACCTGAGAGAGAGAGAGAGAGAGAGAGAGAGAGAGAGAGAGAGAGAGAGAGAGAGAGAGAGAGAGAGAGAGGGGGGTGGGGGGGGGGAAGAGAGAGAGAGAGGGAGAGAGAGAACAGTTAGAGTTATGTTTACACACCTTTATGATGCTGTGATGTCTTGTGTGATACTCTGCTACAGATTTCATGGTTATTTGGTGTTCAGCCTCAAAACAAGAAGCTGAGGTAAAAGCCTGTGATCAGTTACTGTCATGCTATAATCCATCTATAAGTTACGTGAATCTCTGCGTGTGAGCGTGTGCGTGTCTGTGTGCATTCCTGTGAGTGAGTCGGTCCATGTCTGTCCACCCTAAACCTTCCCCCTGTATCCAAGGGCGTATCGTCATAGAGGCCAACGGGGCCATGGCCCGGTCTATAAAACTCTGCTCCCCCAGGGGAAAGAAAAAAAAAATCAACATAACAACATTAGCACCCCTCACCCTATTCTGTTGTTGCCAACCACAGAAATTCGCCTTTGTTTTCAAATCGGGCTTATTTGCATTCGGCCGAATTGTTAATGTGTGTCCATTAAAAACCGGTTTCCCCGTCAAACCGGTTCTCTTGCCAGGCACCAGCGGCTGCTGGTGGGGGGCCAGTGGGGCCACAACCAGCAGCGCCCACCACAACGCCAGACCCGCCACCACCAGCAACCATCTCCGCGTCCAGCAGCACCATAAGTGCGCCCCTGCTCCCCGGATTCCAGCGGCGCAGTTGCGCCTACAGACCTCTCTGCTATGACGAGCCAGCAACTCAACCCAAACTAAGCCGCTTCCCAAATATACTTGCATATTGTGTTTTATTCACGTTTCTCTCGCTTGCATTAACGCTGATGGTAATTCTCAATAGATTGTCACTTATCAGCCATCGTTGCGCGAGCCTCCACCCGCCCCCCAGATTCTACCCCCCTTAGTCTCAACCTTAGTCGGGGGGGGAGGGGGGGGTCTGGGCCGGTCCACGTTAGAACCCACCGTACGCTAGTGCCTGTATCTCAAGAAACTCCCGGCCGTTCAACATCAAACTCGTTGTGCCTATCACAGTGGACCAAATGGAGTGATGTGTTGAGTGAGAAGTCAAACCGATTGGTGGTTGTCCTAAAATATTGATCAATCTGCAAATCCCCATATGGTGTATCCTGATGTCATCAATATGATGTCACAGTACTGACGTCATAGACTGACCTGGAGGCCATTTTGAAAATGTTGAAATTTGCGATGCCCCAACATAAAGATTTGTTCCCAATATATCTATCAACACATTTGCCAAATTTGGAGCTTCTATCACAAAATGAACGATAGGTTAGCTACTATTACCCACTATTGGAAGTTATGCACCTTTTTATGATAGGCCACTCCCATTGCACACCCCATTTCAGAAGGGCTTGAATGTCTCCGCACTATTGGTGGGACACTATTGCGATCGACTGGTCTATTTATTTATGTATTTTCCCCATTGTGTTGCGCAATCGTCATTGTGTATTGGCTACATGCTTGCCTCTCACGGCAATGACCGTTCTGTTACTGAATCTCACCGCAATGACCATTCTGTTACTGGCTATACAGTAGTTGCTCTCTCAACTCAGACAAGCTAATAGTATACTGTACACAACACATGGTTGTTCTTTGTAAACTAGCTGTTGGTGTGAAAGAAGGGGGGCTCGGGCTGCAAGAATCAAGTGCTGCTATGATAGACTGACCAGGGATCAGATTACTTCAGATTACTGCAGCCAATAAATGGGGGAACAAAGTTGTTGGATTTTTATTTATTTATTCTGACTTCCTTATTACTAAGTGATGTATATTTATGAAATGCAATATGTTTCATGTAGTTCTTCTAACTTTCACAATAGAGTAAGCTTTAATGTCCCTTAAATATAAAGTCTGAAAATGACTTTAACATTTACAATCTGGTCTTTATCCAGAGTTTAGTACTTATAGTTAGTTAAATTCCCCCCACTCCCCCCTGCTAATATCCCCCGACTTTTTCCCTCATGCCAGCGTGGCTGTCATCACTTCTGCCAAATTTGGCTCAATTTGTATTTTTTTTTTTTTACAAAATTTAGAGTAGCCAATTATTATTTACCCCTTTTTCTCCCCAATGTATTGTTGTCACTGCTGTCGTATCCTACTGACTCACCTACCAGTGAGGAGCCCCCACCAGGAGGACATAGAGCCTTCGTCCTACTCCTCCCGCCCAACACTACCCGCTAGGGATGGAGCTCGTTAATTTTTATTGATAATGAGCACCGTATCGAGGCTGCTTATCGAACCGAGCTTTTATCGAGCCCACTATCGATCTTTTTCTATTATTAAGAAAAAAGACGTGAGGCGAAAGATTCTGAACAGAACCGGTATTTTATTTTTGGCCAGCTGTAACAGTGAGTTTGTGGCTGACCACTATCTAAAATTAAATGAAGATGACAAAAGTAAAAAATATTTTTGCCTATCATTAAAACAACCATTCATATAATGTGCAATAAGTGTCAAATGGCTTTATATTATGAATAGTACTGTAATAATTACTATAAAATCTCCATGTCTCTTCAACTTTTTATAAACAAAAAATGCATAGTTATTTTTTCTATTCTTTTTTCTTTGTTTTAACCAAAATATATCACTTGCACTACATTTTACTAGGGCCTTCAAATACAGTACTTTTCTAACAGACAGAAGGCAAGTGACCTTTTTACTTTTGGAAAATAATATTGAAGAAACGGTTAATGTGTGTACTGTCACTTTAAAAGCGCAATGTATACTTCATCGTACGACGGTGTCACGCACCAAACATGGCCGATCTCCAAGCTCACACTGCGTCTGTTCGCACCACGTTGTGAGCTTGTAGATCTGCCATTTTCGGCAACGATAGACTGAGGGACGGACAGCGCTGTTTGGCACAACTTGCAGCTATCAATACACTTTTAGACCAACATGTTTGTGCCAGCGTGGGTGATTAGATTTATTTCTTGATCGCCTCTTGTTTTGATAGTTTAGACATGACGTCATGGGCCGCTGCACTCGATAACAGGCTCGACAAGCCTAAAGCTTATCGAAAACCGGGTCTCGATAAATTCATGCCCGGGTATATAATGTACCCGGTTTTCGAGCTCCATCCCTACTACCCGCTGCAGATGCCGCCCCAGCCCGTAGGAGTACGTGCAATGACCAATATCACCCTCCCCGCCCGGCTTCCCTCCCACGAACATGTGCCAATTGTGTTTGTGTAGACGCTCGACAAAGCCCTATGCAACACAGTGGATTCGATCCCATAACCTCTGTGGTGGTGGGCCGTGACTTTACCACTGTGCCCCCGAAGCGCCCTTACATTTGGCTCTTTTATCACTCAATGCCGCCTCACTAGTATGAATCACATACCTTCTTCTGGGTGAGACGATGTTTGTTGTTGAGGACATAGACAGCTTTATCCACAGCTACCAGCCCCACCGTCGCTCCTGGGTCTCCTGTCACCTTCAGTTTCACCTTGTCTTGTGGTTCATAAGCTGCCTCCGTTGTGTCTAATTCTATCTTTAACTAAAACAAGAGGGAGATAGAAAATGGTAGGTAGGATATGAAGAGAGAGAGATGTACAGTAGGCTATTTAGAAAGCTGGCCATTTGTTAGTATCTGATTTAAAAAAAATATATAACTGTTTAGTTTTATTATTATTATTATTATTATTATTATTATTATTATTATTATTATTATTATTATTATTATCATTATTAGATTGTTTTGCTGTTGAAAGTTACAAATGATGGTTACCATGAATACAAAAATCAATGTTTAGTTAATATCATCACTGTCTTCCATGCTGAAAAAAAAAAAAATGAAGGATCACTAGCTAAAAATCCTTATATGCCTTAAAGCAATACAAGGCAGGTCCAAAAATAACGATGTTTAGCAACCTCTGCTGGTCACTACCGTCATTGCAATTCAGCAGAGCAGTCCTGCATTACCCAGAATTCCATTTGTTTTCACCGGAAGACGGAAGCGTTTCAAAAAACGTTCTTTTAATTGTTTTATACTATCTGTGGATCGTTTCTCTTAGTCAGTGGAGCATTAGTTACCGTGAGCTGTGTTTTCTTTTGCTGTTGTTTTTCCATCTTCAAATCCTATAATGTCTTAAAAACAACATGAGATTCCTTTTTGTTATTAGCGCGGTAGTTCCTGGCCAAACAGGAAACCGGTGCGGTAGTTCCTGGCCAAACAGGAAACTGGTGCGGTAGTTTCTGGCCAAACAGGAAACCGGTGCATTTCCGTTTCCCGGCTGGATGATAGACGAGCAGACTGGGTGCATCCACACATGAGCGTACGCTGACGTGCAACGCTACACTACGCGACGCTAGCCCCGTCCACTCTGTCATGGTTGGGCTAAGATATGGCCTTGTCATTCCGCGGCCTTTGTTGACCCCGCGGCAGCTGGGTGACCTTGCCAAGCAACGCGCTCTGCTGAAGAAGAGGAACAAGCGTGGGGGGCGTCAACGTAGGCGTTGGAACAATCCACTCACTGTTGCTGTGGACACTAACTCTGCTCCTTGATGCCAGCCGTCACACCACAGCCACAACTTCCTCTTTCGCAATGACTTGCTAAAAACTGTACTTTTCGCTCACATGACCTAAATGGCCATGGCAACAGCTGAAATGTTTAACTGGTAGAAGGAAAAAACATATTAGGTTTTTCCTATTGAAATAATCTAACCAGCACCATATAAGGTTTAGCTACTGAAATGATCTAAGCCGGAGGGAGGCGATCCCATATTTGGTGTGTCGGATGGAGCCAAAATTGTATAAATACTGCTGTATATCTCTGTTCTGGGGGGGTTTGGTAGAGAAGCTTGTGTGAGGTGTCACTTGTTTGTGCCTTTTAACCGGGCAACGGACATAGCCTTGCGCGGACTTCTCCCGTTTTAGCTCTCTCTGATTAGTTCCTTTTGGCGGCCACACTGCAACGAGGTTGCGGGGAGCGATAGTGGATTCTGCTGTATTCAACTGGGACCTTGGCATTGCCCATAATCTGGTTGAATAAACAGAGAATTTTGTCAGCTCCTAGCATTACCGATTGCTTGGTCGCTTAATCTTAGGCAGCCTTATTGCATGGGAAATGATAGATTATTTCCAGATCTGGTCTGGGGATGTGTTTGTCAATGACCGTGCAGTTCACAGGAATTGAGGAATATTATTCAGATTTAACATTCAAACAAGAATTCATGGCATTGCCCGTATCTTGGTTGAATTAAGTTGAATTTGGGGATATTTTTTCTGCCTGTGCCAGGCACCTTAGATTCAGGAAATGAGGAGATAGAGCTTAGGGGTCTGTTGTCTGTCTTATCAGAAATTCTACTTTTTCATACATATATTTGTATTTTTGCTAAAAGCCTGTATTAGCTTGAGTGTTAAATAAAAACCCTTTTCTATGAGAGAAGTTTTAAGAGGATTTCTTCATACGAGCCGTTTGATCTTATCAGCAGACACTTGGGTGAGTGAGAAAATATGCAACAGAGGTTACTATACTGTAAATAGAAATAGGCATTTTAGAGTGTGTTCTCAGTGCAGAGAGGTTAATAGTTTCACAGCTACATTTGGTCTGAAGACTTCTCGGCGCGGGGCACGCGCTATCTGGGGTGCAACGGCACTTATTGGGTTTAAATTCATAGGGTTTATAGGTTTTGCTGAAACTATCGAGGGTAGTAGAAATTAGGAGTGTTTTAATTTCTTCTATTTTCGTCAGGCCATTACAACTCTCATGTTAAGTTAAAAACCGGAAGTTCCAGTCCGGTTTTTCCTATAACATGGGAGTGGACGGGACTTCCGACTTCCGGGCGTCAAGTTCACGCTAGCATGCGCTCATGTGTGGATGTACATACTCCACACATGTTGCCATGTCTGCTTATTATAAGCGACTTTGGGCTTATTTTTCCACGTCTTTCTATTATTATTATAATTATATATATAATTACATTATAATGGTAATAATTTTCTACTCCACTACAGCTCAGAGACAAATCTTGTACTTTTACTCCACTACAATTATTTGAAAACTTTAGTTACTATAGTTACTTTGCAGATATAAATATCTTTTCATACTTGTTTAGATTAGAGCTTCATGCATTCATTATTAAATTCTCCCTCATCGAATGCAGTCATTGTACCCAGTAAAAGGGATACACTTGTTGAATTCACTGCTTTCAGGAATGTAATTTTGGAATGTTATTTTTTCGTACTTGTTTAGATTAGAGCTTCATGCATGTCCTTTTGTAAATGTTTTTTTTATTAGGTCTACATTGCATTACATTACAGTCACTTAGCAGACGCTTTTATCCAAAGCGACTTACAATAAGTGTATTCAACATAGGTAGGGAACGAAAACTACTCATCACCAGAAGTCTTAAGTGCATTTTCTGCCAAAAACAAGCAACCAAGAGTATACCTAGCGCTAAGGTAAAAGTGCAATATATCAGCTACCTATTTCCTTAAACAGATGAGACAAAATAGCAAAATCAAATGAGCAGAAGCTAAAACAAATAAGTGTATGGACTAAACAAGATCCAATAAACAATACAACAATAGAAAACAAGCGTTCGTACAACTAGTTAACAACAAGTAGGCCAGGCAGAGAGGAAGGGTAGTGTTTCCTGAAGAGGTGGGTTTTCAGCCTGCGGCGAAATATGGGCAGTGACTCTGCTGTCCTAACATCAGTGGGAAGTTCATTCCACCACTGTGGGGCCAGAACAGAAAAGAGTCGTGACCGTGTGGATCGGCCAGAAGGACCCTTGGGTGATGAGGCAATCAGTCGCCCAGTGGTGGCAGACCAAAGTGGTCGCGCAGGGGTGTAGGCATCGACCATAGGCCGGAGGTAAGAAGGAGCTGTTCCTTTCACTGCCCTATAGGCTAGCACCAGGGTTTTGAACTGGATGCGAGCCGCTACGGGGAGCCAGTGTAGAGAACGGAGAAGGATGGTTGTGTGGGAGAACTTGGGGCGGTTGAACACCAGACGAGCCGCAGCATTCTGAACAAGCTCTATAGGTCTGATGGCAGATGCCGGAGCACCAGCAAGGAGGGACTTGCAGTAATCCAGGCGGGAGATGACAAGAGCCTGGATGAGCACCTGGGCTGCCTTCTCCGTGAGGAAGGGGCGAATCCTCCTGATGTTGTAGAGGAGGAATCTGCAGGACCTTGTCACTGATGCAATGTTTGCCGAGAACGTCAGTTGATCGTGCAGGGTCACACCCAGATTCTTCGCAGTCCGAGGTCACCACAGCATTATCAATGGTGATGGCCATGTCTCGGTGCGGACAGCCCTTCCCCGTGAGGAACATCAGCTCGGTCTTGTCCAGGTTGAGCTTCAGGTGGTGCGTCGACATCCACTCCGAGATCTCAGCCAGACAAGCTGCGTGCCTCCACTTGGGTGTCAGAGGGGGGGAATGAGAGGATCAGCTGGGTGTCATCGGCATAGCAGTGGTAGGAAAAGCCATGGGAGTGGATGACAGCACCAAGAGATGTAGTGTAGAGAGAGAAAAGAAGAGGACCCAGAACCGAACCATGGGGAACCCCAGTAGTGAGTCTGTGTGGTTCTGACACAGACCATCTCAGCATCACCTGGCAGGAGCGACCCGTCAGGTAGGATGCAAACAGGGAGAGTGCAGAGCCAGGCTGAGACACCCATCCCCTCAAGGGTGGAGAGGAGGATCTGATGGTTCACTGTGTCAAACGCTGCAGACAGGTCCAGGAGTATCAGGACGGAGGAGAGAGAGTTCGCTCTAGCGGTATGGAGCGACTCCGTCACTGCCAGGAGGGCAGTCTCGGTTGAGTGACCCACTTTGAACCCAGACTGGTGGGAGTCCAGGAGGTTGTTCTGGTGGAGGTACGAGGACAGTTGTTTGAACACAGCACGTTTGAGAGTTTTAGATAGGAAGGATAGAAGGGAAACCGGTCTGTAGTTCTTGATCTCAGAGGGGTCAAGTGTCGGTTTCTTCAGGAGGGGGGTGACTCTGGCGGTCTTGAAAGCAGAGGGAAATAGCCAGACGTCAGAGAGGTGTTAATAAGGTGGGTTAAGAAGGGAAGAAGTTCAGGTGCAGTGGACTGCAGCAGAGGGGTTGGGACCGGGTCCATGAGGTGGGGCGACTAGAGGTAACAAGGAGAAGAACCTCATTAGGGGAGAAAAGTGGGATAGAGCGGGGGAGGGAAGAGGAGTAGATGAAGATAGAGAGGTAGGGGTGGAAGGCAGACAGGTGTGGGTAGTGCGCAGGGCACCAGCCGGGGGAGGAGGGAAGGAGGATCGGATATCGTTCACCTTCTTGTCAAAGAAGTTGGCGAAGTCGTCAGGGAGGAGGGACGAGGAGGGAGGAGGAGGTGGTGGTTGCAGTGGTCTAACCAGGGACTGGGTTTGCAAATTAGCCTCGGCTATAAACCCCATAATACAATGCAATGTTTTCATTCAAAAACAAACTGATCTCAAAATATTTAATGAAAAAGTTAAATACTGGTTGAAATCAAACCAAAGTTCTGTTCTGTTACTTTTACTTTACTGGAGTATTTGCAATTGTCTATACTTTTAATTATTTGAAAATGAGTTGGTAGTTACTTTGCAGATATAAATGATTACGTTATAAAACATACAACACAGAAATACACACTACTGCTTCATGCCTCACTGTTTTATCAGGGCACACACTCAGACAGACAGACACAACGCATGTAGTAAAATGTTCATAGACCTGACTGCTTATTTCTCTCGCAAAACATGGCAACCCAAACATTCCCTTTTCACTGCGAAGCTGCGAAAAACGAAAAAGAGCAGATCTACAAGCATAGACCTTGTCACGCAGGGACTATTTTAGGCTTGTAAATAAATTGAGCACATGTGTGAAACATAGGCCTACGATGTGTTCACTTGTGCGCTTTTTTCACACAAAAGAAGAGAGAAGCTGTGACCTCACCTCACAAACAAATGGACAAGAAATAATCCTTTTGCAAACAACATCCATGTTCTCTTCGTTTGTCAACAATGATGTAAATGGAAAGTTTATTTCAGCAGCTAGAACGTTTGACATAGTTTGAGACGTTTTTGCTGCGCAGCCAGTCCTCGTTTAAGTTCATTGCTTTCACCTCTTGTTCTGCTGCGCACAACAGGGCATATCTCCGCCAGGCCAGGTTTACCTATCCAGGCCATGAAATTCATAGGCAGTCATATTATCCAATTAGAATGAAATCTGCTAAAACTGACTCATATACTGATACAGAACCATATATAGGCTATATATTGTCGCTGTTGGATGGAAACCTTGTATGTTCTTTTTTTATTATTATTTTAAAACAATTTAAAATTGTGAAAATAGCCAATCTACAAGCTATAATTATTGATTATTAATATTTTTTGGCAAAGAGGTATAGGTGTAGAGGGAAAAAAGAGCAGACGAAGTAAACAAAAAGGTTTAATCTGAAACACAATTTTATACAATATAGAGGGGGTCCCTGCTTCAACTCTGTGTGAACCCTAACCCTTTTTTATAAAGATTTTACATACAGAATCTGCAGTTACCATTACAACTAAATTACTATTTTATAATGTTTCTGCCTGCCTACAACAACATAATGTGTGTGAGCTAACTGACTGAGCAGAGTGCAATTGAATGTTAATAGCTATTTAGAAGACAATGGAACCACCCACTGTGTGGGTGAGAAGGTGTCAGTTGGTCTGGAGCACAGAGGGGAGACAGTAACCAATAGGATCGCTTGATTTGGGGATCAAAAAGACCGTTTTTCAGGCTGTGTGTGGGATGAAGAAACCCCAGTCATGCTAGTGTTAATACATTACAATTACCCTATATACAGTGATGCTATGCTCATTTGAGAAGTGGTTGCTCTCTAATTTAATGACGTGGCGCGCACGTCGCTTAACACCTACAGTACAGGTCACACAATGGGCAATTGATATGCATATAGGCTAATTCCTATTAGTGGGAGAGCTTAACAAGATAATCGAAACGAAGCGGATAAAAGCGCCAAATTTTTTATGAGGCTTCTTTAGGACCTACTGATGGATTCTAGCCTTGGGTACCCAACTTTATTTTGAAAAGTATCCATACAATTAACCATATCAATATTCATTAAAAAAAACAGGCCAATTCACTTTTTGGCCTATAACTCTTGAACCGTAGGTCATAGCATCAAAAATATATTTTTCCTAGACTCCTTGGATCACAACGCAACTTCCCATATAGGTCCCGCCCCTTTTCCGATTTCAAAATTTTACGCCATTTGGCGTTATCTTCAAAACACATATTTTATAATTACTCTTACAAATTAAATCCAAAATGCACACAAATCGGCACACACTGTGTCTTTGGTCATGTGATGTAGATGTATCAGTCCGATTTCTCATATTCCCCTCAGATTGGCTACGATTGGCTTCTAAAATTTGTGGGAGGGTCCGTTTGGAAAAAAATGGCACAAATCATGAACACGGCCTCCTGTCTGCCCAAATTCGTATTATTGATGGGCCACAAATAAACACAGAGCCAATGCTATTTAATTTCCACCCATAGGGGGCGCAACACATTCTACAGATATCACTGTTTTTGCACCAAATTAAGTACAAATTGTCTTGTGAGTCAAACATTTGCAATTGCAAAGTGGTGAACAGTCCAAATTTGATTTGCCACATTTGCAGGTGGAACAGTCCCCTTTACAAGAGCATTTGATCAGCTCTCTGCATGCTCTGGAGACTTCTGCAATTGTCATCCAAACTGGCACCCATGCCTCCGATTCCTTGGTCCATCCATATTCATGTGGGGAAGGAATAACTTGTTCTGTTTGTAGGCTGGTCGCCCAGATACCTGCTTGATAAACTGCCCGCTTAACATGCTGAAGTAGTGCATCTTGGGTGGGTGGCAGTTTCTCCATCGACCTATTCCCATGACAGAAGAGATCTTTTCTAGTCTGGTTGATGGAGATCAAAGGACTGGATTTGTCATACAGGATAACTGTCAGTCTCTCAAGCTTCTGGAACTGCTGACTGTCAACATTCAGCAGCTGGAAGGGATGTTTGGCCAGACTGACAAGAATCTCTGTGACATCATCTTAGGCTTGCCAGGCATGCCAAGCTGACTTTTTGCCCTTACTGTGGAAAGCAGATGTTGTGTCACAACCTGACAATGCATGGAACATAGGCAGAGCACGAGATTTTGGCTCCCCCAGAGATTTACACATGATGTTGATGTGGTAAAATCTGTATTTTTTGCCCATACCAAAAGCCACCCAGATGTCAGCCAAAGATTCAATCGAAACTAAATCATGGAACAATCCTGCAAGGATCACTATGACATCAGTGTCCACAGTACGCACTAGGATCGTTTTTGCTCCTTGCTCCAGTGCATGCCGTACATGAACTAGAATCCTGGTGTCTGCCTCTTCATGATTGCAACAGGTCATGGTACTACTGGAACCAAAAGACGACACAGCTTGCCCTGATGTGACATACACAGCTTTGGATGGTGGCCAGTTGAACTTTTCAATCCTGGAAGTCAAAAAGGCAAACAGCTCCTTCTTGTTTGTTGGGTCTCGAAGAAAATCCATCCAATTGCCTGGTAGCTTTGTCTGACCTGACACTTTCCTGCGAACACCTTGTCCTCTCTTTTCGTGGGTGGACTCCTTCAAACTATCTGGGATATATGTGTCTCATACAACATCCAACCGCTTGGTTTCCTGCAGCTGCTTCAGCACATAAAAGGGATGAAAACGTCATCTGCATACTCATCAAATGCTTTTTCTTTGAAGCCAATTACAGGAAAACACTATGGAATATCAAAAGCCTGTTGCACGGTCATTGTCACATGACTCACAAGACGCAAAAACAGTGACATTTGTAGAATTTGTTGCGACCCCTATGGGTGGAAGTGAAATCGCATTGGCTCTGCGTTTATTAGTGGCCCCTCAATGATCAACATTTGGGACAGATAAGATGCTCTGTTCATGATTTGTGCCATTTTTGCCAAACGGACCCTCCCACAAATTGCAGAAGCCAATCGTAGCCAATCCGAAGGGAATATGAAAAATCTGACTGATAAATCTTGATCACATGACCAAAGACAAAGAGTGTGTGCCGATTTGTGTGAGTTTTGGACCAAATTTGTAGGAGTAATAGCAAAATAACTTTTGATGCTAAGAGTTATAGGCCAAAAGGTGAATCGGCCTGTTTTTTTTTATGGATATTGATATGGATAATTGTATGGACACTTTTCAAAATAAAGTTTGTTACCCAAGGCTAGAATCCATCAGTAGGTCCTAAAGAAGCCTCATAAAAAATGTGGCGCTTTTATCCGCTTCGTTTCAATAATGTAAAAAAATGGGGTTAAGCTCCTCCACTATATGTTAATGTACCTGGCGTGAGTCGGGAGCCTTTGTAAACTTTGATGAAGTGTGAATTTAAAGTAGTTTTAAATCTATGCGTGTGCCTGCACGTCCCCCTGGCCAAATAAGTGGTTGCTCGGCGTGCAACCCCGTCCACTGAGCATTGCACCCCTGCCTATATAACTAAAATTCATAATCTATTTATTCTAGAAATAGTTGATTTTTTACTCTCAAGGGGGACAACGCCCATCGCAAGTTGATGATGTCATTTGTCCATGGGTGTGGTCCAGCCTTATGGAGTGTATGGAATGCAAGTGCTAATAAAAACATATTTAAAATATTGTTTTGATGCTCATATTAACCTAAGGTTTTTAGTTATGTGCTATTTAGCTTACATGCATGTTTTTAGAAACATGCTGAACAAATACTTTTCCTGTATTTTGTGTTTGTACATATAGTGATATTTTGTCTGTATTATTGTTTTGATATTTGAACTATTTGGTGCTACTATATATGTCTATGAATTGAATACCAAGGACCTCAATGGAAAGAAGACCGCAAGGACTTTTTTGGACAGACCTTTTAGTCAAAGTATTTTAAATATAATTGTGCTGCAACATCATTGATCAGAAGATTGATTGATTGATTGATTGATTGATTGATGTACTTTATTTAGTAAGACATGAGAACAACAGTACATGGAAGTACAAATTCGCAATACAAGGTCTACTAAACTGGAAGACTCATTAAAGCACTGGGCTTGTTTCAAATGGGTTCCCCACGCAAACAAATCATGATGACATATAAGAGACAGACAGATATACACACTACTATAGAATGTCATACAATCAGTTTACAGGTTACTGGTATGAAGAGTGAGAAATATGTACAAAAGAAGAAAGAGAGAGGGGGGGGGGTAGGGGGGTAGGTTGGGTTAGGACTTGGACAGGGGCCATTTTTCAATTGCAGCCTCCTGAAGGTGTATCTAAAGAGCCTTGCTGCAAACAGAGGTCCTGTTCTATTTGACTAATATTCTTTACTAATGTTCTATGTTGGGAAATGCAAAGATATGCATCATATTATTTTCAGTTATTTATTTTCACTGTTACTATTTATGTTTGAAAATGCAGGATCTTAGGTAAGAGGGGGGGGGGCTGGAAGTCCATGGAGTCCTGGGTTGTACCTCTCTCCCCTCTTCAGATTTGATAAGCTCCAGATTCGGGGACTGAGCTTGGCCATCAGGTGTATAGGGAAGATGGTGTCCTCAGTGGGGATCCAGTGAAGCAATCTGGCCCCTTATGGGCCTGAGAGGACAGTGTAGAACTGTCAGAACCTACAGTGTCTACTGGGTGTCTAGAGAGGGGTGGTGGAGGAGTGTGGAAGGGAGAGGGTTTACCTTTGCTTGTAGCTTTTTAACAGCTAGTGGGGAAAGGTGAACAGCCTGTGATGCCTGGGATCCTAGTTTAACCAATCTCCAAGCTGCTATCCGACAGACAAGTATTACTTTTCACATACACCTAATGCTCTGTGTTTCCCCACTCTCTCTAACTGCCTATGAGCACTCTTCCTGGGCTCACAAGTGCCCAACTCTATAGCCTTGTGATAATTGGCAGTCACCATATATGGAGGAGGCGATTCTTCCTGCACCTGTGATCTTTATCCTGAATTACTTGTTGAGTTTTTCCAAGTTTATACATCTACTACTGTTTGTGTTCAAGAATTCCTTGTTAAATGTGAACGCAAATAAAGATGTTAAATGTGTGAAACTTAACTAGTGTGTACGTTTTGTGTGTGTGTGTGTGTGTGTGTGTGTGTGTGTGTGTGTGTGTGTGTGTGTGTGTGTGTGTGTGTGTGTGTGTGTCTCACCGAACCCATGCAGGTGTCCTTGACATCCACCAGGACAGAGTCTGACACCACTTCAGTATCGCTGACGTGGTAATAGGCTATGATGCGGAACGTGGGTAGCATGGCCTTGGTGACAGGCACCTGGACGATCATCAGTCGCTGGGCTTCTCTCCTTAAACGATAATTCTCCATCTCCACAATCCTACCTTTGCTCAGGATCTGAAAACACGAATGAATTTGCACATTAGAGGCCAATCATCTCCAATCAAGCTGCACTTGCATGGTAGATATTACATGATGTAAAATACTCCTGATGTTAACTCACTAGCAAGTTGGAGAGAGGAAAGGGGTCTTGAACTGATAACTTGTTTCTCTGGTGAATGTTCGGTTAACAACTTACATGCGTTTTATTGTGTCTCTGCTTTTGTCAAACATGTTGTCTAAGCCTAGCGCTTTCACTGTCAATTACACTATGTGAGGTGCACTGAAAATCTCTCTCTCTAATTATAAATGTTTTAAAATAACTCCCTACCCGAAAACCTTGGAACATCATCATCAATCATTAGTATCTGTTGTGAATATTATACAATGCTCTTTCCTCTACCTAACTCCTGGTATGCAGTTTCACATCACTGACATAATGAAAAAGTAATTGGCTTTCCGACAGATCACAATATCATGTAGCCTTAATGCACTTACATTAAACAGTGTCATCATCACATGAACTTAACTCACCAGATATGTGATGTCTCGGTTCCCCACAACCGGCCCGCCGAAGTGAAGGTTGACTTTAATTTCATTTCCAGGTTTCTCCACACCTGCAACATTAGCAAGTTAGGACATGTATACGGCTAAATATACTACTGCCACCACAACTACCAAAATATTAGTTACCATGTGATACATGATTTCATGTCACAGTTTTACCTATGTGAAGATAGTTTTTGGAACTGCTTCTGTATGATGCGACTGTCATGGTGGCTTTTGATTGCCTGTCATCTGTTAAGTCACGATCTGCAGTCTTTGCCTGGGATTAATTCGCACGTATGGACACGCACGCACGCACACGCACACACACACACACACACACACACACACACACACACACACACACACACACACACACACACACACACACACACACAGATTGATTAGGACCACAATGGAAACAAGCCCTCAGGGCTTTTTGTGTTAACAATTTACAATGTAGGCATTTAGCAGACGCTCTTAATCCGGAGCGATTGTGTGTTTACAACAACAACAATGCATAGAAATAGTAATCTAGGATCAGAGGTAAACCAAAAACCTATCAACAGTCTAAACAGCATAATATACAAAAAATCTAATAAAAAAATCTGAAAATCAATACTCTGTACAGTGTACACACTATAGATGCCATGTCAACAAATGAACCTGGCATCTGTCTACATAACATGCTATCTAAATTACATTTTAGCCTTTCAATAATCCTGGAAGGTTGTCAGTCATTCAATTAATTTGAGTAATCCGTGTCAGTCAATAATAATGTGGGAAAACAACCTGACTGAAATCAGAAAGGCTCACATTAGTCTATTTATTTACCCTACAACATCTCCCACCTCACAGCTGATTCAAATGAATGATCAATGACTCTTGCGCTTAGAAGAAGTGACTACTAGGCTATACCACTTTACATTGGCTATTTGAAAATAGCAGATCTACAAGCCCACGATGCATTGCATCGCGACACATTGTGAGGTTGTAGATCTTCTATTTTCAAAATATTTTGAACATTTTAAAAGGATCCCTGGCTAATAAGCCAAATATGCTCATGTGAGCATCAGAACAACATTTTAAATACATTTGTATTAGCACATGCATTCCATACATTCCATAGTGCTAGACCACACATGGACAAATTACATCATCAACTTACGACTGGTGTTGTCCCCCTTGAGTAAAAGATGAACTATTTATAAAATCAATAAGATATTTAAGGTGTTTTTAATTTACAATGTTAGTTATAGAGGGCAATTATAATGTATTAAGACATATTTGGCTTAATAGCCAGGGATCCTTTTAAAAATACAAATCTTGTTTGGGGGTCCCTGGCACAAAATATTTCTGGGGGTCCTTGACATGAAAAAATGCGGGAACAAACTAGTTTAAATAACATTAGGAAACAAGCCCAAATAAGCAACTACACTTTAGAAAACAGGCCAAAAAATATATTATATATTATTATATTATTATATTATTTATTATATTATTATTATTATTAACCAATATTTACATGCAACTTTACAGATATAATTACTATTTAGAGTTTACATGAACCTGGTGACCAGCGTTGTTTCTGCCCCCTCATTGACATAACTCTCCAATAGAATTCTCTGATTTACTAGACAGGCTAATGAATCAGCTTTGGAGGGAGATGTTGTATGGGAAGTAGACAGATTATTTGTGATTTCTTTCAGGTTGTGTTCCCACATTATTATTGACTGATTTGATCCTTAATTGAATGACTAAAAAACAGGAAGTGATGCTCATAACCGACACACCCAATTTTCCCCAGTAAGGTCCTTGTGGAGCAGTGGCCATTTTGTCGTTCCACAGATAGAGATTTCCAAATATATTTTTATAAATTATTTCTAGCCTGGAAACAAGCCAGGCTCCTGGTGAATCATGACCATCAATCATGACACAGTGATTCTGTGTCAAAGAATATTTGAATATTTAATGATATCATATACTATTATAATAAATCCTATTTTTAGCAGTTTCTTTTTTGTTTTCTTTTTTTTAGCGGTGCCAACCGCTCCGCGTCCGTCCGTCCGTATGAGCACGGGATGAGCACGGCAAAGAAGAAACACATACAAACACACGCACGCACACACACACACACACACACACACACACACACACACACACACACACACACACACACACACACACACACACACACACACACACACACGGACTTGGAGATTGCCTATGCCATCTCTCCTCTCATTGGCCACACGTGTATGTTATGTCCGTCCGCCCGTATGAGCACGGGATGAGCACGGGATTTTAAACAGCTATAACTCCAGTGTGCAGCATGCCACCAAGTCCACATTTGGTATGTCGACTTAGACCACCAATAGGGACGAGCATGAATTGCTCAAGTTATCAAAGAGGGGTCCAGGGACCCCCAGCGTATGTTATGTCCGTCCGCCCGTATGAGCACGGGATGAGCACGGGATTTTAAACAGCTATAACTCCAGTTTGCAGCATGCCACCAAGTCCACTTTTGGTATGTGGACTTAGACCACCAATAGGGACGAGCATTAACTGCTGAAGCCCCGCCCCAGGGTTCCAGGGACCCCCAGCGTATGTTATGTCCGTCCGCCCGTATGAGCACTGGATGAGCACGGGATTTTAAACAGCTATAACTCCAGTTTGCAGCATGCCACCAAGTCCACATTTGGTATGTGGACTTAGACCACCAATAGGGACGAGCATGAATTGCTGAAGCCCCGCCCCAGGGTTCCAGGGACCCCCAGCATATGTTATGTCCGTCCGTCCGTATGAGCACGGGATGAGCACGGGATTTTAAACAGCTATAACTCCAGTTTGCAGCATGCCACCAAGTCCAAATTTGGTATGTGGACTTAGACCACCAATAGGGACGAGCATGCATTGCTGAAGCCCCACCCCCTCTGTCTTCCCATTGGCTGGCCTTTAAACAGCCATAACTCAAGTTCGCAGCATGCTACGGAGTACAAATTGTGTACATGGACTAAAACCACCAATAGGGACGAACTGGAATTACTCAAGCCCCGCCCCCTCTGTCTGCCCATTGGCTTGGCTTTAAACAGCCATTATTCCAGTTTGCAGCATGCTACCAAGTACAAATTTGGTAAGTGGACTCAGACGACCAATAGGGATGAACTGAAATGAGTTAAGCCCCGCCCCAAAGGCACCGCTTCCTTCACACAGGGTGTGATTTTTTTTTTTTTACACAGAATCAAATGTTTATGGTTATGATTCACCAGGAGCCTGGATGTCTTGGTTCCAGGCTAAACACAATTTATAAATATATTTTCGGAATATAGCCACTGATATGCCCTATAATCGTACCACTGTTAATTGTTAATACAGTATTCAATCAAGGAATCAAAATGTATTGAATTATTGGTTGGTTGGTTGATTGAATACTTTAATAACAATTTGGTATAGGTACAGTACAGGTAGCACAGTCAAACGTTATGCTTAAAGGAAAACACAAAAAGTCCCAGGGGGCTCTTGTATCCATTGTGCTCCATTGTACTCAATTCATAATCGGGACATACAATACATAACATATCATATCGGTAACAACACCAATAGCATCAGACATATTTACAGAAAAAACGGCGTGAGGGGGGCAGAGGATGCCAGTCCCACAGACTCCTACCATGGAGCTCACTGAGGGACTGAGTTATTTGCCCCCCAAGCTTGCATAATTACAGGGACTTACAGTGATGTGCAGTTGTGTGCCACCTGTTTCTTCAGTGTTGATGGAAACCTTGGCATTTCCGTTAGAATCTGTTGTGCTGTCCAAAGTCTTACTTCCTGCTGTCACTGTCACTGGTACATCAGAAGCAGGAGTATTATCAGGGTTCATAACATCAACCTAGCAGAAAAGAGACCAATAGCTCATCATCTCATTTCTTATATGTTCATCATGATTTGTGTGCATGGGGATCTCATTTTAAACAAGCTAAGTGCTTAACTGAGTTGTCCAGTTTAGTAGACCTTGTATTGTGAATTTGTACTTCCATGTACTGCTATGTACTGTCATGTACTGTTCTCATGTCTTACTAAATAAAGTACATCAATCAATCAATCAATCAATCAATCACAATATACAGTATTTATTAAGGCTGCACGATTATGACCAAAAAAATTATCCCAATTATTTTGATCAATAATATTGAAATTTGATTATTTATCACGATTAGTAATAATAATAAAGCTGCAAGCAGCGATGACCGGGCCACTCATGACTCTGTAGGACAAAGTTATGGCAAAACATAGAAACTATGAAATATTGACCAATCAGAATAGGGGGCGGGGCTAAGTAACTTCAACGAAGGACATAGACTCTCAACCAAATCATGTGATGCGAGTCATGCACGACAAACCGTTCAAAACTTATACCAAGAAATAGGAACTATCAAATATCGACCAATCAGAAGAGGGGGTGGAGCTAAGTAACCAATGGAGGACAAGGACTCAACCTAATCAAGTGACGAGACTCACAAGTCTGTACGACAAACCATTCAAAACTTACAGCAAAGTAACACCAATGAAGAACAAGGACTGTGATCTGAGTCCAATGACATCACCCACAAGTCTATTCACCTGTTTCCTAGGCTTTTTACTTCCTGTGTGTGTTCCACTTCCTGTCGATTTGATCCAATGAAATCCAATGAAACTGGTCAGATGACTAATGATATCCAATGAAATCCGACAGGAAGTGGAAAACGCACAGCCTAGGAAACAGGTGGATATGGCATAAAGGAAAAACATGACCTTGTAGGCTATTTTCACTTCCTGTTTGGCGGTGAAACAAGGAAGTTTGACACTTCGCCACGGTCACGCCGTTTTATGAAAACTCACGCTTTTGATAAGTTTTCATCGTTAAGGTCTCTTGTGTACGCTGAGCGAGTTTGAGGTGATTCTGACCATCCTCCTTTTGGAGTAAGTACGACCCGTGAAAATGGCAAAACATTTGCTAAAACCCCACAATAAATAAAAAATGCCTGACTTCCTTTTGGGTTTAGGACATGGCTCCAAGAGACTTTTTTGCAAGTTGGGACATGATACGGATGTGTACCAATTTTCATGCATGTAGGTGAAACCGTATTGTGGGGCTTCAACGTTGAAATTATGTAGGGGGTGCTATTGAGCCATTAGGCCCGCCCTTTTTTTAGACCATTCAAATATGACATTTTTTGCCACTTGTGATGTGTGTGCAAAGTTGCTTAAAGGTTCTATGACATTCATTTTCACTTTTTTTATTTTTTATGTTTTTTGGGGGTTTTACGACCTCAATTTCACCCAAAAAATTGGAACTTTGAACATTCAGTGGATTTTCTGTGGTCTGTGGTTTTCTGAATATTAGGCTGAAAAGTAATCTGAGCTTGGCCCATCAGCAGTGACCTCACTGCCGATTAATCCGGCCCACTCTCCTCCTCACCCCTCCCCTCCCCTATCCTTTCCTTTGGTTGGGGGCGGAGCAGAGGCGATGATTGACAGGCAAAATCCCTCACCAGCGACACCCGCAGGCAAAGATTTATTTTTTTATTGCAGTTGAAAAGGCTTTAAAAATGTGAGAGAAAAACACCTGCCATGGATTAGAGGTCTTCACGGGTCAAATATAAATACCCGAACCTAAATGGACCCGTGAAAATTTTACCCGGAACCGAATGGACCCGGCCTATCTTCCAATATGAAGGACCGATACCCGAATGGACCCGCGGGGAAAAAAAACGTAACCGAATGGACCCGGCCTATGGTCCAATATGAAGGACCGATACCCGGATGGACCCGCGAAAAAAATACCCGAAACCGAATGGACCCGGGGCATTATTAGAAATTGAGAACCGGACCCGAACAGCACCGAGAGCTGTCGGAAACCGACCCGTATAGAACCGTGACATACAAGAGCCGAACCCGTACATAACCCGAGCCTCCGAAAAACCCGAATGCAAAATAGTTTGCCAACGTCATTAGTACAAGTTGTCCAGCGTTAAATAAGATTTGTTTCATACTTTCTTACCTAAATGTTAACGTAGCCTCCGTGGTTGTGATGTATAATCCCAGTCAATGCTCATTGGACAGCTATACAAAAATAAATCCACGTTCTAGATGTTTGTAATCCTTCTTCATTGCCAACTATAATCCACGTAAATGTCTAATGTTAAACCACATTCAATGTTGTTTAACATTATAATTGGCTTTGGAGTTTCCATTGTGCTTTGCAGAGTATACCGTAATATACAACATGCTATGATATTAACTCGACTATTTTACCATTTTAACCATTAACCAAAGCGTTACGTTAATCGACAATATTTGATATAACTGGTGTATATAAATTAGTGGGTAAAATATGTCCAAGGATTGGTCGGTGATGTCATATCAGATCGCCGAAGAATCCTTGCTATTTTTAAAACAACATGGCATAGCGTCCGTCGCTACTTCCTTGTTGCATAGTGACGTCACTGTCGAATCCTTGGTATCTTTGTCCTAGACTTTCAACGTGTGTGTCGATGATCAGCGCCGTTAATATTGCGCTGTAGTCTTTGCTCGTGGTTGTGAAACACTAAACAGGATTATTATTTCATGTCAACATTCAAGTACAACTATCAGAAGATGTAACTCAGGTAAAGTAATGTGCCACTCTGCAAGTTTAACTAAAGTTTTCCACCTGTCCAAAGTTATTTACAGACAGAGCCTTCGGTCAAGATCAAGACGATCATCAAGGCTAATACAGACATATGTTTTAATCATCCTATCCTTGTTAATATATCGCCATTTAGGTCAATGATATAACATTATGTAGTGATATGATAATATAAATAGCAGCCAGTCATTGACTGCGTCACTGCCAGTCTGTCTTCTTCTGAGCGACCTCCCTCCCTCCACTCGGGTATTAATGGAACCGTCCATCTCACAGTCTGAGCCCCGAGACCCACCGCTCGCCGGGTCCACTCGGGTATTAGTGGAACCGTGCATTTCACAGTCTGAGCCCCGAGAAACCCGCTCGCCGGGTCAACTCGGGTATTAGTGGAACCGTGCATTTCACAGTCTGAGAACCGAGACCCGAGACGGACTGTACCGGCTCCGACCCGGATCCGGAGTCACTTATTGTGAATGGACCCGTGACCGAACGAGACCCGAGACGGACTGTACCGGCTCCGACCCGGACCCGGAGTCACTTCTTGTGAATGGACCCGTGACCGAGCCGGGTACGGGTCGGATCCCGGGTATTTCGGGTTACATGCCTAACCCGACGACCTCTACCATGGATCAATGGAGTGGAATGTTTTGTTAAAACTTTCTATACACGTTTGAAGGACCATGACAAAGACCATGCTGTATGATAACTGACCACATATGAAATCCAATTCTGTCTATCCAATGGCTCAGCCAGTACTGCGGCCATAGCTGAGTGGTTAGTGAACCCGCCTAGGGAGTCAAAGGCTCAGATTGCCACAGGTACGATTCCAGGCCAGGCCAGCAAATGTGTCGATGAAATGAAATTTGTCCCTGAGCTAGACTCTTAACCCCTAATTGCTCACAGCCCCTCATTGGAAACAAGACCACAAGGACTTTCATGAACGGACCTGTTAAAGGAATTATCCTTATCCTTTACACTGTCTACCCGCAAGTCTGTAGGTCCCTGGTTCAAACCCCAATTTAACCAGTCCAAATATAATTTACAGAACAAAAATCACGACTTTGTTAATTAATGCATGTTCACTTCTTCTCTATTCCCATGGATTGGATCCACACCTCTCACCTGCTCTCACTCATCACCAATCACACCTGTCACATGCACAGTACAATTTTTAGGTACTTTTACTTTACTACTCTACTCTACTACAATTACAGCATATGACAGCTTTAGTTACTTGTTACTTTGCAGATGTAATTATTAATACAACACCTACAGTAACCACATAGATATACAGTGTGACGCGGTATGAGCTTGTCCTTCTGTTTTAACTGTCCTTCTGTTCTAACTGTCCTAACTGTCCTTCTGTTCTAACTGTCCTAACTGTCCTTCTGTTCTAACTGTCCTAACTGTCCTTCTGTTCTAACTGTCCTAACTGTCCTTCTGTTCTAACTGTCCTTCTGTTCTAACTGTCCTTCTGTTCTAACCGTCCTTCTGTTCTAACTGTCCTTCTGTTCTAACTGTCCTATTATGTACTTCTGTCCTAACTGTCCTTCTGTTCTAACTGTCCTTCTGTTCTAACTGTCCTTCTGTCCTAGCTGTCCTTCTGTTCTAACTGTCCTTCTGTTCTAACTGTCCTTCTGTTCTAACTGTCCTTCTGTTCTAACTGTCCTTCTGTCCTAACGGTCCTTCTGTCCTAACTGTCCTTCTGTTCTAACTGTCCTTCTGTTCTAACTGTCCTTCTGTTCTAACTGTCCTTCTGTCCTAACTGTCCTTCTGTTCTAACTGTCCTTCTGTTCTAACTGTCCTTCTGTCCTAACTGTCCTTCTGTCCTAACTGTCCTTCTGTTCTAACTGTCCTAACTGTCCTTCTGTTCTAACTGTCCTAACTGTCCTTCTGTTGTAACTGTCCTAACTGTCCTTCTGTTCTAACTGTCCTTCTCTCTCTCTCTCTGCCTGCCTCTTCCTGTCTCTGCCTTATCCCTCGAAACCGCTTATTGCTGCTTGCAGCTATATGTATTATTACTATTGGGGGGCCAAGCACATGTGCTGTGGTCCTCTCTTGTTAACAGTGCAGTCGTTTTTTTACGAAACGCAGCAATATGGTAGAGGGCTATGCCAAACGGCGAAGATACGAAACTCACAACCATTGGCCAAAGGGTCGCGCTATAGAAATCGATTGGAAAATGCTAACTTTGAACAGGCATAGCTCATGAACCCTTTGAACGACAGCAATAAAACTTCTATACACAACTGTCTCCTCATGAGGAACAAATTTGTAAATTTGACCTATGACCTCGGACCTTTAGATCTCCCACCATTTTGAATTATATGAAAAACTGTTCAAATCTTTCTCCTCCTTTTTTTTTAGCAATCTGCACAAAACTTTCTACACATGAACTTTTGACTCATATCGAAAGAAAATTGTACAGATTTATTTATTTATGATTTATTTAAGTGAAAAAATAAGCTTTTATGAGCCAATTAATATTGCAGTATGGTAGAGGGTTATTCCAAATAGTGCTGAAACCAATCTTCCTCTATTTGGCCAAAAGGGGGCGCTATAGTAATAGTTTGAAAATGCAAACCTTGAACAGGCATAAGTCATGCTTCGTTTAGCCTGAAGCCATGAAACTTGCTTACACATGTGCCTTGTGCCTTGACTCATGACTTAAACCTGTTTTTCTCCCGGATTTTTTTTAGCAATTTGTGTGAAATGTTCTACACACAATCTATGGACCATTGTCTAAAACCCCAGTTGAAGAGAAGTTTGTACAATTAAGGCTCCATGAGGGCATGGCTTCATAAAAAAAATATGCAAATATCATCTTCCCTTCTCTCGATCTTAAGTCTGTGGTTCTGAAGGTTCCTGGTTCAAACCCCAGCTTATCCAGTCCAAATGTAATTTGTTGAATAAAAAGCATGACTTTATTAATGCATGTTCACCTTTTAACACATCAAGTGCGAGAGGTTTTTTAAAACAGGGTATATCCAGTGCCATCGTTCTTATTGTTTACGCTGATATGTTTAGTGCTGTAAACGCCACGACGAGGACGCGGATGTAAACAAAGGGTGCGTGCACGATGGTCGAGGGTCCAAATTTAAACAGGACTGGTAAAACAGAAGGTCACAAGTTCAAATCCAGGCCCCAACTACTTGACTAGCAAGGAATTGTGATGACAAACTGTAGCCCAATTAGAATACTAGGATCCGTCCATGTTGTGCCCTCTTCTTTGGAATCCCCAGTAAGAGCCTCCAAAGGCTTCAATATATTCAAAATTGCGCCGCCAGGATCCTGATGCGAATACGCAAATACGACCATATCACTCCCATCCTCCGTTCACTCCACTGGCTCCCCATCACCTTCAGGTCTGAATACAAGATCTCCCTCATCACTCACCAATGCCTCTATGGAAATGCCCCCTCCTACCTCAAAGAACTCCTAAATCGAAAACCAGACTCTCGAAACCTCCGCTCATCCAACACCAACCTTCTGCTCACCCCCGACACCAACTTGCGCACAATGGGCGACCGGGCTTTCAGCTACTCAGCCCCGAGTCTGTGGAACGCCCTCCCTGTACACCTGAGAGCGCCCCAGTCCACAGACAGTTTTAAAAACGGACTCAAAACGCACCTTTTTAACAAAGCGTTTTTTTAATCTTACTGTGATCGTTGTACCTTTGTCAGTGCCCTAGTACTTCTGCTTCCAACCCTAAAAAACTCTTTGAAACTTTCTCCTCTCTCCTGCAACCACCACCCCCTCCGCCCTCCTCCTCCCTCCTCCCTGACGACTTTGCCAACTTCTTTGACAAGAAGGTGAACGATATCCGTTCCTCATTCCCTCCTACCCCGGCTGGTGCCCTGCGCACTACCCACACCTGTCTGCCTTCCACCCCTCCTTCCCTATCTTCATCTACTCCTCCTCCTCCCTCCCCCTCACCCTCTCTATCCCACTTTTCTCCCCTCTCCCCTAACGAGATCCTTCTCCTTGTTACCTCTAGTCGCCCCACCTCATGCTCCCTGAGGCCTGTTCCTCAAAAGAGAATTAAAGCTTAAGCCTGGCTTTAACACCTATCCTGGCTTAATTTAGCCAGGATTAGGGCTGAATCGGTTCCTCAAAAGCTGAATCAGCTTGAAGATTAGTTTAGCCAGTTCACCCTGGCTAAGTTTAGCCATGAGCCGATTCCTCAAAAGAGAATTGAAGCAATCCTACCTTAGTTACCATGGCAATTTAGCTGTGAAGTTAGCCTGGTCAGGAGCAGGCTAACAGCCAAGCTTACTTAATCCAGTGCCTTGTTCTTCAAGTTTTTCCACAGTTAATTCAACACATGTGTTTGAATATGGACTCATTTTAATGACCTTGCATTCAAATAAAATGAAATAAATACAATCAGATATAATCAAATTAATTATATTACTGAAATAGTGTGTGACCATGAATCATAATTGTTTCACAATGACTCATGGGATGTCATTGTCACTCTGTTAACACTATAGTTCATATTGTTGTTAGATGTTTGATAATATATAACAGATTTTTTTTTTCACTGAATGTAAGTCAATGAGGAGCATATTTTAAATGATCAATTTCTTGTCAATGGAGAAATTATTTTTTATTTCTTGTCCACCTTTGGAGTTACATCATGATGGCAAGGTAACTACACAACCCAAACCTCTACCAAAGTGGTCTTGCAAATGTGGGGTTATTGCGTGTCTCGCCCCCGTCCCCGTCCCCCCCCCCGTCCCCGTCCCCCTGTCCCCCGCTCATCCCGTCGCGGCCCCCAGTCGCGGTCAACCCCCCGCGGCGTCCCGTCCCGTGCGTCCCGTACCGTCGCGCGCGCACACACACACACACACACACACACACACACACACACACACACACACACACACACACACACACACACACTCTGTGTGTGCTTGCAATACCTTGCCACGCTTTCTCCCTGGATCTATTTATTGCGGTCGCGTTTCCTTTCTCGCTTATAATACATTTTAGATTTTACTTCCTTGTATGATTTCATGAGCTGCTGCAAAGCTGCTGTTCAGCCACAGAGAGGAACGCCGCTCTGGTTTTGGACTCCATGATTGGTCAAGTTCAAGGATTCTGCTATCGACTTTCATGGTCTTTTATAGAAATATGTGAAGCCTGGCTTCATTATCCTGGCTGGACATAGCCTGGCTTGACAAGGCCTAGCTCGACAAAGTCGCTCCTTTTCAGCCTGGCTTTGCTTCGAGGAACGGAATAAACGAGGCTTATATGGACCCGACTTTGTCAAGTCTGGATTTGGCTTAAGTCCAGGCTTAGTTTATTCACCTTTTGAGGAACAGGCCCCTGGACCCGGTCCCATCCCCTCTGCTGCAGTCCTCTGCACCTGAACTTCTTCCCTTCTTAACCAACCTTATTAACACCTCTCTGACATCTGGCTACTTTCCCTCTGCTTTCAAGACTGCCAGAGTCACCCCCCTCCTGAAGAAACCGACACTTGACCCCTCTGAGATCAAGAACTACAGACCGGTTTCCTATCTTCCTATCTAAAACTCTCGAACGTGCTGTCTTTAAACAACTGTCCTCTTACCTCCACCAGAACAACCTCCTGGACTCCCACCAGTCTGGGTTCAAAGTGGGTCACTCGACAGAGACTGCCCTCCTGGCAGTGGCGGAGTTGCTCCATGCCGCTAGAGCGAACTCTCTCTCCTCTGTCCTGATACTCTTGGACCTGTCTGCAGCGTTCGACACAGTGAACCATCAGATCCTCCTCTCCACCCTCGAGGGGATGGGTGTCTCAGGCTCTGCACTCTCCCTGTTTGCATCCTACCTGACGGGTCGCTCCTACCAGGTGATGCTGGGAGGGTCTGTGTCAGAACCACACAGGCTCACTACTGGGGTTCCCCAAGGCTCAGTTCTAGGTCCGCTTCTGTTCTCTCTCTACACTACATCTCTTGGTGCTGTCATCCACTCCCATGGCTTTTCCTACCACTGCTATGCCGATGACACCCAGCTGATCCTCTCATTCCCCCCCTCTGACACACAAGTGGAGGCACACATTGCTGCTTGTCTGGCTGACATCTCGGAATGGATGTCGACGAACCACCTGAAGCTCAACCTGGACAAGACCGAGCTGATGTTCATCCCGGGGAAGGGCTGTCCTCACCGAGACATGGCCATCTCCATTGAGAACGCTGTGGTGGCGTCAACTCGGACTGCGAAGAATCTGGGTGTGAACCTGGACGATCAACTGTCGTTCTCGGCTAACATCGCATCAGTGACACGGTCCTGCAGATTCCTCCTCTACAACATCAGGAGAATTCGCCCCTTCCTCACGGAGAAGGCAGCCCAGGTACTCATCCAGGCTCTTGTCATCTCCCGCCTGGACTACTGCAACTCCCTCCTGGCTGGTGCTCCGGCATCTGCCATCAGACCTCTGGAGCTTGTTCAGAAAGCTGCGGCTCGTCTTGTGTTCAACCGCCCCAAGTTCTCTCACACTACTATCCTTCTCCGTTCTCTGCACTAGCTCCCCGTAGCGGCTCGCATTCAGTTTAAAACCCTGGTGCTAGCCTTATAGGGCAGTGAAAGGAACAGCTCCTTCTTACCTCCGGGTTTTGGTCAATGCCCACACCCCTGCCCGACCACTCCGGTCTGCCACTTCGGGGCGACTGATTCCCCCGCCACTCAACAGTCCTTCTGGTCGATCGACACGGTCACAACTTTTTTCTGTTCTGGCCCCACAGTGGTGGAATGAACTTCCCACTGATGTCAGGACAGCAGAGTCACTGCCCATCTTTCGCCGCAGGCTGAAAACCCACCTCTTCAGGAAACACTACCCTTCGTCTTTGCCTGGCCTACTTGTTGTTAACTAGTTGTACGAATGCTTGTTTTATTGTTGAATTGTTTATTGGATCTTGTTTAGTCAATACAATTATTTGTTTTAGCTCCTGCTCATTTGATTTAGCTATTTTGTCTCATCTGTTTAAGGAAATAGGTAGCTGATATATTGCACTTTTACCTTAGCGCTAGGTATGCTCTTGGTTGTTTGTTATTGCAGAAAATGCACTTATAACCTCTGGTGATTAGTAGCTTTCATTCCCTACCTTTGTTGATTGCACTTATTGTAAGTCGCTTTGGATACAAGCGTCTGCTAAATGACTGTAATGTAATGTAATGTAATGTTATAGTTTGTTTTAGACCCATTTTTTAGTCTAGAAATGTCTCCGGTACTTGTTTTTTTCATTATTATCATTATGTACTTGTATCATTATAATGTACTTGTTTTTTTCATTATTATTATTATCACTTTTTCTTGATTGTTTTTTTTTTCTTTTTTCCCGCTACGCCTTGATTTTAATTCTGTAGCACTTTGAGATTTGAAAAAATTTAAAGTGCTTTATAAATAAAATGCATTATTATTACAGGGACAGAGCTCTCAGCTCTCTACCTGTTTTATTATTGGCAGTATTCTGTCACTTCTTCTTCTTCTTCTTCTTCTGCCACTTTTCGCAGTTCTGGCTGAACCGTGCAGTCGCTTTTAACGAAACTCGGCCATATGGTAGATGGTCATGAAAAACGATCAAGAAATAATTCTCACAATCTTTCGTCCAAAGGTGGCGCTATAGCACTCAATTGAAAATGCCAACTTTGAACAGGTACAACTCATGCCCTGTTTGACCTACAGCCATGAAACTTGGATACACATATGCGTCTCCTCATGATGAACAGCTTTCACACTCTGACTTTTGACTTCTGACCTTTAGATCTCCCACCATTTTGAATTATATGAAAAACAGTCATTGGCTCCTAACTTCTGCATTTTTTCACTTATGGAAATTCCGCCGCCTAGAAGTTGTCGGCAGAGGTCCAAAGTTCAAGTGTTAAACGTTTCGTGCAGATTGCTCCAAAATCCTAGGATTCCATAGATTTTAACTATTGCAGTTTTATGAAAATTATTCATCTGCGCCTAAAACATACATGCAGACTCACATTTCTTTGAAACTTTGCAGAAATGTACAGGGTCATTCCAAATATCACTGAAACCAATCTTACTCCAATTGGCCAAAGGGGGGCACTATAGCAATTTTTTGAAAATGCAGACTTTAAACAGGCATAAGTCATGCCTCGTTTGGCCGAAAGTCGTGAAACTTGCTTACACTTGTGCCTTGACTCATGAGGAACACATCTATCGCTTTGACCAGTAAGCTCCGCCCTTAGATTTTCCGCAATTTTGAGCAGTTTGAAAAACACTTAAACCCAGGATTTTTCAGCTATTTGCGTGAAACTGTATCATCTGTGTGATCTCCTTTTTCACAGTTCCTTGTCTGTTGGTCCAATGGCGTCTCCCTTAAATGAGTGCCTCACAATCTCAAGGTCGTCAGTTCAAGCCTCACTTGCAGACTTCATTTAAGTTGAATTGCAAACAACATGACTGTATCAATGAATACATGTGCAAATGGTAAAGATAACCTGAAATGCATATTTGAGTTTTTCAACGTATGACATACTTCATTCTGAAAATAGCCGATCTACAATCTCAAAACCTTTCAGATAGCAACGTGTTTCTGAGCTTGTAGATCGGCTGCTTTCACTGTTTTCGGTTGCGAGGAGACATACAATTTCTCTATTGGTAAATGGTTTGTGAACGAGTGATCTTAGTGTTGGCTTGGTTCATGACAGAAGGCAAGAGTTTATGATCTTCAACAGACAACATCAGCCTGGACAAAACTATAGCACTATAGGTAGTGTTGCAGCCTATTAGTCCGAAGGTTGAGAGTTTGATTCCTGTTAATGGCAATAGGTTGAGATTGTTGACACATTTTCGCTGGCAAGGGGACGGTAGACAATTAACTCTGGCAGTGAAGTATTGTTGGATACCGTAAATCCTCTAATAGTGACCTCTATTCAATTAAAAGCCAGCTCTCTATTAATGACCGGGGGCGCTGTTGAAACAAGCAATTAAAAGCCTCCTTTCTAATACAAGCCAAGCCTGAATTACAAGCCTCTTTTTTTTCTCTACTTTTTTTTAGTCTTAAGAGGGCGCTGTTTACTAAAATACCTTGTGAACCACCTGTGACTCCATACCGGTACTTCCTTATAGACCAATTATTTGTTTACAAACATTGGGACTGGACGCACAGGTGACTGTTTCATGTAATCAATTCCCAACAGATCCCCAAACCTGCTGTTTTAGTGTGAGCTTGTTTCAGTTCATTCAACCTCCTCTGTGTGTAGGCTAGTGGGGTGCGCCCTGGCGACACATATATACTTCATCGCGTAACGGTATTGCGCAACGAGAACAGCTGACATACAAGCTCACAACCGCGTCACGGATGCGACCGCTGTGAGCTTGGAGATCTGCTATTCTCGGCCGTTAGGCTCTGCGCGCGACACCTTCGCGGGACGGAGCATAAATTAGTCTTGACGGGCTGCAGCTGTGCGAGCCAAGCAGGTTCTGGTGCCATGATCATAGAGCGCTCCCCTCTGTTCTTATGACAGCCACTGGAGGTGGAGTTTTGAGGACAACTGCTTTGAATTGTTATTATTGTTTACACACAACAGAAACCAAGGATTATATATTTCAAGAGCGAGAGATCACAGTAAAAATCCTAAGCATTCTTCCTCCACACTGGGAGAAAAACAGCATCTGAAAGTTTGATGGGATGCATTTTTACACGTGAGACTGTGACCACTTTTACATTGCATCTTATGAGCGGTGGGGTTCTTTTGCTGCCGACCTGCGCGCGCATACTGTTTCGTATCAGTGTGACGTCGTCTGTTAAGGCGTCTATATGAGACACGCGCACAGCACATCACAACACAACACAACACAACAGTAGAGAAAGCATGGCGACTACCAAACAGAGACGCAAGTTTGACGTTAAGTTCAAATAGGAGATTTTGCAGAATGCAGCGGCTCATTCGGGAGAGAAAGCCGCCAAACACTTTAATATTGATTCCAAACAAATCAGATATTGGAAAAAAACGAAAGAATGAGCTGATGGCAGCCGGCAATAAAAGATCACGTCTAACTGGAGGAGGGAGAAAGCAAGTTTGCAGCTGGAGACACAACTTTCAGAGTGGATTCATTCAGTGCACGACAAACACAACCCGAGTGTCAAGGAAAATGATACAAAACAAGGCTAAGGAAATCTACCCAACAGTGAGTGATGGAGGAAAGGCGTTTGTAGCCAGTAAGGGTTGGCTTGAGAATTTCTACAGCGCAATGGCCTGTCACTGAGACGACGCACCACCATGGCACAGAAAGACCCAGATAAACTCACTGAGAAACTGGTTTCATTTGTTGACTACGTTGGCAAGGCTGTCAGCTCTAAAGGTATTTTAGAGAAGGACATCATTGCAATGGATGAGACTGCCGTTTGGTTCGATATGGTGTCTCCCACTACTATCGATGCCATAGGCACAAGAGTGTGTCCCTGAAAACAACAGGACACAAGAAAAGCCATCTCACCGTTGTCCTTGCTGCCAAGGCTGACGGCACTAAACTCAAGCCGTATATCGTCTTCAAAGGGGCTATTCGTGAAGTGAAGGTAATGAAGTTACAGATCACCAGAGCAGTGGTCGCCACGTCTAAGAATGGCTGGATGAATGATGATCTCACCACAGATTGGCTCAAGTCAGTGGTGGGAAAATTCTGTTTCACCCCACGCCTCCTCGTGTGGGACACATACCGGTGCCACATCAGTGTCGCTACCAAAGCTGAGCTGAAAGGCTACAAGATGACAACCGCGGTGATTCCGGGAGGCTGCACAAAATATGTCCAAGCACCTGATGTGATGTGGAATCAGCCCTTCAAGACAAGTCTACATGAGTCCTACGATCAGTGGATGGTTGGAGACGTAGGCAAGCAATTAACAACCGGAGGTAACCCGAAAGCCCCTGCCCGCCGCCTGCTTGTGGACTGGGTGCTCACTGCCTGGGACAAGCTGGACAAAGATCTGATCATAAAGTCTTTCAAAGTTTGTGGACAGACCGTGAATCCTGACGGGAGTGAAGACGATCGCATCCTCTACTTCAGGGAGGGACAGCCCTGCGCCGCAGAACGAGAGGCTCGGGCCCAACTGCGACAGCAAGATGAGGAGAACAGGCTTGCAGCCGAGGAAGAGGAAGATGAAGATGAGCTGCTTAACAACGAACTTGTTTTACTGGATGACGATGATAAGGACAATGCTGCTATCTCCCTCTCCCTATGTCTGTCTGTCTGTCTTATTGTGAATATACCCCTCAGTTGAAGTTATAACTTGCACACATACATAACATAATGCTGATCTTTTATAGAGCTAGTATAGAGTCGGTTGTAAGATATTGAATCACCAGTTGGTTCGGCAACCTGATGGTTAAGTATAAATCTGAGATCCTTAGATTTAGTCAAAAAAGATTGTTTCTAACCCCTCTCATGCACTACATACTGAGTATAGGTTACTGCCGTCAGGTAGGAGGTACATGGCCCATGAGTTCAACTACAATAGGTACAAGTACTCCTTTGTCCCTATGTCAATTACACTCCTCAATGATGCCCTGATGGAGGGCAGACGGCGAGGCAGAAGGTTTTGAGGTGTGCTAAGGTGTTGCTCATGTTGCACTATATGCTGGTTGAGGTGTTTATTTATTTATTATGATGGAGGGTGATGACTAGGCCTTAACGGACTGCACAGTACGTGTCACTGTGTGCCTTATTGTCTCCGCCAGGCCGAAAGGCATGGCGAGAGAGTATGTTTTACCCTCCGTCCGTCCGTCCGTCCGTCTGTTTTGAACAAAATTCCTCAAATCATGAACGCAGTGTGCGATTTCTGTGAAATTTTGCACACATATTCCCACTAGGCCGAGGAAGAAATGCCACCCTTTTCACATTGGCCTGTTATAGCGCCACCAGCAGGTCTAATTTAGCAAACCACATTTTTGGAACAAATGCCTCAACTCATGAATGCAGTGTCCGATTGCCGTGCAAGGCCAAAGAAGAAATGGCACCCTTTTCCCATTGGCCTATTATAGCGCCACCAGGAGGCCATAATAACCTACCTGACCTGGCGGAGACTTGTGCTCCGAGGAGCACTTTTTCTAGTTGTTTTTGTCTTTGTCATGTACTGTATGGTATTGTGTATGCTGCTGGTCCGTGTGTCCACGACAAACTTCTCCCACGGGAGACAAAATAAAGTAACCTTGAACCTTGAACCTTGGGGCATGCTCCTGGCAGACCCAGCACCTCCTGTCTGTGTCTGACACCATCAGCGATACGCCGTATAGTGTGCTATAATGCTTCCCCAGTTTGCTTTCAACCGAATGTTCAACAGACCCAGCACCGTCCTGTCTGTGTCACTGGACCCAGATCCACAGACGGAACTCCGCCATGGACACGTAAACTGACACAGTCAGTGACACGCTGTATAGCGAACTATAATGGCTGCCCAGTTTGTGTTCGACAGAGCAGCACGTCCGGTCTGTCTCACTGGACCCAGATCGACAGACTACTGTACTGTACACCACGGTCGTGTGTGTACAGTACAGTACAGTAATTGAGTAAATGTACTTT
Source organism: Gymnoscopelus microlampas (assembly GCF_963454915.1). NCBI lineage: Eukaryota > Metazoa > Chordata > Actinopteri > Myctophiformes > Myctophidae > Gymnoscopelus > Gymnoscopelus microlampas. The sequence goes on from NC_139940.1 coordinate 60,108,289, forward strand.
ACACCACTGGTCCACACTCCTTCATTTGATTGTTTGCCTACAAACGTGCTGTGACAGCAACCGCGAGAGGAGCGACTCAACACCAGCTCTCTGAACGGCTGCCAACTCGTAGTTCTCTCCAAAAACAAGACCCACGTCTTAGACTGTTCGGTGGAGATCAAAAAATGTATGTAATCACGCACACCGTGTGTCTTAAAGAAATATCCATGTTTTAAGCGAGGTGGGGTCATTCCCCATACATATGAAATATGTTGGGTAGAGAGATCGTCTCGATACGACAACTCTCTAGAAATAGTTTTTATGCTTTATGCATGTTTGTTATTCATTGCATCAACGTAACAGGTTTCATGAAAGTTCCATTATCCTTTGAACCAAAAAGGACAGTAAAACATAAATAAATAAATAAATGTGGATGGTTGTCAATGTGTGTGAAAATACTTAATTCCGTTTAGAGTAACATACTGAAACTTCAAGGGGCATTCCTGGCTTGAAGTACTTCGGTGTCTTCTTTAAGTGGACGGTGTAAGGAGATGTCACAATGTGGATCCCTCTCACCTCTGCATCCACTATTTCACTACCTGAGAGTGAAAACAGTGTCATTGTCACAGATGTACACACCACCCTCACATGCACACCCAATAAAATGCATGCGCACAAACACAAATATAAGCATACACATGTAGATGCACACACATACATCCACTCTTCTTACCACTCTCTGTCAGTACACTGACAGCTACATAGATGGCGCTCCCCACCAGTTGATTAATGTCAGGGAAGGTCTGATTGATGTGCTGCCTTTTCAGGATGGCTGTTCCCTCACCGTCTCCGAGCTGAAAACATATAAGCCAAAAGGTTATTTAGCCGATGGGCTGGGAGGTGGAGATTATATTTTCGTCCCTGCTAGTGTGTGTGTGTGTGTGTGTGTGTGTGTGTGTGTGTGTGTGTGTGTGTGTGTGTGTGTGTGTGTGTGTGTGTGTGTGTGTGAGTGAGTGTCCGTCAGTGTATACAGTAGCTAATCTCGGACACCGAGACGCATCACACTTGGCATGCACACTCCCAGTAGGCCAAGGAAGAACCTCTACCCCAAATCTGCCTCATGGTGGAGCAATAATAGGCTTTGTAATTTATAAATACTTATAAGTATTTATACATTATTTGATATAAGGTCATACATCATATATATGTTCTTTTATATAAAATCATTGTATCATGATGCAATTTAATATAGGCCATGCCCATTTCCGCCTAAATACATTTTTGTGTTTTTGGACCAAAACTCAAATCTGTACAAATGTATCATTCAGATTTTCCATACCCACTTCTGATTGCCTATGATTGCCTTCCAAAGTTAGCGCTAGGAGCTCGTTTTGCACAAAATAAATGACAATACAGTATCCAATCTACTTCATGAAATACAGATTGAGGGGCCTGTGCTCTGAAACTGGATGGAAAATAGGATTCATTAATCTCATTCAAAACTCCCCTAAAAGAGTACCTTCAGGTGGCTGCAATCCCCATGTTCTGCATCTGTCTGTCATTTAATGTCACTATGAATTGTGGACTCCAATTGAAACAAGCCATAGTGTTTTTTGTATCCTATTTACTTGACCTTGTATTTGTGCTTTCTGTACTTTCATGTGCTCTAAATAAAGTATTCAATCAATCAATCAATCAATCAATCAATCAATCAATCAATCAATCAATCAATCAATCAATCATAAAGCAATTGTGCTGCCACTGTCCCCAATTTTCATGTTGTCTTTGCAGATGATGAAAGGAAGTGTAAGTGTTATTTTTGTTAAAGCAACACATGTTTTTTCCTTTCGTTAAAACGTTAAAACTTTATATTGTGATAATAATCATTGCTACAGTAGAGTGTTTATTCAGTAACAGGGGTCTCCAAATTTCTCCAGCTCTATCATAAATAGATCAGTTCCAATTGTGTCTACTAATTTCTTTGTGTCACCTCTTTCAACTTCACTTGTTTAATTATTCTGCCTACACATGCACCATGTCCTAGTATGAGCAAATAGGGGAAGGGAATCAACGTCACGTGATGCCTTTGTTTGGACCGACACAAACTCGGATGTGTCTCAAAGAATATGATTATTGGCAAAATCGCAGAACATTTATAATATTTGGCGGTTCCGTTTTCATTTTTCACAAGATCGCTGGTTGTTGCAATGACCTGCAGCACTACAATACTTCACCATATGTTGTTACTTAACAATGACCTGCACTACAATACTTCACCATATGTTGTTACTTAACAATGACCTGCACTACAATACTTCACTATATGTTATTACTTAACAATGACCTGCACTACAATAATTCACTATACTGTATGTTATTACTTAACAATGACCTGCACTACAATACTTCACTATATGTTGCGCTATGATGAAATAAACCCATAAAATGTAACAACGTGTACGTTCCGTAATGCAATTCCAATGGTGAAAGCTGTGTTGTTTTACATGAAAAAGTAATAGCGGATTTGGCCACACCCCAAAATACCTGTATGTGTGTCTCAAAAATATGTATTCTGTATGAGTTCTCTCCCTGTTACTGAACAAACACCCAAGAGTATAATGAGTACAGTCAAAATATAGAGCTTTGTAACCCTACCTATAAACAAGTTATCCTGTAAAAAATAGACAGCCTATCTAGCTTGCTGCTTAGCATAAATGGAAATGAAAAAAATATATATTTTAAACATATGTGACTGAGTACAATGATATAGGCCGCAAGTAGGCATTTGTCATTTTTCAGTTTTTTCATGTAAACCATACCTCCATATCTATCTTTTTTTTTTTAAAAGTATTTTCACAAAGTATTGCACAAAAGTACATAAAATAGCAGATACAATGCAACAGCTTGTAGACCTGCTATTTGTGCTATGTTTGGAAAATAAAATTAAAATGTTGTCTTATAATATTATATCCAAAACTAGAGAAAGTGCTCCTCGGAGCACAGGTCTCCGCCAAGTCAGGTAGGTTATTGTGGCCTCCTGTGTTTTGCCAAATTAGACCTGCTAGTGGTACTATAACAGGCCAATGTTAAAAGGGTGGCATTTGTGAATGTGCTTGCAAAGTTTGACCGCAATCAGATGCTGCGTTCATGATTTGTGGCATTTTGTTAAAAACAAGCCACTACTGCAAACTTTTGATGTGAATTAAGACAATCAGGATGGAATATGAAAAATCAAACAGATACGTCTTGATCACGTGACTATAGAGATCATGTTTACCAATTTGAAATTTGGATAAAATCAAAACGGAGCACTCCTGCAAACTTTGGAAGCCATTTTAGCCAATCAGGATGGAATATGAATATTTTGAAAGACCCGTTTCGTTTAATGACTATAGAGATACTGTGTACCAATTTGTGTGATGTTTGGACAAAATTGGTAGGAGTACTGTCAAAAAAATTGTTTTGGAAAAAGCGGCCTCCTGGTGGCGCTATAACAGGCCAATCTGAAAAATCCGGGGGAAGAGGTTCGGCTTTGGCGGACGGACGGACGGACGGACGAACGGACGGACGGACGGACGGATGGACGGATGGACGGACGGACGGACGGACGGACGGACGGACACACGGAAACACGGACTGACGGACAGGGTGCAAAAATCTTTCGGCCTGGCGGAGACAATAAGGATGCTAGGTGAAAGCATGTCAGTGGGTTTCATAAATACTGAACCAATGAAAGGTAGCCTATTTATGAAACTTGAGCTTGTGATTAAAGGTATTGTAGGCAACATTATTAAGCCTAAATTTAGAAAAAGAATAATATATATATATATTTTGCATTTTTCCCCTCTATCAGCCACTATATAATGATGCTGGGGTGTTTTCCTGCATTGAAATCCGTATTTTCCCTAATGTTTATGTGTTATATGTTTATGTCTGGGCCGTAAATTAACGCACGCATGTGCGCGTCCATGCGCGTCTGTGTCCGTATGAACGTTTTACTTTCGGTTTTAAAATGCTCTCAAACTTTGTTTTTGAGGCACAGAATTTACTTTTAACACATCGGGTGCCAAACACGGTCTAAACCGTGTGTTTACATAGTGGCGGTTCCGAAGCTTCGGTGCCGTTCACGGTCTGAACCGTGATTTCAGTCTTTTTGTTTTTTTCGTTTTTCTCCGCGCGGGCGGGGCTAGAGCAGCTCTGGGAGCACCCATTGTAATCCTACTTTGAAACGCCTATATCTCCGAATCTGTTTCCTGTGGGGAAAAACGGTCATGCGCGATGCGCGATCCCCCCCCCCCCTTGTAACCCGCGAGGGGAATGTTATGGTTCCAGCCTGTAGCTAGGCTCATGGCAGAACATGAATCGATGCTTTTTTTTGCGTGGATTTGCTTGTAACGCACGCGGAAACGTTAAACAGCAAAGCGCAGTCAATGGGGAGAATGCTGGCACCCACGGTAAGTTGTTATGAAAAAATGCTGGCACCCGATGTGTTAAGATAGCGTGTGGATAGAATTTAATTGTTTAACTTCATATATGTGGTCAATTTATCATGAAAGAGCCTATTGAAAAATAAAAATTCAGAGAACCAGCAGGGCGGGCATTTCCGCATATTGTATCCCAATAAAGCAACCTGTTTTGGACACGGCCCCTTCAAAAGTACCCTTACTCTATGGAAGTCCCTCCTGCGTCACCCCCTGGTGGTCGGGGAAAATAACTGCTGGAGTGGCGGTGTTTGTTTAGCTCTGAACTTGCCGTCAATCCCTTTAATAATAACTAATGGGTCCATTGGACCACAGGTTCTCTGAAATGTAACAGTTTTGGACATGCAAGGTTTTCACCCAACAGTGACGGTTAGAAAGAAAGTAGGCTAACCAGTACTCTCTGGAGAGAGTTAGGGAAGTTCTTCTTTTCATTGTTTTGAATGACTCCAAACACCACGTAGGCTTGTCCTTTCACTACTTCACCAAACAGATACCTGAAAGCACAAGTACAAACCACGTATTATCATCAAGGTTGGAGTCATCAAATTGTATGTCCATTGGGATGTGTTTAATCCCAACGTCTGGTCTGACTGAATTCAATACATGCATTTCCTTTTGGTAAATGTAGATCTGTCTGATATGTTTGATAATATCACAATTTAACTATTTAATACAATAAAATGTACAGCATATTAACCACATTAGTCCTGGCATCAAAATGTTATTTTTTTTTATTCAAAATGCCAAATGTATTTGTTGTCCAAAGAAGTACCTATATGTCTTGGTAGACATTGGTAGGCAGGTTTCTGAACTGTCCACAGCCCACCAATTAGTAATTAGTGAGTGAGTAGACAGAAATGATGCCATCTTATAATGAACATTAGTGACGACCAATTATATGAAGATAAGGCACTAACTGCCCAGACCCATAGAGAGAGAGTTGCATCACACTTTGATCTCGCCTCAAAGCGGGATGTTGCCTCCTTTAGTTCCAAACATTGGCACTTCCTCATTGAGACAGAAAGATAACTTCGGCATTCCATTCTTACAATGGGAGTCTATGCTAGTGTCGTCACTCTCATCGTTATATCACGCTGTAACTGCCTAACCCCACAGCACACACACACGCACACACATGCACGCACGCACGCATACTATACTAACTCATATCTCTGTTACCCCCACTCCCATCAACATACTTAGCTGTGATGGCGACGTTAATTCTTGGGCTGTCCACGTAGAAGAAGCTTTTCTCTGGGAGCAACTTCACCTCAAAACTAGGCAGCACTGTAAGTAATCACTTTCATGATTAGTACCGGTATACGTCCAGGGTCTAGGTTTTACTAGTTTAAATACATAATGGAGCTCATAGCTTAGTCGATCTACAGTATGAATTTGTTTACCATATTCTTGGACTTCAAATTCAGCAGAGAAGGTCTCCTGTGGTTTGTCGAGAAACTTGGCAACTACTTTCCACACCCCGAGCCTGTACAAGCACGCGCACGTGCACGCACATACAGTACACACACACACACACACACACACACACACACACACACACACACACACACACACACACACACACACACACACACACACACACACACACACATACATGCATAGGCACTTACCAATAACACATTCACACATTATATACTATGTAAGTTTTATAAAATACTGTACTGTTGTATGAAAAAAAAAAAAATCCAATGACATAATGGCTTAATGGAGAAATACACAAAGAAAACCCACCTGGCGATAGTAGGAATTTGATACTGATCTGACTTGATCCCTGATTTCAGGCTAACAGTGTTGAATGATAAAGTTATACCCTGTGGATTCTGAGAAGAAACAACATGAACAACAATTACCAAACCCTTAAGGAACTTACAAAAAAACAGCCATTGCAATTAATGAACAGGTTTCTGTTCTGTCTGGGATGAACGCACTCTTTACATTATCTGGAATGCATCCTTCTAGCAATAAAGGTCTTAATATCTTTAGTTTGACCACACACCCACTAATGTTTGTAAACAAGAAACCTGTCTATACTGTACATCCTCTGTGTGTCAAAATAAATTTAACTCTGATTCTGCCACACTGTTGAAACTGAAAGCAGAGCCGTCTGGATAAACATGGCTGGGCCAAACAAAAACGTTTGAAAGAGAGGGGTGCATTGATGGGGCACACCTAACTTTTCATTTTTCAAATACTTAAAACGTACAAATTCAAGAGTTATTTTTACTGCCTGGGGTAGACGTCAGCAAGGGCAGGCGGTCGCAACGGGTTCCTAACGCCAAATCAAATGGGTTCAGATCAAAGGCAAGTCTCCTGAGGAGGTGCGTCTGAAGCCTGTCCTGGACAGGGGTCTCTAGACGTTAAAACAGATGATGATGATGCGTTCTATAAAAAAAAATCTAATATCTATTTTTAATTTTTTTTATACAAAAATAAAAAATCTAGGCTTGGTGGGTGGGCCCCCAGCCTCATGGCGCCCTAGGCAATTGCCTACTCTGCCTAATGGAAGGCCCGGCTCTGAGAACCTGTGTTTTTTTATTGTATAAATTTGTTTTCATTTAAAGAAAATTATATTAAAAATAAATGAAAAAAGTAATTGAAAAATACAGTCTCCTCACGTATTGGAAGGGCAATATCAAATATCTAAATACTGAATCAAGCAACTTAAAAACTGTCCGGGGTGCTCCAAAAAGCCTGAGTAGACGATAAAATGACCAAGTGAAATATCCCTTTAAAGGTGACTTCTACTAGGCCTCTCCCCCAAAACTCACCTTCAGTGAGTACTGGATCAGTGCCCAGATACCTGTCAAACTTCTTCTCTAGAGTGGGTGATGCCCATGGGCATAACACAGGAGCTCATCTGACCTTGTTTCCCCCAAAATATGTCTCAAAAATTGGTAAAAATGCATTCAACCAAAATACTTAAAGGTTCTACACACCCTACCCAAACTCAAAACTAACCTAAAATAATTCCTGTTCTCAAAATACAAGTGGACATACTGTAGTAGAGCATCTTAATAGTTTAATCCTCTAACCCCCGCCCCCACCCCTTCACTGTAGTCGTTGATTCGATGTTTTATTGTGTTAAATGGCTAGATAATGTAAGAGTATTTGTGATAAGTGATTCATGCTCTTAGTTTGAGTTACTGAATGTTTTTGTTTAATGTTTAATGGCAGTATTGTATTGTTTGTTTTCTTACTGTTTGACTACTAACTGAAAGCTAACTGCATCTAAAACATAACATCTGCAACGGTAAAATAAAAAACACAAAAGAAAAAGCCCTTTTCATGTTTGGGCAGGAGGTGACAGAAAATTACCCAGATAACTTCACAAATAAACGTTGTGGTGTGGATTGTGTAAGGTTCTGTCTTTTCTCTCTTTTTTCTTCCTTTTCTTTTACTTGACATGAACAATTGTAAGTGCCATATTTTGTGAAAATAAATATTTACATGGCTTGGATAATACAAAGTGTTGTTTACTTTACTTGTCACTGAGCATAACAATGCATTATGACCAGCACTTGTTATACACATTGTTATAAGTTGTCATACATGATTATAAATATTCATAACAAGTTTTATAATGCCTTATAAGCTCATTATAATGCATTATAAATGCACATATAATGCATTATAGACAATGGGTCGTTGACTAACATCAATTGTTTACTCACAACAAGCCAAACAGTAGACTGCAGTACAGGATGAGATAGAACCAAGATATATATGATATCATTATCATTCTATGAATAAACCAATTCATCCATCCACCCATCCATTCATTACCTACACCCCATCCATGCATCTAGACAGACAGACAGACAGATAGACAGACAGACAGACAGACAGACAACATGCCATGCACCTGAATTTCAATGTTGACAAATCCTCCAGCATCCGCATCGATGGGGTCCATGCCAGGAGTTACAGCAAACACCCTGTATTTGACTGAGAGACAGAAAGAGAGATGAGGATAAGTACTCATGTTGAAATGTATTATACTAGAGGTTCGCCCCCCCCCCCCCCTCTGCAGCACAGAGTGGCCAAAGCCACCGTCTCTCTCCCTCTCTCCCCTTTCTCAGTACTCAGTTACCCTACAAAGTTAAAAGGCAAAATAGGGAGGGGACCTCCCTCTTTTGCCTCTTTGCAAAGTAGTAAAGGTAAACCTGGATTTACCTTTACTACCAGGGGTGTAGATGGTCTTATCTGTTTGGAGGAATATGTAACCAGACTGGAAGGACACCAGCACCACCTTCTCCAGAAGTTGACCAGGGAACTGAGCATGCAGGTAGACATACTGCTTCAGGTCAGGATCCTTCTTAAAGTCCTCAGCTGGGATCTAAATCCAGTAAAGGGAAAATAAATGTGCTTTCTTTAGAACATGGTTAACTTTGATTTAGCTTTTCATCACTTAAAGCTCAGGTTGAACTCTCATATTAGCTTAACTGGCATCTACCCAACAGTGATAAGCAAACCAACAATTATATGGGATTTGTTTTAGATTTTTTTTTTAGGTTTTGCTTACAATATATACAGTAACATGTTGGGTAACACTTTATAATAAGGTACATATGTTCACCATTCACTAGTTGCTCATTAGCATGCATGTTACTAGCATATCATTGCTGACAGGTAGAAAGCTTGCATATACATATTTCAACCTTTTCTGTTTTTCATAAATTAATACCCTAATTTGTTCAGGAGTGGCACGCAAAAGTAGCGGAAATAGCAGATCAACAATTTGTCAAAGAGTTGTGTGTGAGGGTTTTACAATTATTGAACCAATGAAAAGTATTAACATTTCATTTCCTGAAAAGTAATAGTTTTGGACATACAAGATTACTACCTGACAGTGATTATTGTTTTTCTAAGTCAATCTAAAACCCATCTTTCTAACTCATAATTTGTTCCCATTAGTTGATGTGATGCTCATAAACTAATCCACTGTTAGTTTAATATTCATTAACCCACACAGGTTCTCTATTCTAAGGTTGTCCCCTATTCTCACTTACACAGTAAATTCACAGTAAATCCATTATTGAACAGAATTACTGCAATTAACACACCCTATGTTTAAATGATGGGTTACACCTTACAAAAACATGCCTATTTGAGATGTTTCTTCAAGGCTAAGAACACATATAGTGCCTACACTTGCTGAATAATTATCAGCCGACAGTGTGAGTGTTTTGGTGTGTAAAGGATCAACCACATTGCTATGTATTTGACATCATATTTACATGTATGACATGTTTAAATAAATACTGACACGTGTCAATATTATATTTGTCAGTGACAGGCTCCATTAAGTCCCCTAAATCCTAAATCTGATGATTTAACAGGCCAAGCAGCAGCACCAGAGACTACCATGGTTTTAAGTTGTAGTCTGTGCAGGGTTTGGGATGGTCTACTGCATGCTATCTAATGTGCATTTACAAAAAAGTAGTTCACCCTATAAATGACTTCACTAAAGTGATCTTCATTCAAAGGCACTGGCTTATGTTGAAGAAAAGTTTATGTATTCACTTCCGGTTTAAACCGTGACATGCACAAGCGCAGAACCTGCCTGGGCGTGTGTGTGTGGTTCAACTGGAGCTCATTCACACGCAAGTATGCGGCCAGGCGCTTGCGTCATTTGTGCATTTGACGATTTATTCCAGAAGTAGTTTGAACGTGTGTTTTCTTCTTCCATGGTTATATTTTGTAACGGTAAACACTCTGGTAGTAGCAAGAGACTTTGGATTACACTGTGAGCGTTGTTTTGGAGTTTAAAAACAGATTGTTGATATAGTTTTCTTCATTAACCATAAAGGAATGTTATACAAAGGGAACTCTCCTTGAATTCATATTTTTCTTTGTGAAAAATTATCTGGAACAATAACTCCCAAAAAACTGCAGGTCTGCTGCCATTCCTAGTTCTTTTCAACCACAGCTAAAGACCTTTCTGTTACTGCTCCCTTTCACTGAGGTCTTCTTTTCCATTCTCTTCTACACTGTAATTTTATTTGTTAGGTTTTTTTTTTTTTATTGTATCATAATTTCATTTTATAATGTGTTTGCTTTGCTTGATGTTCTGTGTAAAGCACATTGTATTGAGTTGTTGTGGAAATGTGCTCTACAAATAAACCTGCCTGGTCTTATACCTTACAAACTCCCAAATATATATATATATATATATATATATATATATATATATATATATATATATATATATATATATATATATATATATATATATATATATATATATATATATATATATATATTACACATATAGATATACATATATATATATATATGTATATCTATATGTGTAATATATATATATATATATATATATATATATATATATATATATACACACATACATACATACATACATACACACACACACACACACACACACACACACACACACACACACACACACACACACACACACACACACACACACACACACACATGCATAGGCACTTACCAATAACACATTCACACATTAAATACTATGTAAGTTTTATAAAATACTGTACTGTTGTATGAAAAAAAAAAACTTAATTGAAACTCTATTTGTAACATACCTCAATTTGTGACAGACTCTGGAACTTGTTTGTACTGGTTAGGGTCACTACTTGCTCTGTCAGCGTTGGGCTTTTAGTTGGATAGCTCAACACTCTGATGGTGACGGTCTGAGGATCTGGACCAGAGCAATCTTGACACTCTACGAAAATATTCTCTGAAGTTTCCACACGCAGCTTGTTAGGAGCAGCCAACACATATCTGAAAAATATTAAGAAATTAGATAATCAAATAAGATGCAATTAGTTCCCATTTGTCACATCCATGTATGCAACCCATTCAACAATATGCACTATAATGTAGTATCTGCTAAATGACTGTAATGTATAAAAATAATAACTATATGTAATCAGGGTTTGATTTGTAAAAATTAAAAGTGGCGTGGGTAGGCATTTTCTTGGTCATACGACACATAGTGAAAATAGCAGATCTGCAAGCTTGTAGATCTGAAATAAATATGAGCTTTGTAGATATGACATGTTTGCAATTTTTTAATTAAACAAATATTTTGAAAACATTTGACACATTTTGACAAAGCCTGGAAATTTGCCCAAAACAGGAACAGCATTAGTAATCAGTCATTAGTAATCAAATAGGTCATGTCTCACCAAGACACAGGATCTGACATGAATTTTACACAGGAAAAAACGGGTTCAAATCCGGGGTAAAAGAGGAAAGTTACATAGTGCTGCTTTAACCCATTACGAACGGGAACGCATACTGTGTCATTTTAAGAATTATTTTGGCTATTCAAAAATAGCAGATATACAAGCTCATAGCTCATGAGCTTGTAGATCTGTTATTTTTTTTAAATCGTGAAAATTTGTGCAATCTTTTGAATATATATATTTTTAAATTGAACATTTTTTACTCAAATCTTTGCTTCTGGGGATTTTACAAATGTCTTCTAAATCCTAACAGTTTTTTCAAAAAACCTATGTTGCTATAATATCAGTGGTTCTCAAATTGTTTTCATGTCAAGGAACCCCAAAAAGCCATGTATTTGGCTGCGGACCCCCATCTCAAAATATTTTGTTCCAGGGATCCCCCAGATTCAAAGATTTGAATTAAAAATGTACATTTAAAGATTTGCTATATCTGCTATTTTTGAACAGCCAAAGAAATCTAAAAATGACACACAGATGCGTTCCCAGTCTAAATGGCTTAAGTTGTAATATAATCAAACATAAATGGCAAACATATCAAAATGAAATGCATGTACAGTCTGACCAGAAGCAGGGTCACTAGCCATGTAAATGAATGACCTGAGGAGGGCGATATCAGAAGGAGAAGTACAGCATGCCCCCCCACACCCCCACAATACACACACACACGCACACGCACACGCAAACGCACGCGCGCGCACACACACACACACACACACACACACACACACACACACACACACACACACACACACACACACACACACACACACTGAAGCTACTCATAATGTACATAATATCTTAACATAAATCTACTCACCGAGGGGCTCCCTCAGCCAGTGAGCTCAGAGAACAAACAGCCAGACAGGCCATCAGGCCCAGCAGCCACCGTGTCGTCTCCCACATCCTGACGTCTGATCCTGGGTCTGCTGTCAGTGTGGAGCTCCTCACATAGATGCCTTTTAACCTGGTTGATCACCCAGCACCCCCTTCCTCCCAGCAGCGTGTCATTTCCACACCCCCTGAACTGTGCCCTGCTGGATCCAGTGGTGGACAGCATACTCAACTCTAGTACTCCAGTCAAGTACTGGAATACTTGCTTTTAGAAATACTTATTTTAGAAAAATATTCAAGAAATAATAATACTGATTAATAATACTTAGTATTCAAAGATACAAATTACATTCTGTTTTTTGATATCAATGCATAACTCGCAATCCCCACCCTTGTAATTTCCACACACCCTGAACTGTGCCATGTCTCCAGCAACATCATGTTCTGTAACACAAAAGGTCCCTACACATGAATTACAAAAGAAGTACAAATTTCATGCAACTTTCTATGATAAACTTTATTTTATAGGTATTTCTTGAGATATACGTGAGATAATACTGTTAACTGGCCAATATGTTTCAGTAAGCAGTTTGCTGTTGTGGATAGGTGCTGCACAGTGTGTTAGCACAGGTTAGCTAATTGCTCAAATTAAATGTCTTATTTATATCTATCTATCCGTCCGTCCGTCCTTCCGCCCGTCTACAATTACAATTTAGGCATTTATCAGACACTCCAGAGTGATTTACAGTAAGCAAGGTAAACACAAGGTAATTACATAAAATGCATAGATAATGTAGTGCCTCTGTAAATTAGGATAACAGGTAAACCAAGAACCTAGCATCAGTCTATACATTATAATATAATATAAAAAATAAATAAAAAAACTATACAAACTACAGGATGCCAGGTCAAGAAATTACCGCCATGACTCGTTCATTCTACAACATAGCAGTGTGGGCATGCGTCTTGCAGAGGGGGCTGCTGGAGACGCATGGCTCATTGGTGAGTGCCACTTATTCTGTCGTCCAGGGGCGACGGCGGTGGTCCCGTGTCCTTTCCCCTCGACAGTCCTCCAGCTTCGCCACTTTGCCATACGGCACTTCGCATCCTGTCTTGCGTTGACCTGTCAACGGAGCTAACAGCATTAACATTAGATGTAATCATTTCTTCCCAAGCGGCATGTTTATCCAGATTGATCAGCCGGATGACAACTCCATTTAGGAGGACTTCTTAATAGACTACCTCTCGGCATATGGTGCCAGATTCCAAGTGAAGACTACAATGGGGCGTGGAACAATGCAAATTAACTTCTCTGGAACGTGCTTCTGATTTTACGATCAGCTGGCAGACGTTTATCATGATGACATTCATGCACATTTCAAGGACTTACACACTGCTTTGTGAATTGCACGTCAGTTTTTTCTTAGAGAAAATACACCCTCATTTAGTCACTTTATTTACACGTTATTTACAACCAGCTTAGTGAATCTGGCCCATTGTCTATCAAACAATAATCTGGCGATACCCTGCAGTACCTCTGTTGACCTCTATGAGTCATAGACCCCCTGTTTAACACCTCTGCATTAGACAATAATAGGCAGTTGATTCCAGGAGTTGAATGCTTTAACATTGTTAGTGTAGACATGATTCTTTGCTTAGCAAATGGATAAAACAGTGTTTGCTTAGTCAATCTGAATGTAAGTCACATCAGCAGATGTTTCCAGTCAGCAAATATAGCCTTTAATCTAGCAACAAACTTTTGTCAAAATTAAACCAAACCCTGTTAGCTGTTTTTGGGGTGATGTGGTAATGTATTTGTACGACAGAATGGTGACCTTATTTTATATCAGCGTTTTCAGAAGTCTGTCACCTGGTTTAATATTTTATTCTGCAGAAATCAGCAGCTGCTCTATTTGCTAACCTGTTTTAACCCGGGGCTGTTTGCATAACTGCCGACCTGCACACATTTTGTCTACACAATATGTAGTTGTTGGTCAAAGTACACAGGTACGAAATGGCAGCTGAAAACTACACAAATTTAAAAACATTTTAAAAAATTGCATTCTTCCATCTGTAGGAGGACAAATTATGTAGATAGACAGATGATAAAATGGGATGTTTTGCCTCATCTGACTTCACAGCAGGCTGTTAAAAAAAACCAGTTAAATTAAATTAAATTAAATTAAATTGAGGTTTGTGAATGAATTAGTAGAATACTTCATTAGACTCGGGCGCATCAATACACCAACCACTGTAAACCAATGTCATTCTGTTGAAACGGTCGCTCGTTTATTAGACAACATTTTCAAGGAAAACTCACCAACATTTGCTTGTCTTCCATGGGACTGTATGAAGCTGGATTTGAGCCTTAATGGGGTTACTTCAGGGGTTTACAAGTGGGGGTCTGCTCGTAATTCCGACCTCCCATATTCCGAGGGATGATAATAATAATAATAAAAAAAAAAAAAAAATAATAATAATAATAATAATAATAATACACTTTATTTGTATAGCACCTTTCAAGACATGAAATGCAGCTCAAAGTGCTTTACAGAGCAAGAATACAATTACAGTTACAACCAATTTAACAATAAAGCAAAAAAAGGAAAAGCAAAAGCATAAAACAACATTAAAGTAATAGCAAGAGGCAGTGAATCAGGCAATACAGTGAGGACATTGGTAACAACACAGATATTTAAAAATCAACCAAAAAATCTGCTAAAAGCAAGAGTGAAGAAGTAGGTCTTGAGCTGTGCTTTAAAGCTATCGACAGAGCTGCCTGTCTTAGGTGTAATGGGAGTTTATTCCACGCTGTCGGTCCGTAGAAGCAGAATGCTGCTTCCCTGGGTTTTTTATATGTCATTGTAGGTACCTCGAGCAGGCCAGCACTTGAAGACCTGAGGGTCCGGTTTGGAACATATCTCTCTAGGCAGTCATAGATGTAGGAAGGTGCCAGACCATTTAGAGCTTTATAAACTAGTAAAATAATTTTAAAATCAATCCTAAAAACAACCGGGAGCCAGTGTAGTGAAGCTAGAACTGGAGTAATATGTTCTCTCATTGCGCCAGTTTAGGTAATAATCCCACAATCCCCCCCCAAAAAGTCATTTTGAACATAGTCCAATCATATACTATCACATTTCACAACTGCAGCCTATCTGGTGCCCGCCACTCGCGCCCCGATCGACGAGGCACTATACACGGGTCACAGTTCGGTCCAGGAGGACTGACCCCTTTCTCAGCACTCCTCCTGGGTGCCTCGGGAGGCGACACAGTCCCGTCTGACTGGTCCATGTCCCCGCCAAGCGGAACCGGTGTCGACAAGGGCTCAGACATGTCTGATGACATGCCACCATGGGGACCACGGGGCGACAAAGGAGGCTCTGCTATAGCTGGTGGTGTATCGGGGCCACGTAGAGAAGACTCATATGGATCCTCATCGGACGACCAGTGTCCACTGGACCCGTGACTGCAGACGGGCCTATCACCTTGTAGCAATCACTCAATCTGACTCTGTAGGAGGTACGGCGCAGTTGATTACCCGTAAACTTCTGAATGTTGCACCATGCTCCATCAACGCTGACGACCAGGTATCTGTCACGGGCTCTTGACTTGTTCCGATGCCCGTATAGGTACACAAGATCTCCCGGCTGAAGGCTTTGGTAAGGTCAGTAACAATAATGTACTTCCACTGAGCTATCAAACGTAAGGTGGAGTCAACATCAGGCATAAGTGACGGTTGAGGTTTACTGTACCGGCCAACGTCTGCGAATGCTGTGACGAGGCGAGATCCGCCCCCCCGACTTCTTCACAAGAAATGATGGATTGACATACTCAACTGCAGCTACAACATCCTCAGGCTTTCTGAAGACACCCATCTGCTCCAAAGTGTCAAACTGAGCCTGGAACTCCTGCAACTGACCCCTGGAATACTGCAGGACCCTGCCCTTACGCTGTGGGGGTTGAACAGGCCCCATATTCACTTTGGCCTGGAAGGGTCCCACAGCACCATTGTATCCTTTGAATTGTGGGTCAAACACAGTGTCAAACTCTCTGTGCAACGCACAAAACTTGTCTCTGATGACAGGGGGCATACTGTTGTCTGGATCCAAAGCTACAAGGTCAGAAAATGGGGCAGATTTGGAAACAAAGGCCAGACTTCGGAGATTCGACTACTACTGGAACATTTTCACATGATGGGGCAAACGTAGCTCTAACACGGCATACATGGTCATGTCTCTGGATCAACTGTGGTTCCCTGGTGAAGTTAGGGACCCGGATCTTCCCTGCCACGCCTTGCAGTAACACTGGGGAAAGCCATTGGTGTACGTGCCTTTGATCAACATGCGGCTCAACAGCCAACTCGCCATCCACTTCAAAGAGGTCGGCTGGCAGATCAAGCTCGATGTACTTCCCAGGCCACACTGTAGACTTGTCAGGTGCACTGAGTACATGTGCACGCCGCACCACATGTCTATCGCTCTTGTGCTGGGTGCCATAATAATACTGATGTTTGGCTGGCCTGATCGACACGTCGTTCTTCACCATGAACGGGATCCCAGCCAAGATGTCTGAATCAAGGTTCGCCACGACAAGGCCTTCAACGTAGAGGTTGTGCCCGGCCCTTTGAAAGCATGTTCTAAAATCCCCCAATACCTTCAACGGGGACGAGCCGTCTGCCTGATGGGCCAATTGTGTGGTCTTTGTGACAGTGACGCCCAGTCTTGTGGCACATGGTCCCTTCATCATATTTCCTGTTGCGCCACTGTCAATAGTGAGTCTTACAGCTCGATGTCCATGAAAGGTGTCAAGATACGGTGATGACTTGATGACCACCCGCTGAATAACGCTGGCTGCAGTCATCTCTCCACCAGCGAAGTTTCTGATTCGTCCTCAGACTCACTCTGCTCCCCCGTAACCTGGGAGCCATACCGCTGCTTCACAAGTCTGGGTAGGTCATCATGCAGGAGGCGGAGCCATGTAAGCACAATAAAGTTCTCAATTGATGGTGACAGCTCCTCATCTTCTGTCACAACTTCTCCCATGTGACTAATGCCAGAGTCTTTGTGCAACATATTGTCCTCCACAAACTCCATTATGCGCTGAAATAAGTCTTCTGATCTTTCATTAGGTTCCAATTTAATAGCAGCAAAGTCAATGAAATGTGCTCCTGTGCACTGAAATCCATAATGCTGACGGATAGCCTGCCATATATTGCCAATGGATGTAGAGTTTTTCACTATACTTTGACGTGAAATCACAGGACAATAATTGGCTATTTGTCCAAGCATTAATTCCAACATGCTTACTTTTTGTTCCTTTGTCCGCTGCTGCACACTGGGGAGGTCCTCCGCGTGGTCATGGAAACCTCTGACGCTCTTGTCTTTTTCTCCCACACTGCGCCGTCAACAAGGAACAGGGCGAATTCATTGTCGAGTAACAGTGTGTATCAGAGATTCTGTCGCCAGTTCTCAAACAAGTTCACATTCTCTATCTTGGTTAATGCAGTTGTATACAACGCAAGTTCAGGAGTGGAGACCTCCCTCTGCTTAACACGGCAACTCCCCGCTCGCCATCACCTTATCACCTACACCTGCCTTCCATTATCAGCCAGCCAATCTCACGTCACAATCACCTCAGTAGACGAGCTTAAAAGCAGCTGCGAGCCTTTGCTCCATGTTCCTACTACTTACGTGGCCAAACGTCCACGCAAAGTCTTGTTAAAAAACTTGTTGCTCTAGTACCTGTTGTACTCTTTTTTCGAGAGTACTCTTCATTCACGCTTAATCAGCCCGTCATTGCAATCGCACTATAAAGTATTTACTCACCATTCTTCATTCACAGTCACAGCCAGACGGTAAGAACAAAACAAACACACAAAAAAACAAAAAAACAACAACAACTCGCTGCCCGCTGCGCTCTCCAGCCTTCTCTCCACCGGCGCTCCACAGCCATGGAACAGCCGGAGCTGGTCCTCCACGCCTCGGACGAGGACCTGTTCTCCTCTCCGGGCAGCCAGGGCATCGTCCCCGACACCGGCCCGTCCGCCTCGGACTCCGGGAGCCGCCGAAGTTTGCGGCTAGTCGCCACCAGCCCAGCCAAGGCAGGACCGATTTCCGCCGCCTCCTCCCGCTCGGTACAGCAGCTCCGAGCACTCGTCTCGCTCCACCGCCTCCCGCCGCTACGCACCCGACGCCGGCGGGCCAGAGCTCGCGCTGCCTCAGCTCGCTTACACCGACATCACGGTCCCTGGCTTGCACCGGGTGCTAGCGGCGGGCGGCATTCCTTTCCAGCGAACGGACCGCAAGGCCGCGCTGTTCCGTCTGTATCTCGCGCACCGCCGTACTGCAGGTCCAGAGACGTCACGAGCGGCCCCGCCCACCCGGGCCTCTCGCTCAGAGGGCGCCGCCCAGCGGGCGTCCTCGACGACGACAACAACACCTCTCCAGCAGACACGTGCACGGTCCACTTCCATTCCCCCCCGCCCCCCACTCGCACGTGGACCGGCGCACGCATCGCCTGCCTCCAACCCTCCCTTCCTCCCTCACGAGCACGTGGGCGGGTGCCTAGTGCCCCAACCACTCCCAACCCCCCCCCCCTCGTGGGCGGGTGCCTAGTGCCCCAACCACTCCCACCCCCCCCCCCTCCCCCCTCGTGGGCGGGTGCCTAGTGCCCCAACTACTCCCAACCCCTCCCCCCTTTTCCCCCCCCGGCAGGCTCCCCCCGCCTCGCTTCCCCCTTCTACCTCTCGTGCACGGCGGGTGCCTAGTGCCCTGCCCCCTCTGTCTCCCTCCCCCCGGCAGGTTTGCCCCGCCTCGCCTCCCTCCAACGTCTACGTCCCCCCCCTCTCTGCCTTCCCCCCTCCCTCTCAAACACTGCGGGTGCCTAGTGCCCCGTCACCTCTACTCCCCCCTCCCCGCTCTACCCCCCCGGCAGGCCCGTCCCACCCGCCTCCCTCCAACGCCCCCACCTTGCCCCCCCCCTTCTCTCCCTTCTACGTCTCACGAACGGCGGGTGCCCAGTGCCCCGCCCCCTCCCCTCCCCAGCACGCTGACGCGCGCTCCCCTCGGCCCAGCGCGCCCCCGCTCCACACGCCCCTTACGGCTCAGCGCCGCTCCCCGCTCACCCCCACCCCCGGCACAGGCCGCCACGCCAGCGCACACCGCCTCCCCCCTGGTCTCCTCCCCCCGCTCGGCGGTCTCGCCGTTCCCCCGCCTCGCCCCCTCGGACCCCCCCCCCCCCAGCGCCAATGGCGTCGCACCGTGCGGTACGCCTGTCCATCCCCCTCGCCACCGGCTCGCTCAGCTCCTCCTCAGCGACGAGCACACCACCATGTCCACTACGACCATCCCATCTCCCCTTCCCCCTCACCACCTGCTCGCGCTGCTCCTCCACAGCGCCCGGCTCGCCAGCGCGACCGCCACGTCCACCACGACCAGCCCGACTCCCTTTCCCCCTCACCACCTGCTCGCGCTGCTCCTCCACAGCGCCCGGCACACCGCCACCCGCCCCCCGCCACCCGCCCCCCCGCCCAAGATCCGCTCCTCCATAATTACTCCCCCTCGCCGCTCGGCACGCCACCGCGCCCGGCCAGATCCCGTGCTCGCCACTCAGGCCACGCCTCCCAACGACCCAGCCCGAGTATTTTCTCTACTTTCTTCTCTGTTCACCCACGCTCCCCAAGCTCCTTCCCACCCCGGCCACCCGGCTCCCACCTACACTCTGGCCACCATCACCCCGGTAGACGCCCCCGTGCTTTCAGCCAACCGACCATCCCCGGTCCCAGCCAACCTCCGCCAGCACATCCTCAATGGTGCGTATGTCGACCTGGCGGAGCTCATCCAGCCCTCCATCACCGACCCCCTCCGCAACAGGGAAATCACAACCCCGTCCGGTTGCCTCGCCCAGCTCCGTCAGCCCCTCCCCTCTCGTTCCCGAGACTTAACCCCCGCGGAGTTTGCCTACGCCTTCTCCCTCTATAGGGACGTGGTCTGTGCGTCGTACCCCCGCCGCCGGGCCGAATTGGACAGTTACATCACGCTGGTCCTCGAGTTGGCAATTAGGTTCGGTGGCACGGGGTTCTACTCCTACCATGTCCTCTTCGCCACCCAAGCCGCCACCCGCCTTCAGCAGCTCAACCTGGGCACTTACTGGGGGGTCCAGGACCAGGAAATTTACTGCAGAGTTTTCACGTCCCGGGCCGCCCAGTCTTACTTGCTGTGCGGCGCCCCCTCCCACCCCGCCGCTGCCTGCACCACGGCCGCCCCAAAGCCCCGCTCCAAACCCAGTTCCACCTTCACCGGCCGCCCACCACCGCCACCCCCCGCCCTCGTCCCACACCCCCACACCCCCGCCCTTACTCCTTACTCTCACCTGGTCCTCCGTCACCCACCAGTTCTTAATCCGTGCAGCACACATCCCCGGTCACCTCAACCTAATCGCAAATTCCCTCTCCCGCTTCTCTTTTCAGAGATTTTGGCAGCTAGCCCCGGAGGCAGACCTGCACCCCACTCCCGTTCCTCCATTTTCGGAGACAGTGTTCCACTGACCCCTCAGCTCCAGCACCTCCTCATCCAAGCCCGTCACCACATCCTCAACGGATACTTATCCGGAACCCTCACCAGCTACCTCACCGCCTGGAACGCCTTCAAAAGGTTCCACGCCTCCGCAGGCGTCCCCTTCCCCTCCACTCACGTCTCGATCATTGCCGCATTCGTCACTCACGCTCACTCCTGTCTCCAACTCCGCACCTCCACCTTGCACGTTTACCTGAGCGGCATCAATTTCTTCCTCAAACTAATACACGGTTCCCCCTGTCCTGCCATCACGCACCCCCACGTCTCCATGCTGCTCCGAGGCCTCGCTCGCAGCGAGACCCCTTCCGTCCCGACGTCACCCACTCACCTCTGACTTACTCCTCAGCTGCCTGGTCACCCTCCGTTCCGGCTACCACTCCCCCCTGATCGACCTCACCCTTGAGTGCATGCTCCTGCTTGCTTTCTTCGGGTTCCTGCGCTGCTCCGAATTTACGTCCTCCTCCTCCTCTCATTACAACCCCTCACGTCACCCTAGCCTCTCCGACCTCGCTCTCCATTCCACCGATTCCCTCACCTTCACTCTCAGGCGTAGCAAAGCCGACCAGCTAGGGCGCACCTCAGTCATTCACATTTTCAAAACCGGCACTCCACTCAGTCCCTACGAACTCCTTTCACGCTACGTCGCCCTGAGACTCTCTCTCGACGCCTCACCACTTGACCCCCTGTTCACCACCGAGACCGGTACCATAGCCACCCGATTCTGGTTCCACCGCCACTTCCGCCAAATCCTAACCCTATCCGGCCTTCCTTCCCAGCTCTACTCGGGCCACTCCCTCCGCATCGGTGCCGCTTCCACCGCCTCCAGACAGGGTCTCTCGGACCACCTGATCCACATCCTCGGCCGCTGGTCCTCCCAGGCCTACCACACCTACATCAGGAGTCCCTAGACTATCAGCTCATCTCCGTGCTCTTTTGGGGGCAGTATCCTGAGCGAAGGAAACAAGTCTCGCCCTTCCCGGGTTCCACGTCCACCCATTTTTCGTTCAATAAAATCCGTTAACTTGAGCAGAAGGTGTGGTCTCTTACTAGTGAAATGCAGTTGTATACAACGCAAGTTCGCCATCACCTTATCACCTACACCTGCCTTCCATTATCAGCCAGCCAATCTCACGTCACAATCACCTCAGTAGACGAGCTTAAAAGCAGCTGCGAGCCTTTGCTCCATGTTCCTACTATTTACGTGGTCTCGAACGCTCCCCCCGTCCACCCCAACTACCTCCGCCGCCTCAATACTATCCTTGCTTCCTTCTTCTCTTCCAGGAACCCGGGGGGGGGGGGGGGGGGGGGGGGGGGGCAGTATCCTGAGGGAAGGCAACGCCACCCGATTCGAGCCCCGGTGGCCGTCCGGTCCCGAGACATACTCCCCCCACCCTGAGTCTCACCCTTCCCGGGTTCCAACGTCCACACACGTCCACCCATTTTTTCGTTCAATAAAATCCGTTAACTTGAGCAGAAGGTGTGGTCTCTTACTAGTGAAAGCACCACTAAAATGTCCGACCAAAAAAGTCCTTGCAGACTTGTTTCCGTTGGGGTCCTTGGTATTCATTTCATAGACATATAGTATATAGTAGCAACCAAACAGTTCAATATCAGCATACAAATATACAGAGAAAAAATAACACTATGTACAAAAAAAGCAACAAAAAAAAGCAAAAAGCATGAAAAAAAAAGAAGAAAAAAACCTTGGTGGCTGTGCTGTAGAAGGTTGTTGTGCCGTGCGCGGTTTCAATTGTGTATGTACTTCGTTTGGCGGGCGGTATTGCGCACCAAAAATAGGTCGCACGGACTGACACAAAGAGATCCATAATCCATAAGCGTAGCGCCTCCCCGAACAAGACTTCATTCAGATTTCTCCGTAATTCACACCAGTATGTTTATAAATACCAAGTTGTGACAGTTAAGTTATATCACCAGGCACCAGCAGATCAAAGAATACAATTCGAAACGCAAGAGACAGATTTTGGCTGAACTCGCTTTGCGACTCGAGCCCATCTCTCTCGTAGTGGTGTAAAGTAACTAAGTACATTTACTCAAGTACTGTCGGCCTACTTAAGTACAATGTTGAGGTAATTTTACTTTACTGGAGTATTTCCAATTTTCAATACTTTTACTTCTACTCCACTACATCTCAGAGGCAAATATTGTACTTTTTACTCCACTATAATTATTTGAAAACTTTAGTTAGTAGCCAACTTTGTAGATGTTGGTTATTATCACAAAACACACTTCAGCCCTGTATACATTTCGGCCATTTGAAAATAGCCGATCTACAAGCTCACAATGCCTGGCGATGCGATGCATTGTGGAGTGATTGATGCAACTTCTTGATCTCTGCGATTAATTGTAGCCTAAACAAAGCAAGACACAAGACTACAGCCCCTGCCTCCTGAGTCCTGATCAAGAACTGTGGCTGTTTTAGATTGTTGAAAAAAACACAATATTAGTTAAACTCATTAACCACTTCAGCCTTATATAAACGTTGTCTATTTTAGAAATAGCAGAACTAAGCTACATCTTGTGAGCTTGTAGATCTGCTATTTTCAATTTTGACATAACATGTGAAATGGGACTTTCTGCATAACGAGTACTTTTACTTTTTACTTGTACTTAATTTTTTTAAGTACATGTTGGCACCAAGCGCCACCTCGTGGCTGAACGGCCACACTACACGTTCTGATCGTTTCAATGGGAGGCGCTAAGAATCTGTGGGCGTCAACTTTAAAAGGTACCTAACGACACCAATGAAACCCTATGGAGTCCAATAGGCGGCCGTTTGAAGATCGCGCATGAATGAACAGGTGACCACTGTACCAATGTGCAAAATCAAGGTTTTAACTGTTGGGTGTGCAGCGACAATATTCAAATTTCTGTCATTCATGTCAGAGACCATGTCTTTGGGAAATTCAGGCACAGACATTTCATCTCCATGTAGCCTTTTCTTTCTGAATTACTCTTGGTTCTTACCCTGCTGGGTGAAGATGAGATGTTATTTCTGTCATCAGATGGACATCTAGGGTCCTGTAGCAGTGGAGTGAATCTGTTTCCCAGGTGCACACTCGACTTTTTGGGAGGTTGGTTAGTAGTTCTCCCTTCGGCAGTTGTCCACTGTTGAAGGGTGTGGTAGCGAAGGCCAGCCGGTCAAATCAGTAATCTCAGGGCTCCGAGTTCTGCCAGTTATTCGTTCCTTCATGTCCTTTGGCTTTGCCTCAATGTCCTTTGGCTTTGCTTTTTTGCATTAGTTGCGGTCAACAGAAATGATCAGCTCCCATGCTCACCCCCTCTCTATCTAGATTCCCACATTGTAGTGCCCAGGTGAACACACTATAGTGCCCAGGTGAACACACTATAGTGCCCAGGTGAACGCCATGATTCATTATTAGCGTGGAAGTGCCCCAGCTCCTGTGATCACGCCCACCACCACTACCAGTGCAGTGCCCAATATGTCAATCAAGTGTGCAATACCTTATGTCAATAATAATCAAACGCAAGACTTGGCATAAGTCACATGTCGGAGTCAGGATTTAACCTCCAAGCTCTTTTATTCAGCATTGACATAATATGAATAGGAGTGAAACTGAGGGGGGGAAAACAGAATAAACAGTCAAATGAAATGCTATCAAATTAATTTCATGTGAACTAGTATTGTACATAAATGCTGTATGATTACTATAAAACAGATAATCGGCTGGTTGTTTAACCAGATCCTAAAGATGCTATGAGATTATCCAAGAAGTAGGTAAACCGATATGTAATGCTTTAAGGCTGTGAAAACCAACTACTGATGAGGTTGTATTGATGCTTATTTCTCTGGAGGGAGTTCATGTTGCTCGGGATCGCTGATGGAACTCAATTAACCAGGAGTTCAGTTGCTTTTTATACCGTTGGCTGATGTCAGTCATATCCATATACAGTATTTTTATCAATGCATTTTGTCCAATCCATGGAAGGCTGAAGGAGAAATGCATTTTTGTCCCACTACAACCAGACAGGTTAAAAGTAACAAAAAAACTTAGCTTTCTGTATCAATGTGAAGTATATTTCCAACAACCCACTTCAATAAAGTAACTCCATTGCAAAATAAAAAAAAGCAACCGTATCATCATCAGTAATATTAACCAGTTACCACAGCTTGCGACTGCAACCTGTTCCTGTTCGCAGATGACTCGGCTCTGCTGGTCTCGGACCTCAGAGCTCTGATCTCGATACGATCCGCATCTGGCTGTCTGACAACAAACTATCTTTACACCTGGGTAAAACCGAATCCATTCTCGTTGGGTCTAGTGTTAACCTTAATAAGGCTGAGAGCTTCACAATCAAAGCGGGTGACGATGTTATCACAAGAAAGGATGAAATTACCTACCTGGGTTCCATCTTGGAAGCAAACCTCTCCGGTGATAAGATGGCAGAAAGAGTCATCAAAAAGGTCAATCAAAGAACCCGAAGGGCCCCCATCCAAGGTCATTTCGA
Source organism: Gymnoscopelus microlampas (assembly GCF_963454915.1). Lineage (NCBI taxonomy): Eukaryota > Metazoa > Chordata > Actinopteri > Myctophiformes > Myctophidae > Gymnoscopelus > Gymnoscopelus microlampas. Next base: position 60,133,906 of record NC_139940.1, read on the forward strand.
CTATGCATGCTTCTCATGGTATCACAACACCACTAAGGCCTTAAAAACAAGGCTCCAGACATCCCAAAACAAACTGGTAAGGCTACTTATTGGCCTCAATCATACAACCAATTTAACCCCTGCTCATTTTGTTAGGGTTGGATGGCTCAGGGTTGAGGACAGAGTACAGCAACTTGCTATGGGCCTGGTCTACAAGATTCGACACAACATTGGGATCCCCCTGTATTTGTCAAAATACTTCCAAAACGTAAATGAAGTCCACGATCATAACACCAGAGGCAGCTCCACTGATCATGTTCAACACAGATTTGGCACAAACAAGGGAATGAACTCTTTCTCATGCTATACAACAAAAATGTGGAATGCCCTACCCAAAGGAGTAAAGGAGTGTAAAACCCTACTCACTTTCAAAACTGCCCTAAAGAATCACCTTCTGGAGGCTGCAAAATGTCATCGTGATTGAGTGCACAGGGATCTCATTTTAAACTAGAAAAAGTACTCCTCGGAGCACAGGTCTCCGCCAGGTCAGGTAGGTTATTGTGGGCCAGCAATGTTCAGAATTTGCCAATCAGGATGGAATACAAAAAATCGGACGGAACCATCTTGATCACTTGACTGGGAGGCATGCGATAATCCGACAGACCTTTTCTCCGACTATGTGGCATCCGCGTGCGGTTAGGGTGCGGGTTTGGTTCGGGTTTAGTATTGAAACGTCGGAGCGCTGCGCTGTCGGAGGAATGCGCTGTCGGACTAACGTACTGCACCCACTTGACTATAGAGATAATGTGTACTGATTTGCATGATGTTTGGACAAAATTTGTAGGAGTATTATAAAAAAAGAAAAATCGGACTCCTGGTGGCGCTATAATAGGGCAATGTTAAAAGGGTAGCGTTTGTTCTTCAACGTAGTGCGAATGTGCGTGCAAAGTTCCACCGCAATCTGAGGCCTTAATCTCAGAATATGTGTTTTACATAAGTCGGCCAATCCTGCAAACTTTGGAAGCCAACCTTAGCCAATCAGGATGGAATATGGAAAATCAGACAGATCCGTGTTGATCACATGACTATAGAGATACTGTGTACTGATTTGCGTGATGTTTGGATAAAATATGTAGGAGTAATATAAAAAAATGGGTTTTGCACAAATCGGCCTCCTGGTGGCGCTATAACAGGCCAGAGGTTCTGAATTGGCATCCAGGGAGTGTGTGTGCACAGTTTCGCAGCGACCGGGCCAACGGTGCCGGAGATTAGCTGCTCACAGACAGATGGACACACGGACGGACACACGGACGGACGGACGGACGGACGGGGTGCAAAACATACTCTCTCGCCATGCCTTCGGCCTGGCGGAGACAATAAGCCATTGTGCTTTTATGAGCGATCCAGTTTAGAGGACCTTGTATTGTGAATTCCATGTACTGTTTCCATGTCTTTTTAAATAAAGTATTCAATCAATCAAAAAAAACACCAGTTCCTTAATTGTTAGCACTCAAACAGTTAACCATGGCCATCTTTTTTGTGACTTTTGTGCCCGGACAAGTGAATGGAAAATGTACTTGCCTGAAAAAGTTAATGTCAAGCCCTGCTTTGTGTATATTATGTCTGGATAAATTCCCAAATACAGTGTACACATACATTCCATATATCTAAGTGATACATTGTAATTGAATGCAATTTATTTATATAGCACATTTTACAACACTAGGTAAGCTAAAACACAGAAAACAACAGCAAAAACATACAGTAAATAACAAAATAAACAACAAAAGGAGACACATCACTGGAAAATACACGATGCAGTAGCGTCAGTAGAGTGAAACAAAACATAGACCATAGAAACGCTCAAACAGGATTCAAAGGCCAAGGTATAAATGGGTGTAATGTGGTCACGCTGGCGGGTTCCAGCTAAAAGACGTGCCGCAGCGTTTTGGATTAGCTGTAGACGTGCAATGGAGGCTTGGTTTAAGCCAGCATGAAGTGCATTACAGTAGTCCAAACGTGTGGTCATAAAGCATGAATCACACGCTCAAAATCATTAAAAGAAAGTACAGACTTCATTAGAGCAGGCAGCCTTAGATGATAAAAGCTGGACCTTACCACAGCATCGATCTGTCTATCCAGCTTCAGCACATTGTCCAATTTGACGCCAAGATTGGAGACAACAGGTTTAACATAAGGCTGCAGGGAACCCAGGTCAGGGGTAACAACACCAGGATAACAACACCAGGACCACTAGGCCCAAACACTATGACCTCTGTTTTACTCTCATTTATACTTAGAAAGTTAAGAGCCATCCAAGCCTTAAAAGTCGTTTAGACATTAAGGCTTAAAGGGTTAGTTCAGATGTTTTGAGTATTTTCTGTTGGAAATTATTACCATTAATGTAGTGGTTGCAAAGGTATTAATTGATTGCCCAAGTCCCGTGGTCAGAGTTATGGTCCGGTTCTGATGAATATGAAGTTGTTCCGGTAGATTAGTAGGTGGGGGCCGCTCATTAAAAATGTATTAATTTAAAAAACTAGCGTAATTTGTATTGTTGACCTATTTCTACCATATAGAGCAGGTTTCGTTCAATTTCGACCCCTCTGTCACATGGTACTATTTTTTGTGTCATATATTTTGTGCGTGGGTAGGCTGCCGCTGCGCAGCGATTCTGGACACAAACATTAGTGTGTGTGTGTGTGTGTGTGTGTGTGTGTGTGTGTGTGTGTGTGTGTGTGTGTGTGTGTGTGTGTGTGTGCGTGCGTGCGTGCGTGCGTGCGTGCGTGCGTGCGTGCGTGCGTGCGTGCGTGCGTGTGTGTGTGTCTCTCTCGCTCTTCTTCCTCCTCCTTTTTTGTTTGTCTGGAGTAGAGGTCGGTGTTCCACCCATCTCGCTATCTGCTCGTCTGTGAGTGTCTCTCCTGTGGAGGATTTGAGGGGAGCTGTCTTGCACTGGGCTGGTCCAAGCGCTTTCTTGATGCCATCGTACATCCCCCTGATATTGCCTGATATGTCAGCTGATTGGATGTCTTTGCTGAGCAGTACTCATTGGCACAGCGTCTGGCAGTCTGCTGGACTTCGCAGCCCTGAGAGACTGCAGGTTCTTCTCGCTTGGTGACCGATGATATTCCGTGAGGGCGGTGCGCTTGGCTGTAATGACAGGGGTCATCTCAGACGACTTGGACTCAAACCAGTCATTGGTCTTTGAGGTCATCTTTGAGGTGACCATGGCTGTGCGGTGCATGATGTGCCGCAGAGTTTCCCATTTTGCAATGGCAGTCTCACTGAATGCTGAGCCCCCAACTTCTCTTTCAAAGTTCTGCAAACTGCTCAACAAGGTCTGGTTGAGACATCTTGCTGGTGTTAATGCGAGGGTTTCCCTTTGTTTTGGTTGAATTTCATAGGTGATAGCCTGATCTTACAACACACCAAGGAGTGGTCCGTGTCACAGTCTGCGCTGTGGTATGAGCGTGTGAGAAGCACATTCCTAAGGGAGAATTGCCTGACGAGGATCAGGTCCAGCTGGTGCCAGTGCTTCGAGCGGGTGTGTCTCCAGGAAACAATGTGCTGTGATGGAAGAACGAGTTGGTGATGCATAGATGGTGATACGCACATAACTCTAGTAGTCTTTGACCATTTTTATTTACCTTGCTCACACCAAACTGTCTTAGGCACGACGGCAATGAATCGTGGTCTGCACCCACTCTGGCATTGAAATCGCCAAGGAAGATGCGTTGTTTGCCTTCTCACAGCACACGCTCGTACTAACAGCATTAGTACAACTGGCTCCAAATCTGACACAAATATAAGTCGTGGGTAGGGGCATTGACCAGGTTCCATGCCGTCAAGTGTCATTATTATTTTAAAACTTTGATTAGTCTGATCTTTCTGGTCTTGGCCCAGATGTTGGCCAGTAGGGCATCACCCTACTGCGCATGTGTGGACTAAAGAAACTTAACTTACATCTTCGCTTCCTTGGCTCGCGTACTTCACTCCAGTCCCATCACCGAGCGAGGAAGCGATGATTGGAGTATATGGAGTGAGTATGGAGTCGATCGGGTTGGACTGAATAGCTAAATCCCAATACTCAACTTTCTGCCTCCTCACCTCCTGCATCCTCCAGAAATCATGTTGTAAAGGACACTTTATTTCCCTCTAATATGCTTAGGAATTTAGCTGTTTTACATGCATTCTCCCAAATGTGATCCCTACTGGTAAAAGCATCCCCAAGTCGCGCTGCTGGAAACAGAGAAAAATGGGAATTTAACTTTGATTTGTTTTTGTGTGTTTTTCGTTTTTTTTTCATATTAACACAGTTCGAATGTTGAAGAAGGTTTCTATTGCAAAATATAGTCGTGGGAGAATCATTAAATGGTTAAATTTGTAAGGCAAAGTAGGCTCTACTAGGCTGCTTTTGAGCGAGTCTCTGTGTTACTTTGGGGGTGGAGAGACACTTGGCCGAGATTTGCATAGAGGTTTGGATTGGTCGCTAGCTAGGCATTGTCAGTGCCATCTATTAGAGAGTTACGCCAACTCCGTTCACTTCTTCGGGCCAGGTCTTCTACATACACATACATTGGCGAATAGTGACAAATCCCTAAACCGGAAGTTCATGGAATGCATTGAAGTCGACGGCTCCTTGTCACTATTTCCAGCTACATGAACCACGTGACCGACGCTGTTTCTGACCCCTCATTGGCGCAACTCTCTAATAGAAGGCTCTGGGCATTGTGCTCCGGTTTCACTGTCTGAGCCTATGGTCTGAGCACCGCAAAAGCCAGTGTTGCCAGGTATTGTTATTATAAGTTAGCCCCCAAGATTTTATTTGAAAATAGCAGATCTATAAGCTCACAGTTAGTCGCTCGCAATGCGACGCGTTGTGAGCTTGTAGATCTGCTATTTTCAAATAGCTGATGCATACAGTAGGGTTAAAATGCTCATGTGGCCCATAGTCGCTTATTATGGGCTTTTTTTCCTAGATCTGGTTGCTTATTTCTCCCATAGAACCCCCCCCCCCCCATTTTGAGCTATACCAACCTTTCAGCTAAACAGGCCGCTCGTTTGTATGGAAGTATTCCGCTGTATTCAACAATGTGTAGCTAGGCTAGATAGCATAGCCTCGTTAGCTCGTTGTGGCGAGTGTCTTGCATGAACTGCAACCTGGTGTTTGGACTTTCTTCATTTACAGCCCGTACATCTACATAAACGTTCAGATTTCAAATATGAAGTGCTTAACGCATGGCCACGGATGTTACAATTATGTACGGGCCCACATAAGTACACGTATCTTCTGTATTGTTCAATAAAAAGTATTTTAATCCGATCGGTGGCCATTTTATCCATTTGCTTTCAACTACGCGACCGCATCAGTTGGGAGGTGTATTGCACTCTTGATACATTATAACTATGAGAAAATGGCCACCGATCGGATTAAAATGCTTTTTATTGAACAATGCTGAAGATACGGGTACTTATACCCACCCGAAGTGAATTGTAACATCTATGGCCATGGGGTAAGCACTTTATATTTGAAATCTGAACATTTATGTAGATGTAGGCTGTAAATGAACAAAGTGCAAACGCCATGTTGCAGTTCAACAAAGACATCACGACGACGTGTAGCTGCTTATTTGCAGTGGTGGAAAGTAACTAAGTACATTTACTCAAGTACTGTACTTAAGCTCACAACGCGTCGCATCGCGACGCGTTGTGAGCTTGTAGATCTGCTATTTTCAAATATTTCGTACTTTTACTTTTGGTACTTTAAGTACATTTTAATGGCAATACTTTTGTACTTTTACTCAAGTAAATTTTGAATTCTGGACTTTTACTTGTAACAGAGTATTTTTATATTACAGTATTGGTACTTTTACTTAAGTAGAGAATTTGAGTACTTTTTCCACCACTGCTTATTTGGGCTTGCTTTCAAGATTCTTTTTGAAAATAGCTGATTTAATAGGGCTCAAGTGGTGAAACTGGTCGTTTCTTTTGGGCTGGTTTTCATAGACCTCGTAGCTTGTTTCTCTCACAGAACAACACCAGCAGTGGATTTTATCAATACATTTACTTACATTGGCTATTTGAAAATTGCCGATCTACAAGCATGCATTGTGAGCTTGTAGATCTGCTATTTTCAAATAAATATTTTATTAAATCTATTATGATGATGATTACTTAATATGCCTGATAGAAATGTTTTGATTAATCATAATTTGTCTAATGTCCTAAACCTGCTTTAAATGTCAAATTAATATAAATGCTGCATAAAGGTTTTAACATCACGTGAAATACAGCAGAAGGCCATCTGTCCACCCTGGACACACAGTGTGCAGCCCTGAACTGTACACTGCCTGCCAAGGCGTCGCTTGCACATGCAAGTTGTGTCTATCTCATCCTGAGAAACTGTCTTGTTATGGATTCCTGGAGCCTCCCTATCAAAATTGACTCTTGCCCCGAATCATGGATATGATTCCCAAGACCAGCAGCCTGGGTCCTCTGACGTCATCAAACTGCCGAGAGCTATATGGCAAGATAGCTCTGAAGAACATCCTGCGAGGTCAGACCTGCCCTCTCCCCCCCTCCTTGCGATAAGGAAGCCTAAATCCACCACTTATAATATCTGAATCTCTCTTCCATAATCCAGTTGTAACATTTTTACTTAACCCGAAGGAACGCTATTCGATCCTTATTTTTGGTTCGCCTCCTTATCGCAACTCTGTGCAAACTCAATATAACTACAATTAATTGTAACTGTAATTAATAACTCATTTTGTAATAATAATTACCTTATTTTAACCTGTCGTTGTCGTCTCTTTTATTATTACTATACCTTTGCAGTCGATCACCCTTTTACTTAATTACACTTTCACAGGGTCCGGGTTTCAGTGATAGCTTGGGCTAATTAGGGCATAATATTGCCCTCATTATTCTAAGTTATCAAATGGTCCAAAACGAGCGCGGATAAATACGATTTTTCGTGAACGAGCGAATTACTAGGATTTTTTATATGCTCGGAAATATATTTTTCATTTCTTCGCGGAATACTGGATCCTGTGATCGGTCTACTGGAAGGGTATAGTATGGTTTATTGACTTTGCACATTAGAGAGGCATAGTGACAATTTATAGTTATATCATATAACTGTAAATTGCCATAAATTAAACTGTTCACTTTAGATATAAAATTGTTATAAATTAACTGCTAAATTTAACCATCCCAAAAACTAATTCCATTTTCATAATTAAAATCAGTGATCTTATTAGATTCAGAATTAGACTTCCTAGGGTCTCTCTTTAATTTTTGTCATGGCCCAAAACCAGACAGCCGAATTCATAGTTACACCGGAGCAGAACATTTTAATGGCCGCTGGATACAGAAGATGGTATCCCGAAGATAAAGACAATATTATAAACACACTCCCTAATATTCGGTCAGAGCGGTCCTACCCTTAATACATTTCTTATTTCGGAAGGCGTTATTGTTAAAGATCGGAATGGTTTCCCGTTCCGATATCTCGGTGTTTGGATAAAGGGAGACCCTCCAGCCCCCCAAGTACTTCTCAGAGATGAGCGTCACGAGGAGGCTGTAGATAAAATGATAGATAACGCCAAGAAATTGATTTGTATATACTTCCCAACTTAAAACAGAAAGAATAATGTAACGCCTGCCTGCCCTGACCCAACGCTGACTGTATAAATCATTCTTAACTCTGTGTGTCCGACGGGAGAGCAAATCTTATCTCTTTGTCGGCTATTCAACTTAGTCGGTTATTAGGACATTCCTGTGTCTCATATATTTTTCTATCTACTGTGGTCATTATGTAGCTCGTTATTAATTTTCATCTACTATTTTCTACTACTAATGTATTTTTATTGTCTCTTTCTCTCACCGCCTCCGGCCGGGGTGGTGCGGGGGGTGAGCGTTTAATATATACATATATTTATTTACCTTTGACCGGTTTTATTTTGACCACTGTAGATTAAAATCATCTAATCCATTTAATATAGAGCTTTAAAAATAAGCCTTAATAATACATTTTATATTCCTTTCCCCTTCTGTTCTAAATTCATTGAACCAGTAAATATTTTGCCTTAAGCTCCATAAATCCAGATAATTGTAAATACTTTGAATGCTTTGAATGTTTATGAATGTGGGTGAGACTGCGAGAAGAGTAAATTATCTCTTTCTCGGTTGCGCTCCATAATTCATTTCCTTGTAGCCTGCCGTTAGATAAGATGACTCCATTTCCCATAAATCATTGCGGGCTTATACTTCCGGGGCGATTTATGGGAAACCCCAGTAGCTTCTGTTTCCGGGGTCATCTAGCCTGCAACACACATTTTTGTAGAACTCGCTAATTCATGCTAAAAATACAACGCTAACCTTTATATAAGATTAACGCTTACAAGGAATCTTTTGGTGAACCTTTTTCTAAATACAGATAATTTTTATAGATCATAGATCTGTGTTTTTTTTTTTTTTTGTATGTATATGCATACGTTCAGTAGCCTATGTACCGGCATGGGTCTACCTTGGTACCTGCAGGATGCGTTCGTATGAATATAAATACCAGTAGTTCTTTGTATCTGTGGGTATATGTATATCGACAGGCATATGTATGTATGTGTGTATATATAGGTATAACTGCAAGATACCATTTATGGTCAAATCGCTCATTTTCCTGACTTTTATGTCGGGTCAACAGAGGGATTGTGATAATCATAGACATTACGTTTCAAGAGTTAGATCTTTTTCTTTTAATTGTAATATTGTTTCATTTATGTTACACAAACAAGACTTTATGAACAGACTACTCCTTAATTTTGATTTAATTTAATTTTGTTATTTTATTAAACTAAAATGTTTCATAACTCCCTTAAATTCATGAAAAACATTCTTGAATGTATATATAATATATATATATATTTTGTATATATGGTCTAGACGGTCACTTATATAACTCATCATTTATTTTCGTTCTTCAAAACTTTTTGAACGGGGAATCTTTTCAGGGCTTTGAGCGTGTCAAACTTTAACTATAGTCTGTTAGAGCGCCCGTATCCACTGCCATAAAGAGATTCTAGACTAAACGTTCTTAAAAATACAATGTTTCACTATATATCTATCACTCTCTCTCCATCTCTCTCTCTCTCTCTCTTTTTTTCTCTTCCTTCCTCTCCGCGGTAAACATTTAGGCTGCTCGTAGATAAGTGAGAGCAGCCCTCTTGTGCTATGGAAAAGCGTAGGATAATGACGTAAGAAGGTTATGTTAACCACACACGGTCTATATGACATCCTCAATATTTTTTACACTGGTGTTTGACTAAGCAGCTGGATATTCTCATTTCTGAATATTCCCAGTTCTTTATTTATATATAGATACTTGTATATATGTATATGGATTTATATATGTACCTTTGAAATACCACGTTAACACGTCATTGGTTTTCGGTGCATGTATAAATCATTATGCTGGTCTCACACCAGGTGGGTGATCAAATATAGATAAGTGTGCGGACCCCTCGTCATTCGCGTAAATTAATTTTGTGTACTATGTTTGTGAAACATAGGTTAATGTTTGTCACGAGAACTAATATATCTATTTTACTCTGTAGGATTATGAATATTAGTTGACTTGCATTCTCAAATTATTATTTTCGTGTATATGTTTTTCATAAATTATTGTTAAGTGGTAGACCATTAATCGATAAAAATGGTTGATTAAGCAATCACAAGAGCTCATTCGTCTGCTAGACAGACTAAGTCGACTATTAAACTCAACCCAGATATGTGATTATTTTCTGTGGTCTCATTAAAAGCTGCAAGAAGCAGCCCTTATTATTTTTTTTCCCCTCTCACTGCTCCGGCAGTGAAAATGGAAACACATCTTAAACTCTTCCTCTGTAACCATATTTTGACCGTTCTAGTTCCATCCCTCGCCACATGTATGGGTATGTCTATATATATAGACATATCCCTTAAATAATAAGTTCTACATTTTTTTGATTTTCTTTAATGGTCTCTCTTACACTCCATTTGACTCAATTACCCATAATTCATTCAACAGGAAGTATCAGCTTCCCGGCCACGTGACTTTACCACGTCACTCCTACAGATTCCATTAAATTCCATACTTATCAGTGAATATTAGATTAAATACATTACAATATTATAATATTCTTTATACTATTCTTTGGAAATATTTTAATGATGAATAAGAAGAATTATTTTAAAGTTTTAAAGATATTTGATCATTTTTAACTAAACTTGTAGCTAATTTTTTTTCTTCAAAGTTTGTGTTTTCTTTTCAATTTATTTTGATGTACTTTATCTAACTCTAACTCTTCGCAACGAATATGTTTATTTTAATTTTGTCATTGTTATATTTTAATTTTAAACATTTTAATCATGGTTCTTTCATATATACTGTATCCATGCGATGTCCTGCCATGTATGGTTATAGGTATATGAAGGTATTGGAAGGTTTAAAATTATTATATATATGTATATAGATATATGAATATATGTATTTCTTTATTTGTTTTCCTTTTGTACTGTCACTTTTGTTGTTTGTCTATTTTCAGAACAAAACACAGTATGCCTCACGTTCCAGGCCAATTCGTATTGCGCTGTAAATAGACCTCGGAGGTAAGTGGGGTAAAACCCCACAACTGATTTACATATTAATACGAATCCTGGAATGCATTTGTTTGTTTTTAGTTTAGATGAAGGATAAAAGAATAAATCAGTGAAGAGTCATTCATTTTCACAGTTGTCCTAAGCTCGGTGGAAATGAATGTACCCTTCAGAATAGAACCTCAAATAAATATTTCCATATTTTCTTTTACATTTTCATGTTCCCATTGTGTTTAAATCTGATTTGTTTCTTTTACATGTCACCTCCATTACCCATTTTGTTTCTTTTCCATGTCACCTCCATTCCCCATTGAATGTGACAAGGGGAGAGATTTGTAGATGAATAATTGATTTGATTTGCTGAATATACTTAGATTGAAAACATTTGAAAATTACACAAACAGTTTGTATTTACTCAGGTTGTACTTACTTAATCCATTAACATGATTCCTCCTACCAAAATAAACCCCATATACATGCAATCAGGAAGTATTACATTCGGGAAGTATTTCCTGGGTTTTGGGACCATTCCACTGAGTTTTTCCCTAAATAAAGTAAAATTATTTGTTAGTAGAGATGTGAATGGTTAATCAACTGTTGCTAAAGGCCGCAGGTGGAAGGCTAGACACAGCCCTACTACCAAAAAGTAAAAATACAGGTCAGAAGTGTACCGTTTCATTTTAAATACTTAAAAACTTGTTAAAGTATCTGGACCAGCTCAACACGAGGAGGGGTAATTCTCTTATCTGAATTGTCCAGAATCGTCTTTGATCAGTTACGTAGGTGTCTTGTCAAAGTCCAATTTCAAAAACTTGTCAGACTGGTCAATTTTCCCTCACTCTATCAACCCAAAACGGGCTATGGGTCATTAACAGGTGCTAAAAAAATGGATTAAATCCAAACGTATTAAGAAGATTTGTTTTGGAACGGTACATTAGCTGAGATTTTTGAATTATAATAAAATTATTTGTTAGTGGAGATGTGAATTGTTAATCAGCTGTTGCTGAACGCTGCAGGTGGAGAGCTAGACACGACTCCACTAAACAAAAGGGAAAAACTTTGTCGTATGTGTCTCGAAATCTCATGAAATATAACCCTGTTTTACTTCCTAATTGAATGAATAACCATTATATACAGTCCTTTCAAAGAAGTAAAAACATTTCTAAGTAATATCTGTTAATAACTTATACAACCCCTTACATTTTTTTTAATAATATATATCTATATATTAAATACATAACTAACCATTTATTTTTTCAAAGGCATTAAGCCACTTTGTCACAATGTAAGGTTTGTTAATCTACACTTCGATTTAAAGTATACAGTCCTTACAATACATTTGTACTTCCAATCCATTTGCCCTTTAGGTCATTTGAAATCTCTGTGTCCTTACTTAGTCACTGTAAGATTTGCCTGTCTGTGTCTGGTTTGGTTTGAATAATGTCACAAGGTACAATCAGCTTGCCCTTTGACCCTATCCAAATCATGATAAAGAGGTAGGCTTGATAGAAATGTTTTGATTAATCATAATTTGTCTAATGTCCTAAACCTGCTTTAAATGTCAAATTAATATAAATGCTGCATAAATGTTTTAACATCACGTGAAATACAGCAGAAGGCCATCTGTCCACCCTGGACACACAAGTGTGCAGCCCTGAACTGTACACTGCCTGCCAAGGCGTCGCTTGCACATGCAAGTTGTGTCTATCTCATCCTGAGAAACTGTCTTGTTATGGATTCTTGGAGCCTCCCTATCAAAATTGACTCTTGCCCCGAATCATGGATATGATTCCCAAGACCAGCAGCCTGGGTCCTCTGACGTCATCAAACTGCCGAGAGCTATATGGCAAGATAGCTCTGAAGAACATCCTGCGAGGTCAGACCTGCCCTCTCCCCCCCTCCTTGCGATAAGGAAGCCTAAATCCACCACTTATAATATCTGAATCTCTCTTCCATAATCCAGTTGTAACATTTTTACTTAACCCGAAGGAACGCTATTCGATCCTTATTTTTGGTTCGCCTCCTTATCGCAACTCTGTGCAAACTCAATATAACTGCAATTAATTGTAACTGTAATTAATAACTCATTTTGTAATAATAATTACCTTATTTTAACCTGTCGTTGTGGTCGCTTTTATTATAACTATACCTTTCTAGTCGATCACCTTTTTACTTAATTACACTTTCACAGGGTCCGGGTTTCAGTGATAGCTTGGGCTAATTAGGGCATAATATTGCCATCATTATTCTAAGTTATCAATGCCTATTTTTTACAACACAGATCCTCTATGGGGGTCCCTGGCACTAAATAGAGTGGACAGCTGACTGAAAGGTGTCAATGGGGGAGTGATTAAAGGAGTGGCTAGGCTGAATGAATTATTACCTGGAGCTGAGAGGTGCTCGAAGTGACAATTCTTTAGAAGGGATTATCTCAGTTTGCACTATTATAGATAACCAGATTCAAATGAGCACATCTTCTTCAAATATGTTCCGATTTCAATGAATGATACATGGTAAAATAAATGGTAAATGGTGCATTTATATAGCGCTTCTATCCGAAGCGCTTTACATTGATTGTGCCATTCACATTCATACACCGATGGCGGAGGAAACCATGCAAGGCACCAACCTGCTCATCGGGAGCAATTAGGGGTTCAGCGTCTTGCTCAAGGACACTTCGACACTAACTCTAGGGGAGCGCCCCAGCCCGGGATCGAACTGGGAACCTTGCGGTGGGAACCTTGCGGTTTTCCAGTTCACTCTACCCGGCCACTCTACCCCTGAGCCACTGCCGCCCCTCATACATCATATATTCTGTACTTTAATAATCTGTAAAAAAATAATAATAACACAAATAAAGTCACAAATAAAGATAAGGCCAGTGTACAACAAACCTAATAGTCTGTAGGAACGAAACTCTGAACAGAGACTGGTACAATAACAAATATAGCTGCAAGCAGCAATACGGGGGCCAAGGAATGCTATAGACGGATTTCCGCGCGACGTGCATCACAGGGGCCATATATTGTAGAACGTTTCACGCAAATTTCTCAAATATCCCGGGAGATAAACGGGTGTATATGTTCTTCAAACTACTCAAAATGGCAGAAAATCCAGAAAAGGGCGGAGCTTACTGGTCAAAGTCACAGATGTGTTTCTCATGAGTCAAGGCACATGTGTAAGCACGTTTCATGGCTGTTGGCTAAACGAGGCATGACTTGTGCCTGTTCAAAGTTTGCATTTTCAAACAATTGCTATATTGCTATATTTCCAGATTAATCAAGTGTCAACTTTAATTCTCGAACCGTTGACACACTACACACAAACATGCATGCATCGCATTATGTTTACAATACGAGAACATCAACGTTTCGTTGGATCTCTGAAGTCTGTGATAAAGTGCAGCTTTTGGATCCCATTTCCCACACAGTGTAGTTTCCATCATAGCCTTCCTTCCTTCCTGCACATTATGCACATTAATGAACAATCCATACATTAACACATTAACCGCCAAGAACGTAGTCCTACGGTCCGTTAAATCCAACTGTTAAGCGCCGAGACCGTAGTCCTGCGGTCCGGGTGTTTTTTCCTTTTTTTCGAAAATGTTATTTTTTTCAATTTTCTAGGGGGACCATTTTCAGTGTAACACCACCGAAAGTCGACCGGAAGTGCGATCGCTTTTTTTGTTTCCCGTCGGCCTCCATTCTAAGTCGCACCACTAAAACCATTTTAAAACCAGTGTAGTTTTTCCTCCTTGCATTTCCCATGTTAACATAAACGGTCAGAACTCAAACATGGCGGCTCCGTTTGACACGCGGTCTCGACGAGTACACAAAGGGACATGTGGAGGTTGTTTACAAACAGTCCATCGCGGATTCTAAAGGATTTTAACGGGGCCTATGGCGACTTGAAAAAAACAAAAAACAACAATAAAACCTTGGCAGTGGTGAGTACATTATGAGATTAGCCCTTGGCGGTGGACGTGTCAAGGTGAAATTAATCAGCTAATCATCATGTCATGTAAACCTGCAGGATTTAGCTAGAAGATAATTTCCATCTGTAGTCCCCACATAAAAACACAACAATACAAACAAAACAACAAAACACAGAAGACAACAAATAATTAAGAATACCATACCTAGTTTGAGCCTAAACTAAACAACAACTTCTTAGTAACACGTCAGATACCTAAAACTACAAAATATGTGAGACCTAATTTGAAAATCCAAGAATTATGGTTTGTCTATGTTCACATATTTGAGACATTTTTAACCATTCTTTTAAAGGTACACAGGGTGGGGCTTTCCCTTAGAGTGAATGGGAGGCTATTCCATCGTAGGCTTCCCTTGATGGAGAGGACATTCCGTCCAAAAGTGGTCTGCCTACAATGGATCTCACAGTCCCCTCTGGTGTCTGACCTAGTGACACGTACAGTGGCACTATATATGTACTCTTTATGGGGATCAAAAGTAGAAGCAGAATCACAGGTGCTAATGGCCCCACTGGACATCTCTGGGCCTTGCCTCTCCTTCCATTCATCGCCTGCTTTTTATGAGTGAAGTTATCTTGGCTATTTAAGGTTGCTAAAGCATTCAAGCCCAAAGATCAGTCCTGCAGCTCCCAGTGGAGCGTTTTTTCCCCCTATGTCCGTTCTGCTCCATCATTGTCTCCGCCAGGCCGAAGGCATGGCGAGAGAGTATGTTTTGCACCCCGTCCGTCCGTCCGTGTGTCCTTCTGTCTGTGAGCAGCTAATCTCCGGCACCGTTGGCCCGGTCGCTGCGCAACTGTGCACACACACTCCCTGGATGCCAATTCAGAACCTCTGGCCCAAGTTTTTGACATGGCCCTGTTATAGCGCCACCAGGAGGCCGATTTGTGCAAAACCCATTTTTTGAAATGACTCCTACATATTTTATCCAAACATCACGCAAATCAGTACACAGTATCTCTATAGTCATGTGATCAACACGGATCTGTCTGATTTTCCATATTCCATCCTGATTGGCTAAGGTTGGCTTCCAAAGTTTGCAGGATTGGTCCATTTTTAACTAAATGCCTCAAATCATGAACGCAGCTTGCGCTTTCTGTGAAATTTCACACGCACATTACCACTAGTCCGAGCAAGAAATGGCACTTGAACATTTTCAAATCAGCCTCATGGTGGCGCTATAAAAGGCCAATTTGCATTTTTAACTGTAACTGCACCGATCTGCATGAAACTTTGCACGCATACTCTCTAGAGGCCAAGAAAAAACATCTGCCCTGTATTTTTCACATTAGCCTTTTACAGCGCCACCAGGAGGCCGACTTATGTAAAACACATATTCTGAGATTAAGCCTTCAGATTTTATCCAAATTTCACGCAAATCGGTACACATGATCTCTATAGTCATGTGATCTGTTTGATTTTTCATATTCCATCTTGATTGGCTAACATTGACATCTAAAGTTTGCAGGAGTGGCCCGTTTTCAACAAAATGCCACAAATCATGAACGCAGCGTCCGATTGCGGTGGAACTTTGCACGCACATTCGCACTACGTTGAAGAACAAACGCTACCCTTTTAACATTGCCCTATTATAGCGCCACCAGGAGGCCGACTTTTCTTTTTTATATTACTCCTATAAATGTTGTCCAAACATCATGCAACTCAGTACACATTATATCTATAGTCAAGTGATCAAGATGGTTCCGTCCGATTTTTTTATATTCCAGCCTGATTGGCAAATTCTGAACATTGCTGGCCCACAATAACCTACCTGACCTGGCGGAGACCTGTGCTCCGAGGAGCACTTTTTCTAGTTAGTCCTGCTTTATTCCACTTTGTGTATGCCCAATTTATGCTGCATTGTACGCTAGTGTCTCATGCCTCAAGATAAAATAAATTAAAAGCTTGCGCATTGTTGTGTGAGCATTTATTTTCTTTTAT
Organism: Gymnoscopelus microlampas; assembly: GCF_963454915.1. Classification (NCBI taxonomy): domain Eukaryota; kingdom Metazoa; phylum Chordata; class Actinopteri; order Myctophiformes; family Myctophidae; genus Gymnoscopelus; species Gymnoscopelus microlampas. Next base: position 60,150,449 of record NC_139940.1, read on the forward strand.
CTGGCAATTGTAACCCCTAGTTACGGAACTAGAGAGAAAACAGGTAAGTAGTAGTCAATAGTGTTTATGTCAATCTCTGGGCTAATATCAGAAAACTAGTGTTTTTAAGAGCCAGTGTTGCATATCAATAATGACACAGACAACGATGAACTGAATTGTTGTGGCCACTTATTATTACACACAATAGAAATTACAACAACTGCAGTATATGGAAAATAACAAAGGAAATAATAAAGGCGGCAAAAGATATGAAAACCCTCTGTTCCCAAAGTTTAAGGTTTGTGTTCTTGTTGGGGCCCTTTATCTGAATCCTGACAGTGTTTGGTTCGGTCCTACCACACAATCCGTGAGGGAGGGGGATCACCATCAGTGTCCAGACTCGTGTAGGTTGGTTAGCTCGCCACCCAGTATGAACTGGGAATCTAGATCTGGGGATCGTTGAAGATGGGTATGGAGACTGTGGAGTCTCGCATGCACCTGGGCTCCTCAGTGAGTGGAAGGGAAGCGCTGTCCTCTTCTCCACATGAAGCACTCCAGGGGATGATGATGGTTGGAATCAGAATCACCCAATAATAAAAAACCTGACCTGTAATAGGTCAGACAAGACCCAATAGCTTGTGTTATTCACACACACTGTGTAGATCATGTTTCTAAATCCCCTAAATCCCCATGACATAGCAACAATTAACACTTTTTAACTTGCATTAATTAGCTTAATCATGTTCTTTTTAGTAATCATGTACTTCAATATACATTGAAAACCTGTTAAAGTAAGCGCTTATTTTCTTTCACAAATCTTTCAAGTATTGAACATTCAATGAACTGTTCTTTTTACAAAAATAAAAATACTATGAAATTCTCCTTTAACTTTCACAATGAAATGAGGTAAATTGCATTAAAGTACACTTTAAATATCCACAAAGGTTGTTTTGAGAAGTAACTTGGAGGTATTTATGGCTCAAACGTGCTTAAAATCTCTCCCCTGGCTAGCAACAGGTGAAATATGCACTAAATATTACCTCTTCAATCACTATAACCCAAAATGCTACATGTGTATTTTAAACAGCATGTTCCTTCAGTAACAAACAATACAATAATCACAGTGTTTCAGCATGTAACATGAATACAAAATAAATCCTGCCAACTTGTGGCTATAACACTCTTAACATAACCATCAGCTGAGTTTAAATCAACCAAACAGTTATACATTGTCTCACTCACCGCTGATCAATGAATGAATGGGCACACACTGCAAAATCACCTGGCTGGTCAGTGATTTGCACACCTTGGTCTCACACTGCTCTACAAAGTTTAAATGACACAATATACAAATCAGAAGTTGTCCAACAACATTAGGAATGTGGATGATTTGATTTGGAAGATCATTTTTAGTCTTACCAAGTGGATTGCAAAAGATTGTCTCTGTGTCTTTCTAAACAACAGCACATGAAGAACGGGGGGTTACATCCGATGTAACCCGGGTTCTCTGAGTGGAGAGACTGGCTTTCCACTACATATTATTCAATATGTACGGGAACTGACCCCCTGGGGCAGTGCTCGTGGATACTCTTTAAGACACATCACTCATGGTGGCCCTGCCCTGATCTGTGATCAGTGGGGTATTTAAGCCCCACCCAGGCAGTGCCACTTCGATTAACTTTGATTGACACGAATTTCGGAGCGGCTCAAGCGTGGAGAGCCAGTCTCTCCACTCAGAGAACCCGGGTTACATCGGATGTAACCCCCCGTTCTCTATCGTGGTCGAGACTGGCTCTCCACTACATATTATTCAATATGTAAGGTAACACTCTAAGACACACCGCGAGGAAATAAGCAGACCCAGCTGCCCCCGCGGCAGCCCGAAGCAGTTTAAGCCCGAAGTATCAGAGCCCAAGGCGTGCTCCAAAATCCTGTCATCCAACAAAGTATGTAATACTCGTGGCCTAGGCGCAAGCCGCTACCTAGGCCCAGCTGGCGTAAGGCCAATCAACTGATTAGCCACCTAGCTAGCCCGCAAGGCGCAGGGCTAGCTTCCCATGCATGACATCACTCCGAGCCCGGGCCCGTCCTGCGGGAGCCGGGGTCTCGGAGGCACGGTGAGTATGACCTGCTCTACTGCCTGGAGCCCAGCACTTTCTCCGTGGATGGGGTGCTGGCTGCCACGTTCATGCAGTAGAACCTGGTGAATGTGGAGGGCGCCGCCCAAGAGGCCGCCGTACAGATCTCGGACAAAGGGGCACCTCGCCAGAGCCGATGCTAGGTAGCAAGGCCCTGTGTCGAGTGTGCCCGTACTCCCGTCGTTGGACTGGCTTGATTGCCTGTCTGTACGCCTCCTGGGTTGTTTCCACCAGAGCCTAGCCTTAGGTAGGTACGGTAGGTAAAGAGGGGGAGCCATAGCCTGAGCTTGGCTCTCACCGCTCTGCCGCCCTCGGACGTTTAGTCTGTTGGGCTGGAGTAGAAGCGGCAACCCACCATATATGTTGCGCTCCACTCGTCCCTGACAGTACGGATGTGCTCCGCTGGAATCACCGAACCCGGTTCTCCAGCAAACTACGCCACAGCGCGTGTAAACCGACCCAGTCGGCGATACGCTGTATAGTGTGCAATGACTGATTCAGGGGACCCCTGGCAGACCCAGCACGTTCTGTCTTGCGTCGCTGAGACCAGATCCACAGACAGAACTCCGCCACGGACGCGTAGACCGACCCAATCGGTGATACGCCGCATAGCGGACTATAATGGCCGCCCAGGTTGTGCTCAACAGACCACCAGACCGCCCGCCAAGTGTTTCCACTGACGGGACTCCGCCACGGACGCGTAAACCGACCCAATCGGTAATACGCCGTAAGCGGGCTATAATGACTGTCCACACCAGTGGTGGGAAAGTACTCTATTACTTACATCCACGAGCCTCCTTAGCTCGTTGTAGCCGGGCACTGGCCTCTTGGCCCAACATGGCCGATGGCTCAATAGGCCGCTTCATCGGACAAGCTCGGTCCCCCTGCCACAGCTTGGACTAGGACCGCCACCGATGGCGCCTCACCGACCGGAGAGCAGCCATACCCTGCCTGTTCCTCAAACAGCCTGGGGAGCCTGCAAGCCAGTTGCTGCAGCTCCTCAATAAAGGTAAGGGCTATTCTGGTCACGCAAGCGGTGACGGAATAGCCTCTGTGTTGGCTAGCTGCATCCGGATAGCCATGGCTCTGTGCATTCTCGGGATGAGCAAGGAGCTTACTCCGTGGCTTCACACCGATGACGGATTCCACCACGTAGAATTACACCTAGGTGTGTAGACGGCCCCGTCGTGCAACACCATATATGGTGCGCTCCGCTCGCCCCTGACAGCACGGATGCACTCTGCTGGTATCACCACACCCGGTTCTCCAGCAAACCACGCCACAGCCGCGTAGACCGGCCCAGTCGGCTATACGCTGTGTAGTGTGCGATGACTGATTCAGGGGACCCCTGGCAGACCCAGCCCGTTCTGTCTTGCGACACTGAGACCAGATCCACAGACAGAACTCCGCCCCGGACACGTAAACCGACCCAATCGGTAATACGCCGTAAAGCGGGCTCTAATGGCAGCGGGTATAACACTGTTCAACTGACTACCAGCGCGCCCCGCCCAGTGTCTCCACTGACGGGACTCCGCCATGGACGCGCAAACCGACCCAATCGGTGATACGCCGTATAGCGGGCTATAATGGCCGCCCAGTTTGTGTTCGACAGACCAGCACGTCCTGTCTGTGTCACTGCAGATCGACAGACAGAACTACACCACGGTCGTGTGAACTGACCTCGTCAGCGACACGCCGTATAGTGCTTTATCACACTGTGCTGACACTACCACCTTTTGAGAGCCCATGGCCTCTGAAAAGGTCTCATGTTCAGTCCGCCAAGCTGAATCAGGCTCACGGCCGAGGCCATGAGTCCGGCAGCCTGCATGCAAGTCCTGTACGTGCAGCTTGAAAACCATCAAGTACCTGTTCAGGCCTTTGAGGTTCAGAATAGGTCTTACGCCCCCCCCCTTCTTTTTCACCAGGAAATATTCCGAGTAGAAACCGAGCCGGTTCTGATCCAGAGATAGTTCTCTGATAGCCCCCTTGCTCAAAAGAGCTGATACCTCGTCCCGCAGCGTGATGGCCGCCTGGCCTGACGCTCGGGAGAACACTACCGTAGTGGACAGTGGAGGTGAGCTCTTGACTTGTAATCCGTATCCTTTTTGCATGGTGCGTAACACCCAAGGATATGGATTGCAGCTTTCCATCTGGAAAGACAGCGAGTGAGAGGATTCGTGGGGAAGGTGGGGGCTGCTGACGTCATCTGCCCTGTCGGGTTCTGATCGTACGCTGGCGAGGGAAGCCCGTGACGTCCGTGACGCAAACGGGGATTCCCACTGACCGTCGACATCCGCCCTGTAACCTCGCCTGCTGGCGTTAGCTGGGCTAATGTCGCTTTCGTCACCGAGCGAGCGCCTGTTCCCATGGGAACGCGAGGCCTCGCCGCTCTGAGTGCCGGATGCAGCTGCCCTAAGGCAGCACAGCATACATTTATCAAGGCCGTCCTCCACGGGCATTTTTATCCCACAGCCCAGACAGTTGTGGGGCGCTGGGCTGGCCATGTTTGCTATATTATTTAGCTATGTATGCCAATCTATACCTAAATTGTATATATAAAAGGTATAAATTCGTAGACGTATGTATTTGTATATCTATGTACTATACTATACCCAATACTCGAATATTGTATACTCATATACTAAATATTCGTCCGTCTATATATTTGTATATTAAATACACTTAATCTCTATAAGTGTATGGGCAGAGCCAAGTGTCTCTTTATCTGTTTTTCACTTAATTATTTATTCCCAAAGTCAGTGATTTGCAACAGTGACTTTGCAGCAGTTTGTCAGTGGGCCGCCAGGAGATAACTCCTGACCTAGTGCTACACTGCCCTCTTGTGACCTGTGGGGCACAGTGCAGCCCTTCTCTAGGGAGCCCAGGCCCCTCCCCCCACGCTGACGCCCAGCGTCAACGCGGAAGTAGGTACACGCTGCACGCTGCAAACTTTGTATGTTTGTAATAGATTACTTGGCTCCGCCGATGGCTTTCTCGGCCGCGGCGGCAATGATAGCCGGTAGTAGATGGCCCGGAGGTCCGCCGACTGGGTCAGCCTCACTCGGGTTCCACCTCGGTACCGCGCCCAACCCAACAACCGCCCTGGTCCGCCCCCCGACTGGGTCAGGCTCGGAACCAGGCTGCAGCCGCGGCGGCTTTTTTTTTTCTTTTTTTCTTCTCTGACGATGTCGGCGATCCAAGCGTTCGGCCGACAGACGGCTTCACAGACTTGGTCGCTCGAGCAGAACAGCTGCCGCCCTGATCCGCCCTCTGACTGGGTCAGACTCGGAACCAGGGTGCACGCCGCGCGCCAGGAATAAAAGGAATATACTTGTGTTGGTGTAAATATGGCAGCAAAGCGTCCCGAGAGGAGCCTCACAAGACCTGCTCTCTACCTAAAGTAAGTGGACCACACCGCCAAACACCCGTTCTGTATACTGTATGTCTTAAGCTGAGTCCACTAAGCGTCTGCTCTCGTGGAAATCAAAGAGTCGAAGTGGCACTGCCTGGGTGGGGCTTAAATACCCCACTGATCACAGATCAGGGCAGGGCCACCACAGTATCCACGAGCACTGCCCCAGGGGGTCAGTTCCCGTACATATTGAATAATATGTAGTGGAGAGCCAGTCTCGACCACGATAGAGAACCACCATGTTTTTCTGAACAGGAAAAGGAAGTTCTCTGCTTATATAGTAACAGGAAGTACAACTAGTGGGCTGGTCATAAATGGCTCACAGGCTCACTGATTGGCCACTTGGGGAGGCAATCAACAGGTAGAGCCAGGTAGTTTTAACCTTTTGCAGAAACCTGTAAGGCACCTTGTTGTTTGTTTGGCAACGTTTTTTTCCTTTCATGTATATAGCTTGTTTTGCATTTTAAACAGACTTGTAGATCAACATTTTAGGTATACTTGTATAACTTAAATGTAAGTATTTCAAAAGGCATTTTTAACTGTTTTTAGCACTTTATAAATCCACTGAAATTAATTTATTTAATCCCATGAATTATTATTAAATTCAGGCAGGGTCATTTCAAGCCTGGGTTACACAATGATCTTCGGCAATGATCTTCGGATGGCCCATCCCAATTGTAGCCACTAGAGGCGAAACGGTACACAAATCCTAGAGAAAAATAATCTCCTAAGTGGGCTCCAAATCGTGCGAACATCCTATATTTAATGCTGCTAGATCCTGCGAGAGTGTGTTGCTGGAATAGAGAAAGGTTAATAATAAAGGAATTTGGGAATCTTGGGAATATTGTGTGACTTGTGACGATCGGGTCCAATATTCAGATCAGTGACCATGGAGCTAATGAATGATTCAGAAGTTGTGTTCACGTTCACTCTATGATTGGAAATAATAGACCTGCTTCCGCTCTCCTAAAAAAGGCCTCCACCTACTTCACGCAGATACGGGAAGTAAACCGGCGATGGCAGGTCTTGCCATTTGTTTCTTGGTCTTCGCTCAGCACCTGCCTAATTTTGGGTTTGTACATGTAATTCCTCTTTTTTATTTTCCCCAATTTGCACACATACAATGAGAACAGTTCATATCTGATGGCTCTATGTAAAGGAATACCCCCCCCCCCCCCCACCAAAAAAAAAAGAATAAATACATTCATAAATATGAACATGTTCAGCAGCAGAGATACACACTTGTTTGTGTGATCCTGAGACATAAAGGCCCCACATTTCAACAATTGAATGTATCTTGATCCACTACGTATATACAGTAGTAAACCTCTAATGTTATTTGGATGACGTAGGATCACATTAGACCTGGACTGATTACTACTACAATTTCCCCTGGATCACTGGACTATTGATATTGAAATCTTATCTTTTACTTCATAATATTGCAATAACCTTCAAAATAGTAAAGAAATAATGAAACAAATATGTATTGATTCACCACAAAGACACATAAAACAATCCTCACTAGAGTCTTCAATACTGACCAACACAATATAATTATTTCCATTGCTGAATGTTCCTGCAAATCATGCAGATATACATTGTATAGCCTACTTGGGAAAGGACAATTTGGAGTAATGAGGTTTACACAAGGTTAGAAGGTATGTTGATGTGTGGTGTTAGTGAAATGAACCCATTATGAACCCATGCATGTTGGGAAATAGAGGCAGGTTTCCACACTGTTAGCTCTTGCTTGATTTGTACCAATTAAAAAACATAGAAAATAAGCAGTTAGTGAGTTAAGAACATTTCTTTGGCCTAAACCTCTTTTCTCCGCTTATGTTTTAACCCATTTAGACCTGTTGTAACCTATACGTTGTTATGCCTTTCAATCCGGGAGCCACCTCTGTGTCTCATTAGATGTTGCTATACATACTGTATAGCAGCATAATTATTTATTTAGTTTTTGAGTAAGAATTTGAACGTTTTCAGTTTTAGAAGGCGTTTTTAGAATCGGCCTCGGGTCTTTTTGGATGAGCACAAACTGTTTTGTTTGATTAATTGATTACTGCAAATGATTACCAGAAGAAGAAAACAAACCTTTACAGGAATACTGTGTTTATTCAGTAAAAACAATCAATGTTGGTCACTGCAAATGATTACCAGAAGAAGAAAACAAACCTTTACAGGAATACTGTGTTTATTCAGTAAAATAATCAATGTTAACATTATAAGGCACATTATAATGAAAGTTGTGAAACCTCTGTGATTGCACTGAAGTGTGTGTGATTGCACTGAAGTGTGTGTGTGTGTGTGTGTGTGTGTGTGTGTGTGTGTGTGTGTGTGTGTGTGTGTGTGTGTGTGAGGACGTGTAATCTCAGTGAGTGAGTGAGTTGTGGAAGTAGCAGTCTCAGAACATGCTAGTCTACAGTGATGTCTTGCAGAGATACAGCGAGCTGAGAAAACATTTCTCTGATCTGTGACGTTTTAACACCTATCCCATCATGCATTGTTGAAAGGTGGGGGTCTTTGAGTTAACACCTCACAGTTTTAAAATAAATGGCAAAACTTAGCAAATCTACAAGCTAGTGGCTAGTACCTAAATATGTTACCACTGTCCCATCTATCCAGCCTGGAGCAGTTATTAATAGTTATTACAAAGTTGACACTAAAGTTCTTATCCTTTTTTAAAAAGGAAATTATAAGTCGCTGCGACCGTGCCAACGGCGACATACTGGTGTGTTGCCATGTCTACTTATTATAAGCGTATGAAGAAGGTAGTGCACGCACATCCGTTAAGTCCAGGTGCTTAGACAAACAAAGCATAATGATGAATAATGATGTAGGCCTGTTCAGGCCTTCATCAGGACACATATCATATATGTCCTGATGAAGGCCTGAACAGGCCGAAACGTTGACCAGCAATAAAACTCTGGAGCTTTTTGCAACCGCCAGTGTGCAGACTTTATTCTTTTACTTATTATAAGCGACCTCGTTTTCTAGAGCGGCTATTTCCAAATCGTCTATTTTCAAATAGCCGCTGCATATAGGTTCAAAGTGCTCATGTGGCCTAATAGTCACTTAATTCTTTTGGGCTTGTTTTCAATCACCTGGTTGCTTATTTTTCTCTCTCTCGAAAAATCTGGCATTAGCTAATTATTCACACCACCGAACAAGAAAAATGTGGAAACCCTCCCCTTTTCCAAAACCAGCGAAAAAGCCGCTATATTATGTTGCTATAAAATTAAGTCATTAGTATTTTATCATCATAACACCATAGCGTGGTCCAAACATTCACACTTTACAATACAATTAAAACATAATACAATGTACTTCTACCATTGCATAGTTAAAAACAAACAACAACAAAAAATGATTGAAGATTTTGATCTTCACATTGATAACTAATCGAGTGCGGACATTTCCGTGTTTGGCTAAAAACAGTGGGTAAGTAATGAAAATGAAGTAACTAGCCATATTTGGCTAACTCCAGGTGTTTCGCTAACTCCAGGTCATATTTACATGCCGAGTTAAGCTCTGACATTTAAAGGGATATTTCACTTTCAAAAAAACTTTGGGTCATTTTATCATCTACTCAGGCTTTTGTGAACCCCCCAGACCGTTTTTAAGTTGCTTGATTCAGTATTTAGATATTTGATATTCATTTTATCAGACACGCCCCCTTCCTATACAAACGAATTATAACTTCAAACTCCATTTTTAACATGTTAGATTTATCGAAAACACCCGTCCTTGGTTCTGGTGACTCACCCTGCCCTCCGAATACGCGAGGGGGCCGTGTTTTTTCGATTACTTTTCTCATTACTTAATGAACTGGAGGCGTGTCCACATAAAAACATTTTTTTTAACAATTTCTGTACACTTTTTTTTTTGAAAAAAATCCTTACATAATAATAATACCTTATGATCAGGTTTTAGGGTTGAAAAATATCATGGCACTCCATCTTTAAAAATACATGAAAAAAGTTTTTTTTTTTTTTTTTTGGGCGGGGGGGGGGGGGGGGGGGGGGGGCCTGGAGGCCGTTAGTGTTTCCAAGTTTTATTTTCACCTATTACTAATTTGAAGATAAGGGTCTATCGAACAATTTTGGTCCGAGTGTCAAGAAACCAGATTGAAATTGTATAGGTTATGTATGCCCAGCTCAAAAATGGCAATGCCTCAAAATGGACCATTTAAAAATGGCAGTCACCACCGGGCTGAAATATATTAAAAACAAATACATTCAAAAATAATAATAAGCTATTAAGCTGTGGCGGACCAGGGGTGGAGTTATGACATTTTTCTACTGTACCATTCATCCTAAGATATCATAACATCATAGAAAAGGTAATAAAACTTTAGTTCAAAATTCTCCTTTAAGTACAATTCTGAGGTACTTCTACTTTACTGCAGTATTTCCAATTGTCTATACTTTTACTCCACAACAATTATTTGACATTTTTAGTTACTAGTTACTTTGCATACATTAACCACTTTAGCCCTATTTTATACCTATAGGCTATTTGAAAATAGCAGATCTACAAGCTGCGATGCGACGCGTTCTGAGCTTGTAGATCTGCTATTCTCAAACATTTTAGTACTTTTACTTTTGGTACTTTAAGTACATTTTGATACCAATACTTTAGTACTTTTACTCAAGTAAATGTTGAATTCCGGACTTACTGTATAACTAGAATCTCCGCAATCGGCGACGACACAAGTCACGGGTCGCGGCCACCAGGACGCGAGGAATACGCTGGGAGGTATACCGTCGGAGGCCGTGCGACGTACGATTCGAATTTGGTGCCGGTCGGATCCTGCATTCGTGATACATGGCGTTTCGATTTTAAGAAATAGTCCCCACCCATTAAAGACATAGGCCCCTCCCACAAATGTAACTGGCCAATTATATTGTCACATCACTCCTGAGATCACTTGTATTTCATTTCAAGAGGATTGGTCCCCCCCCAAAAAAATGTTTTTACATCAAACGGTTACATTTTGCACATTTGTGGTGCCCCCTATGGATTGATTGATTGATTGAATACTTTATTTAGAAGTTCGCAGAGAAAAAGCAAATGGAAGTATCGTTTACAATACAAGGTCAACTAAAATGGATTGCCCAGGAAAGCCGCAATAATGGCTTGTTTCAAATGGGATCCTCACATACTCAATTCATGGAGACATTAAAAGACAGACAGATATACGCTACTATGAAGAACATCATAGGACATTGTAAAGGTAAGAAAAACTAAAAACAAAGAAATACAGTAAACAGGGGGGGGGGGGGGGCTAGGTTATGACTTGACTTGACTTGAGTTGAGGAAGCGCTCAGTTCTGAACTCTCCAAAATCCGTACTTGGCTTACCGATAGCAAACTGTCACTACACCTTGGGAAAACTGATTCCATTCTCTTTGGGACCAAACATTCCCTCAGTAAGATGAATGTAAATGATTTCAAGGTCAAAGTCGACGACACAATCATCTCTAGCAAAGAAGAGATTACCTAATTGGGATGTATTCTTGACAAATACCTGACAGGTGAAAGCATGGCTACAAAGGTGGTCAAAAGAGTAAACCAGAGAACCAGATTTATGGGCAGGGTCTCCCCTTTTGTCAACAAGAATGCCCTCAGGACCCTCTCAGGGGCCCTGATTCAGCCCCTTTTTTATTATGCTTGCACCTGTTGGTACTCCAACACCTCAGTGTCACTGAAGACTAAGCTTCAAACATTCCAAAACAAACTGATTCGACTACTTCTCGGACTGAGGTCCATGACCCACCTCTCTCCCACTTATTTTGCCAGCCTAGGCTGGCTCAGGGTAGAAGACAGGGTTAAACAACAAAAAATGGGATTGGTCTTCAAAATTGTGAATTCAAATTTGCCTGAAATCCCCCCTATACCCGCATATCTGTCTAACTACCTCCAAAAGGTTAGTGACACCCACAGTCACGAAACTAGAGGGAGCGTTAACAGCGATCTGGTACCACCCACCCATAAAACAAACATGGGCAAATTCTCCTTCTACAGCACTGCCACCACGGTTAGTGAGTCAAAACCCCATCCCTCAAAAAATGCAGTTCGCTGGGCTCATTTAAAACGGCCTTAAAAACTGGACTCATGGTGGCATAGTACCATTTTCCCGTTAGACAGATGACCCCCCCCCCCCCCCATTTTTTGTACATATAGCATTATTTTTATCACACACATTCATCGGTGTATGAATGTGTGTGACACATTATTTTACCTGGGATTTACGTTCTGATAGTTCTACTTGAATGTTGATATGAAATAGTAATCCTGCTATAATGTTTCAGTAGCGTGAGCGTGAACAAAAAGGAGCAATAAAAGGCACTCGTCTGCGGGTGTCTAGGATAATTATACCAAGGATTAGTCAGTGACGTCACTGTTATGTGACATGGTACAGGTTGAGGACATTGATAATGAACAAAATTGATTAAAAATAAATAAAAAAAAACTCACGTTATTCGTATAAATAAAAAATGGGACTGGGTTGAAATCGTAACACATTATCTCTGGAGCCATGTGATCAAGATGTATCCACCGTGGTGCATCCGGCTTTGTCGAGCGTCTACACAAACACAATTGGCCCGTGTTCAGGGGATGGAAGCCGGGGCGGGGAGGGTGATAATGGTCATTGCGTGTATTCCTACGGGCTGGAGGGCACCTGTCAGCGGGGAGTGTTGGGCGGGAGGAGTAGGACGAAGGCTCTACATCCTCCTGGTGGGGGCTCCTCACTGGCAGTTGAGTCAGTAGGATACATCAGCAGTGACAACACTGAAATGTGTGTGGGGAGGAATTAATTGGCATAACGACTACATTGGCTACTCTAAATGTATTTATTTTTAATAATCAGAATGTTCTCATACCATTTCGATTGGCTATGACTGACTTCCAAATTTGCTGGCCTTGGGTAGGCAACCCGGCCTGGTGAAGACCCGTGCTCTGAGGAGGGCACTTTTCTAACTTTTACTTTATTTAAGTCTCTTTTTAGAATGATGATCTCTGCTCTGCCTCTTTGAATGAACATTGAACATTTAATTACAGTAATTTGTGTCTGATTAGCTGTTTTATTTTTGGTTTATTATAGATATTGATCATTGGTTATGCATTATTATCCAAAAATATATAAAATATATGTGTTGAAACATTGCAGTCCCTCAGCCAATCATCATGGTCCACTGAGTCATATAAGCCTCAGTGTGCTGGACAGACTGAAACACACTTGGGTGGGTAGATTATTGAGCAAATATTTTCTCTGTAAAGTCCACAGTTCCCACAGCTCATTTTAGCGTTTTGACGTTTTAACGTGCAGAAATGCGTGTGATAACGCAAAGCTGCCTCCTCTTCTTATGGATCCATACTCTGAACTCAGTCAGTGCTCAAGGTAAGACTGTTCTCATTTATTTATTTTATTTTACAATTATTTCTTTGTACATTATTACATGTATTTAACAGGTTTATTTTTGTTTTTAACACATGAAAATATGTGAACTTGGTACACAATATGATTCCTATTTCTCTTTTTATTGTTCAGATTGTAAAGTTCAAGACTTTGTAAACAGCAACTACAATTATGATTCAAATTTGGACATAAATAGTCTGGACCCCTCATATGCTTCTGGAAGCAAGATACCAGTGGGTTGTAAGGTTGGCTATGTTGGGTACATCCACTTAATATGTTTGGAAAATGTCTGGCAAACTGAAGGTCCTAAATGTAAACGTAAGTTACCATTAATTAGAATCTAAAAAAGGATTATGAATAATAACTTGCTGTTTCATCTGTTCATTTTGTCAAATGAAAAATAATTACATTTAGGATCAGCTGTGACAACGAGTCATGTTCTGCTGTAATTGTATTGTGAATTTCCACTTCTCTTCATTGCTGGATGTTAGGTGAATAAGCAAATTCAAGTCCCAATACACTAACAGATCTATAGCTATTTTTACTTACGGTACTAAATGAACATTGGCTCATATTTGCTTCAGCTCTAACCAAAACTGATGTTTTCAAAATCAAAATTCAACAGGGAGCAGGTCAACTTGTTGTCTACATAGTAATGTCTGAATCTGTATTTTACTCTCCTCTACTACAGTAGATGCTTTTACTGGATGTGACAAAGTAGCCTATAGCTCGTGAGTCAGGTGTAGTCTTGTACACAGTTGAAACTAAAATTGTAACTGAAAGCAGATATTGTAAATACATAGGCAACAACATACAGACTAAGAGATTAAGGGGGACAGACCCCCACTTAGAAACACCCCCACTTAGAAACACCCCCACTTAGAAGAACCCCCACTTAGAAACACCCCCACTTAGAAACATCCCCACTTAGAAACATCCCCACTTAGAAAAACAAACCCCCCCATCATCCTATTTTATTATTGTCTCCGCCAGGCCGAAAGGCATGGCAAGAGAGTATGTTTTTTAATATATATTATTATTATTAATTATTATTATTACCCTTATTATCATTATTAATATTATTATTATTATTACCCTTATTATTATTACCCTTATAGGTTTTTGTGTTCACCATCCATAGCGGCTATGGCCGGTGAACAGTCCAAATTTCCAGGCCCCACTGTGCGGCCTGTGGGGCCGTGAAAATTCAGGGGGCGGACTCTAAATGTCCTGTGGGCCCCCCTCTGCGCGTGAACACCACTTGTTCGACCATCGGTTTTACGGATTACCCACACGGATGTTTTTCCCTTTGTTTACATTTTAGGGTCCTATCTTGCAGTTCAATCATAATTCCACAGGGTGCCAGGCTATGAGCCACAACTATTAGAAGTGAACAGTGTACACCTCCCACACTATACTATGGGAAACAGCCTACTATTAGAACTATGGGCTGTGTACATTGTGTACACCTCCCATACTATGCTATGGTAAATGGCGTTTACCATCGTGTGACCTCCCGGGACGCTGTTTATCGCCAATTCCCGCCTAGTCCAGCCTGTTCCATGCTAGTATGACCTACACCACCCTCCCCATGTCTGTTCTCCCAACAGGCTGGACTATACTAGTCTTGGGTGCACTGTACTGTACTGTACTGTACTGTACTGTACTGTACTGTACTGTACTGTACTGTACTGTACTGTACTGTACTGTACTAGACTCTACTGGTCTCTAATAGGCTGTTTTAAGCTCTAGTAGGCTTTGCTAAGCTTTGCTGGGCTCTATGAGGCTATAAAAGACAGTACTTTACTGTGGCTCATGCAAAACTATGGCTCGTGAACACAAGCTATGGCTTGTGTACACAGTGGTTACTCCCTATGGTCTGAGTATCTACAGGGCTGACAAGGGACTAGTAAAGTCTAATAGAGAGTATTAGAGTCTGCTAAAGCCTAGTGCACTCTAGTCTAGCCTAGTCCAGCCTGTTCCATGCTAGTATGACCTATACCACCCTCCCCATGTCTGTTCTCCCAACAGGCTGGACTTTACTAGTCTCGGGTGCACTGTACTGTACTGTACTGTACTGTACTGTACTGTACTGTACTAGACTCTACTGGTCTCTAATAGGCTGTTTTAAGCTCTAGTAGGCTTTGCTAGGCTTTGCTGGGCTCTATGAGGGTATAAAAGATAGTACTTTACTGTGGCTCATGCAAAACTATGGCTCGTGAACACACAAGCTATGGCCCGTGTTGTCATGGTTGGGCTAAGATATGGCCTTGTCATTCCGCGGCCTTTGTTGACCCCGCGGCAGCTGGGTGACCTTGCCAAGCAACGCGCTCTGCTGAAGGAGAGGAACAAGCGCGGGGGGCGGCAACGTCGGCGTTGGATGGCCAATCAACTCACTGTTGCTGTGGACACTAGCTCTGCTCCTTGATGCCAGCAGTCACACCACAGCCACAACTTCCTCATACGCAATGACTTGCTACAAACTGTACTTTTTGCTCACGTGACCAACTTGCCCTGTCAACAGCTGAAATGCTTTAACTGGTAGAAGGAAAAACCATATTAGGTTTTTCCTATTGAAATAATCTAATCGGCACCATATAAGGTTTAGGTACTGAAATGATCTAATCCGGAGGGAGGCGATCCCATATTTGGTGTGTCGGATGGAGCCAAAATTGTATAAATACTGCTGTATATCTCTGTTCTGGGGGGGTTTGGTAGAGAAGCTTGTGTGAGGTGTTACTTGTTTGTGCCTTTTACTGGGCGACGGACATAGCCTTGCGCGGAACTTCTCCCATTTGTAGCTCTCTCTGATTAGTTCCTTTTGGCGGCCACACTGCAACGAGGTTGCGGGGAGCGATAGTGAATTCTGCTGTATTCGACTGGGACCTTGGCATTGCCCATAATCTGGTTGAATAAACAGAGAATTTTGTCAGCTCCTAGCATTACCGATTGCTTGGACGCCTAATCTTAGGTAGCCTTTAGTTCGCAGGAATTGAGGAATATTATCCAGATTTAACATTCAAACAAGAATTCATGGCATTGCCCGTATCTTGGTTGAATTAAGTTGAATTTGGGGATATTTTTCTGCCTGTGCCAGGCACCTTAGATTTAGGAAATGAGGAGATAGAGCTTAGGGGTCTGTTGTCTGTCTTATCAGAAATTCTGCCTTTTCATATATATATTTGTATTTTTGCTAAAAGCCTGTATTAGCTTGAGTGTTAAATAAAAACCCTTTTCTATGAGAGAAGTTTTAAGAGGATTTCTTCATACGAGCCGTTTGATCTTATCAGCGGACACTTGGGTGAGTGACAAAATATGCAACAGAGGTTACTATAAATAGAAATAGGCATTTTAGAGTGTGTTCTCAGTGCAGAGAGGTTAATAGTTTCACAGCTACATTTGGTCTGAAGACTTCTCGGCGCGGGGCACGCGCTATCTGGGGTGCAACGGCACTGCTACACTTATTAGGTTTAAATTCATAGGGTTTATAGGTTTTGCTGAAACTATCGAGGGTAGTAGAAATTAGGAGTGTTTTAATTTCTTCTATTTTCGTCAGGCCATTACAGTGTACACAGTGGTTACTCCCTATGGTCTGAGTATCTATAGGGCTGACAAGGGACTAGTAAAGTCTAATAGAGAGTATTAGAGTCTGCTAAAGCCTAGTGCACTCTAGTCTAGCCTAGTCCAGCCTGTTCCATGCTAGTATGACCTATACCACCCTCCCCATGTCTGTTCTCCCAACAGACTGGACTATACTAGTCTTGGGTGCACTGTACTGTACTGTACTGTACTAGACTCTACTGGTCTCTAATAGGCTGTTTTAAGCTCTAGTAGGCTTTGCTATGCTTTGCTGGGCTCTATGAGGGTATAAAAGACAGTACTTTACTGTGGCTCATGCAAAACTATGGCTCGTGAACACACAAGCTATGGCCCGTGTACACAGTGGTTACTCCCTATGGTCTGAGTATCTATAGGGCTGACAAGGGACTAGTAAAGTCTAATAGAGAGTATTAGAGTCTGCTAAAGCCTAGTGCACTCTAGTCTAGCCTAGTCCAGCCTGTTCCATGCTAGTATGACCTATACCACCCTCCCCATGTCTGTTCTCCCAACAGGCTGGACTTTACTAGTCTCGGGTGCACTGTACTGTACTGTACTGTACTGTACTCTACTGTACTGTACTAGACTCTACTGGTCTCTAATAGGCTGTTTTAAGCTCTAGTAGGCTTTGCTGGGCTCTATGAGGCTATAAAAGACAGTACTTTACTGTGGCTCATGCAAAACTATGGCTCGTGAACACACAAGCTATGGCCCGTGTACACAGTGGTTACTCCCTATGGTCTGAGTATCTACAGGGCTGAAAAGGGACTAGTAAAGTCTAATAGAGAGTATTA
The DNA here is from genome assembly GCF_963454915.1 of Gymnoscopelus microlampas. Classification (NCBI taxonomy): domain Eukaryota; kingdom Metazoa; phylum Chordata; class Actinopteri; order Myctophiformes; family Myctophidae; genus Gymnoscopelus; species Gymnoscopelus microlampas. The sequence continues at coordinate 60,167,797 of NC_139940.1, forward strand.
GAGTCTGCTAAAGCCTAGTGCACTCTAGTCTAGCCTAGTCCAGCCTGTTCCATGCTAGTATGACCTATACCACCCTCCCCATGTCTGTTCTCCCAACAGGCTGGACTTTACTAGTCTCGGGTGTACTGTACTGTACTGTACTGTACTGTACTGTACTGTACTGTACTGTACTGTACTGTACTAGACTCTACTGGTCTCTAATAGGCTGTTTTAAGCTCTAGTAGGCTTTGCTAGGCTTTGCTGGGCTCTATGAGGGTATAAAAGACAGTACTTTACTGTGGCTCATGCAAAACTATGGCTCGTGAACACACAAGCTATGGCCCGTGTACACAGTGGTTACTCCCTATGGTCTGAGTATCTATAGGGCTGACAAGGGACTAGTAAAGTCTAATAGAGAGTATTAGAGTCTGCTAAAGCCTAGTGCACTCTAGTCTAGCCTAGTCCAGCCTGTTCCATGCTAGTATGACCTATACCACCCTCCCCATGTCTGTTCTCCCAACAGGCTGGACTTTACTAGTCTCGGGTGCACTGTACTGTACTGTACTGTACTGTACTGTACTGTACTGTACTAGACTCTACTGGTCTCTAAAAGGCTGTTTTAAGCTCTAGTAGGCTTTGCTAGGCTTTGCTGGGCTCTATGAGGGTATAAAAGATAGTACTTTACTGTGGCTCATGCAAAACTATGGCTCGTGAACACACAAGCTATGGCCCGTGTACACAGTGGTTACTCCCTATGGTCTGAGTATCTACAGGGCTGACAAGGGACTAGTAAAGTCTAATAGAGAGTATTAGAGTCTGCTGAAGCCTAGTGCACTCTAGTCTAGCCTAGTCCAGCCTGTTCCATGCTAGTATGACCTATACCACCCTCCCCATGTCTGTTCTCCCAACAGGCTGGACTTTACTAGTCTCGGGTGCTTACTGTACTGTACTGTACTGTACTGTACTGTACTAGACTCTACTGGTCTCTAATAGGCTGTTTTAAGCTCTAGTAGGCTTTGCTAGGCTTTGCTGGGCTCTATGAGGGTATAAAAGATAGTACTTTACTGTGGCTCATGCAAAACTATGGCTCGTGAACACACAAGCTATGGCCCGTGTACACAGTGGTTACTCACTATGGTCTGAGTATCTATAGGGCTGACAAGGGACTAGTAAAGTCTAATAGAGAGTATTAGAGTCTGCTAAAGCCTAGTGCACTCTAGTCTAGCCTAGTCCAGCCTGTTCCATGCTAGTATGACCTATACCACCCTCCCCATGTCTGTTCTCCCAACAGGCTGGACTATACTAGTCTTGGGTGCACTGTACTGTACTGTACTGTACTGTACTGTACTGTACTAGACTCTACTGGTCTCTAATAGGCTGTTTTAAGCTCTAGTAGGCTTTGCTAGGCTTTGCTGGGCTCTATGAGGGTATAAAAGACAGTACTTTACTGTGGCTCATGCAAAACTATGGCTTGTGAACACACAAGCTATGGCCCGTGTACACAGTGGTTACTCCCTATGGTCTGAGTATCTATAGGGCTGACAAGGGACTAGTAAAGTCTAATAGAGAGTATTAGAGTCTGCTAAAGGCTAGTGCACTCTAGTCTAGCCTAGTCCAGCCTGTTCCATGCTAGTATGACCTATACCACCCTCCCCATGTCTGTTCTCCCAACAGGCTGGACTTTACTAGTCTCGGGTGCACTGTACTGTACTGTACTGTACTGTACTGTACTGTACTAGACTCTACTGGTCTCTAATAGGCTGTTTTAAGCTCTAGTAGGCTTTGCTAGGCTTTGCTGGGCTCTATGAGGGTATAAAAGATAGTACTTTACTGTGGCTCATGCAAAACTATGGCTCGTGAACACACAAGCTATGGCCCGTGTACACAGTGGTTACTCACTATGGTCTGAGTATCTATAGGGCTGACAAGGGACTAGTAAAGTCTAATAGAGAGTATTAGAGTCTGCTAAAGCCTAGTGCACTCTAGTCTAGCCTAGTCCAGCCTGTTCCATGCTAGTATGACCTATACCACCCTCCCCATGTCTGTTCTCCCAACAGGCTGGACTTTACTAGTCTCGGGTGCACTGTACTGTACTGTACTGTACTGTACTGTACTGTACTCTACTAGACTCTACTGGTCTCTAATAGGCTGTTTTAAGCTCTAGTAGGCTTTGCTAGGCTTTGCTGGGCTCTATGAGGGTATAAAAGACAGTACTTTACTGTGGCTCATGCAAAACTATGGCTCGTGAACACACAAGCTATGGCCCGTGTACACAGTGGTTACTCCCTATGGTCTGAGTATCTACAGGGCTGACAAGGGACTAGTAAAGTCTAATAGAGAGTATTAGAGTCTGCTAAAGCCTAGTGCACTCTAGTCTAGCCTAGTCCAGCCTGTTCCATGCTAGTATGACCTATACCACCCTCCCCATGTCTGTTCTCCCAACAGGCTGGACTTTACTAGTCTTGGGTGCACTGTACTGTACTGTACTGTACTGTACTGTACTGTACTGTACTGTACTGTACTGTACTGTACTGTACTGTACTGTACTGTACTGTACTGTACTAGACTCTACTGGTCTCTAATAGGCTGTTTTAAGCTCTAGTAGGCTTTGCTAGGCTTTGCTGGGCTCTATGAGGGTATAAAAGACAGTACTTTACTGTGGCTCATGCAAAACTATGGCTTGTGAACACACAAGCTATGGCCCGTGTACACAGTGGTTACTCCCTATGGTCTGAGTATCTATAGGGCTGACAAGGGACTAGTAAAGTCTAATAGAGAGTATTAGAGTCTGCTAAAGCCTGGTACACTCTAGTCTAGCCTAGTCCAGCCTGTTCCATGCTAGTATGACCTATACCACCCTCCCCATGTCTGTTCTCCCAACAGGCTGGACTTTACTAGTCTCGGGTGCACTGTACTGTACTGTACTGTACTGTACTGTACTGTACTGTACTCTACTAGACTCTACTGGTCTCTAATAGGCTGTTTTAAGCTCTAGTAGGCTTTGCTAGGCTTTGCTGGGCTCTATGAGGGTATAAAAGACAGTACTTTACTGTGGCTCATGCAAAACTATGGCTCGTGAACACACAAGCTATGGCCCGTGTACACAGTGGTTACTCCCTATGGTCTGAGTATCTACAGGGCTGACAAGGGACTAGTAAAGTCTAATAGAGAGTATTAGAGTCTGCTAAAGCCTAGTGCACTCTAGTCTAGCCTAGTCCAGCCTCTTCCATGCTAGTATGACCTATACCACCCTCCCCATGTCTGTTCTCCCAACAGGCTGGACTTTACTAGTCTCGGGTGCACTGTACTGTACTGTACTGTACTCTACTAGACTCTACTGGTCTCTAATATGCTGTTTTAAGCTCTAGTAGGCTTTGCTAGGCTTTGCTGGGCTCTATGAGGGTATAAAAGACAGTACTTTACTGTGGCTCATGCAAAACTATGGCTCGTGAACACACAAGCTATGGCCCGTGTACACAGTGGTTACTCCCTATGGTCTGAGTATCTACAGGGCTGACAAGGGACTAGTAAAGTCTAATAGAGAGTATTAGAGTCTGCTAAAGCCTAGTGCACTCTAGTCTAGCCTAGTCCAGCCTGTTCCATGCTAGTATGACCTATACCACCCTCCCCATGTCTGTTCTCCCAACAGGCTAAGTTTACTAGTCTCGGGTGCACTGTACTGTACTGTACTGTACTGTACTGTACTGTACTGTACTGTACTGCACTAGACTCTACTGGTCTCTAATAGGCTGTTTTAAGCTCTAGAAGGCTTTGCTGGGCTCTATGAGGCTATAAAAGACAGTACTTTACTGTGGCTCATGCAAAACTATGGCTCGTGAACACACAAGCTATGGCCCGTGTACACAGTGGTTACTCCCTATGGTCTGAGTATCTACAGGGCTGACAAGGGACTAATAAAGTCTAATAGAGAGTATTAGATACTGCTAAAGCCTAGTGCACTCTAGTCTAGCCTAGTCCAGCCTGTTCCATGCTAGTATGACCTATACCACCCTCCCCATGTCTGTTCTCCCAACAGGCTGGACTTTACTAGTCTCGGGTGCACTGTACTGTACTGTACTGTACTGTACTGTACTGTACTGTACTGTACTGTACTAGACTCTACTGGTCTCTAATAGGCTGTTTTAAGCTCTAGTAGGCTTTGCTAGGCTTTGCTGGGCTCTATGAGGGTATAAAAGACAGTACTTTACTGTGGCTCATGCAAAACTATGGCTCGTGAACACACAAGCTATGGCCCGTGTACACAGTGGTTACTCCCTATGGTCTGAGTATCTACAGGGCTGACAAGGGACTAGTAAAGTCTAATAGAGAGTATTAGAGTCTGCTGAAGCCTAGTGCACTCTAGTCTAGCCTAGTCCAGCCTGTTCCATGCTAGTATGACCTATACCACCCTCCCCATGTCTGTTCTCCCAACAGGCTGGACTTTACTAGTCTCGGGTGCTTACTGTACTGTACTGTACTGTACTGTACTGTACTGTACTGTACTAGACTCTACTGGTCTCTAATAGGCTGTTTTAAGCTCTAGTAGGCTTTGCTAGGCTTTGCTGGGCTCTATGAGGGTATAAAAGATAGTACTTTACTGTGGCTCATGCAAAACTATGGCTCGTGAACACACAAGCTATGGCCCGTGTACACAGTGGTTACTCCCTATGGTCTGAGTATCTATAGGGCTGACAAGGGACTAGTAAAGTCTAATAGAGAGTATTAGAGTCTGCTAAAGTCTAGTGCACTCTAGTCTAGCCTAGTCCAGCCTGTTCCATGCTAGTATGACCTATACCACCCTCCCCATGTCTGTTCTCCCAACAGGCTGGACTTTACTAGTCTCGGGTGCACTGTACTGTACTGTACTGTACTGTACTGTACTGTACTGTACTGTACTGTACTGTACTGTACTGTACTAGACTCTACTGGTCTCTAATAGGCTGTTTTAAGCTCTAGTAGGCTTTGCTAGGCTTTGCTGGGCTCTATGAGGGTATAAAAGATAGTACTTTACTGTGGCTCATGCAAAACTATGGCTCGTGAACACACAAGCTATGGCCCGTGTACACAGTGGTTACTCACTATGGTCTGAGTATCTATAGGGCTGACAAGGGACTAGTAAAGTCTAATAGAGAGTATTAGAGTCTGCTAAAGCCTAGTGCACTCTAGTCTAGCCTAGTCCAGCCTGTTCCATGCTAGTATGACCTATACCACCCTCCCCATGTCTGTTCTCCCAACAGGCTGGACTTTACTAGTCTCGGGTGCACTGTACTGTACTGTACTGTACTGTACTGTACTGTACTGTACTCTACTAGACTCTACTGGTCTCTAATAGGCTGTTTTAAGCTCTAGTAGGCTTTGCTCGGCTTTGCTGGGCTCTATGAGGGTATAAAAGACAGTACTTTACTTTGGCTCATGCAAAACTATGGCTCGTGAACACACGAGCTATGGCCCGTGTACACAGTGGTTACTCCCTATGGTCTGAGTATCTACAGGGCTGACAAGGGACTAGTAAAGTCTAATAGAGAGTATTAGAGTCTGCTAAAGCCTAGTGCACTCTAGTCTAGCCTAGTCCAGCCTGTTCCATGCTAGTATGACCTATACCACCCTCCCCATGTCTGTTCTCCCAACAGGCTGGACTTTACTAGTCTCGGGTGCACTGTACTGTACTGTACTGTACTGTACTGTACTGTACTGTACTGTACTGTACTGTACTGTACTGTACTGTACTGTACTGTACTAGACTGTACTAGACTCTACTGGTCTCTAATAGGCTGTTTTAAGCTCTAGTAGGCTTTGCTAGGCTTTGCTGGGCTCTATGAGGGTATAAAAGATAGTACTTTACTGTGGCTCATGCAAAACTATGGCTCGTGAACACACAAGCTATGGCCCGTGTACACAGTGGTTACTCCCTATGGTCTGAGTATCTATAGGGCTGACAAGGGACTAGTAAAGTCTAATAGAGAGTATTAGAGTCTGCTAAAGCCTAGTGCACTCTAGTCTAGCCTAGTCCAGCCTGTTCCATGCTAGTATGACCTATACCACCCTCCCCATGTCTGTTCTCACAACAGGCTAACTTTACTAGTCTCGGGTGCACTGTACTGTACTGTACTGTACTGTACTGTACTGTACTGTACTGTACTAGACTCTACTGGTCTCTAATAGGCTGTTTTAAGCTCTAGTAGGCTTTGCTGGGCTCTATGAGGCTATAAAAGACAGTACTTTACTGTGGCTCATGCAAAACTATGGCTCGTGAACACACAAGCTATGGCCCGTGTACACAGTGGTTACTCCCTATGGTCTGAGTATCTACAGGGCTGACAAGGGACTAGTAAAGTCTAATAGAGAGTATTAGAGTCTGCTAAAGCCTAGTGCACTCTAGTCTAGCCTAGTCCAGCCTGTTCCATGCTAGTATGACCTATACCACCCTCCCCATGTCTGTTCTCCCAACAGGCTGGACTTTACTAGTCTCGGGTGCACTGTACTGTACTGTACTGTACTGTACTGTACTGTACTGTACTGTACTCTACTAGACTCTACTGGTCTCTAATAGGCTGTTTTACGCTCTAGTAGGCTTTGCTAGGCTTTGCTGGGCTCTATGAGGGTATAAAAGACAGTACTTTACTTTGGCTCATGCAAAACTATGGCTCGTGAACACACGAGCTATGGCCCGTGTACACAGTGGTTACTCCCTATGGTCTGAGTATCTACAGGGCTGACAAGGGACTAGTAAAGTCTAATAGAGAGCATTAGAGTCTGCTAAAGCCTAGTGCACTCTAGTCTAGCCTAGTCCAGCCTGTTCCATGCTAGTATGACCTATACCACCCTCCCCATGTCTGTTCTCCCAACAGGCTGGACTTTACTAGTCTCGGGTGCACTGTACTGTACTGTACTGTACTGTACTGTACTGTACTGTACTGTACTGTACTGTACTGTACTGTACTGTACTGTACTGTACTGTACTAGACTCTACTGGTCTCTAATAGGCTGTTTTAAGCTCTAGTAGGCTTTGCTAGGCTTTGCTGGGCTCTATGAGGGTATAAAAGATAGTACTTTACTGTGGCTCATGCAAAACTATGGCTCGTGAACACACAAGTTATGGCCCGTGTACACAGTGGTTACTCCCTATGGTCTGAGTATCTATAGGGCTGACAAGGGACTAGTAAAGTCTAATAGAGAGTATTAGAGTCTGCTAAAGCCTAGTGCACTCTAGTCTAGCCTAGTCCAGCCTGTTCCATGCTAGTATGACCTATACCACCCTCCCCATGTCTGTTCTCACAACAGGCTAACTTTACTAGTCTCGGGTGCACTGTACTGTACTGTACTGTACTGTACTGTACTGTACTGTACTGTACTGTACTGTACTGTACTAGACTCTACTGGTCTCTAATAGGCTGTTTTAAGCTCTAGTAGGCTTTGCTGGGCTCTATGAGGCTATAAAAGACAGTACTTTACTGTGGCTCATGCAAAACTATGGCTCGTGAACACACAAGCTATGGCCCGTGTACACAGTGGTTACTCCCTATGGTCTGAGTATCTACAGGGCTGACAAGGGACTAGTAAAGTCTAATAGAGAGTATTAGAGTCTGCTAAAGCCTAGTGCACTCTAGTCTAGCCTAGTCCAGCCTGTTCCATGCTAGTATGACCTATACCACCCTCCCCATGTCTGTTCTCCCAACAGGCTAACTTTACTAGTCGCGGGTGCACTGTACTGTACTGTACTGTACTGTACTGTACTGTACTGTACTGTATTGTACTGTACTGTACTGTACTAGACTCTAAGTTGTGCTTCTCTTCAAGATCTTCACCCTTCAACAGCTCTGTCTGCACTGCTGGTCAAAGCCTTGATTGCATCATTTTAACACACTTGTGTCTTATAATTGCCACCCTCTGATCTGTTGCAGGCACGTGCACATGTGACACAGACATCAAAGGGGGCTTGATTGTTTTGTTTTTTTTCCAACTTCTGATGAGAGACCAGCGTTAGAAAATGCTGTAGGGTTAGGGTTAGGGTTAGGGGTGTTTGAATCCCTGTTGGGGGATAATAGTTAGGTTTATTTCACTACCTGTTCCAGGGGTGGGCATATTTTTATTTATTTTTTAAGTGACCTAATATATATTACCCCCCCCCCCCCCCCCCCCCCCCCCCCCCCCCCCCCCCCCCCCCCCCCCGTTTTGAAGACGCTGGATCGAATGATGGCAATCTTGCCCCCCCCCCCCCATTTAGATGACGCCGGATCGAATGACGGCAATCTTGACCTTCTAAAACCTTGGGAAAGTGGTTAAACCACCCGGAAGTTACTGTTTTAGGTTTTTTTTTCTCTGTGTTCTGTACAGTGCACCCAAGACTAGTATAGTCCAGCCTGTTGGGAGAACAGACATGGGGAGGGTGGTATAGGTCATACTAGCATGGAACAGGCTGGACTAGGCTAGACTAGAGACTCTAATACTCTCTATTAGACTTTACTAGTCCCTTGTCAGCCCTGTAGATACTCAGACCATAGGGAGTAACCACTGTGTACACGGGCCATAGCTTGTGTGTTCACGAGCCATAGTTTTGCATGAGCCACAGTAAAGTACTGTCTTTTATAGCCTCATAGAGCCCAGCAAAGCCTACTAGAGCTTAAAACAGCCTATTAGAGACCAGTAGAGTCTAGTACAGTCTAGTACAGTACAGTACAGTACAGTACAGTACAGTACAGTACAGTACAGTACAGTACAGTACAGTACAGTGCACCCGAGACTAGTAAAGTCCAGCCTGTTGGGAGAACAGACATGGGGAGGGTGGTATAGGTCATACTAGCATGGAACAGGCTGGACTAGGCTAGACTAGAGTGTACTAGGCTTTAGCAGACTCTAATACTCTCTATTAGACTTTACAAGTCCCTTGTCAGCCCTGTAGATACTCAGACCATAGGGAGTAACCACTGTGTACACGGGCCATAGCTTGTGTGTTCACGAGCCATAGTTTTGTATGAGCCACAGTAAAGTACTGTCTTTTATAGCCTCATAGAGCCCAGCAAAGCCTAGCAAAGCCTACTAGAGCTTAAAACAGCCTATTAGAGACCAGTAGAGTCTGGTAGAGTACAGTACAGTACAGTACAGTACAGTACAGTACAGTACAGTACAGTACAGTGCACCCGAGACTAGTAAAGTCCAGCCTGTTGGGAGAACAGACATGGGGAGGGTGGTATAGGTCATACTAGCATGGAACAGGCTGGACTAGGCTAGACTAGAGTGTACCAGGCTTTAGCAGACTCTAATACTCTCTATTAGACTTTACAAGTCCCTTGTCAGCCCTGTAGATACTCAGACCATAGGGAGTAACCACTGTGTACACGGGCCATAGCTTGTGTGTTCACGAGCCATAGTTTTGCATGAGCCACAGTAAAGTACTGTCTTTTATAGCCTCATAGAGCCCAGCAAAGCCTACTAGAGCTTAAAACAGCCTATTAGAGACCAGTAGAGTCTAGTACAGTACAGTACAGTACAGTACAGTACAGTACAGTACAGTACAGTACAGTACAGTGCACCCGAGACTAGTAAAGTTAGCCTGTTGGGAGAACAGACATGGGGAGGGTGGTATAGGTCATACTAGCATGGAACAGGCTGGACTAGGCTAGACTAGAGTGTACTAGGCTTTAGCAGACTCTAATACTCTCTATTAGACTTTACAAGTCCCTTGTCAGCCCTGTAGATACTCAGACCATAGGGAGTAACCACTGTGTACACGGGCCATAGCTTGTGTGTTCACGAGCCATAGTTTTGCATGAGCCACAGTAAAGTACTATCTTTTATACCCTCATAGAGCCCAGCAAAGCCTAGCAAAGCCTACTAGAGCTTAAAACAGCCTATTAGAGACCAGTACAGTACAGTACAGTACAGTACAGTACAGTACAGTACAGTACAGTACAGTACAGTACAGTACAGTACAGTACAGTGCACCCGAGACTAGTAAAGTTAGCCTGTTGGGAGAACAGACATGGGGACGGTGATATAGGTCATACTAGCATGGAACAGGCTGGACTAGGCTAGACTAGAGTGTACTATGCTTTAGCAGACTCTAATACTCTCTATTAGACTTTCTGGGTCAGCTAGTCGCCCCGAACGCGCCCATATAACTCTCCTCGCACACGGCCTTACCATTCTCCTTAATTGGCTAGGGTCAAATGTCAAGTTATTACGCGCAATAAAACGATATATCTCGAAATTGATGCATTTTTAGAATCCACCTTTCGGATATGTTGTACAGCTCGCCAAGGCGCACGGGTGGATGTCTTGTTTGTCCCGGTACGACACTCCTAAGTTGACCTCCTACACTTTCAGAAGGCACATAGAGTCTTATATCTTAAGACCATATCAAAGGACAAAGTCAGAAATAGAAATGTGTCGTAACGGGACAAACAAGACATCCAAATGTGCGTCTCAGCCAGCTCTACAACATATCCAAAAAGTGGACCCTAAGTCCTTATCGTATTTGAGATATTGAGCGAGATAGCAAAGCCGTAACCATAGCCAATTAAGGGATAATTAAATCATGATTTGATATTAGGGTTTGATTATTTCAAATTTCAGCATTACTTTACGTGTAGATTTGGAAAAATAATATATCGGAGAAATCACAGGCTTGGAACACCCTAAAACCAACCAGGAAGTGGCCTTTTGAGGCACTTCCTGTTGTCCGAGAAAAAAGAAACTTGCATATTTGGAATCAGCGCCATCACATTAGTCTAAAGCCAGAGTCTCGAAGAAAAATACAATTTCTAAAAATGTAACGAGGGTTGACCTTTGCAGTCTTTTCGCTGAACTTTGAGCTTTATCAGTGTCAGAAAAAATCAGGGCCGGTGCCAAAAAATCCGGCTTACTCTCAATATGGATTGAGAGAAGTTTCGGATTTAAAAAAAATATCTGGAGTGATTAGTTACAGATTTTGTGCTCAACAAAATCCGTTTTTTATACAAAAGTCAACATCCAATCTTTTTGGTGACCGTTTGTATTTCCCAAGGTCCTAGAAAATCGAGACCTATCCCATTCAATTCAGCGTCTTTTTTTGAGTCTGAAAAGATGTTTTTTAATTTAAAAATAAAATATTTTTAAAAAATGTGAGAAAAGCTAAACTTTGAACTATTTCAAAAATCTATAACTTCTTATTAAACAATTCTAGACTATTGATGTAACCTACCATTCGACTCAATATCATATAAATAAGAGGGTGGAAGGGTCAAAATAAAATAATAATATGTTTGTGAAAAAAGCTTCAAGTTTACTAAACGTTATTGCTTGTTTAAACCACTTTCTAAGGGTCAGAAAAAATCGAGACCTAGCCCATTCGATTCAGCGTCCTCTTCTGAGTCTGAAAACGTGTTTTTTAATTTAAAAAAAATATTTTTGAAAAATGTGAGAAAAGCTTAACTTTGAACTATTTCAAAAATCTATAACTTCTTATTGAAAAGTTGTAGATTATTGATGTAACCCACCATTCGACATAACCAGGGTTGACCTTTGCAGTCTTTTTGCTGACCTTTGAGCTTTATCAGTGTCACATGTACATATACATATACATATACGTATATGTTATAGCACATTTCTACTTGTTGGCATTGATTGATTGATTGATAGATTGATTGAGGCTAGCCTAGACTCAAGAGGGTCTATCGGGGGGGGGCGGGGGGGGGGTACGTGGGACGAATTTGGCGAGACCCCGCCCAGAAACAGCGTCCCGGGAGGTCACATGATCAGAAACGGCGTTTCCCATAGCATAATGTGGGAGGTGTACACGCCGTGTACACAGAGCACATTTCTACTTGTTGGCATTGATTGATTGATTGATAGATTGATTGAGGCTAGCCTAGACTCAAGAGGGTCTGTCGGGGGGGTACGTGGGACGAATTTGGCGAGACCCCGCCCAGAAACAGCGTCCCGGGAGGTCACATGATCAGAAACGGCGTTTCCCATAGCATAATGTGGGAGGTGTACACGCCGTGTACACAGAGCACATTTCTACTTGTTGGCATTGATTGATTGATTGATAGATTGATTGAGGCTAGCCTAGACTCAAGAGGGTCTGTCGGGGGGGTACGTGGGACGAATTTGGCGAGACCCCGCCCAGAAACAGCGTCCCGGGAGGTCACATGATCAGAAACGGCGTTTCCCATAGCATAATGTGGGAGGTGTACACGCCGTGTACACAGAGCACATTTCTACTTGTTGGCATTGATTGATTGATTGATAGATTGATTGAGGCTAGCCTAGACTCAAGAGGGTCTATCGGGGGGGGCGGGGGGGGGTACGTGGGACGAATTTGGCGAGACCCCGCCCAGAAACAGCGTCCCGGGAGGTCACATGATCAGAAACGGCGTTTCCCATAGCATAATGTGGGAGGTGTACACGCCGTGTACACAGAGCACATTTCTACTTGTTGGCATTGATTGATTGATTGATAGATTGATTGAGGCTAGCCTAGACTCAAGAGGGTCTATCGGGGGGGGGCGGGGGGGGGGTACGTGGGACGAATTTGGCGAGACCCCGCCCAGAAACAGCGTCCCGGGAGGTCACATGATCAGAAACGGCGTTTCCCATAGCATAATGTGGGAGGTGTACACGCCGTGTACACAGAGCACATTTCTACTTGTTGGCATTGATTGATTGATTGATAGATTGATTGAGGCTAGCCTAGACTCAAGAGGGTCTATCGGGGGGGGCGGGGGGGGTACGTGGGACGAATTTGGCGAGACCCCGCCCAGAAACAGCGTCCCGGGAGGTCACATGATCAGAAACGGCGTTTCCCATAGCATAATGTGGGAAGTGTACACGCCGTGTACACAGAGCACATTTCTACTTGTTGGCATTGATTGATTGATTGATAGATTGATTGAGGCTAGCCTAGACTCAAGAGGGTCTATCGGGGGGGGGCGGGGGGGGGTACGTGGGACGAATTTGGCGAGACCCCGCCCAGAAACAGCGTCCCGGGAGGTCACATGATCAGAAACGGCGTTTCCCATAGCATAATGTGGGAGGTGTACACGCAGTGTACACAGAGCACATTTCTACTTGTTGGCACTGATTGATTGATTGATAGATTGATTGAGGCTAGCCTAGACTCAAGAGGGTCTATCGGGGGGGGCGGGTGGGGGTACGTGGGACGAATTTGGCGAGACCCCGCCCAGAAACAGCGTCCCGGGAGGTCACATGATCAGAAACAACGTTTCCCATAGCATAATGTGGGAGGTGTACACGCCGTGTACACAGAGCACATTTCTACTTGTTGGCATTGATTGATTGATTGATAGATTGATTGAGGCTAGCCTAGACTCAAGAGGGTCTATCGGGGGGGGCGGGGGGGGGTACGTGGGACGAATTTGGCGAGACCCCACCTAGAAACAGCGTCCCGGGAGGTCACATGATCAGAAACGGCGTTTCCCATAGCATAATGTGGGAGGTGTACACGCCGTGTACACAGAGCACATTTCTACTTGTTGGCATTGATTGATTGATTGATAGATTGATTGAGGCTAGCCTAGACTCAAGAGGGTCTATCGGGGGGGGGGCGGGTGGGGGTACGTGGGACGAATTTGGCGAGACCCCGCCCAGAAACAGCGTCCCGGGAGGTCACATGATCAGAAACAACGTTTCCCATAGCATAATGTGGGAGGTGTACACGCCGTGTACACAGAGCACATTTCTACTTGTTGGCATTGATTGATTGATTGATAGATTGATTGAGGCTAGCCTAGACTCAAGAGGGTCTGTCGGGGGGGTACGTGGGACGAATTTGGCGAGACCCCGCCCAGAAACAGCGTCCCGGGAGGTCACATGATCAGAAACGGCGTTTCCCATAGCATAATGTGGGAGGTGTACACGCCGTGTACACAGAGCACATTTCTACTTGTTGGCATTGATTGATTGATTGATAGATTGATTGAGGCTAGCCTAGACTCAAGAGGGTCTATCGGGGGGGGCGGGGGGGGGGGTACGTGGGACGAATTTGGCGAGACCCCGCCCAGAAACAGCGTCCCGGGAGGTCACATGATCAGAAACGGCGTTTCCCATAGCATAATGTGGGAGGTGTACACGCCGTGTACACAGAGCACATTTCTACTTGTTGGCATTGATTGATTGATTGATAGATTGATTGAGGCTAGCCTAGACTCAAGAGGGTCTATCGGGGGGGGCGGGGGGGGGGTACGTGGGACGAATTTGGCGAGACCCCGCCCAGAAACAGCGTCCCGGGAGGTCACATGATCAGAAACGGCGTTTCCCATAGCATAATGTGGGAGGTGTACACGCCGTGTACACAGAGCACATTTCTACTTGTTGGCATTGATTGATTGATTGATAGATTGATTGAGGCTAGCCTAGACTCAAGAGGGTCTATCGGGGGGGGCGGGGGGGGGGTACGTGGGACGAATTTGGCGAGACCCCGCCCAGAAACAGCGTCCCGGGAGGTCACATGATCAGAAACGGCGTTTCCCATAGCATAATGTGGGAGGTGTACACGCCGTGTACACAGAGCACATTTCTACTTGTTGGCACTGATTGATTGATTGATAGATTGATTGAGGCTAGCCTAGACTCAAGAGGGTCTATCGGGGGGGGCGGGGGGGGGGTACGTGGGACGAATTTGGCGAGACCCCGCCCAGAAACAGCGTCCCGGGAGGTCACATGATCAGAAACGGCGTTTCCCATAGCATAATGTGGGAGGTGTACACGCCGTGTACACAGAGCACATTTCTACTTGTTGGCATTGATTGATTGATTGATAGATTGATTGAGGCTAGCCTAGACTCAAGAGGGTCTATCGGGGGGGGCGGGGGGGGGTACGTGGGACGAATTTGGCGAGACCCCGCCCAGAAACAGCGTCCCGGGAGGTCACATGATCAGAAACGGCGTTTCCCATAGCATAATGTGGGAGGTGTACACGCCGTGTACACAGAGCACATTTCTACTTGTTGGCATTGATTGATTGATTGATAGATTGATTGATTGATTGATTGAATGACTGACTAAGGCTCTCTGCTGCCCCCCATTGAGAAAATGTAGTTGGCACAGACAGTGTACACGAATAGCAGTCGCGAGTGTTCACGCTCCATAGCAACTATGGGAGATGATCGCTGCCGTGTTCACCGGCACTAGTCCGTACACGGGTCATAGTTTTTTCCATTAGAACTGCCTGCCGTGTACACCACTTCTATTGTTATTATTATTATTATTATTATTATTATTATTATTATTATTATTATTATTATTATACAATATACAATAATAGTAATATTAATAATGATAATAATAACAATAAAGACAGCTGGAATTTAACTCATTTACTTAAGTAATGTACTTAAGTACTCTTTTGAGGTATTTGTACTTTACTTGAGTATTTCCAATACTTTTACTTCTACTCCACTACATCTCAGAGGCAAATATAGTACTCCACTACAATTATTTGAAAACTTTAGTTACTAGTTACTTGTCAGATAGCCTATATATTATGATATTATGAAACATATCTCTCTCTCTCTCTCTCCATATATATATATATGTCTTTTTTTTTTACGTGGTCTGCTCTTTTTTCTCTCTACACTCTATGCCAAAAATAGCCGATCTACAACCGCACAATGCCTAGCACTATGAGGCGTTGTGAGTAGGCTAAATCCTCTAATAGTGACCTCTATTCAATGAAAAACCTCCCTTCTAATAGAAGTCTGAAGACTCTCGCCTCTATGGCTACTATATACGCCTGCCGTCGGTTCAAATCACTGTCTGTGACACAGAGTAATATATAAGACAACATTTAAGTAAAGTACTTGAGTAAATGTAGGCTACTTAACGCTGCTCAGCGCGTCTGCAGAGGTGTAAAGTAACTACCCTACTTTACACCTCTGCAGACCATAGACTGTATAGCTGCAGACGCGCTGAGCAGCGTTGCCAGATTCTGCGAGAGAATAAGCAACACTGCTAGTGGCTCCCCTTTGGCTTAGACTTGTCACATGACCTGTCTAAGCCAATGTGGAGCCTAGCAGTGTTGCCAGATTCTGCGAGACAAATCAGAAACCAGGTCTATGAAAACAGCCGCACTGTTTATTTCACACAGTATATGGCAGGCTACTTGATTTCAATAAATGAACCCAGTACATTTTACTGGGTTCCAACTGACACTAAAATGTTGATTTATTCATTCTGATCTGTTTGAAAAAAAGAAGTATAGGCCTCTATCTTATACATGCCTCCTTTGTCATCATGATTTGTGTGCATGGGGATCTCATCTTAAACAAGCTCAGTGCTTAATGAGTCTTCCAGTTTAGTAGACCTTGTATTGCGAATTTGTACTTCCATGTACTGCTGTTCTCATGTCTTACTAAATAAAGTAAAGTCCTTGTCATGCCAAGGACCCCCAAAATTTGATGTAGGCTACTTGTCTGCAGAACACAGCATTCCATGCGCTTTCTCTCTCTCCCTCCTCTCTGGGGTCCACGGCCAAATACACATAATTTGTGGTGGGGTTCCTGACATGAAGGTGCCCCCCCCCCTCCTCTGAGTGGAACAACTACCGTAACAGCGGAATTTTACACGTGCGTAATTACGCACATAAGTGCATGTAACATAATAATACACAACGTGTGCTGTACATATAGCTCACTGTAGGCAAACATTCTTGGGGGTCTTCTTAGCATTGTGAGCTTGTAGATCGGCTATTTTTGGCAAAGAGCTTGACCGGACCTCTAGTTAGTTATAAATTAATGATTTAAAAGGGGGGGGGGGTGATCTTTCCACCTATACCAGAATAAACCATGGGCCTATTTAGCGCGTGCTGCACATCCCTGCCTGCATGGGTGCACAGTATAGGCAAAGTTCACAGCTCTCCTTCTCTCCTAATTCCCCACAAATAGTCCCCAGCAGCTGGCTGGGACCGGAGAGCAAGCTGCCATTCAGTCATGATTGATTGAGGTGATTGAGATGACATCATGATTTCTCCATGAGTCTTTTAACTTTCGAGGAAAAAAACAACAACAATTAAATAGGTGTGGATGGCTTCAGTCAATGAATCAACAGCGGTCGTTAGCTCCCCACTGGGAGATCATAAACACTTGATGGCCCATTCGGCGCACACATCGAAGGTGGTAGGATCAAAGGCACTTAGTTTGTAGACAGACGCACGAGAGAGAGAGAGAGAGAGAGAGAGAGAGAGAGAGAGAGAGAGAGAGAGAGAGAGAGAGAGCGCTTGCGCGGGCGGGTGTGTTACGGCCGCGGACCTTTGACAGACAAACATCCGTCGGAGCATAGTCAGCACCGTCAGCACACTCACTCGCACCAAAAGTAGCCGATCTGCAAGCTCACAACACCTCGCAGCGCCAGGCGTTGTGAGCTTGTAGATCGGCTATTTTTGGCAAAGAGCTTGACAGATAGATAGATAGACTGATAGATATACAGACAGACAGACAGACAGACAGACAGACAGACAGACAGACAAACAGACCCATGCAGGGCGGGAGCGCACTCACGCCAATGTGCTAAATTATAATATAATAATAATAAGAATAAGGGTAAGAATAATAAGGGTAGTAATAATAATAATAGCATCAATTTGTTTATTGCACTGCACAGCATTTACGCACAGCCTCGTTTGGTTTGAGACACATGCAGTGTACACTGTCCAGTCTTGTCTAATATCAAACCAAACCAGGCTGTCGGGTGGACAGCTGTGCGCAATCTCATCTCATGGACGCCTCTTGAAGACTTCATTTATGGGCATATGAAGTGGACTATTATAGTAAGTGGACAGATTACGGTGAAAGTTTAATTTGATCATACGTCTGGTGGTTAGAATTCACGACAGTTGTTGTGAATTAGGTGAGAAAAATCCTTCAATCTGAATGTGGCAATTTGGAGAGCTCCAAGTTGCGCACGGATGCTTAATTTATTTTTCCTAGTTTCTTAAATGCTACAGTTTCTTCGAGAATATGTAATCTCCTATAGTTCACAAGGCGTGGCGCTGTGATGCATCCAAGTTCATGTTCATGTTACCAAGCCATATTGTAGTACAGTCAATAGTAGGCTAATACTAGGCTGCTTTTAAATCTACAATGAAATGACAACGCATCTCCCTCCCATGCGCGTGTCGTTCTGCAATGATTTTTAATTCATTAGAGGCAGCAAATAAGCACACATTTAACATATTAAGCTCAGATGATTCCAACCAGGAGGAAAGAGACGGGAAGACAGGAGAGAGGAGAGGGAGAGAGACAGAGACGGTATAATGCTTTTTATTTTATTTTTGTTGTGTCGACCTGCGCAGCGCGCCCCATCCCGCACCGCCATAATGGACTCTGAAAGCTTGGCTCATGTGTAGCCTATCATAATTATTCACAAAAGTAACATGGATATATACACTTAGGATTTAGAGAGAACCCTGAACTATTGCGCTTGAGATTTGGGTTCATTCTGGGTTAAAACTGAATCTCTCCATTGTCTCCAAACTAAAGGCCCAGAATTAATTGGAGACGACAAAAAGAAAGCAGTGCTGTTCACAAAAATGACATATGCCTATGGTTGTGGCAGGTGTAAACTTTAATATTATTTAATAAAGGAGGATTAATGAAGCATCAATACACACATGGTGTTTTGATGTTGGGCTGATTTGACAATAGATCAGATGCAAGTGTCTCATTAATGCGCATGAGATGCTTTACCAAGTATGCCTACATTAATTCACATTCATTGTGATTATATAGTCGGAATGGTGGTGTTTATAAATAGCAATGCGTCACAGTCGGAATAGCGATGTCTTTAAAACAAATGGGAAACATCTCCACTCCGAAGAATGGAAGTCAATCTTCTAAGTGGCGATGTGGAGGAATAGCGATGTGTAACCGAGATTAAGCATTGTATTTACACAAATAAAAGGTGCACTCACTGATATACCTTTTGTTTTCAGTCAAACCATGTGGTCACCCGGGTGATGCTGAATTTGCAACATTCCGTCTTGTACGGGGAGATGCTTTTGTCTTCGGGGCAGAAGTTCAGTACACGTGCCAAGCAGGGTACAACTCATTACATGCTACACATCTGTCTGTTCTATTTTGCATTATTGTCTCTATTTTAGAATAACTTTCGCACACCTAGAATAAAAACTGTAAAAGCATTTTTTGATTTACACAAAACAAGTGTAAACAAGTGCACGTCAATAATAGAAATAATACGCCTCCACACTGCCTGGTCCTCAGGCATCACTGAAGAAGGTCATCAGTGACCGAAACATTGTTCTTCTTTAAATAAATCTGCTCCTGGACCGTGTAGTTCGGCAGTGTGCGAGCGTATTATTTTTATTATCATTATTGTCTTTGCCACGCCAGAGACTATGTTTTCACCCCTGTCCGTCCGTCAGTGTGTCCATCAGTCAGTGTGTCTGTGAACAGCTAATCTCCAGCTCCGTTGGAACAATCAATGTGAAACTTTGCAAGCACACTCCCTGGAGGCCAAGGATCCTCCCAGTGGGCCAAAGAAAAACCTGCACACATTTTTCTTATAAAAAATCTTTATTTCCCAGGATTCCTTGGATCATGATGCATCTCCCCATATAGACCCTGGTCATTTGTGCCATACTACGTTTTTCGCCATTTTGCGTTTCCTTCAAAACACTTTTTGCTACTACTCCAACAGATGTTGTCCCAAACTGACACAGATCATTACACATTGGCCCTCATTTATACAGACCAAATAATGGGCGTACGGCGAGATCACCGCACCTTTCGGCATTTATCAATATATCCTGACGTTGGATTCATCCTACCGTAAGCTGAGATCTCACGTCTGGTAGAGACCAGTTGTTCACGTTGGCTGCACCCGTTTATTCCATCCTAGACCTGCGGATCAGCATTGTCTGACTGTCTGACAGGCATCTGGACACATAATCCACTCATAAATGTATATCTACGCTAATAAATAATCCCTGTGAAAATATAACATTTTATAAAGTAATTTAAACAAACTGCTTTTGCTTTAACAGTCATTCAGATAAGATTGTAGATCTGGCTACATTGAAAATAGCAGATATACATGCTCACAAGCCAGCGTTGCATCGCGACGCGTTGTGAGCTTGTAGATCTGCTATTTTCAAAATATACAGCGCTTCTGCGAGGGCACTCTCGGGTGTTTAGACCGGTGCAACGGCGCTGCTGTTATATTTTCATGGCCACCGGGAGATCAGACATTTAACCCATGGTCCAACACACACCAGCCTTCATTCATTAATGTTCTCTCTAGGCTACCTCTCATTAATTCGGAGCGGGACGGGACTCGCCCGTCCAACGGTCCGAGTCTCACTGGGAAATGGGAATAGCCTACATGATGGCTTTATTTTAGTGTAACTCGAACGCGCACTGCTCGGTATGGGTTAAATAAATGAATATACAAACGTATTCCATTCATGGCGATGTCATTGGTATGCCCATTGAATGCCCCATGAATATGTCATTCATGTAGGCTATAAGCCTACGTGACAAAGATTGTATCGCTACGGTACGGATTACATGAGAAACACAGCTGGGCGGGCGTGTGTGTGTGTGTGTGTGTGTGTGTGTGTGTGTGCGTGCGTGCGTGCGTGCGCGTGCGTGCGTGCGTGCGTGCGTGCGTGCGTGCGAGCGAGCGAGCGAGCGAGAGAGAGAGAGAGAGAGAGAGAGAGAGGCTTGTGCGTGTGCGTGTGTGGCGAGGCGATCGGGGGAAACTTTTTCTTATTGGCTTTTCATGTCTTTGGTCGTATTCTGGTTCTTCTTCATGTCATAAAATCGGGGCGTTTTGAGAATATTTAAGGGCGTGTTATTTAAATGACGCTCGTTTTCAGACGTGAGATTTATCAAAGCTCCGACCTGATGTAAATGGTAAATGGTGCATTTATATAGCGCTTCTGTCTGTACGCTAGGATCGGCTGTATAGGATCCTTTGATAAATGTGACTTCGACGTTGGTGTACGGCCAAATATATGGAAAAATATACGCCGGTTTATACGCTGCGTTGATAAATGAGGGCCATTATCTCTGGAGTCATGTGATCAAGATGTATAAGTCAGAATGTTCAGATTACATTCCAATTAGCTATGACTGCCTTCCAAACATTGCAGGCCCTGGGTAGTCAACCCGGCCTGGCAGAGACTGAGGAGTGCACTTTTCTATTCTAGTCTTTCTATGTCTTTTGTGCATATATTATGGACAAAATATGAAATTGAACACTGAGAAATGTGAATACATTTGACTTGTTTCAATTGAGGATTGATTTTTTTTTTAATTCTTTGCAATGATTTCAGTTACGGAATGATCAGCAGGATCAGTAAACGGCTCTGCATGTTAGATGGGTGGGATGGATTTATTCCAGTCTGTCAGGGTAAGAACTGATTCATTCACCCTTTACATCTCCTATGGCAGAGGTTCTCAACCTTTTCAGGCCGCGACCCCCCAAAATAATCATATTTGAACTGGGGACCCCCCACCCTGACAAGCACTTGGAATTTAGTTTGACTCGGTTTCACAATGTTTGCCTCTTTCTTATATTATTTGACAATTTGGCCAATGTTTGACTAGTTTTTATAGTATAGCTTGTTGATTAGTTTTGCTGCAGTAATGGCCTTCTTTTTTTTTTTTTTTTTGCATTAAAAACCTTATGGATCCCGACCCATAAGGTTGAGAACCACTGTCCTACGGGATTGTATTTATCCATCCAAGGTCAAAGATAGTGGCCAAGAAACAAACAAAACAAACAAACAAAAGTGCTTCATCAAGTTGTACAGACAAAAAAGTTCATTGAACCTGACTTAGACGTTGGTGAACATAGGACATGATAGTCCTCATTGAAAAGTGCTATGCTTATATTTTACAGCAATTTAGTGTTTGTTGTTAATGCAAGTTGCTGCTTTTCTTTTGTATTTAATTTTCTGTGTCCAGCTCAACATTGCCCAAGGATACATGTAGAAAACAACATTCAAGTAACTGGAGACTACGAGGAGGCAACAACTGGCAGAGTTCTCCAGTTTAGATGCAAGTCACGTAATTTGATTCTGCAAGGACCAAAACAGATCTACTGTGAAGATAATGGACGCTGGAGTCACGAAGCTCCAACATGCGGTGGTACTGTAGGCGACAGTAACACACACACATCTACTAGTACAGTTACATCTTTATTTTGTTATTCAACCCAAGGCCGGGTTGAATATCCCAAACAACTTCAGTCTTACAATACATACAATTGAATGTTAACTATTTGTCCTATATACTGTACTAACTGCACTTAGCCATCTTTAACTTCTGCATTGATAAAACATTGCCTTCCATTTATATCTGAATTTACAGTACACACACTCAGAAGTACTATATTTGAAAAAATACCAAATAGAACTTACTATCATATACTGAATACTGATATTTTGCGTTGCATGTGTGTATTCTTCAACAGAGGTCAAATGTACAGCACCAGTGATTGACAATGGAAGAGTAATTGGAGATATCCCAGAGTACCAGAAAGATCAAACCCTGAGGTTTGAGTGTAACTGGCAGTTCCAACGTCAACATTTACCTCCTCGATGTTCAAGAGTAGGTAACAGAGGAGTTTGGACACCTGCGCCATTGTGTGAACGTGAGTATCTTATTTAAAGTAGGTAAGTTGAGAAAAAAAATTGCAACAAACTAACAGATTACACATTTGATTTTTCAACAAATTCAGCTGTAAAATGTAATCTGACACCAGTCCAAGGAACCAGATATGAAACTGTTGAGAGTACCTTCTCTCCTGGTGATACAGTATTAGTAACATGTGACAGAGGTTACTCTATCGGTAGGCCTAGAGACAACACTAGACGTATTCTCTGTAAAGATGATGGACAATGGGAATCACCAGCAGTATGTGAAGGTACAGTACTGAATGATTGTTTGTGCTGCATAAGTAGCAATCGTTGTGTGATAGACATTTTATCCTCATTTATTGTCAGCTTTTGGATACTATTATTATAATCTTGATGTTCTACACATGATTCCCAATAACATGTGATTATTATCTTTTCTCATCTAGAAATAATGTGCGTTCCACCACGTGAACCTGGTGAACACATTGACTCAAATAATTACAATGGACGGAATAGGCTGCATAATACCTTCCAGTTTACATGTAAATCAGGCTACAAACATGACAGCAGCACTGACCGTGGCACAGCCACCTGCACAGGGGCTGGATGGACACCTCAACCCCTGTGTGAAGGTAGAGTGATGGTGACACGCCATCTGTGTCACAGCTGCCATACTCTACCTCTATAACTCTTATTAATACCATTTATTTTCTTACAGAGATTAAATGTCAGAAACCTAACATTCCATATGCTGAGATTGAGAATCCACAAAAGATGGAATATACATTCAATGACAAGGTCACATATCACTGTTTGGATGATGACGTTACTCATCAAGCTTCTTGTACCAGACCTGGTTGGAGTGAGATAAAGTCATGCAAAGGTAAGGGTTAATGGCATAAAACACTATATTATTAGAATATCCAAGTATAGAATGTTCTCAAGTACAGCATGAGATAAAAAGCTTTCTTGATTTTCAAATGTTTCAAAAAATGTCAAATAATTTGAAGCATTTATGGCTGGTAGCAATCTGTATATTCCTAATATTATTGTCTCCGCCAGGCCGAAAGGCATGGCGAGAGAGTATATTTTACCCTCCGTCCGTCCTTCCGTCTGTGTGTGTGTGTGTGTGTGTGTGTGTGTGTGTGTGTGTGTGTGTGTGTGTGTGTGTGTGTGTGTGTGTGTGTGTGTGTGTGTGTGTGTGTGTGTGTGTCCTGTCTGTGTGTTACCAGCTAATCTCCGGCACCGTTGGCCCGGTCGCTGCGAAACTGTGCACACCCACTCCCTGGATGCCAATTCAGAACCTCTGCCCCACATTTTTCACATGGGCCTGTTATAGCGCCACCAGGAGGCTGATTTGTGCAAAACCCATTTTTTCCCATTACACCTACAGCTTTTAACCAAACGTCATGCAAATCGGTACACAGTATCTCTATAGTCATGTGATCAACCCGGATCTGTCCGATTTCCCATATTGCATCCTCATTGGCTAAGGTTGGCTTCCAAAGTTTGCAGGATTGGTCCGTTTTGAACAAACTGCCTCCAATCATGAACGCAGCTTGCCATTTCCATACAATTGCACACGCACATTCCCACTAGGCCGAGGAAGAAATGCCACTTGAACATTTTCAAATCAGCCTCATGGTGGCGCTGTAACTGGCTGATTTGCATTTTTAACTATAACTGCACCGATCTGCGTGAAACTTTGCACGCACACTCCCTAGAGGCCAAGGAAAAACATCGGACTGCATTTTTCACATCTGCTTTTTACAGCGCCACCAGGAGGCCGACTTATGTAAAATACATTTTTGGAGATTATTCCTTCAGATTCTGTCCAAAAAACACGCAAATTGGTACACTGCATCTCCATAGTCATGTGATTCTGATGGATCTGTCCGATATTTCATATTCCATCCTATTTGGCTTACAGTGGCTTCCAAAGTTTGCAGGATTGGTCAGTTTTAAACAAAATGCCTCAAAACATGAATGCAGTGTGCAATTTCCGTGAAAGTTTGCATGCAGATTCCCACTAGGCCGAGGAAGAAATGCCCCCCTTTTCACATTCACATTGGCCTTTATAGCGCCACCAGCAGGTCTAATTTAGCAAAACACATTTTTGGAACAAAATGCCTCAAATCATGAATGCAGTGTCCCATTGAAAGGCCTAAGAAGAAATGCCACCCTTTTCACATTGGCCTATTATAGCGCCACCAGGAGGCCACAATAACCTACCTGACCTGGCGGAGACCTGTGCTCCGAGGAGCACTTTTTCTAGTTGTATGATGATGTGGTTGAACCTAGTGATTCATATCATAGTTATTAACCCACAAAAGATTGCTTCAGAAGAGTAGTTACTGTACTGCAGAGAACAATTAACATGTGCTTGGTTAATGTGTATGTTCACGATTCAAGACTCAAGATTTTATTCAGTACAACATTTCTCTCTCTGTGTGTGTGTGTGTGTGTGTGTGTGTGTGTGTGTGTGTGTGTGTGTGTGTGTGTGTGTGTGTGTGTGTGTGTGTGTGTGTGTGTGTGTGTATATATATATATATATATATATATATATATATATATATATATATATATATATATATATTTCAAAGCCTGCTGGTCCACAGTTTGTCAATGCACATATTTCTAACATGAACTTTTCAGGTGCTGATTCAGGAGTTATTTCAGGATATTATTTTAAAAAACTATCTTTTTAGAATGATCTCTTCTTCTGTCATATTTTTTCTACACATGGACTTCCGATAGCTTTCAGCATTTGTATCAAACCTGATGTTGAAAATGGATTTAGTTCTGCAACCCATGGAAGACAACTGTTCTACGGCTGCAACACAGACTATAAGCCTTTCACCAAAGGCTGGTGGGGCGTAACCACATGTAATGAGGGGGTGTGGCTTGTACCTCCACGCTGTATTGGTAAGAGATCTTTACACTATATACTTTGTCATGTGACGAATAGCAGAGTTTGTAGATCAGCAATTTTAACTATTTTTGAAATAATACATTCATATTAATAATAATAATAATAATAATACGTTTTGAAAGTTTTTTTTAAACATTATACCTATCTTGACACCTGGCTGAAAGTGGATAATCTTTGTAAAAAATAACTATGTTGCAGACTTCAGCTGCGATGATTTTGAGTTACAAAATGGTCAGCAGGATCAATAAACTGTGTTGCATGTCAGTGCATTTTTTTTAAGAATACTTATTTGCATTTTATTTTTTGATGAAAAACAAATTCCATGCTATTGTTTCATTCTTGCCCCTCATATTACAAGAATGGACGGTTGAAGCACTTTTAGCTGCTTACACTTTATTAAACTTTACATATAACGTAGCATAACATTTACATTCTGGCACCGTCAGCCTGGCTGCTCTGGTGTGTGTTAGCCTGGCTGCTCTGGTGTGTGTTGCCCTCAACTGGGTCCGTGTGGAAACACATAACAACTATTGTAACAGCTATGACAACTTAATTTTGTTGTTTTGTTTTTCTAGAACGTAATAAATGTGGGGAAATTCCTATTCTTAATGCAAAAAGTGTAAGTGGTGACTACAGCGAAGACCAAACCATTGATTTAAGCTGTAAGGATGGGTATCACCCTCATACTGGTAATCCTAATCTAACTTGTAAGAATGGAAGCTGGGTCTTCGACCAGTCTACAACAATCTGTACACGTAAGACATCCTGATCTGTATTTCATTTTAAAAGATGCCACTGCATAAGTGTGATATTATACTGCATGAATTATCTTCTCCTGCAGCCAATTCAAAACCCTGCACGCTTCCACCTGAAGTTAAAGGGGTGCAGTAGGTTAGTCCGACAGCGCATTCCTCCGACAGCGCAGCGCTCCGACGTTTCCAATACTAAACCCGAACCAAACCCTCACCCTAACCCTAACCGCACGCGGATGCCACATAGTCGGAGAAAAGGTCTGTCGGATTAACGCATGCCTCCCAAGTTAAAGACGCGTTTGTCATGAATACGATTCAAGAGGAATACGGGTCTGGAACAGAGATTACATATAGATGTCGTGATCAATACGTAATGGAAGACAACGCAAAGGGAGACAAGATTACATGTAAAGATGGTAAATGGGAGCAAAATAACCTCCGTTGTACACGTGAGTATTAACAATTTCAAACAGCATTTAACATTAGGTAAATGTAACACCCACACTCCCTTGACAAAAAGGCCAGCTCCCTACACACACAAAGATAGGTTCTTCAAGTGGTTCTTTGGGTTGGTTGAGGTGCTATTAGCCTAAAAGTGAAAAAAAGGCTGCACACTCATAGCCATGATGCAAAATAATTGAATGACAATCAACGTTTCGACCTGGAATGGTCTTCTTCAGGCATCTCTGAAGTGCAGCCTATTCCTCATGTTGTCACCTTGCTAAACTAATGGCCTAAGTCATTTTTTTTGAGGAAAATTATATTCTTGCCTAAGTCAGCTCCTCATGACACTGGCCACCTCTGGTAAAATCGCCCATCTCCTAATTGAAAAGGATCATGCTGTTCACTCCCCTTTTAGTATAATGACTCCCCCTAGTGTGACTTTTTTTGGCCTAAGTCACATGGTTTTGTGACTTACGCCAAATTATTTACTGATTTAGGCCATTTTTTTTTTTTTTTTTGGCCTAAGTCAGATTAAGTCCTATTTAAACCTATTTAAATCGCTTATGTTACATAACTGACAGACAGTGTTATTTCTATTTAAATAGTCATAATTTGTTATAAACATTTTGGGTGAAATGATTAAGAAATATCATATAGTTTTGTTTTGGATGACATAGGCCATTAGTTTAGCAAGGCGACGATGTTTAAACTTCTGCACCAAACTCAACAATACTGGTGTGTGCCCCTTTCCTGTGTGCTTGAGGTGCTATTAGCTATAACCACCTGTTAAGTTCCTGTATGGCTCTTTAGAGGTTCTGTACTGGTTCTTAGTTTAGTCACATGTGTGGTTCTATGCTATATTGCACCTATAAGATAGGACCAAAAAGAGGTTCCTCTGTGGTTACGAGCCACATAACTAACCAGTTTGTGGTTAGTGCTAGTTAGCACCATTTGCTTTTAGAGTGATAGTCCATGTGATTTATCAATGTATTGTTGACCTGACATATCTTTATTTGTATCTACGGATGGTTAACTGTCCTTCCATGTGTGTGTGTATTGTCTCAGCTGTGAGCTGCCCTGTGCCGGTTCCAGATGAACAGCTTCTTATTGACAGTCTGCCAGATGACAATGCATTTATACGTGTTGACCACATTCTGACATTCAGCTGTAACGCTGGGTACACACTGAGTCACACAGCACAGCTGACGTGTGGGAAAGATGGACAATGGGACAATCACGCTCCTTCTTGTAAAGGTACAGTCTTAGGATCAATGCAGTAGTGCAGATATTGGATTGGTTGATCGATTGATTGATTGATTTATTGATTGATTGATTGATTGATTGATTGATTGATTGATTGATTGATTGATTGATTGATTGATTGATTGATTGATTGATTATTAGCAGTTTAAAAACAGTACGGCAGTACAGTAAATAGCCAGAGGTGCCTCAGTAATTTTGATTACTGAGTAATCAGGAACGGGTAGCAAATCTATCCCTACCTTTGACCACTTTCAACCTGACATCCCTATTTTTGGCATGTCATTATAAGCGAAACTTTCAAAAGTAATTAACAAAACTGTGTGATGCAATGCTTTGTAGGCCTGGGTGGCATCTTTTTTTTTTTTTTTTTTACAGAACATCAGATATATGAGTTTCTGTTACCCGGTTGTGTGTGTGTGTGTGTGTGTGTGTGTGTGTGTACACAAATGATATTTATATATAATTTGTGTATACACACACACACACACACACACACACACACACACACACACACACTGTATATATATATCTCAAGGCACACACATGCATTATGCATCATACTCTTTCGTTGAATTAACAAATGCATGGCATAATTAATGCCATGCATTGTTAACAAACAATCTGCCAGAAACGAGTCTGTACTTCTCCTGCCTGTCTCTGTGTGGTCTGTAGTCTAGCCGCTCTATTATGGGCAAAGTTAAACCCGCAAGTAACATATAACGGATAAGGGAGCTGGCACTGTCCCTAAACGCTATTCTGCGCCTGCTATACCCGTTCTGCATTATGCCGATTCCATTATTTACGCATGGATGTGTGCCCATGGGCGTGTTGTTGCTATATCCCCAGATTTGCTATTCTGCCCACACACCTTTGGGAAAGTGTATAGCGGAATCTAAAACCACCCGCAGTGCCAACTTGGTTTGGCAGAGCGCACAGGCTGCAATGGATGTCCTGGAGACAGTCAGAGCGCACAGTCAGAGCGCAGAGTGATTCTAATTTTCCTATAATCATCAGAAGGGAGGGTGTCAATTCCTTGTGTCAATTGTGTTTATATAAGATGATTGTCTATTCAAAGAAGACAAATTGTGCGTTGTGCAATGTAATGCTCTCCAAATTACACACGTCAGTTGTATTCATCAATTATGCAGGAAATAATGCACTGATTACAAAAATTGAAAATTCTCTCTAATCAGTAACATGTAGATGATACGTATGTCTATCAAATGTGGTTTTATTGAAAGGCAATCAAAGGCCAGAGCTTAGAAACCAAACGTTGGGTGTATGTTTCCATGTAAAAATCTTAACAGTGTGCTGCTGCAACAGGAGCTGTGTTGTCTTGAATTTGCGAGAGAACTAAGCAACCAGGTCTATGAAAACAAGCCCAAAAGAAGCAACTATAACAGGCCACATGAGCACTTCAAACCTATATATGTCGTCCATTAAACAATGTGCATATGTGTATATGTTGGCTATTTGAAAATAGACGATCTACAAGCTCACAACCATTACCATTATTTACAAGCAACTTCAGAGAAACAAGTCCAATGTGGCTTATAATAAGCAGACCTGGCAACACTGCAGACAGGGAGAAAGGAGAGCATAAGATTGCATATTCTATAGAATAACGCTTAAGTGACTAACTGATTGATATTTTCCACAAAATACAAAAAAGAAGAAAAACAAAACAAAACTGTGCTTCTAGATTATTAGATTAATGGGAAAGCTAATCAAAAGAATAATCGCTAAGAAAGTTGCAGCCCTCTGGGAGAGAATCATGCTATTAGCCTGAATACAAGGGCAAGTGAGACATTCACTGTCAACTACAGAAAATGCAAGAAGCTTTCCTCTTTTTCTATTTCAGAGAGTACTACCACAGAGGACCTGGCAGGTACAGAGCAAACAGTGACCAGTAGGACAGGTAACTGATATAAGATTTATTTATTTGCATACTCCTATAGGGATCGAATTGCTAATAATAGTATGTATTCATTATTATTAATCACCAGTCTGTTCCAAGTTCCAATTGTTTAGATTGTAACAAGACCAGCTGATATTCTACAAGGCTCTTCTTATATGTATACTGTAGCTGCAAGAATAACCTTGGCATTACTGTTAAAGTCAAAGCTTTATTCCACTAAGTCCATCTTTTGTTTCGCTTATCTGGAATCAGGTCAACAGCATAGAATCCCTTTTTTTTTTTTTTTTATCCCACATTTTTTTTAACCCTATTTTTAACACCCAGTGCCAATTGTCTATGTAATCCTTGGCACTACCTTCCCTCTGCCAACCTAGGGAGGCCAGGGCCGAGCTCATGCCTAAAAAAAAAAAAATAAAAGAATCCCAGACTTTTTCCCGGGTCATATCAGCTAACTGATCTAGAGTCATTAGGCCAGCATGGAGACACAATCCTCCCATCTGGTCCTTGGTCTGTCCTGTGGCCTCCTCCACGCTGGACATGCCTGGGAATCCTCCACAGGGAGGCACCCAGGAGGCATCCATATTAAACGTCTTATTAAATTATAATATAATAATATATAATAATACGGGTGTATTATTATTAAACTGTTATTAAACAGGAGGCATCCATATTAAACGTCTCACAGTCCAAACATAAAAGCTATATCCCAACCTTAGATTATACAGTAGGTCCCATATATGGCACTTCCTGGCGTCATGTCATCAGGTGCAAACAAATCAGTCAGCTCCATATATGGGCATATACTAATGCCTTAAGGGATCTCCATATATGGGCATCAAAGGGACAAGGACTGACGGATACCGATATCTCGGTGACAGATATCTCCATATATGGGCATATCAGTATGCCCATATATCACCAGCTACAGTGAGGTCATCATCAATATCCAAATTGGGCTCCGAGGACACACAGAGTGTTCCCACTGCATTTCTGTCATGCATGTTAATATGCGGTTATAAATAAATAATCAAACTAACTGAGAATGAGCATGTGAATATCAAGTTGATATGTCAAGACATATCAACTTGGGCATGAGGAGATATTAGGCTACAGTGATTCTGACTACAGTGATTCATGACTGCAGCAGCATGGTAAAACCCTTTAGTGCCCAGATAGTCACGTCTGACTCGTAAAATATTACAACGCAATTGTAATGTACAATGCAATTTGTGCCGTGTTTGCGCCCTACACCATAGATTGTCTAAAAAGGGCCCATAATGTTAACACATTCCACTAAGGCAGAAGTGATATTGGTAGCTTCGATTACAGGCAAAGCAGTCTATTGAAAGTTTGTCACCAAGCATTTAGATTTCAGTCCAGAGCCAGGCTGACTATTGGGCATTTGGGAAATGCACGGTGACCCGACCATCAAAATGGTCCGGCGGCCAGCCCGCTATTATTATTTTCAAATATTTGTTTTCATCATTTTTTTCCCCCCAGTCTTACCAGCCCACAGAGCAAAGAGAGATCACACGATTGGCCCACTGCCTTGTCTTTCATCTGAATACCATTCCCAGTAGTCCAATCACACCTCGGACCGGGAGTCCCACCCACACAACATGTTACACACAAACAGAGGAGATGTTGTTGGATCAGTGATGAGAGAATTAAATGAGAGAAAGGAAAAAGTTAACATGTTTACACAGAAGTTGAGAGAAAAGAAAATCTCTAGAAGCAGAGGCTACCAAGTGCAAAAGAAATGACACAGGTTTGCTGCAGCTCATAGTGATAAACAGACAAGTCAACATGTGACTGTAGCAGCAACATGCCGTAATCAGACAGGTACATGGCAGGTACAGAATGTGCCATTTCAAAACTTCAAATGTCCTGCCATCGCCAAGACAGTACATTTTCAGAGGATTCCCAGGGCAATAAGAGGGACAAAGAAGGGCATTTAAAATGCTGAATTATTTTGATGATCACTGCTTTTATGATGCTAATTAATTTGAGCAACTGGTCAAGGACCTCTTCAAATCACCTTTCGCCTCATAATGAGTCTGACACCTTCTTCAACACACATTATTTTGTTCTCATGTATATGGATGTCTGTTGAAGGGAAAAACGGGGGTGTGTAGTGACAACTTCTTTTCAGGGGCAAAACAGTGCATCTTTAAGGGCAGAACAGGGAGGAAAAAATGCATTTTCAGGGCACTTTCAGGGAAAGAACAGTAACGTGTGAAGTTTTGAAGTGGCACATCTGTACATACCAGCCCAGATCCAGGTCATCAGGCTGTATTGTTATGTATGTTTACTAAAAGTGCAATCCATAAACGGAATGAAAGATTGGCACCATGGCCATTGGCCACCGTGACATTGCTCAAAGACACCTGATTTGATAGTTTGAGGGCAAAAATAAGATGAATTAATTAATTAATAACACATCTCACCCCAAACGGTAGTGGGCCGGTCTGGTCACAAAATGCCCGGGCCACTTTGTGGTCCCAGTCCGTCACTGTTTCAGTCAATACCCTGTACCATGATATTTAAAATTATGTCTTTGAACATATTATATGTCTTCATACTGTAGAATCCAACAGCTGTGGAAGACCACCTCATCTTACTAAAGGAGACACCATGGGCATGGATAAGCCCCAGTATGACCACGGTGAGACGGTTGAATATGTCTGCAAGTTCAAGTACACCATTGAAGGTGGACCTCATAGAACCTGCCAGAATGGTCAATGGATTGGAGAGATAAGATGCCGCAGTAAGTCACTGTTGTTTCTTTTTTTTAAATAATTTTTATCCCTCGATTTTGTAACCCCTTTTTTTGCCAATTTGCTAAGTGATCCTGGGCACTACACTCCCCCCACCAGCCTAGGGAGGCCAGGGCCGAGCTCATGCCTCCTTCAATGCATGAGAGCCAACTGACCTTCTTGTCACCTGACAGGGGGGAGTTTCCCTGGTTGGACGTAGCGCGTGGAAGGAACACGTTATTCCAACCAGTTCCCTTCCCCTCCATCAGGCGCCCCGGCTGACCAGGGGGAGGCAGTATAGTGACCAGGATTACTAGATGTTTTTGTGAGGGTATTAACTACCCTAGGAGACACGGGGAGAACATGCAAACTCCACACAGAGTAGGCCCTTTCGCCAACCTTTCGTCACTGTTGTTTCTTTAAATATAATCTTTTAATGATATTAAAGTTTTGTATAGTCAATGTTTACATGCATTTGAATGACTTGATTTATTGAGGTGTGATGTTCATGATTCACTCAGTTGCATCCACCCTAGCCGCAAGCAACTCTTAGATGCTATTTTTTTATATCTGGCATCTAGAGTTGCAATACCAACCCTTAACAGCCCAATCAAACAGAAATGTCTGATCTTATTGTATTAAACAACATTTAACTCATCGACATTGCAGCCGTACGGAAAGCTTGGATTATCCTCTTTTATCTGCTTTTTAATTTCATAATTATTATTATTACTATTATTAAGTGTTGGGGTTTAGAAGCGCTCGTTGGAAATAACACAACGTCCTGCTGCCTCCTGCATCGACACACCAACAATCAGATAGGACTTTTCTGTTTGGATGTATGGGCTGTCAAGGGTTGGTATTGCTCTAGATGTCAGATATTAAAATAGCATCTAAGAGTTGCTTGCGGCTACAGCCACCCTGTAGTAAGTGGGATTAAAAGACACAGTCCACATTTCTGATGAATAGTATTTAGGCTCTATGCACAGCACACATATTGGAAAGAAATAGACCAATTATTTATTTACCAAACATTTAGACTGCACACATTTAGAGAGCATACATTAGGGTGAGGGGCTGCAGTTGTGTGAGCAAGCAGCCTCTACTACTGTGATCACAGGGAGTGCTCCCTCAATTCTAATGACAGCAAATGGAGGTGTGGTTTGGAGGACAACTGCTTTGAATAGACCAATTATTTGTTTACAAACATTGAGACTGGACGCACAGGTGACTGTTTCATGTAACCAACAGATCCCCTAACCTGTTGTTTTGGGGTGCGCTGGTTTCAGTTCATTCAACCTCCTCTTGTGTGTTGGCTAGTGAAGTGTGCCCTAGCGAGACAATGTACTTCACCCCGCAGCGGTATTGCGTGCCGAGAACAGCTGACATACAAGCTCACAACCACGTCATGGATGAGACCGTTGTGAGCTTGGAGGTCTGCTATTCTTGGCCGTTCTCTGTGCGTGACACTTTCGCGCGACGGAGCATACATTAGGCTTTACGGGCTGCAGCTGCGCGAGCAAGAGCAGGTTCTGGTGCCGTGATCATAGAGCGCTCCCTCCGTTCTTATGACAGCCTCTGGTGGTGGGGTTTTGAGGACAACTGCTTTGAATTGCTATTATTGTTTACACACAACAGAAACCAAGAAATATATATTTCAAGAGCGAGAAATCACAGTAAAAATCCTAAGCATTCTTCCTCAATACTGGGAGAAAAACAGCATCTGAAAGTTTGATGGGATGCATTTTTACACGTGACCACTTTTTCATTACATCTTATGAACGGTGGGTTTCATTTGGTGCCGGCCTGCGCGCGCATACTGGTTCTTATCAGTGTGACATTGTCTGTTAAGGCGTCTATTGCTATCATTGTTATACACACAACAGAAACCAAGGATTATATTGATTTTAGAGCGAGAGATCAGAGTAAACATCCTAAGCATTCTTACTACATGCACACTGGGAGGAAAACAGCATCTGAAGTTTGATGGGATGCATTTTTACATTTGAGTGCAGTGACCACTTTCCCATTGCATCTTAAGAGTGGTCGGGTTCATTTGGCCGGCCTGGTGTTACAACTTACCAATGATACTAATGAAGGCTCTGTTCCATTCTGGTCGAACAGTTGAAATTGTGCATGTTGGTGTGCATTATGGGTGTGTAACTCTGAGACAATCCATTTGTACACTGTCAGAGTTATGGGGGTCCTTCAAATTAAAGTTTTAGAACCACTGTGCTACACTAAATGGAACAGAGCCTTCATTAGAATCATTGGTAACAAGGAGGTGAGAAATAGGCCCAATTTCTTTCCAATACGGCTTCTGTGCATAGAGCCTATTGCCATTGATAGTGAAGAAAAACTGTTTGGTCAAGTATCACTCAAAAACAGAACTATATGAAGGAGTTCAGGCAGCTTGTTTCATGTTGCTGCCTTCTAAAATAGTTTGTTTACAAATATATAAATAATATAACAAAAATAACAAAAAATGCATTCTAATGAATTATCAATGATGTAATGCTGTACATAGATTGGGATCATGAATCTGGTTACCAATCCATACTGTCATTTCCTAAATGTTTCTAAAATGATTGTTTTCCATGTGACAGCTCACGCATTAATGTCATCTTTCTTGTCTTTTATCCATTACAGATCCCTGCACTGTCACTCAAAGTGTCATGGACTTGAATAATATTAAATTCAAACATTCATATCAGACCAAAATGTATGCAGAACATAAAGATAACATTACATTTAGTTGTAGTAGAACAGACCTGGTCAGTGACATAGTTCTGCGTCAGCAATGTAATGATGGAGTGATGACACTGCCTTCTTGTCATTAAGTTCAGCCAACTAGACATTAAGACAACTAATTGGCTGAACAAACAAGTACATTTTTGTGTGTGTTAAAAATCCAAGCAGACTACCAAAATGAATAGTCAATGTTGATATCCTTTGCAGTTTTCCAAGAATATGTTGGTAATTATTGGTTTAAAAAGCCAAACAAGCAAAGCCATGCACACTGCTAAATCACATGTATTAGTACTATATTTAAATCCAGCTAGATATTCATCATAGTAATCAAGTATGATCTTACATCAACAACGATCCACCTTTCTTTCATGTCATACTGGTACAGGACACAGTGGAAGATTAGGTTAATAAAGATAACAGTTACACCTCGTTTTACCATTCAATAACAATAATAAAAAAATAAAGAATGAAAACCAACTGCATTCATGAATCATTCTTATTGACGTATAGTACCGAAGTCCTGACGTTTCAGTCTTAGAATCGTCTCAATAGAATTTTCCGACAATATTGTCAGGGAGGCTCTGTATCATTTACCATAGTCAGTCACTCATATTTGATATAGTCTGTTTCTGTCAAAAATGGAATTCATTTGGCGGCGGTAACGTTACCATTTTGGCGTTTACTCACCGTCAGTTGATATCATATGAGTCAAACCGCCTGGCTTTTTTTTTTAGTTTTGGAACACTGTTCTTAAATGCCGTAATATTAAACACGTCTATGGGAATTCAGAATGGGGAAAGAAAAGGTGGTCAGGTAGGATGTGTAAATTACGTCAGACTTCGGTGCTCTATTTCCCCTTTATTTGGAAGTTGAACTTTTTCTACATCACAAAATGTTAAAGTGTAGATCACAAGGTGTGGGTGGGTGGGGGGTACCCCCCCCCTCCACTTTTGTGATGAAGAAAAAAGAAAAAGAAAAAAACATCTTATATTAAAGATGTATATATCCATTCTAGGTTTGTTTCTCAGTGGATTTGTCATATGCAAATTAGATGGGTCAATATATGAAAGAAATAGCACTTAACCCCAAATAATTTGATCCAAAATACCTGGTACCTCTAGACATGCTTAGAACATAATCACATCTAGAAAAATCAAACTACTAAAAAGGCGGCGCTGCCAGGAGCTTAAAGGGATATTTCACTTTCAAACATGTTTGGGGTAATTTTAACGTCTACTTGGGCTTTTGTTAACACCCCAGTCAGTTTTTAAATTGCTTGATTCAGTATTTAGACATTTAATTTTCATTGTTATCAGAGTTAGATTCATTGGAAACCTAATGTGTCCTTCTAATGTATGAGGAGACCATGTTTGTTCAATTACTGTTTTATTTTTTATATATATTTTTTCATTTTCCCAAACAATTATAAGTAATAAGGAGGTCTACCGCATTATCAAGGGAAACACCACCAGGTTCATGAACAGCTTCCACCCGGCTACCATTAGACTGCAGAACATGACATGATCATGACATGACTTACTGTACAAGTGATCGTTACCCTATGACCTATGTGGACTATGCGGTCAAACTTCTGTCTAGCCTCAGGCACCAGAAACACTATGTGTAAATATGTAGATACACCCCCCTTATTTTTTTTACGGAAATAACTAAAACGATCAACTTTTTTATGCCACAGCCTCATTTTTATAGGGGAAATGTTTTGGTGACCCCACACTTTATTTCAAAAGTGGAAATAAAGAATATCTTAAAATAAAAGCATACTTTTTTATTGGAAAATGAAGTTGAAGCAGTGATTTCTGCTGTTTTGTAAGGACTATCTTATCAATGAAATTAATTAATAATAGTTTGGCGCTGCCGAAAAAGACTCACGTGAGCTTTATTTTTCTTGGTACAGGTTACTGTCTGGTCTGATGAACGGGGTTTGATTCCAGCTCAGAGCACTAAAACCTACAATATCAATTAAAGCAACTGAAGTGTTTCTGTACACACATTGTAAACTGAAGCATAAGAACCACTGGAGATTCTTAAACCAGCTCTCAAATGCATTATGATAAACTGAGCGTGTGTGTTTCTCCATCACGGCCGTTCAGCTGTAGTCTGTTGGTCGAGTTGTCTGAAACAAATGGACCCGTAAACGTCCATTTGTTTCCATGCATTTTACCCTCTTAAAGTAACAAAAACACCCAAAAAGTGCCGTTTGAAGAGCTACTGGAACATAATTCCTGCTAGATAACTAGGCTATATGGTTTTGTTTCATTGCTCTCTCGTTGTTCACATATGGGAAACAGCGCCCTCTGGCGATGACAGAAGCTTTACATTCACTCCCTCAGGGTCAATCCCTATTGGCCCGGTGGGCCTTCAGTCGCTTTCCGGGAGTCCCTCCCCCGAGGGCATAAAAGGACCCGGCAAGCGGAAGTCATTCTCTTTGTTCCTTCTGCCAAGTGTGTGAAGGAGCTCCACACTTCTACTACGAATCGAGGTTTGCAGGTTTCTACAAGCTCAATAGCGACGGGTCGGATCCCTGTCCACTGAGTTCCCCGACCTCTTTCTTCCTCTTTTCCCTGCTGTGTTTTCCCGGCGCGGAAAACACCAACACTGAACTACGAACGCTAACCTTCAGCCACGCTAAGTAGGTCGGGAGGTGGCTTATTGTCGGTATCAGCCGAGTAACACGCAGGAGTCTGTCCCTGTTACAATGCGCTAGACCCCTGGGAGATGGATTGCTGAGGTGGAGCGCCACACCTATCCTCAGCTCCCAGTACTTACCGCACGACTTGCCGCACCCAAGCCGTGCTACTCATGCGCTGAGTTGGCGGTGCCCGGGATTCGAACCCATGACCTTTTGGTCTGAAGGCGAGAGCTCTACCGACTGAGCTACCCGGACACAGCTTCCACTGTTAGCCCGGCTAGCAGCTAGCAGCCTAGTTAGCTCCTCTAATTGTGGGGTGGGGGCAGTCAAAATGGCCGGCTCCACTGGACAACACGTGTCGCCAATCAAAATGGCTGCCGCTGCTTGCAGACACGTGTCGAAAAACGTAATGGCGGTGCCCACGTGCGCGGCCAGTACACCAAAAATGGCCGCATACATGGACCCGGAACTAGCAGCAAACACTATTGTCAGGCCAACGAGTGCAGCCAAGAGGGCGGCTCATGTACGCTCGACTACAATAACAACCCCTCCCAATCCGTTGTCAACGCGCATCGAGCGAGTGAAATGCACTCAGGCAGCGATAGCTCCTCTGAGGCAGAGTGGCATTCGCATCGCAAGTTACATAAACGATTGGCTGTTGACTGCGGCTTCACGTCAGGAGGCATGTCATCACACCAATTTGGTGGTGTCGCACCTAACCTTCCAGGGATTCACGCTGAACTTCGAGAAGTGCGTGCTCACCCCGTCCCATCGCGCTACTTTTCGCGCTGGACGCGGTCGCTCTCAGGGCTCGTCTGTCTCAGGAGAGGATAGATTCCTTCCTGAAATGTCTGGCCATGTTTCAACTGGGACGCAAGGTCCAGTACAAAACCTGCATGAGGGCAGCGGGGACATGGCATCGGCCATGTCGTAAGTACACCTGGGCAGGCTACACATGCGACCTTTTCAGAGATGGATGGGCTCCCTCGGGATCCCGGCCACTCAGGGTTTTAGTCGTGTGACGGTGTCCGCGGCTTGCATGCAGTTCCTTCAACAATGGAAAGTAGCTTCTTTCCTGTTGGAGGGCGTCCCGATGGGGAGGATCATTTTGAGGAAGATGATTACCACCGATGCCAGTCTGACAGGGTGGGGGGACTGTATGAGGAAAGCCCACATCAACTACCTGGAGTTGATGGCAGTTTTTCTGGCGGTAAAGCACTTCAGGCCCCACATCAGTGGATGTCACGTTCTGGTCAGGACGGACAATACCACGACCATGGCCTACATCAGGGGTTTTCAACCGGTGGTCCGCGGTATTGCTGGTGGTCCCTGGCCAAGTGTAGAAAAAAACTTTTTTTTTTTTTTTTTTTTACTTTTAACTTTTTTTTTTTTTTTTTAACTTTAAATTTAACTTTAACTTTAACTTTTACTTTTAGTTGCTACTCTTGTTTCTTGTTTGTGAATAATTAACTTAAGTCGAATCTAACATTTCAAAAAGTCAGGTGACCATGGCTCAGTCTTACGATGTAAACATCCGGTTGCTGCTCATTACTAGTTTCCAGCATACACGTGTGTATAGCGTATTATTCAATGAATTTGAATTTAGACTTAGACTGTGGTATTGTACTTGGAGATAAACTTGCAACTTGCTAAGTTGATCCTGGAGTCGGCCTGCAGTGGGCCACCATGGATCGTTTTGTGATAAGAAAAAAGCCGGTTAATACAGAGGCTGTGGTGGTCGTGGAACAGGAGGAGGAGGGGCAGGCTGCAGCTGTAGCTGCATGCAGCAGCCCAGACAGCAGCAGCACAGAGAAGGCAGACACTGTGAAACGTAAGAGGGAAAGGGCGACCAAGGCCAGAAGAAAATACAGTGATGATTATATTAAATTTGGATTTACGTTCTATATTGACAAAGTATCAGGAGACGAGATACCACTGTGTTTCGTATGCTCAACGCATCTTTCAAATGAAGGAATGAAGCCATCAAAACTGCTCCGACATATGGAGACACGTCACAGTGATTTGATGCACAAGCCTATTGAACATTTTCATGAGATGCTGCGCATATTCCAAGGACAGCAGACAAAAATGAGAAAGACTGCAAAAGGAAGTGAAAATGCATTAAAAGCGTCATATCAGGTGGCGCTTAGAGTTGCACAATGTAAAAAGTCCCACGTGATCGCAGAGGAACTCATTTTACCTTCAGCTATGGACATGAATAAAACCATGATAAATGAAGAAGCTGCAAACATATTAAAAACCATCCCCTTGTCAGACAGTACAGTGGGACGACGCATTGTGGAAATGGCCAGTGATGTCAAAGTGCAGCTGATTGAGAAACTTAGATTGGCTGATTCGTTCTCAATTCAGATTGATGAAAGTACAGATGTCACAAATGATGCGCAGCTGTTGGCATTTGTGCGATATGAGGACAATTGTGCCATGTGTGAAGAATTTCTTTTTTGCACACCACTGCCAGGGCGCACAACAGGTACAGAAATATTCAAGGCTGTTGATGAATTTTTCAAAGACAATGACATTCCGTGGGAGAAGTGCGTGGCATTGTGTAGCGATGGAGCCAGAGCCATGAGTGGCCATCATACAGGAATGCTCGCGCACGCGAGAAAAGCCGCACCGGGAATAATATGGACACACTGTATGATTCATCGCGAGTCCCTGGCTTCAAAAGAACTAAGCACGGAGCTAAGTAGTGTGTTTGATACGGTTGTAAAGACGGTCAACTTCATCAAGCGAAAGGCATTGAATACACGTCTGTTCTCAAACCTTTGTGAAGGCTTATGGAGCGAGCATACGTCTCTCCTGTACCATTCAGAGGTGCGCTGGCTGTCCCGCGGGGCTGTGTTAACCTGTGTGTTTGAACTGCGCAGTCCTATTCATGATTTTTTGTCTGAGCATAAACACAGTGAAGCTGCTAAATTCAACGACAAAGAGTGGTTAACTAAGCTGGCTTATCTCACAGATATTTTTGCTGAGCTCAACAAGCTGAACAGCTCGATGCAAGGAAGAGATTCAAATGTTTTACAGCTGTACGAAAAATGTTTTAACATTTATTAAAAAGATGACAAGGTGGACACAGCGAGTGGAGAGTGGTAACCTGGCTATGTTTCCATCACTTGAGGATTATACTGACAGTACTGACATTAAAGACATTATCAGTGGCCATTTGAGGAGGCTTGTGTCTCAATTTGGAATGTACTTTGCTGAGTCTGACCAGTGGCGCTGTGACATCAAGTGGATCCTGCTCCCATTCAGTGATGCAGCAGCAGAGGGTTCAAGCTTAACTCCCACAGAGGATGATCAGCTCATTGACATGTCCACAGACTCTGTTAAGAGGCACACGTATGAAACACAGCCCCTTTCAAAGTTCTGGATGAGTTGTAAGGCAGAATTCCCAGAGCTTACAGCAAAAGCAATGAAGTGTCTGTTACCTTTTGCAACACCCTACCTCTGTGAGAGTAGGTTTTCCACACTGACTTATCTGAAGAATAAGTACAGGGCTAGGCTGGAGCCAGAGCATGACATGAGACTGTCCTTGTCCACCACCATTGTGCCAAGATTAGACAGACAGTGTACAACTCACCATGCCCAGAAATCACACTAACTGTAAGTGCAATTTATAAAAGTTATTGATGCTCAATTATTTAACTTTTTGCTTCAGTGATTGGAATATCATTGAATGAAAATGCTGCATTTTTATGGTTTTATCAAGAAGTCATGAAGCATGTACCTTGTGCTCATAACAAAATATATACATAAAAGAAGAAAAAGATAAATGAAAAAAAGAAAAAGAAAAGACAAACTTGTATCAAGCCTGCTGTGAAATGTGTCTTCAGTGTTGCATATTTGTCTCACATCACACATGATTGACTGAAAAGAGCTTATTTTGAGAGAGGCCTTAGGCTGTCCTGCTTGGTCCAGGGAAAAAATACTTTTGTAAATAGTTGCATTGAAATTTGTCAGTATATCCAACAAAAATGTTGTGCTTTCCAAATGATATCCCTGCTCTTTACTGATAATAAAAATGCTTTGAAGACAATTTTTTTGTCCAGCTCATGACTGTAGCCTGTGATAGTGTGATTAGTGAGTAACATGTAAGAAAAAAACAGAATCTTAACCCATTGAATGGTGCATGAAACCCCCACCACTATTATGTGGGGTGGGTCTATGATGGACCCACCCGACACGATAGTGGTGGTCCCCAGGTTGCTTTTAGTCAGGATGGTGGTCCCTGGGTCAAAATCAGTTGGCCTACATCAACAAGCAAGGAGGTCTGCGATCTTCTACCTTGCATGGTCTGGTGCGGAGGTTGATACTGTGGTGCAACACGCACCTGGAATCAATAAGCGCCTCTCATGTACCTGGACTTCTGAACAGGGGAGCTGATGTTCTGTCCAGGGGCAGGACTCATTATTCAGATAATGAGTCTGAGTCTGCACCCCGGGGTCGGGGCCCAGATCTGGGCCAGGTTTGGACGGCCCCAGGTAGACCTCTTTGCCTCGGAGGAGAACGCAAAATGCTTGCTATTCTTCTCAATGAGGGGACAGACCCCGCTCGGCCTGGACGCTCTGGCGCACGAGTGGCCGGGGAGGCTGCTTTATGCGTCCCCGCCACTGGAGCTGATCCACCCCACTCTGGAACGGATCAGGCTCCGAGGTCTGACAGTGCTGCTGGTGGCCCCAGCGTGGGGCTCTTGGAGGTCGGAAATAGCTCCCCTCCTCTACGAGCAACCTTGGCCTCTCCCGCTGCACACCGATCTGCTACAGCAGGCGGGGGTGAGATCTTCCATCCCAGACCTGCAGACCTAAAACTGTGGGTCTGGCCTGTGAGAGGGAAAATTTGACTGCGACTGGACTTCCACGTAGAGTGGTGATTACTATTCAGGCCGCTAGGGCACACTCCACTAGGACCACTTATGGGGCGAAGTGGGGTGTGTTCGAGGAGTGGTGTCTGGGACGGTCTCCAGTTGTGGTCCCGTTCCAGGCCTCGGTCGCAGACATCCTGATTTTCCTACAGGATAGGTTGGATCTGGGAAATGCTTTCTCCACGATCAAAGTGTAGCTGGCGGCCAGCCATGTCAGCTTCGATGGGAAAACCGCAGGAAAACAGCCCCTTGTGTGCCAATTCATGAAGGGCACGTTGCGTGAACATCCTGTCTCAAGGTCCTTGTTTCCCACGTGGGACTTGGTCCTGCTGCTCGACTCTCTCGTCCTCCTTTTGAACCATTGGAGACGGTGGAACCAAAGTTCCTCGCGCTCAAGACGGTACTCTTGGTTGCGCTGACAACAGCGAAACGGGTGAGCGATATACATGCCCTCTCGATGGTTCCGGAGTGCGTGAGGTTCGCTGGTGATGACAGTAGGGTTGTTCTCAAACCTAACCCGCCGTTCATCCCCAAGAACCACCTGGCGGTGGTTACGCCCACTGAGTTGATGGCTTTTCACCCACCTCCGTTTGCCTCAGAGGAGGATCGGAGGCTGCACTGTCTTTGTTGGGGCAGCTGGTTTGTGGTATCTCAATTGTAGATACATTCCGTATATACATTCCGGGGGTTTCTATCTCCCATATGTGAACAACGAGAGAGCAATGAAACAAAACTATGTGTGGAAATTTGTAGATTTTAAAAGAGGACTGTATGTTCAGAGTGGTTGAAGCTACAGTATGCCCACCACAGGGCTCCGGTCAGAGAGCATGCATACAAAGATGACACTTGATGGCAGTTTATGGGTTTTTATGTAGAATTATGGTTGGCAGACACAAACATACACTGTGATGAATGGTATCTGAAATAATAGAAATCATGACATAAATATACAGAAATGGAAACAATGAACTAATATCCTATGCAAACTAGGATACAGCACATAGAACATCACTGCAGTGAGCCATGAACTGGTGTTCACTCTCCATTCCGACATCTCACCACTCCGACTAGTGGCTTCCGCGTGCGGTTAGGGTTAGGGTTAGGGTTAGGTATAGGGTTCGTCAACGTCGGAAAGGCGACATGTCGGAAAGGAGAAATGCACCCCCATGAACTATGTATTAGCTTAGACCTACATAGCCTGCTCACACACACAGAATGGGTGCATTTCGCCTTTCCGACATGTCGCCTTTCCGACATGTCGCCTTTCCGACGTTAACAAACCCTATACCTAACCCTAACCCTAACCCTAACCGCACGCGGAAGCCACTAGTTGGAGTGGCGAGATGTCGGAATGGAAGGAGAACCCCACACAGAATAGGCCCTGTTGTTAGCTTAGC
This sequence comes from Gymnoscopelus microlampas, assembly GCF_963454915.1. NCBI lineage: Eukaryota > Metazoa > Chordata > Actinopteri > Myctophiformes > Myctophidae > Gymnoscopelus > Gymnoscopelus microlampas. Next base: position 60,212,118 of record NC_139940.1, read on the forward strand.
CACTGAACTTTAGCTAGCACATACAGTTACAAAAAAACAAACTTTTAAACCACACACAGATCAATTCTGATACAATGAACTGTTACCACATGAACCAATATTGCACCATATAGACAAAAACAAACTCACTTCGTCAAGAACGCATTCTTAAGTGCCTATGTCTGTGTGTAGCTGCATATGGGAAGCACAACTGTAAACAACAACTTGGGTCCTCTTTTACTGGGAGTGCCCAAACAGGAGCCTCACCTAAAGTGCAAATTGTGTCCTCAGATAACTACAAGGTGCCTGAAGCACTCCTGCACTAAATTAATTAGGACAATAAATAAATAAATGTGGATATTGGGAATTTTGTACAGTCGCCCCCAGATTAGTAGGGCTAATATGTAAACAAGAAAATTCCCCTAGTCATTTAGCTGTCTTCGTCCTCTTCGGGAATAGCCGGCAGCTTTATGAGGCAGGGCACCAGTCGGTGCGGTCCTTTACCTTCTCTTTTGCTGACCTGATACACCCGTCCGTACAGGCATTCAATCACTCCACTCGGCCATCAGGCCAGTGGACACGTGGTAGTTGCGGGTCGTACTGGCTTTCCATCCGTAAGGGCTCTGATATCCTCTGGGAAGCAGTCTCTTTGGCAGCTCGTCAGTATGACGGCCTCCACTTCCCGGTAGTCCGGCTCAGGCAGTTTCCCATCTGGAGCTGCCGCCCCGTGAAGGGGCTGATATGTTGCCTCCACCAATGCCTTCCACGAGGTGAACTGGTTGATGTCATCTGGTGGTGAGCTAAGGGTTGTCAGTAAGGGGGTGCTCCTTCCATTCCGACATCTTGCCACTCCGACTGGTGGCTTCCGCGTGCGGTTAGGGTTAGGGTTAGGTATAGGGTTCGTTAACGTCGGAAAGGCGACATGTCGGAAAGGCGAAATGCACCCGTCAGTAAGCATTGTTGCGTCGGCACTTGGTGCTGCACACCGTCCGGTCCCTGTAGGGCCCATCCGAGCTGAGTATGCTGCCGGACCCCCATTAGGGCTGCGTCTGATTGGCTCTTTGGCAGTGATTAGACTGGTGTAATCTGCACCGATCAAGATGAGTGGCTGAGCTCGTTCAAAGGGCTGTAGGGGGATCCCTTTCAAGTGTTGATAGCGTTTTTGTAGTGCCTCCACAGGGTATGACTGCTCAGCCAGGGCTAAATGGTTGGCAGTGAATGCCCCTGTAATGTTGTAGCACTCTTCTGGTCTAGCTATGGGAGACTGCTGGAAGTCGACTGATGAGCCAGCTAGGTGAGCGACGTCATGACGGATCGTCCTCAGGGTCAATGACTCCCTTTTCCCTTGGAGGTTAAGGTGCTGCGCTGCAGCAGAGAGGAGGATAGTCCGCTCCGCACCATCATCAAGGATACCGTATGTCTCAAGCAGTCTTTATCCGTTCCGCAGCAGTACAGGCACCATTTTCAGGTAGACTCGTCCTGTTGGATTGGAGTTGGTGAGGTAGACTTGGTCAGGTGCTGACGTGACATGTAGGATAGTGGGGCCTTGTGAGGAGATGCTGTGAAGAACCCGGAGATGCACCTCGTCACATTCTCCGCAGGCTTCTTAAGTGTGCATTCTTGGTACTTATGATTGGTACGTCCACATTTACAGCATCGCTTGCCCTCCTTTACCCATTGAAGGATCTGCTCTTGTGAACACTTTTGTATAGCAGGGCACTGGGACAAGTAGTGTTCTTCACTGCAGCAATAGATGCAAAGGCGATTGAACTTCCCATTGCGTTTTGGTGCTTGGGTGGTCAAACTGGGCTGATCCTCACAGACTTCTGTCTGCTCACCACCATGGTAGACTGTTGCCGACTGACCCCTTGGCCTGGTAATAGGCTGATGTTCCTTTTGTGGGCTTTGGTGAATTTCTGTATGGTAACGCTGCGCCATCTTGGCGGACAGGCGCTGTGCTGCTGTCTTTACGCTTAGCCACTCTGACAAGTCTTTTAAGTTGTAGGAGTTCAGGCATTTGGTCTGCAGTCTCCCTCTAACCTGAAGATGCTCGATGAAGCTATCCCTGGAGTGTTTGGGGAGTTTACTAAGCAACCTATCTGCGTGGCCTGTACAAGTCAGTTCAGTGCACTGAGCGCCCTCAAGTGATGTCAGCATACCAACTAGCAGATCAATGCTGAGGGCAAAACTCTGGAATGCCTATGAGTCGCCAGCTTTAACGTCGGGCAGGTTTAGGATGGTGGCTATTTCACTCTTGGTCAGTTGATGCGGTTGCCCATATTGACACTGCAAGGCTTTCATGGCTTTTGTATGGCTGGGAATAGTGGTGGCAGGCCTGCGCTATCAGCCGGGCTTCGTCCAATAACAAATGTTCCAATAGTACTCTGTACTTGTAGTGTTCTGATAGCTCGCTGCAAGGGTTCAGAAGGTGATCTAATGCCATCTTGAGGTCAGCAAACTCTCTTTCACTGTCGGTTGACAAGTTTGGAAGTGCTGGGACAGGAACTGGCTGGACTGAGGGTTGATCGCTTGGCTGGTACACCTGGATGACGTGTGCAGTTGGTGGAGGCTGACTGAACATTGTATCAGGACGTTGGTATTGGGAAGGGGATGCCATGGGCCACAGTGACTGGTAAACTTGTGGTGCTGAAACTGTTGTTGGGTGCAGCTGGTATACTGGTGGCACTGTGGTTGTAACCTTGTGCTGCTGAAAGGTTGGCTGCACGGAGGCTGTAAGCTGGTGGTGCTGGTAGGCCAGCTGCACGGGGCTGGCGGCTGGTGGTGCTGGTAGGCCGGCTGGTGGTGCTGGTGGCCGGCTGGTGGTATTGGTAGGCCGGCTGCTGGTGCTGGTAGGCTGGCTGCACAGTAGCTGCTGGCTGGTGCTGCTGGTTGGCCGACTGTGCTGTAGCAATCGGCTGGATCTGCTGGTAGACCGGCTGCGCTGAGGCTGAGGTTGTGTGCAGCTGGTGCGACAACGGTGATAAAGCTGGCATCGTGGGAGAGTGGTACGCCGGCTGTGAGGCTGATGGCGGGTAGGTCTGGTACACCGGTTGGGAAGCTGCCGTCGGTTGTGGCTGGTGTGCCGGCTGTAGTGAAATTGACATCAGCTGCTGCTGGTACGGCTGGACTGCCGTGGGCGTCGGGTGCTGCTGATACGACGGTTGTATGTAAGCTGGCGTCGGCTGCGGCTGGTACGCTGCCTATGCTGAAGCCAGCGTTGGATGCTGTTGGTACACTGCCTGTGCTGAAGCCAGCATTGGATGCTGCTGGTACGCTGCCTGTAGTGAAGCCAGCGCTGGATGCTGCTGGTACGTTGCCTTTGCTGAAGCCAGCGTTGGATGCTGCTGGTACGCTGGCTGTGCTGAAGCCAGCGTTGGATGCTGCTGGTACGTTGCCTTTGCTGAAGCCAGCGTTGGATGCTGCTGGAACGCTGGCTATGTTGAAGCCAGCGTTGGATGCTGCTGGAACGCTGGGTGTGCTGAAGCCAGCGTTGGATGCTGCTGGTACGCTGGCTGTGTTGAAGCCAGCGTTGGATGCTGCTGGTACGCTGGTTGTGTTGAAGCCAGCGTCGGATGCTGCTGGTACGCTGGCTGTGTTGAAGCCAGCGTTGGATGCTGCTGGTACGCTGGATGTGTTGAAGCTGGCATCTGGTGCTGCAGTGAAGCAGGCGTCTGGTGTTGCAATGAAGCAGGCCCCTGGTGCTGCAGTGAAGCAGGCATCTGGTGCTGCAGTGAAGCAGGCGCATGGTACTGCAGTGAAGTAGGCATCTGGTGCTGCAGTGTACCAGGCGTCTGGTGTTGCGGTGAAGCATTCGTCTGGTGTTGCGGTGAAGCAGGCGACTGGTACTGCAGTGAAGTAGGCGTCTGGTACTGCAGCGGAGCAGGCGTCTGGTGTTGCAGTGAAGCAGGCATGCTGGTGCTGTAGTGACCAGTGATCCCGCTGCAGTGAAGCAGGCGACTGGTGCTGCAGTGAAGCAGGCGTCTGGTGCTGCAGTGGAGCAGGCATCTGGTGCTGCTGAGAGGCCCATGTAGGCGTTGTTAAAAAAGGTTTCGTACATGGCCACTGATGAGGGGGAGGTTTGACTGGCATGTGGCAATGCGATAGTGGGCGTCGTCACTGGGGCTGCCGACGTGGGGTGTGCCTGGACGACACTTCTGTAGGTGGTTGAGCTCTGCCATTGGTGCATGGACAGCTGAGCTAGCTGGTCAGACATAACATGCTGTTGAGGGTGAACTGTACTTGTCGGGGCATTAAAAGAGATTTTTAAAGTCTTAGGTCTGACCACCGGTGAGAGGTGGTAGGGGGTATGAATGGGGGGCAGATCCTGCTGCTTCTGATGAGAAGGAGACATAGCATCACTATGATGATGAGATCACTTGCAGATCGTCCTCCTCGTCTTGCAGGCTTCTAGGAGACTGATTGTGTGCTAGGGGGGTTAGGATATGCCTAGCTCCATAAAGAACCTCTCACTCCGCTATACAGCTCCGAGATCAGGTTCTATGTGGTTGTCATCCAGAATCGGTGGAACTTCCGCCAAGGCTCCACTGTTTACCCTTTTGTATACATTGTATCCCAAAACTAATGGTAGATTCCAAACCGCACAGATGTTTAAGGTATGGTCCGGAGCATAATATTTTAGGTCCGGAGCGAAACTACCCGTTTAAATCGCTTATTTAGTCAGCCTGTGGCCATGTTTCCCATTGTAGCCAAACCGGGAGCAGTACTGGCAGCGGACGTAAGGGGGTTTTCCGGGTTCCGTAAGGGTCCATTTGGTTCCATTTGTACACTCTCAGAGTTACAGACCCGTAAGGGTCCATTTGTTTCCATTTGTACACTCTCAGAGTTACAGACCCGTAAGGGTCCATTTGTTGTCTCCGCCAGGCCGAAAGGCATGGCAAGAGAGTATGTTTTACCCCCTGTCCTTTTACCCCCTGTCCGTCCGTCCGTGTGTCCGTGTGTCCGTCCGTGTGTCCGTCCGTCATTCGATCTGTCTGTGTACAGCTAATCTCCGGCACCGTTGGCTTGCTCGCAGCCAAACTGTGCACACACAGTCCCTGGATACCAGAGCAGAACCTCTGCCCCAAATTTTTCACAGGGGCCTGTTATAGCGCCACCAGGAGGCCGATTTGTGCAAAACACATTTTTTGACAGTACTCCTACAGATTTTGTCCAAAAATCCCACAAATCGGTACACAGTATCTCTACAGTCATTAAACGAAACGGGTCTTTCAGATTTCTCATATTCCATCCTGATTGGCTAAAAATGTCTTCCAAAGTTTGCAGGAGTGCTCCGTTTTGAACAAAATGCCTCAAATCATGAACACAGCATGCACTTTCCGAGAAATTTTGCAAGCACATTCCCATTAGGCCGAGGAAGAACTACCATTTGAACATTTTTAAATCAGCCTCATGGTGGCGCTATAACAGGCCGATTCGTGTTTTTACCTATAATTGCACCGATCTGTGTAAAACTTTGTATGCACACTCCCTATAGGTCAAGGAAAAACCTTTGCCCTGCATTTTTCACATCTGCCTTTTATAGCGCCACCAGGAGGCCGACTTGTGTAAAACACATTTTTTTATACTACTCCTTCCAATTGTATCCAAATTTCACGCAAATCGGTACACATGATCTCTATAGTCATGTGATCACGACGGATGTGTTTGATTTTTCATACTCCATACTGATTGGCTAAGATTGACATCTAAAGTTTGCATTATTGGCTTGTTTTGAACAAAATTCTGCAAATCATGAACGCACCGTCCAATTGCGCTCAAACTTTGCACGCACATTCACACTATGTTGAGGAACAAATGCCACCCTTTTAACATTGGCCTGTTATAGCGCCACCAACAGGTCTAATTCAGCAAAACACATGTTTTTGACAAAATGCCTCAAATCAAGAATGCAGTCAGTGTCCGATTGTCGTGCAAGGCCTAAGAAGAAATGGCACCCTTTTCACGTTGGCCTATTATAGCGCCACCAGGAGGCCACAGTAGCCTACCTGACCTGGCGGAGACCTGTGCTCCGAGGAGCACTTTTTCTAGTTTCCATTCGTACACTCTCAGAGTTACAGACCCGTAAGGGTCCGTTTTGTTCCATGTGTACACTCTCAGAGTTACAGACCCGTAAGGGTCCATTTGGTTCCATTCGTACTCTCTCAGAGTTACAGACCCGTAAGGGTCCGTTTGGTTCCATTCGTACTCTCTCAGAGTTACAGACCCGTAAAGGTCCGTTTGGTTCCATTCGTACTCTCTCAGAGTTACAGACCTGTAAGGGTCACTCTCGCGTTACAGACCTATAAGAGTCCAGTTGCTTCCTAACTATCAAGTTAGCTGGGGACCCCTTGGAACCCCCTGAAGGACCCCCCCCCCCCCCCCCCCACACACACACTTTGAGAACCTGCTGTCACTATACGTTTCACCGCTGGTGGCTCCTAGACCCCAGCGTGGATAAACAGTGTGTCAGCCAGTCCAAAGTGCTGACGTCAGCATGTTTCTCAATCATCAGTGTGTCATATGAGGTGATGTGTGTTCCATCTATTCACTGTGTGTGCTGCAGGCTCCACAACACACTGCGGGTCACTCACTGAACATTCATTTTCATTGGTGTGTGTAACCCATTTAGACCGGGAACGCATCTGTGTCATTTTTAGATTTCTTTGGCTATTCAAAAATAGCAGATATACAAGCTCATAGCGCTATGAGCTTGTAGATCTGCTATTTTTGAATATATCCTGAAAATGTTAGTATATATATATATATTTTTAAGCAAATTCAAATCAAATTCAAATCTTTGCTTCTGGGGATTCTACAAATGTCTTCTAAATCCTAACAGTTTTATTTTTTTTAAACTTGTTGCTATATCAGTGGTTCTCAAACATTCACATGTCAAGGACCCCCAAAATGATATGTATTTTGCCGCGGACCCCCATCTCAAAATATTGTGTTCTAGGGACCCCCCACACCCTCCCCCCCCCCCCCCCCCCCAGAAGCAAAGGTTTGAGTGTAAGATGTTCGCTTTAAAACAGATTTTTTTTAAAAATAGCAGATCTACAAGCTTGTACATCTGCTACGCTTCCATCCAAAGCGACTTACAATAAGTGCATTCAACATAGGTACGGAACAAAACTACTAATCTCCAGGTTAAGTCTTAAGTGCATTCTCTTCTAAAACAAGCAACTAAGAGTATACCTAGCACTAAGGTAAAAGTGCAATATATCAGCTACCTACTTTCACATTTCATATAGCCAAAGAAATCTAAAAAGTGACACAGATTCTTTACCCAGTCTAAATGGGTTAATGCAGAACAACATGCATATGAAACCATACAGCGTTCTGCTTTTCATACTTGTATGGATGCAAACTGTCAACTGTCAAACTGCACAAGGTAGGACCATTCTGTTTACATATCTTTTATTTGAACTTGTCTGTTTGTGATATATTGTCACTGTCGGGTGGAAACCGTGTATGTCCAAACCTGTTACTTTTTAGGAAATGGTAAAAAAGAATGTGTTCCATTGGATTCTAATGAAGTGACGTTCATTTAACCCAGGGGTATGCAACCTTTAAAGTCAAAAGAGCCATTTTGGACAATAAATACACAATCTGTCTGGAGCCGCAAAACCTATTTTAGCCCACTAATGCCGGTGCTGTGCCAATACATGCGTTGCAGGCTTTGACGCATATTTGACAGAAATGTTGAAGCTTATTATTTATTCTACACATCTTTACAGTATTGGAGCATGTAAGAATCTATGTCTCATATTACAGCAACGATGAATACAATGTGACAAAAACGAAAAAACATTGTTAATTTCCATAATGTTTTCTATAGCTACAGGGAGCCACAAGGGAAGGGCTAAAGAGCCACATGTGGCTCCAGAGCCGCAGGTTGCAGACCCCTGATTTAACCCATTAGGATTTAGTGTCTTCTAAATTCTAACGGTTTTCTGAAGAACGTATGTTTGTAGTGCCCAAACTTTTTCATGTCAAGGACCCCCAAAATTAGATGTATTTGGCCGCCGACCCTCATCGCAAAATATTGTGTTCCCTGGACCCCCAGAAGCAAAGATTTGAGTTAAAAAAAATCAAGAAATGTAAATTTCAAAAATGTGGAATACCCTACCAAAAGGAGTAAAGGAGTGTAAAACCCTACTCACTTTCAAAACTGCCCTAAAAATACACCTTCAGGAGGCTGCAATTCAAAAATGGCCCCTGTCCAAGTCCTAACCTACCCATGTCCTAACCTAACCTACCCCCCGTCCCCCCCTCTCTCTTTCTTCTTTTGTACATATTTTTCACTCTTCATACCAGTAACCTGTAAACTGATTGTATGACATTCTGTATAGACAGGTTTCCTGTTAGTAAACATGAGAGGATATGACCGTGCAGATCCGGGGGTAGCCTATAGAGGGCGCCATTACCCGCAGCAGCTCTGGTCAAATGTCCATTCATAAAACAAATGATCTTCACCGGGTTTAATGAAAGTAGATTAAATTATGCAGTTTGTAATACCTTGTTTACTCAATAAAAATGATTTGTCGGAAGTTGGATCTGTTTGTATATAATAGCAGCATTATGCCTATTATGCCTATAATAGCAGAATTATGGCTATCTAACTCCCGAACATAACAACAGAGTGAACGGCGCAACAATTCGTTCCCCCCGAGCATGCGCAGATTGCGCATTCTGCTCTGTGATGACGTCGCGCGGAAATCCGTCTATAGTAGCGTGTATATCTGTCTGTCTCTTATGTCATCATGATTTGTGTGCATGGGGATCTTATCTTAAACAAGCTCAGTGCTTAAAGGGGAAATCCACCCATTTTCAATATTTAACTATGTCATTAATATAGCATAAAGGAGTTGTGTGGAAATAAGAAAAAAGTTCCCCCCTTTCTGTGTTGCCTTGAACTGGAGGATTGATTGTGGGTTTAACATTGCAAATTACAACATGATGAGTCATCACGTTGTAATTTGCAATGTTAAACTCACAATCAATCCTCCAGTTCAAGGCAAAAAGAAAAGGGGGGAACTTTTTTCTTATTTCCACACAACTCCTTTATGCTATATTAATGACATAGTTAAATATTGAAAATGGGTGGATTTCCCCTTTAATGAGCTTTCCAGTTTAGTAGACCTTGTATTGTGAATTTGTACTTCCATGTACTGTTATGTACTGTCATGTACTGTTCTCATAAATAAAGTACATCAATCAATCAATCAATCAGACAATGGATGGGATACCCAAGGCTCTATATGTAAACGTAAGTTTCCACCAACTCTACTACAGTTTGTGCAACAATATTATGAATAATGGCTTTATGTGTTACTTGTGTCAAATGGAAACAGTGTGCATGTGGTGGAAAGTAACTAAGTAAATGTACTGAAGTACTGTACTTAAGTACAATTTTGAGGTATATTTTATTTACTGGAGTATTCGTAATTATCAGTACTTTTACTTCTACTCCACTCATCTCAGAGGCAAATATTATATGTTTACTCCACTACAATTATTTGACAACTTTAGTTACTAGTTACTAATACTATGTAGATTTTGATTATTATTACAAAAAAACACATTAACCACTTCAGCCCTATATACATTTCGTCCATTTGAAAATAGCCGATCTACAAGCTCAGCTTGTATAGATCTGCCATTTCAAAAGATTGTTATACATTTGAAAACTTGAAACGGGACATTCTGCATAATGAGTACTTTTACTTTTGTACTTTAAGTATATTTTGATACCAATACTTTTGCACTTTTACTTGAGTCCATTTTTTATTCCAGACTTTTACTTGTAACAGGGTATTTCTACATTGCAGTTTTGATACTTTTACTTAAAGGAGACATCCGGGCATTTTAAGTGTTATCTTTGATGTGTCGCTTATTACTCACCAACATTGAAAGGGTCATTGAGTTATTCCCATTGAGTCCCCTTCGTCCCGTCTAACGACCCCCTCCGTTGGCATAATGGAGGCGCGTGAATAGCAGAAATTCGCCTATTTTAACAAATGCAAAGTCTGTTTTTTTTCTCCAAGTACTCATTGTGGAGTCTCATGAGACCCTAAGAGGCGCTGAAAGTTCCCGACGAGCTAATGCTAATGTAGAACGAGCTAACGCTAGTTGCTTGTTTCTCTACCTGGCAATACGAGTTGCCAGGTTCTGGCAACTCAAATGGGGTCCTTTTCCACTTAATTCATAGTGACATTAATATTGTAGTTGACTGGTAGTGATGTTCAGCAATGATTTATCATTGTGGGCATTGTTAGGCTATGGGATCAAGGAAGAAGAATTACACGTGACATTTGCATGTTTTTCTTTAAATTCCATTGACTAGGAATTTCGGGCCACTTCGCGGCCCTCACATCTAGTGTCCACCTCATATCTCACATCCACCTCACAGCTGGGTTGCACCAGCACCAGTGATCCAACTGATATGGCCATGTATGGATATCTCAATCTCTCAGGCTTGGTCCCTTTCATGGGCATATATGGAGATCTCTGTATCTGTCAGTCTTTGTCCTGTTTATGGCCATATATGCCGACTGAGTTGTTAGGGCCTGATGCATAGAGTTAAAAACAAGACCAGGAGACCTGGTTCTGCCAGACCCAGAATAAACCGAGGTTTTATGCCCATGTATGGACGAAAGAGGGACAAAGCCTCATGTAGGCCGACCCCTTGGGCCTGGCAATAAGGCGGAAATCAGGTGTGCAGCCCGGTGTGCAAGCTTGTGCGCAAGCTTGTGAGTCGAGCCCATTGGTCGAAACCGTTTTTGCTCGTTCATGTACAGTGGCCCCAGCCGTTTTTAGCTGCAGTACCTATGAATGACCAGCATGTCCATCGCACTTCAATGCAACCTCTGGGTTCTGGGGGCTTTGCCTGATGCCATGAGGACACATTGAGGTTAGACAACATAGCCCATATTTGGCCGTAGCTGCATTGGTAAGTCCTTATATGGTTGTGGCTGATCATGGTGACATAAGCTTGATGATGTGGTTCGTCGTTGTTTGTAGTTGGAACAGCGTGACCATGTCTTAAGCAGTTCCATATAACTTCCATAGACCGATGTGGAATTATTTCTGAGAACTACTCCTCTGTCTGTGTGTCCAGTCAAGGCTTTGTGCTCTGCAGTAACTAAAAGGGGGAGGGCCACTGGCAGCAGGAAAATAACAGATCTTCAAGGCAACAACTCGTCGAGGCGCGACGCGCTGTTAGCTTGTAGATCTGTTCTCCAAATTTGTGACGTCAGACAAATTTGTGACGTCAGACAAATTGATTGTGCAATAATGGAGTTTCATACAAACTGGATATCATGCAAGTACAGTAACGGTATGGAAAGCAGCTACTGTATTGTTCTAGCCAGAATACTGAGTAATATTTGTGCAAAGTGTGGAGTTATTTTGAGCATGCGTCTGCTGTTAGACCCTAGCGAACACTGACTTCACACACCATGGGTGTCCTCCTCTATTTTAGTAGAAGGATTGCATAGACGTGTGGCATATAGCATCGTTGTACAACCAGGAGCCTAGTGGAAAGTCTACATTGGACTGTTACGACATTACAGCTGATAATGAAATCCTCTACGGATAAAGCCAGCCACTGTGTGTCCGTTGACATTATGCTCAGCAATTAACATTCCCGAGTTGGCTTGCTCAAAGCAGGACTTTAGCTTGGAATCCGACCAGATTTTGACCTCCCATGCACTGATTGGTTCTCTCTTAAGCCTCTGTTTATAGGCAGGGACCAGTTGGAGCCGTGATCAGAGCTCCCAAAGGGTGGCCGGGGTAGCTGCCCCGGAAGGGCGATTCATTTTTAGTAATAATGTCCTTTGATTCAAATGGTTGAAGTCCCCAACACAGATCACAGAGGCAGAAGGCAGAATGGTTTTCTGCTCTCTAATGACTCTATTAAGTTCCTTTAATGCAGTGTCTATGTTCGCTCCAGGATGTATGTAAGCTAGAACAATAATAACTGCACTAAGTTCCCTTGGGAGGTAGAATGGACGACATTTGAACATCCTATATTAAAATTGTCTAGAGGGCCAACCGACGGTGGGTGGACATCACAAACGTAACGTGCAGACCAGCGAGGCACCGTTGCTCCGATCCACAAACTTGGCACCAACACTGGTCAGGGGTCTGACATCAGAATAACCACACAAGGGACCACAGGCCCACCATTGCTCCACCCCCTCTGTGTTCCTATTGGCTGGGCTTTAAACAGCCATAACTCCAGTTCCCAGCATGCTAAAGGCCCCAAACTTGTTGGGTGCTCTAAAGCGGGGCACATGCTACCATTTTCTGTGGTCACCTTATCACCATGGTGGTTTGAAAACTACAACATGACGTCACTGAGCCGCGGTGATAAGGTGACCACCGCTCACCCTGACACATCTCTCTGCTTTTATTGACCGACATCACCCAATCACTGCTGGCTCACTCTATTTATTCTGAAAGTGGGGGTCCCCGGACCCCACAACAACCCCGCAACGGACCGGACCTTGCAACGGACCCCACAACGGACCCTGCAACGGACCCCTGGGGGTCCGGGGACCTGGTTCCGGGGTCCGGGGGTACGCCGTTGCTTCTGTTGGTAATCGCTCTTGTTTTGAGCAACCTGCCAGCACACACCTGCTGAGAGGTGTGTGCCAGTAGTCACAGGTGTGTGACTGGCACCTGAACATGGGTTCTGCAACTTTGTTGAGTTTGTGTATGATCCAAGCAGTAACACTGCCCCCATGAAAATATGCCACGCTAGTCCCTTCAGGATAAGGCCTGTGCAATTGGGCAAACGAAGCTGGTGTTCCTTTATGCAGAGTGACAGCATTATTTGGTGTCAGCCCTTTCCTACTAGACTAGACCTGTTTCACAGTGCAAGTGTGCAGTAAGTCAGTGGCTGGCACTGTTGGCTTGATCGCAGCGAAACTGTGCACACACACTCCCTGGATGCCAGAGCAGAACCTCTGCCCCAAAGTGTTCACATGGGCCTTTTATAGCGCCACCAGGAGGCCGATTTGTGCAAAACACATTTTTGGACAGTACTCCTACATATTTTGTCTAAAAATCCTGCAAATCGATACACAGTATCTCTATTACATTACAGTCATTTAGCAGACGCTTTTATTCAAAGCGACTTACAATAAGTGTATTCAACATAGGTAGGGAACGAAAACTACTAATCACCAGACGTCTTAAGTGCATTTCCTGCAAATGTCTATTCCCTGCAAAATGTCTATAGTCATTAAACAAAACAGGTCTTTCAGATTTTTCATATTCCATCCTGATTGGCTAAAATTGGCTTCCAAAGTTTGCAGGAGTACTCAGTTTTGAACAAAATGTCTCAAATCATGAACACAGCATGCAATTTCCGTGACATTTTGCACGCACATTCCCACTAGGCCGAGGAAGAAATGCCACTTGAAAATTTTAAAATCAGCCTCATGGTGGCGCTATAAAAGCCCGATTCATGTTTTTACCTATAACTGCACCGATCTGTGTAAAACATTGTATGTGCACTCCCTAAAAGCCAAGGAAAAACCTTTGCCATGCATTTTTCAGCCACCAGGAGGCCGACTTATGTAAAACACATTATTTTATACTACTCCTTCCAATTTTATCCAAATTTCACGCAAATCGGTACACATGCTCTCTATAGTCATTTTTCATATTCCATCCTGATTGGCTAAGATTCATATCTAAAGTTTGCAGTAGTGGCTTGTTTTGAACAAAATGCCGCAAATCATGAACGCAGCGTCCGATTGCGGTCAAACTTTGCACGCACATTCACACTATGTTGAGGAACAAATGCCACCCTTTTAACATTGGCCTGTTATAGCGCCACCAGCAGGTCTAATTTAACAAAACTCATTTTTTTTTAACAAAATGCCTCAAATCATGAATGCAGTGTCCTATTGCCATGCAAGGCCTAAGAATAAATGGCACTCTTTTCATATTGGCCAATTATAGCGCCACCAGAAGGCCACAATAACCTACCTGACCTGGCGGAGACCTGTGCTCCGAGGAGCACTTTTTCTAGTTATTATTGTCTCCGCCAGGCCGAAGGCATGGCGAGAGAGTATGTTTTACCCCCTGTCCGTCCGTCCGTGTGTGTGTCCGTCCGTGTGTGTGTCCGTGTGTGTGTCCGTCCGTCTGTGAACAGCTAATCTCCCGCACCGTTGGGTGGATCGCAACGAAACTGTGCACACACACTCCCTGGATGCCAATTCAGAAGCTCTGCCCCAAATTTTTCACATGGGCCTGTTATAGCGCCACCAGGCCTATAGTCATGTGATCAACACGGATCTGTCCGATTTTCCATATTCCATCCTGATTGGCTAAGGTTGGCTTCCAAAGTTTGCAGGATTGGTGGTTTTGAACTAAATGCCTCAAATCATGAACGCAGCTTGCGATTTATGTGAAATTTAACACGCACGTTCCCACTAGGCCGAGGAAGAAATGGCACTTGAAAATGTTCAAATCAGCCTCATGGTGGCGCTATAAAAGGCCGATTTGTGTTTTTATAACTGCACCGATCTGGTGAAACTTTGCACACATACTCCCTAGAGGCCAAGGAAAAACATCTGCCCTGCATTTTTCACATTAGCCTTTTATAGCGCCACCAAGAGGCCGACCTATGTAAAACTCTTTTTTTTTAGATTAAGCCCTCACATTTTATCCAAATTTCACGCAAATCGGTACACATGATCTCTATAGTCATGTGATCAAGATGCATCTGTTTGATTTTTCATATTCCATCCTGTTTGGCTAACATTGACATCTAAAGTTTGCAGGAGTGGCCCGTTTTGAACAAAATGCTGCAAATCATGAACACAGCGTCCAATTGTGGTGGAACTTTGCACACACATTAGCACTACGTTGAAGAACAAACGCCACCCTTTTAACATTGCCCTATTATAGCGCCACCAGGAGACCGATGTTTCTTTTTTATATTACTCCTACAAATTTTGTCCAAACATCATGCAAATCAGTACACATTATCTCTATAGTCAAGTGATCAAGATGGATCTGTCCAATTTTTATATTCCATCCTGATTGGCGAATTCCGAACATTGCTGGCCCACAATAACCTACCTGACCTGGCGGAGACCTGTGCTCCGAGGAGCACTTTTTCTAGTTATTATTATTACCCTTAATATTATTATTGTTATTATTATTATTACTATTATTACACTTATTATTATTATTATTATTATTTTCAGTGGTAATTACATGCCCTGACCCAAGAGTCCTGGAGAATGGCAGAGTCTACCCCGTTGGGGAGTACATCGTGGGCAGTAAGACTACATATGAATGCTGGTCCGGGTACACGCTCCGCGGCTCAGCCTCTCGAGTTTGCCAACGTAACGGCAAGTGGAATGGCTCAACTCCTATATGTGATGACAGTAAGTCCTAAACCGTCTATAAACACTGACTGATATAACACTTTATTGTCACATCACAGATTTACAGGCATAAGGAAGGGGCAGAAAGCTCCATCATGTTTGTTGTTTTCAGAAAGGAGAAATAGGCTCTATGCACAGCAGCCATATTGGAAAGAAATTGGGCCTCTTCTTACTTCCTTCACAGGTGTTACCAACGATACTAATGAAGGCTCTGTTCCATTCTGGTCAGGGTGCTGATATCGTGCATGTTGGCTCACTAGAAACACTCCATTTTGGTTCCCAAATGGCCCCTTATGGTGGGTGTGTAACTCTGAGAGTGTACAAATGGAACCAAATGGACCCGTAGTTTCCTGTTTACCATTGCTGCCATGTATAATAAGCAATGTGGGGCTTTTTTAAAGTGTAGTTGCTTAACTCTTTGACTGCCAGAGTATTTTCATAATATACTCACCCAGTGCCAGTGATTTTCATCCGGTCTTTTCAACCGGTCACAGAAATCCATTATGATCCATCGTCTGACCGTGTGTATAAACAAACACTATCCATGCATCAACCCCCCAGAGGGTTAGGTTTTCAGATTCAAGCTTTTGTGAGGTAGTTTTCACCCGCGCAACCAGGCTGCAGGCACCATACACCAATAATGCACGTATCCCCCCCCCCCCCCCCCCCCCCCCGCTGGCCACATATATATTATGATCGCGTGTCAGACCGTTGGTAAACACAAAGGGGATAACTGTTCGTCGTCCAGAGAAAAGAAAATATAACCAGAGCTTTCCGTTCATGTGACACATTGTGAGCTTTTTGATCAGCTATTTTCAAATAGCCGATTTAAAGTGGTAAAACTGAGCCTAGTTGCTTCTTTTGGGCTTGTTTTCATAGACCTGGCCGCTTGTTTCTTCTGCTAAATCTGGCAACACACTGAAAACCTGCTCACTTCCTTACTAGAGAGGAAGTGAAAAGATATTGAATGAAGCAGCACACAGAGAAAAACTCAATAGCGCCCCCTGGAAGAGGCACTGGCGGCGCCCTGGAGAAGGCTAGGATAAGGTGGATTATATTAAATGTATGTTTATTGAGATATTTCCCTTATTATTCTTTACACATTACCATTTTGCACACATATTACCGTCATGTCTTAACACATTAAGTGCCAGAGGTTTATTAAAACAGGGTACATCTAGTGCTTGCATTCTTACCGTTTACACTGATATGTTGTGCTGTAGACGCCACGACGAGGATGCAGATGTAAACAAAGGGTGCGTGCACGATGGTCGAGGGTCCCGACTATTGCCTGGAACAATAATATTTCGCAATCCGCCATTGCAGAGTGATCGCCCCATCGAAACGGCTCGTTTCCACCACGTTAAAAAGAAATGGAGATATGATGCTTTTTCTCAAGGAGTTATAATGGGAGTGGACGGGAGGTAGGTTTTTTGGCACGGATCCACTCCATTTAAGAGACTCCGTGGATGATCCCAAAGTTGCGTTAGAGCGCCCCGTGTGGGGAAAAAAAATAAGCTGTTTTTGGCACACAATGTGTTAAGAATTACCAAGGGTGATTTGTAGGGCCTGTCACTCTAATCTGCTCAGTGCTGGTCACCTGCAGCTGGCAACGTTCATTTCCCAGTGCAGTGAGTGAATCTAGCCTACTAAAAAGAAAAGTTAGTGAGTACTTAGTTAGTGAGAGAAAGCTTTGGGATGGAGAAATCACATCCAATATAAACACACGTCCTAGACTCTTCTCCCTTCTGGCTCCCAAAATGTGGAACAAACTCTCCTTTGCAATTAGAACTGCAGACTCACTATGAATCTTCTGCTGCAATCTGAAGACTCACCTCTTCAGATTCCACATCAGCCCATAGCACTTGACCTAGCATTGACGACCTTGCAGTCTTATGCAAAGGTTAAAATGTAATTTAGATATTGACAGATGCCAGGTTCATGTTGACCTGGAATCCTATAGGACATAGCAGTGGTGGCCATTTTGTGGTTCCACAGATAGAAATACCATATTTTTTTCACATAGAGACTTATGCAAATATGTATATACATTATTTTAAGCCTGGAACCAAGACATCCAGGCTCCTGGTGAATAATGACCATAAAGCATTTAATACAGTGAAAACAAATATTTGAATATTTCATTATATTATTTATTGGATTTTTTGTTTGACACAAATGTTTCATGGTTATGATTCACTAGGAGCCTGGAGGGCTTGGTGATTTTTGGAAATCTCTCTATGAATGGGCTTTCTATCTGTGGAACCACAAAATGGCCGCCACTGCTATGCCTTACAATTTTGTTTTATGGTTAAGCCTTGGATCTTAAACTTTAAGGGGAGCTGGTCAGTCAGTAGTGCTTCAGACCGGCTCCGACTTGTGCTGGAGGGACAGCATAATTGATTTGACCTACTTTTGCGCACTGGCTTTGATGTAATTAATTATTGGGAGCAGCGGTGTAAGTATTCCAATACTATAAGCATTTTACATGGATTTTATACACTCACTGCCAGAGTAATTAAGTAAATAAAGCTAAAGAATATTTATCTCCAGTATGATCGATCCCCCGATCGTTGCTAAACACGAAGGGTTTCACCGTGCTTCCGCAGGGAAAACAATTTCATTGCTACCCTCCGTTCGCTTGTTAGGCTGAGTATAGCATGTCTCGTCAAAAAGTAAAACCAGACAGGCGAGATACAGATTTTTTTCTCAATCGATTGGAGGAGGAAATCTTGGGATCACGTGATCTCCTGGATCTGTGTCTCTGAGGATGAAATGGTCACTCATGTGTCAGTGAACAGCGCCATCTAGAGGAAAAACACCAACACACGTCAAACCTTTGGGAAAAAAACACTTCAAACACGTCAATGGCAGGGGATGAGTTAATATACTCTTTCAGAGGGATTTGGCCGTTTCCAAAATGTACTCAGTTTTGGCTATTTTCTGAGTGTTACAATTGTAATTGTAACATTTTTGATTAACCCAATAGATATTTTCAAAAACGCTGGTTAAAGGTCAGTGAAATTAATCGCTGCGCACATCCCTAATACACATTTGACCGCAGTCACAAAAGTAACATCCGGACTTACGAGACGCTCCGTTGCTCCAATCCGCACCAAACAAGACAAACGCTGTTCAGGGGTCTGTCATGACAACAGTCCTACCAGGGGCCCCCGAGGGCCACAGGCACACAGTTGCTCCAATCTGCACCAAACTTAACACAAACACTGCTCAGGAGTCCAAGATGAGAATAGTCACACCAAAAGCCCTAAATTGCACACATATGGGCTATGCCCATGCACTACAGCAGTGTTTAACATTCCAAATGGCTATAACTCGGTGACCATTGCTCTGATCAGCGCAATACAGGGCTGGATAATCTAGTATAAAAACAGCAGGTATGTACATGAGGTTCTAAACCATTTTTACCTACAGTATAGCAACCATCAGACTGCTGAATAAGCACTAAGCCTCGTCACCATGTAGGTAATCTCTCAAGAACAGATCCATAGCTGCGCTTGGATCTGTCGGGAGCCGTGTTCATATTAACCCATGCACATTGGCTACAAGTTGGCGGGCCTTCAGATCAGGAAGCAGGCCGCGCTTTACCCAATCAAATGTAGTGGGCGGGATTTACATGTGTGCGGCTCGCTTCCCACTGGAAACAAACCGAAACTCATTTAACAATAGCGTCCTCGGAGCCGACAAAACCACGGAAAGTTAGTAACATTTTAACTTGCTCTTTCATCATAGAAACAAGTGGGCTTATAACCAAAACGATCCATGTTCTTTGGGAGAAGTGGTGTTAGTGTTCCGTGGAGAAATATTGTTAGTGGGAATGAAAACATAGGCGCACAACCGGAAGTGGAGGGCTGAGAGCAGACCAAAACCCCGGTTTCCCATGAGCATGGGTCCTCCGTACAGCTCAGCCCAGAGTCAAATGGAAAAGTGAAAAACAGCAGAGGGCGCTGTTTTTCCTTTTTATTTGACGATGGGTTCCCAGATTGCCATGTAGGTAACCAAACATATGAAAACTGATTTTATACCCCATGCTCCCGTTAAACCATGGACAGTACTGCACATGACACTGGGACTTTATTTAACCTGGTGCTATTACTGTATGTATTTCATGTATTCCTTCCTCTCTGTTCTATTCTTCCTCTCTGTTCTATTCTCTCTGGACATTTGTAAAGGTCATTACACATTAGGAGCGATGCAATACGAAAAAGCGTCAAGATTATTTCACATCAAACTTTTATCTTGTTGATCTTTCATTCATACAGGTTGATGATTTTATTTGCTCTAAAAATCGATTTTGTTTTCAAAAAGAATTGTTTTGCTTCATCGTCTTGCTATAATTGTGCTCAGTTTGCATGTATTCATAACGCAAACTGCATAAATGAATGTGAATTAATGGCACAAAATAAATGCTCCGATGTGTCTTTGCACACACGTTGTAACTATGTGTGACTGTGATGTGACAACAAAGTTTCATTTGGATTTGATTTGGCGATTAAATATTTTGCCATCAGAGTTCCAGGATGAGAATGACCTGCCTGAGAAACTCAGCCTGGCAGAAACTCACTTTCAAGGCATTTTCATAATGTGTGCCTCAGTTTGCTCGCTACATTAATTTAATGAATTTGAACTATCAATGTATTGTGTTGGCTGGTGAAGTTTGACTCTTCCTGAATTGTGAAGCACTGCTATCTACTTATATAATCGAGGATTGACTTCCGCCCCCCCCCGCTGATGACATACCCACAGCTCTGTTGTCGAGTAAACACAACACCGACACACCACATCTCGCCACCACAGTAGCCACGGCGTGCGCGCTGAATTTACGGGTGGCGTAGGCCACCTATCATTGCTCACTACATATTTTCCACCTCGCAACATAATTAATTCTACTCACCACATTACGACCCCAACGGAAGGGGAAACAGTTCCGCACCGTTTACCGTGCGCACCACCGACACCGAACGCCGACGGCTTTAGCCGAAACAACACGAAGCGGCCGCCATTGAAACTCCGCAGCTCTCTGTATCGCCAGCACAACAACACAAGCGCGTCCTTCGCTTCATCCCCCCCCCCCCTCTAGCTTACCTTTTTGATGACCCAGGCCGTTGCTTTCACTTCAGTCATGTCTGTATCACAATATGTCCGCCATACACGTGCCATGTACATCCCAAACACAAAACAAAACACGCAGCCAACTTTGTCATCTCCCCACTTCCCACAACAACAACTGCGCCATCTGCGTTGCCACGTTTTCAGAAGATAAGCACAAAAGACAAGAAAATATCAGTGTTGCCACATTTGCGGCAGAAACAAGCAACCACCTTCATGAAAAATAAAAAAACAGCCGAAGGGCTCCGCCATGTTCCACAGGGGTCCGCGGGGGTCCCAACACTCCCAGTGGGTCCGCAGACCCCCAGGGGGTCCGGGGACCCCCAGGAAAATAAAAAAATATATATTTTTTTACATTTTTTTTTCTTTTTGTTTTACTTTTGGAAAGTTTTTATCCCACGATTTTGGTACCCCGTGTGCGGGGCCCCGCGGCTAGCTGGCCGGGCGGGCGGCCGGACCTCTAGTTATTATTATAAGGGTAATAATAATAATAATAATAATTATTATTATTATTATTACCCTTATTACACTTATTATTATTACCCTTATTATTATTATTATTATTGGTAGTAGTAGTAGGTGTAGTATTATATTCTATATGAATAATATGCCAATAATAAATGGAGAGCAAGAACAATTAATGATCGAATGATGAAATACGTCGATTTGACAATGCAAGTATACTTTTCTGCTATGTTTCTGACAGTGGATGGTGATTGTCCAGACCCTGGTGTTCCAGCAGGAGCCAGGAAGGTTGGTCTCCAGTACAACATTGATGACGAAGTGACATACAGCTGCAACCACAACTTACTTCTGGTCGGGTCACGTGAACGTGTGTGTCAAGAAACTGGCCAGTGGACCGGGATAGAACCTGCTTGTTATTGTAAGATATTACACATTATAGTTGACCTCTTAAGCCCTATTTCATTTTTTTGTTAGAAAGTGTTACCATATAGGTTATCAACCTTTTTTCAAAAGTGCTGTAGGTAGGAGGTAATGTTTGGTTAAACATATTTTAACGCTCTATATTGTGATAGTAATAATTACTATAGAGTGTTTCTTTAGTAACAGTGTTAAATAGCTCTATATTGTAATCATATGGGATTAACATCACATTGTTAACAGCTGTGCCTCAAAGTTATAACCACTTTGAGTTTCTAACTTGTGGTCATAGTCGCGATACTTTTCAGTTGTGTGGTGGTAGGCTACTTTTAGATGGATTTTTACTGTAAAACAATACCGAAGTCGCTTAAAATAAACGGATTTGGCAACACTGGTCAGAATGGAACGGTACTGCAGCTAGTAGCCACAAACACACTGTCTCTCTTCTCCTCCGAATTTTGCCTAATTTAAATATTTTTTTATTCTGCTTCTACAGAAATATGCTCTTAACCTAGCTCTGGAACATAGCGTTAGAAGGAGTTTTCCTTAACGCTATGGTACTGTCGTTCCTTTCTCCTCACACCCACGGTAGCGCAGGCTGCGCAGCCTCTCGTCTTTAGTAAAAAAATATGTAAAATACACTTTCGCTACTGACCAAAACAAAGACGGTTTTGTGGAGTTGAAAGCCTTCTTTCCTTAGTGGGGACACTCTGAGCCCCCCACCTCACGTCTAAAATACACTTTTTGGCCAGAAAATAAAATATTTCACCAGAAGGAAAACAAATATTTGGTTACTCCACTGCGCCCTGTACAGCTAAATGATGGATCGTTATGAACCAAATGGACCCTCATGGGTCTGTAACTCTGAGAGTGTAAAAATGGAACCAAATGGATCCGTTGTACACTCAGAGATAAATTAGCATGGATGTTACAATATAAATTGGGGTCGCATGAGATAAAAATGCCATTAAATGGGGGTCCGTAGCCCTAATGCATGTCAAATTGGGGGTCCTTGAAATTAAAATGGTTGACTGCTAGAGCCGTACTATTCTTCTCTTATGGGGTCCCTGGCATATCTTTTCAAATGGGGGTCCGCGGGCTAATAAGTGTCAATTTCGGGGTCCTTGACATGAAACAGTTATTGAAACAGTAATTGTTCTAATGACCAGATTTTTCCTTCCGGTGAAATATCTTCTTTTATGACCAAAAAGTGTATTTTAGACGTGAGGTGGACCAGAGCTACTATTAACCAAGTAAACAGAAAGTTATTAACGCAATTTTAACAATAATTATTATTATATATATATGTATATATTTATATTATATATAAATAACAGTGTTAACAGCTTTATATTGTGAAAGTAATCATTACTATAGAGTGTTTGTTCAGTAAGTAAGCCATGCCGAGCCCTGAGGCCCATAGGGCAGGAGCCTATCTTCTGTTTCCTTAGCCCGAGGCAGCTTGATGTACAAGTACACCCCCTGGACATGATGCTAGTTTGTCGCAGGGACTTACCCCAATCTAGCCTGGGAAGCAAAGCTTTTTGGGTCTATGATCCGGTCGGGAGCGGAAGTATCCCTGCGTCACCAGGCGCGTCATCTGCGTCATCAGGCGACCGGATCGCGACAATCCGGAAAGACGTCACCCCAAAATAGGTCTGTCCTAATAAAATCCTTGATGCGTCGTAGTTTAGCTTATTTATTTATTTTTTTTACTTAATTTTTATCCCACGATTTTGTAACCCTATTTTTTACACCCAGTGCCAATTGTCTATGTAATCCTGGGCACTACCTTCCCTCTACCAACCTAGGGAGGCCAGGGCCCGAGCTCATGCCTCCTTCAATGCATGAGAGCATACTGACCTTCTTGTCACCTGACAGGGGAGAGTTTCCCTGGTTGGACGTAACGTGTGGAAGGAACACGTTATTCCAACCAGTTCCTTTTCCCTCCATCAGGCGCCCCGGCTGGCCAGGGGGAGGCAGTATAGTGACCAGGATTACTGCATGTTTTGTGAGGGTATCTACCCTAGGAGACACGGGGAGAACATGCAAACTCCACACAGAAAGGCCCTTTCGCCAACCCCACCTAGGGTATGGGCACTGATGACGCGGAGGAGAGAAAACGCCCCCAGCGCCCACAGCGTCCCCTGCGGGAATCGAACCCAGGACCTTCTAGCTGTGAGGCGACAGTTTAGCTTATTTTTTAAATATAAATGTGAGTGTACTTTCCAGAGACTATTTAGCATCTGTATTATCCCACGGGGAAATTCTATTCCATTTAAATAGGAATTGGGGAACCAAAACAAAGCGGCACCGCAAAACCAGATTGCGACTATCCGGAAAGAGAATTATTATTATTTAATTTTTTTCAGTAGGCGTAGCCTAGACCGGATCACACAGGTCTTCAGTAACGCATACCATGCTTTCCTCCGAGGTGGAAAGGACTGGGGTGACGCGAGGTTAACCCCAATCCGACCCTCGATGCTGAGTGCCAAGCAGGGTGGGGATCGAACCTCCGCCCTCCCAGTCTCAGGGCGGGCACTCTAACCACAAGGCCACTGAGCTGGTGCTGTTTATTCAGTAACAGTGTTAAATAGCTCTATGTTGTGATAGTAATCATTACTATAGAGTGTTTGTTCAGTAACACTGTTAAATAGCTCTATATTGTGATAGTAATCATCACTATAGAGTGTTTGTTCTGTAACAGTGTTAAATAGCTCTATATTGTGATAGTAATCATCACTATAGAGTGTTTGTTCTGTAACAGTGTTAAATAGCTCTATATTGTGATAGTAATCATCACTATAGAGTGTTTGTTCAGCAACAGTGTTAAATAGCTCTATATTGTGATAGTAATCCTATCCTAGCGAAGGGAACGCAACGTCACCCATTGGTTTCTACAGACCGTAAATGAAGCCGATTGTTGAGGAACGTGCAATCCGCCATCTTTAATATATACCATTGGGCACGCCGGAACGTGCCCAATGGTATTGGGCTTCGATACGATTTCAATACGATACGCACTTATTTTATTATGAAAATATATGGGGGAGAAAAAAAGCAAATGCAAACAAATAATTCTGTTTTTGCATTATTCAGACATGCAAACTTGTAGCTTTTCAGCTACAATAGCCGTTTTGAATCCAAATAGGGCAATAGTGTGACACCTGACCAGAAAAAAAAAAAAACATGTTGTCACACTTTTCACCTCGGGGCTGTTTTTTTTTTTTTTTTTTAAAACGATATTTTTTTTTCTCCAAAACGATACATATCGTCACAAAAACGACAATATATCGGCACACCCCTACTACCCAGGGCCTTTGAAATTTGGAAGGCAGTCTTAGCCAATCTCACCCCAAAAGCGAATGACCTTGTTACCTTTTCTATATGTATATCGAATGTGTTGGATTCATTTAACCACTTAAACCCTAAAAAGCTTGACCTTTGGCTCTGTATTTTGTCTGCTCTTTTTCCTGTGCACCAAACCTTGTTGCCGAAAATAGCAGATCTACAAGCTCTTGTGAGCTTGTATATCAGCTATTTTCAGTAAATGTTCTGTCCAGAATAGGGATGCTAGGGTTCAAGTTGTAAATTACAAAAAAAATAAAGGATTGTATCGCACAAAGATTTTTTTTTAAGAAATACAAAATAAAGCACATACTGCACATCATGCTGTCATGTGTTGATCTGCTATTTGCACTATTTTTGAACATTTGTGGGATAATAATTCTAAACAATTTACAAATTAAAGCTGCAAACAGCAATGGCAGGCCCCACTGCCACACCGTTTCATGAAAACTCACACTTTTGACAAGTTTTCATAATTTAGGTCTTTTATGAGTTTGAGGTGGCCTTGTCTCACAGCACGCCACTTGGGACCACTGTTATAAAGCATGTGTATCTTTGCTCCTGTTACAGCCAGACACACATATGATACTGCAGAGGAAGTGTCAGCGGCTTTTGGTAATTCAATCAGACAGAGCCTCACTGATCCAGAACTCACTGGTAAGATTTTGAAACAATTTTTCCTGCTGCCTAAATGTAATTAAATGTATTCATGTATAACATGGAGATATTGCAATCACTCCTGTACTTGTGCATGTTTATGTTTGTAACAGCCATAACTCCTAGTGTGTGTGTGTGTGTGTGTGTGTGTGTGTGTGTGTGTGTGTGTGTGTGTGTGTGTGTGTGTGTGTGTGTGTGTGTGTGTGTGTGTGTGTGTGTGTGTGTGTGTGTGTGTGTGTGTGTATTACAGTCAGATTGATTGATTGATTGATTGATTGGGCATGAACATGGGCAAATTCTCCTTCTATAGCACAGCCACCAAGGAATGGAATAGTCTAACCCCATCCCTCAAAAAATGCAGTTCGCTGGGCTCATTCAAAACAGCCCTAAAAACTCATCTTTCTGGAGGCCTAAAGAGGAGCTAGTACCAGTTTCCCTGTAGACAGACAACCCCCCCCCCCTCCCCCTTTTTTTTTGTACATACTTTTTATTTTATTTTCTAATGTTTTTTTTTTTGTATTTAATTTTTTATTTTCTCATGCCTTTTTTGTACATAATGGTATATATTTTTTCCTCTGTATTCTTATGTTGATTTTTGAACTGTTTGGTTGCTACTATATATGTCTATGAAATTAATTCAAGGACCCCAACGGAAACAAGCCCGCAAGGACTTTTTTGGCCGGACCTTTTAGACAAAAGCATTATAAATGTAACTGTGTTGTTTTACATTCTTTTGCCTAATAGAAAATGCAATCAATCAATCGATCAATCAATCAAATTGATTGATTGATTGATTGATTGAAAACTTTATTAGCAGTTTGCAAAAAAAATACAGGAAAGTACAGTTCGATACAAGGTCTGCTAAGAGGATTTTAAGCCCAAGAAAGCCTAGGTCTTGTTTCCATTGGGGTCCTTTATACTCAATTCATCAAGACATTTAATGACAGACAAATATACACTACTATGCAAAACATCATATAAAAGGTTTGAATCGAAACAAAAATATGTACAGTAAACAGTCCGAGGGGGGGGGGGGGCTGACTTTGACTTTTACAGGGGCTAGGTTCGAATTGCAGCCTCTTGTAAGTGCTCTTTTAGAGCAGTTTTTAAGGAGAGTAGTAGTGATGCGCGGGTCGGGTTTTTTCATGACCCGCCCCGCCCCGCCCCGCCCCGCGACGGAACCCAGGCAACCCGCCTCAACCCGCCCCGCGAACCCATATATAAATCTATGGCTCAACCCGCCCCGCGACCCGCGATTTTTTAATTATTCTGTAAAATCATGGTTAGAAAATAATCCCAAAGTGTATTCAAACTGTTGTATTGTTATTATTCTTATTCTTATTAGGAATAAAGACAAAACAAGAGCATGTGATTTTTCTATTTTTTTTTGCGTGTGAGAGCGGCTGACCCGCTCTCCCGCAGCCCGCATAATTGACTCCGAAATTCTGACTTGACCCACCCGCGCCGCGGGTTGACCCGCGGGTCCCGCGGGTTACGGGTCAACCCGCGCATCACTAGAGAGTAGGGTTTTACACTCCTTCACGACTGTTGGTAGGGCATTCCACATTTGTGAGGTGGCATAGCAGGAAAACAAATTTAACCCCTTGTTAGAGCCAAATCTGGGTTGGACGTGATTAGTGGAGCTTCCTCTGGTGTTGTGATTGTGGACTTCTTTGACGTTTGTGAAGTAGTTTGACAGGTACATGGGTGTCTTTGTGGTGTAGTGTATATTGTAGACCAGGCCCATTGGTTGCTGTACTCTGTCCTCAACCCTGAGCCATCCCACCCTAGCAAAGTGAGCAGGGGTTAGATGAGTTGTAGGTGTAAGGCCAAGAAGTAGCCTGATCAGTTTTTTGGGATGTGTGGAGCCTTGTTTTTAAAGCCTTTGTGGTGTTATGGTAACATGAGGTGCATGCATAGTCAAAGTAATCTTGAGTCTTTGAGTCCTCAAAGTATTCTTACTGACCAGAGAGGAGATCCTGTACAAAAATCTTGTTCTTTGGTTGACTTTTTTGATTACTGTTGTTGTTGCCATTTCATCACAGGAAAGATTTGCCTCTAAAATGGCACCTAGGTAGGCAATTTCCTCTTTTCTTGTGATTGTCACCCACTTTTATTGTGAATACCCAGGGGGCAAAGGGGGGTATGCTGCATTTGCTCTGCTATAAAAGGTTGGCCACCAGAAATAATATCTATGACCCCGTAGGATCACAACCTATATGGACAACCCGGTCAATTTTTTGCTGGAAATCCAATATGGCCGCCTCAATATTGGCCCCTATCAGTACCCAGGGGCAAAGGGGGGTATGCTGCATTTGCCCTGCCATAAAAGGTTGGCCACCAGAAATAATATCTATGACCCAGTAGGATCACAACCTATATGGACAACCCGGTCAACTTGCTGCTGGAAATCCAATATGGCCGCCTCAATATTGGCCCCTATCAAAAAATAGCTTTGGCAATAACTTTTGAACCAGATGGGCTAGAAATAAAAACTTGGTGTCTATTTCATGGTTTCAGAGCATGAGAAACTCAATGGAATACTTATCTTTATGATTGGGTGTGTCTGGCCCTTTAATTTGCATATTTCCAAGATGGATGCCACGCGAAAATGAGTTTTACTATGACTTTTACAGTGACAGCTTACTGTTATGGCAAAAAGTCTGCTTTTTAAGCAATATGAACACATTTGGTCAGTTTGAGCTTTCATTTCTATTTTGTCAATATGGCTGCAGTCATAAATAATGTATGGTATTACATTTTCCCCCAGATGTATTGATTTATAGATCTATAGTTGTGGGGATGATTGCAGAGAAAAATCGGAGAAAAAGCCCACAATGTATCTTATGTATCATTTTAATAAACTAAATACAATATAAACATACACATGCACACTCCAAGACTTGCCAAAAACTTCAACTTTAGGGCTATACAAATTAACATAGTGGTATGCATTCAAGTAACATAACAAAATATAGACTACTTAGTGACAAATAGAGTAAAGGCGGAGTTGAGGTTGCCTACAAAAGGTTCATTTTGACCTCTATGGTGCTGTCTTGCCTGCTTCTAAAGCCAATGATACTATGGTACAATGCTATTCACTGTCACTGTTGTCATGTGTTGCACTGATCCTGCTGCATCGTGTCTCCAGTACCTGGCAACGGCATCCTAAGTAGCATGGAATTGCCTTCTTTGCACAGGAACAGAGGCATGATATTGCCTTGTTCATTGACAAAGGCAAGGCTGGCTCGGTAGATGCAAGAGGGACTGCATTGCTAGCACTGAGAGACCATCCATACTCTGTGAAAGAAGGAATATCCGGCTTGGCGATATGTGCACATTTATCTATTATGGTTGCTAGAGCAGCTCTTCTCAGGTGCAGGTCAAAGGCATTCTCTGTCGGGGGCAGCAGCTTTAAGAGGGTTGATCTATTATTGAGGAACTTGTACACTCTAAGCTTACTCAGGTCAAAATCCTCCGGGTGGTCCGCTTTGGATGTATATACAGCAATTGTGAGGTCTCGTGCCTGATTGATGACGTCATATGAGAGGGAATCAGAAGAGTTTTCAACAAACTCCTCAAGTGCAGGGAGATCCAGACGCATGCTGGCCTTGAACCATGCCTTCTTCCCAGTGAAAAATGGATAGCTGGTGGTATCTCTGCCACTTAAACTATGGATAAAGGGCAGGGCACGACACTGTGCAAGCCCCAGTGCTGATACCATTTGATGGATAGGAAGGTATGAATTGTGTTCTCACCCACAGCTCTGGAAGGCATCTGACATGGGTTGCTGCATAGTAAAGGCACATGATGATGATGTCTGTGTCATTGGCATGGATGACAACTCTGTCAACTTTGTCATTCTGGACACTGTACAGGGTGTGGAGTATTATTCTTGTATCAGCTTCCTGTTGTGTGGATTCTAGTGCAGGGACATCTTCAATAGACCCCTCCTTGATCAGCACACTCTTGTCTCTTCTTTAAACCACCCACCCAGGTAAAGATGTGTTGGACCAAGGGCCGACTTAAGTTTCTCATTTTCACACCATTCGTCACAGAGGAAACTCAATAGGTTTGCCTTGTTAGCTGACACAGCAAAAAACTCCTGAGGATCTGGAGCTGTGTAACGCATACTGACTTCATATTCTTTGGTAGGTTTTGGTCGAGCATATCTGTGTTCTTGCTCAGCTGTCTTAAGACTAGGTCCACTGTACCGGTCACAACAGAAGTGAATGATCTCTGTGCCAGCAGGCACATCATTCAACAGCAGACGTTGGTATCGTTCAGCGATTGTTCCAAATGCTTCACCTTTCAGGAACGACCAATGGCGTATGGCATACATGGCATCAATAACTACTGCTGTTTTTCTGTCTTCTGTAGGCAGGTCAGGGATGCATGCAACTTTGGTCTCCTCTTTCAGGACCTTCACAAGGCTTGCCTTGGTACCTGTTCTCATCCTGCCATCTTCCTGGAAGAGGGAAGGGGGGAAGACACTGCACTCGTGGTTGCCTATAAAGTCAACAAGGTTGAGTTCTCCACCACTGGCTATGATTTGGGTCATGCGCAGGAGGGCAGTAATTTCACTGCTCTTGCCAGGTGCTGAGGTTTTCCCCTTAGACTTTTTAGATTTTGTGTTTTGAGTGTGGGAAGTGTTAAGCTTCATTATGCTTGTCTTCTTCTGTTCACTGGACAATGACTCACACAGTGCCTTCAGACCCAGTTCTTTCACACTCATCAAGTGGTCCTTGACTGTGGAATCAGCACACTGTCCTGTAGATATGTTGATCGTGGATGATGTGCTCACTGTAAATGGGTTAGTCTCCACTGCTGCCATGACCTTGACTACCATCTCTGCATCCCGGATTACACGACTCTGACCAGACTCATGGTGTGGGTTGGAGGAGTGGAGGTGGAGCATAGACTTGAGCTCTGCAGAGACAGCTGCAGTGAGTGGTTTTGTGTAGACCCATTTTGTCCTGGCAGCAGGGCTGAGTGTAATGCCATCCAGACTGCTTGCTTCCTTGGCATCGGCATTATAGGTCTGCTCCAGTAGCATGTCAAGAGAAACACTGTTGTGGCTGCCATCTGCTCGTCTGCCAACAAATACACCTGCCATCAGTGCTTCATGTACCTCTGAAGCTGTTTCTGGTAGTTTCTTCATCTCAGCCAAATACAGAGGTAAAGATTGCTGCCCGTACTTGTAGTGGCCTGCTGCAGTGAGGTAGGGTAGCATTCTTGCTGATTCACAGAGATGTCCTGTCCAGTCACCTTCCCGATCGTACTAGATAAACCTTTGGAGAATATCTGACATCTCCAGGAAGGTTTCCCAGAGGACTGCAGTTGGTTGCCCATTCAATGATTCCTGAAAAAGCAGCAGCTGCTCTCTTAAGACTGCCATCTCTGGACTGCCATCTCTGTTGCCATAACAGTCAGCTGTCACTGTAAAAGTCATAGCAAAACTAATTTTCGTGTGGCGTCCACCTTGGAAATATGCAAATTAAAGGGCCAGACACACCCAATCATCAAGATAAGTATTCCATTGAGTTTCTCATGCTCTGAAACCATGAAATAGACACCAAGTTTTTATTTCTAGCCCATCTGGTTCAAAAGTTATTGCCAAAGCTATTTTCTGATAGGGGCCAATATTGAGGCGGCCATATTGGATTTCCAGCAGCAAGTTGACCGGGTTGTCCATATAGGTTGTGATCCTACTGGGTCATAGATATTATTTCTGGTGGCCAACCTTTTATGGCAGGGCAAATGCAGCATACCCCCCTTTGCCCCTGGGTACTGATAGTGGCCAATATTGAGGCGGCCATATTGGATTTCCAGCAAAAAATTGACCGGGTTGTCCAAATAGGTTGTGATCCTACGGGGTCATAGATATTATTTCTGGTGGCCAACCTTTTATAGCAGAGCAAATGCAGCTTTCCAAAAAAAAGGGGGTTTTGCCCCCTGGGTAGAAGCCGTCGGCCTTGCCAAGGTTAATTTTTAGACCCAAAGAGAATGGATTCAGTTTTTCCCAGGTGTAATGATAGTTTGTTATCAGCAGGGTTCCGTTCCCCTCCAGATAGGATTGCATATACAGCTCACTGATGTACTATCAACACCAATTGCTTTTAGTTTATCAATCAAAATAGATTGATTAACGATGTCAAAAGCCTTTTGGAGGTCGAGCATGGCCATGCCGCAGTATTTGCCCAAGTCCAACTCTTGTTCGATGTGGTCGTTCAAACAGAGAAGGCTTGTGTCAGTGGACTGGGATGTTCTGAAGCCAGATTGTAATTTGTAATTTTTTTTTTTAACACATTCGGTTCCAGAGGTTTATTAAAACAGGGTACAGTTCATTTGGTGCTGGCATTCTTACCGTTTACGCCGCGCTGTTTGCGGCTGTAGACGCCACGACGTGGACGTGGATATAAACAAAAGCTGTGTGCACGATGGTCGAGGGTCCAGGCTAACGCCTGGAACAATAATATTTCTAACGCAATCCTCCACTGCAGAGTGATCGCCCATCAAAAACGGCTCGTTAAAACGTTAAAAAATAAATGGAGATATGAGCTTTTTCTCAAGGAATTATAATGGGTGTGGACGGGAGGTCGTTTTTTTGGCATCGATCCACTTCCGTCCTCTCCTTCTTTCAAGCTGTACGAATCATTCCAAAGTTGCGTTAGAGCGCCCCACGTAGAAAAATAAATAGATACATAAATAAATCTCTTCACAGAGATTCCTGGTTTTGGCACTCAACGCGGGAGGCATGCGTTAATCCGACAGACCTTTTGTGGCATCCGCTTGCGGTTAGGGTTAGGGTGCGGGTTTGGTTCGGGTTTAGTATTGAAACGTCGGAGCGCTGCGCTGTCGGAGGAATGCGCTGTCGGACAAACGTACTGCACCCCTCAACGCAACTATTTACAAAACCGGGAATTTACGGTTTTGGCACCCCATGCTTTTCAACCTGTTCATAAACAAATTTTCCATAACTTTCGAGATGGAACTAAGAATAGAAATAGGGAGGTAGTTGCCGGGGTCTAATTTGCTTCCTTTTTTTGTACAGAGGGGTTACTCTCCCTCTTTTGAAATCATGGGGGACGCGTGTTTGATGGAGAGGTTTACTATGTGGGTGATGATTGGACCAATGGAGGCTGCTGAGTCTTTGAGAAATTTGGATGGAATATTGTGGTGGCCAGTGGTCTTGTTTTGTTGAAGGGCGCTTAATTTTTTTAACACCTCATCTGTTGTCACCATGGTGAGTTTAAAATGACCTTTGCGTACACCTAGATTTTTGTAGAATGCTTGGATGTGCTCTACACCAAAATGCTTAGAGTGGGAGGGCATATTGTTTACCAGTGTTGTGGCTATGGTTGTAAAGAAGATGTTTAAGCGACTAGCCACATCCAGCTCGTCTGTAATGAGAGTGTCGTCCGACTTAATGTTAATGTTTGCAAACCTGGTTTTCAGTGTCTTACTGCTGCCTAGTTGATTGTTATTAAGTAACTCCCAAAGCTCACGTGGTTCGTTTATGTTTTCGTCAACTTTATCATCAAGGTCGTTTTTTGGCAGATCTGGTCTGCCTTATACCTTATAGATTCGGCTGAAGGTTACTTCGCAACGCTCGGCGAGGCGACCCGCTCGCCTAAGCTCACCCGGCGGTGCCCGGCGGTCACCCGGCGGTGCCTCTAGTGGCTCAAGTCACCTTCATATATATATATATAGATATATATATATATATATATATGTATATAGTCAGGTTCATATATGTGAACCTATATATGTGAATATATAGGACATATATGTCTCATATATAGCTTATGTATATGTCCACATATATGCCACATACTGTATATGGATATACTGTATGTAGAGACGCTTAAGTTTAAACATAATAAGCTGCAGCCAAGACACAAGAACTAGCGAGCCCAGCAGAAGAGGAAAGTGTCGTTGCTGCAGTGGGGTTACGAGCGCTGGATTTATGAATGAACCGGCGGTCACCGAGAGGATTCTGACGGAGCCGCGGGTGAGATAAATCCATATTTATGTTCCTGTGGATTACAAATTAAGTGGTACACCGAACTTTAAGTTACCTTTGCACCGTCAGTGCGGAAGATCGTTATCGTTTCTTTTGAAGATAAGGACTAATAAACTTACTCGGGAGCGTGGGAAGAAGAGGCCGTTCGGACACTAATGCGTGAACTGTTTATTATTGTTTGTTTATTTATTTTGTTTGTTAGGGAAAGAGATAGGGACAGAAGTATATTTGAATCCAGATGTTTATTATGTATTATTTACTGTTTGCTGGGTCAATTATTATTTGTGTGGCTTAAAATATATTGTAATTCAGCTTAAAACCTGTGTGTGTGTGTGTGTGTGTGTGTGTGTGTGTGTGTGTGTGTGTGTGTGTGTGTGTGTGTGTGTGTGTGCGTGTCCGTCCATCCATCTGTGAACAGCTAATCTCTGGCGCCATTGTGAAACTGTGCACACACTCTCCCTGGAGGCCAGAGCAGAACCAGTTGCCCACATTTCTTCTTACATCAGCCTGTTATAGCATCACCAGTTTGGCTGAAACATCACATTGGTACACTATAGTCATGTGATCAAGATGGATCTGTTTGATTTTTCATATTCCATCCTGATTGGCTAAGATTGGCATCTAAAGTTTGCAGGAGTGGTCCGCTTTGAGCAAAATGCCTCAAATCATGAACACAGTGATTCCACTGGCCCACAATAACCTGCCTGCCCTGGCGGAGACCTGTGCTCCGAGGTGCACTTTTTCTAGTTATGTTAATGGGAGAAAGTCTCTGACTTTACTGTGTTTTTATCCTTGAAGTTTCATATTTTTGAGAAGCAAGTTTGTCATGAGTTTTTTCTTCTAAACATCAAAAAAAAAAAATGTAGACAACGGATGATACTGTGACGATAATATCATATTGTGACAATAATAATTTGTTTTGCTTTAATTAAAAAAAAATAGCATTTAAGTTCACAATACAACGCTTCACAATGCAACACTGTACTGCTAAATAGTCTTGAAAATGACAAATTGATCGTGTCTGTGTGTGTTTTTCAGAAGACACACAACAGGGGAGAAAGATCACGATAACAAACAATGGGACACTCAACATCTACATTGCCATGGACATTTCAGCCAGCATTGATGAAGCTACTTTTCAAATTGCAAAAGATGCTGTTAAAAAACTTGTTACAAAGGTGAATCAAAGAAACATTTTGCCCATAAGACTATTTTATAGACAATGAGTGACGTAAACTTTTAGGTGCAAAATAACGAGTCGCGCCGTTATTAACTCTGCCACGGACGTAATTGACATGGTTTACATCCAAACGTCCAGGCTGCCAAGGACGTAAAAGACGTATTTTTTTCCTCTTTCACCACAGCAGTGTGGGTGATTTTGTTATTTATGGAGCGGAGCGCATTATTTGGCTGTGTGCCGTGCGTTCAGACAGGAAGATAAACTAAACACATTGGCATGCTTTAATATATAATAACCAACTGAGAATGAGCATGTGAATATTAAGTTGATATGTCAACATATCACAGATGTCTGTTGGACATGAGACATTAGGCTACAATGATTAACCGCCGTAACGGTCATGTGTTTGGACTTCTCTCCTTTCAAAGTTTCGTGAGCAGAGAGATTTAGTTCCCCCTGTGGCTCCCGAGATCATTATATCACATTAGTGTCTCCAGTCTCTCCACCAGGTGGAAGGCGTGGCCGAGACTATGTTTTGCAACCTGTCCGTTTGTCTGTCAGTCCGTCCGTCCGTGTGTCCGACTGTGAGCAGCTAATCTCTGGCACTGTTGCCAGTGAAACTGTGCACACACACTTCCTGGATGCCAGAGCAGAACCACTGCCCTGATTTTTTCTTTATTTTCTTTTTACCAGGAGGAATTTATTTACGAATGTTTTGATATTACTCCGACAAAGTTTGTCCAAACATCACCGCACTGGCTGGAAACGGCAAACGGAAGACTCGCCCCAAAATACGTCACCCCCATTTCTTTCGCAGAGCGTTAGTTACGTCGGTATATATATAGTGTCCAATCGGCTCAGAAAGAGTTTTCACCGCAACATAATTCCATTGCTCAGGAAATAAACAACGGATTACAATAATATAACATTCCCTATAATCAGTAACATGTAGGTGATACATATGTCTATATGGTTTTATTGAAAGGCAATCAAAGGCTAGATCGAGCTTAGAAAGCAAACATCTGGTAATGTCCAGGCGCCTCAGTGCGGCTGCAGAGAGAGACCGTTAAGTTTAGGAATAAGGTTAGGTTTTGGCACCGTGAGGTAAACGTTTAGGAATAAGGTTAGGTTTAGTTCAGCCATCATTTACTGAGGTTACGTTTAGGAATACCAGGTGAATACCGCCGGATTTGCCCCGGGCGACTGTGTTTTGGGCCGAGCGTTAGTTACGTCGGTATATAGTGTGCAAGCGGCTCAGAAAGAGTTTTCGCCGCAACATAATTCCATTGCTCAGGAAATAAACAACGGATCCTGATTGGCTGAAATTAGCAGGAATGGTCCGTCTTGAACAAAATGCCTCAAATCATGAACGCAGCGTGCAATTGCCGTGAAACTTTGCATGCACATTCCCACTAGGTCAAGGAAGACATTTTTCAAATCAGCCTCATGGTGGCATTATAACAGGCCAATTTGCTTTTTAGCGGCGCTAGCCGCAAGAGCGGATCCTGCTCTATACCTGACTTTGTCCGTGTTCACCGTCAACGTTCTGA
This sequence comes from Gymnoscopelus microlampas, assembly GCF_963454915.1. NCBI lineage: Eukaryota > Metazoa > Chordata > Actinopteri > Myctophiformes > Myctophidae > Gymnoscopelus > Gymnoscopelus microlampas. Next base: position 60,248,280 of record NC_139940.1, read on the forward strand.
TTGGTCAGACCCGTCAACGTTCTGATTGGTCAGACCCGTCAACAAAGTGATTGGTCAAGCTTCACGTGACACATGGCTATAAACACATTATAAACACATATCGATGACATAATGTATCAAAGGAGCCGCTACCTTCACACAGGTTGTGATTTTTTACCTATAACTGGACCGATGGGCATGAAACTTTACACTCACACTCACACTAGAGGTCAAGGAAAAACTTCTGCCATGCACTTTTCACATCAGCCTTTTATAGCGCCAGCAGGAGGCCGACTTTTGCAAAACACTTTTTTTTATATTACTCCTACAGATTTTGTCCAAATATCACGCGAATCACATTTTTTTTTTACACATTTTCTCTATAGTCATATGTTCAAGACGGATCTGTCCGATTTTTCATATTCCATCCTGCTTAGCTAAGAATGGCAACTAAAGTTTGCAGGAGTGCACAAAAGGCCTCAAATCATGAACACAGTATCCAATATATTGCACTTTTCTAGCAGTTGTTAATTCACAATCTGATGCATTCAGTGTTGTCTATAGCACAGATGTGCAGTATTCTGTTTCATAAACACAATCTTTCATTACTTTGCAGCTTTCCTCTTTCTCCATCAGCCCCAATTATGAAATCCTCTTCTTCTCCCATAAAATTATTGAGATTGTCAACATCGTAAATTTTTTCTCCGAGAACAAACCAACACTTGAGAATGTCCTGGAGGAACTAAAACGATTTAGCATTGAAGGTGAGTAAAGTAAAGTTCAACAAAATGGTTGGGAATGTCATTTTGTCACAAATGTCTGTTTATAACAAAGTTACAACCCTTTTATCCTTAAATTGCGTGTGTGTGTGTGTGTGTGTGTGTGTGTGTGTGTGTGTGTGTGTGTGTGTGTGTGTGTGTGTGTGTGTGTGTGTGTGTGTGTGTGCGCGCGCGTGTACGCGTGCGTGTGTGTGCGTGTGTATGCATGTGTGATACATTTGCCTCCCAGAGAGAGAGGATCTTGGGACGAACCTGCATTTGGCATTTAAAGTGATTGAAGAGAGAATGGCATTGATTGAGCAACGCATTGGAACAAAGTTTGTAGACCACCGTCATGTCATCATCTTCTTTACCGACGGTAACTTCACTCTTTCCATCTAAAAAGATTTAAACATACACCTCTCATATCCTTCCCATAACTATCAATCCATGTCTCTGCTACATATTGGGAACTACAGCAGTATTATGTTGATGTCGATGAATTGAATTGAATACATAGGACCACAATGAAAACAAGTCCCCAGGACTTTTTTGTGTTATCCTTTTAGACCAAATGTATTATTCTGTTTTGAATATCTGTCTAATAAAGAATTCAATCAATCAATCAATTACAGCATTGTTTAACACTTCAAATGGCGATACCTCGCTGACCATTAGTCTGATCAGCGCAATATAGGATTAGACTTGAATAGCGGCCTGCACATCTAGTATTAACACAGTAGCGGTCCAGGCACCTAGGCTCAGTGTAGCCTGACAGCGTGTCGCGGGTTCGAGTCCCGATACCGACGGCCTTTGATGCATGTCACTCCCCATCTCTCTCCCCATTTCCTGTCAGCCTACTGTCCTATCAATAAAGGCATAAAAGCCAAAATATTCATCTTTAGAATAATAAACACAGTCCCTATTGAGTAAAACATCATTGTGACAGCTTGGTTTCTGTTCATTACAGGTGTATACACAACTGGAGGTTCACCTAAACCTACTGTGGCTAAAATAAAAGACAGGGTGTACCAGAACGAACATGGTCAACAAGATGAGAAAAATAGAAAGAACTTTCTTGGTGAGTTCAGTGTTTTGTTATCTCCGCCAGACCAGAAGGCCTTTCGTGCACACTACAGTAGGCTAAGGCAGACACTCCACCCCCCTATCTTTCAAATTGGCCTCATGGTGTCAATACACCAGGCTGCTTTATGTTTTGGCCTATAACTCTTACACTGTATGGCACAACTCACCATATACAGTAGGCCACACAAAGAAGAAAACACACACACACACACACACACACACACACACACACACACACACACACACACACACACACACACACACACACACACACACACACACACACACACAGAGAAAGGCAGAAAGGTTCTGTCCAATGTGTGTTTTGGAGCCTGGGAGGCTGAGAGCACGTTCTGGTGTGACTGTGCAGAGGCGGGTGGTTCCTCGTCTGGCATATGACCACTCGCCTATGCACAGCCACACCAGAACATGCTCTCAGTCTTCCCCTATGCGGACAAGTTATTATTTTTTTATGCAATACAAAATGTGATAGCATTTTGAGTTGAGAAGACGTATTGGCCTGGATAGTCTCTTCCTGGGCCTGTTGGATGAGGAGACTAAATGGACCGGTACTGTTTGCCAGATGCTAGCAGAGTGAACAGACCATTGCCGGGGTGACCATGATCTTTGATGGTCATCTGGGCTTTCATTTCAAATGTCCTTCATTTATTCATGACACGGGCAAATCATGAACGTGTCCTAGCCTTACTCACTGTGAACCCAGAACAGGTGTGTCATTTATAAAGGAGACCTGGGTTTCATTATCACATTGAGGAAGGTTTGTGCTGAAACATGTTCCCTGTGCCTATTGTGAATAAAAGTACCTGAAGGATCTTTTGCTGATATTAATATGTCCTTGTCTCTTGCAGACATTTATATTTTTGCAATTGGAGACAAAATCGATGATGAAGAGCTACTGCCCCTTACTGCACCTGTGGGGAGCCGTGAGAAACATTATTTCAAACTGAAGGAAATCGATAACTTAGCTCAGACCTTTGACCGCATGATTGGTGAGTGTTCTACACCTGACACCAAACTGCTAACACACAATGCAAGGCGTCCCAAACTCGTTCAGCTCCAGACCCAAAAGAGTTAAAAATATTCGCTTTAAAAATATATATATTCAAAGATTTGCACACATTTTCACGATTTTTCAAAAAATAGCAGATCTACAAGCTCGTAGCGCGGCACTCGCAGCGCGAGGCGTTGTGAGCTTGTAGATCTGCTATTTTTGGCTAAAGTTCTCCTCAGAAAAGGGATGCTAGGGTTCAAGTGGTTAATGTAAAAAAAAAATCATATCACACAAATATTTGGCGGACCCCCTGTAGTAACTCTGAGGACCCCCTAGGGGTCCCAGACCCCCTGTTGAAGACCCCTGGTCTAGCACATTCTCTCTAGAGTTCAACACCTACGCGTCACTGCCGACGTGACAGATATGGCCATGTATATCATATCACGATTTTTGTGAGGCAGAATCGGAATACATTGTTTTTTAGGAATATTATTATGATTATTAATGAAATATATGATGATGTATATGTATATATGTATGATTATTAATAATATTATTATAAGATTATAAATGATTCGATAAGCGCTTTTTAAATTAGGATAGTGATAATAGCAGTTCTACAACCTTACAACGTGTTGGGATGTGAAGCTTTATGAGCTTGTTGATTGGCTATTTTCATATTTTTTTTTAAACGTTTTTGAACATTTCAGAGATTTTTTTATTTATTTATTTAGGAAAATAGTATAAAGTATAAAACAAAAAATATTTCCATCATGGCCATACTACTAATTTTGTCCACTCTGTATGTTAATACAATATTAATCTCTCAAGAACAGATTCTGCTCTGCGTTGGAATCTGTCGGTAGCCGTGTTGACAACCCGTGCGCATTGGTTTCAAGTGGGTGTGCCTTCAGATCAGGAAGCAGGCCGCGCTTTACCCAATCAAATGTAGTGGGCGGGATTCACGTGTCCGCCCAGCCTTCCGATCTGCTTTGAAATCTTTGCTTGGAGAGACATTGCTGATGTTCTATAACCTGTTAACTGGTTTATAGTCTAGGATTATAGTCAGGTTACACACCTGACTATAATCCTACAACGCCTACAAAAGTGTACCTCTTAGAATTTATGCTGGTTTGAGGAAAAGGGTGCTCACACCAAATATAGACTTTTCTTAAAGGGCAAGAACACTTTGGTAGAGGTTTGGATTTTAGTTACCTTGCCAAGTTGTAACTCCAAAGGTGGGCAAGAAATCAAAAACGAATTGCTCCATTTATTAGAAATTGATCATTGAAATATAAAACATCACATCACCCAGTACCAATTGCCTAAACTGTAATCCTGGGCGGTACTCTCCCTCTGCCAGCCTGGGGAGAGCCCCGAACTGAGCTCATGCTTCCTTCAATGCATGAGGAGTGAGCTGGCCGTTTCTTATCACCTGACAGGGGGGAGTTTCCCAGGTAGGACGTAGCGCGTGGAAAGAACACCTTATTCCAACCAGTTCCTTTCCCCTCCATCAGGTGCCCTGGCTGACCAGGTGGCGGCAGTATAGAGACCTGGATTACTGCATGTTTTTTGTTAGGGTACCTACCCTAGGGGCGGCAGTTCCTTTCCCCTCCATCAGGTGCCCTGGCTGACCCGGGGCGGCAGTGGCTCAGGGGTAGAGTGGCCGGGTAGAGTGAACTGGAAAACCGCAAGGTTCCCAGTTTGATCCCGGGCTGGGGCACTCCCCTAGAGTTAGTGTCGAAGTGTCCTTGAGCAAGGCGCTGAACCCCTAATTGCTCCTGATGAGCAGGTTGGTGCCTTGCATGGTTTCCTCCGCCATCGGTGTATGAATGTGTGTGTGAATGGGTTAATGGCACAATCAATGTAAAGCGCTTCGGATAGAAGCGCTATATAAATGCACCATTTACCATTTACCATTTACCCTAGGAGACACAGGGAGAACATTGCCTGAGAGCGGCTGAGCACAAATGCGATCCTCCTTCCCTCCCCCCCGGCTGGTGCCCTGCGCACTACCCACGCCTGTCTGCCTTCCACCCCTCCCTCTCTACCTTCATCTACTCCTCTTCCCTCCCCCTCCCCCTCCCCCTCTCTATCCCACTTTTCTCCCCTCTCCCCTAACGAGGTCCTTCTCCTTGTTACCTCTAGTCGCCCCACTTCATGCTCCCTGGACCCGGTCCCATCCACTCTGTTGCAGTCCACTGCACCTGAACGTCTTCCCTTCTTGACCCACCTTATTAACACCTCTCTGACATCTGGTTGCTTTCCCTCTGCTTTCAAGAGTGCCAGAGTCACCCCCCTCCTGAAGAAACCGACACTTGACCCCTTTGAGATCAAGAACTACAGACCGGTTTCCCATCTATCCTTCCAATCTAAAACTCTTGAATGTGCTGTCTTCAAACAACTGTCCTCGTACCTCCACCAGAACAACCTCCTGGACTCCAACCAGTCTGGGTTCAAAGTGGGTCACTCGACCGAGACTGCCCTCCTGGCAGTGACGGAGTCGCTCCATGCCGCTAGAGCAAACTCTCTCTCCTCCGTCCTGATACTCCTGGACACTACATCTCTTGGTGCTGTTATCCACTCCCATGACTTTTCCTACCACTGCTATGCCGATGACACCCAGCTGATCCTGTCATTCCCCCCCTCCGACACACAAATGGAGGCACGCATTGCTGCTTGTCTGGCTGACATCTCGGAGTGGATGTCGACGCACCACCTGAAGCTCAACCTGGACAAGACAGAGTTGATGTTCCTCCCGGGGAAGGGCTGTCCGCACCGAGACATGTACATCACCATTGATAATGCTGTGGTGACGTCAACTCGGACTGCGAGGAATCTGGGTGTGACCCTGGTACCAAGACGATCAACTGTCGTTCTCGGCAAACATCGCATCACCAGGCTCTTGTCATGGGCACTGATGACGCGGAGGAGAGAACACGCCCACAGCGTCCCCGGCGGGAATCGAAACCAGGACCTTCTAGCTGTGAGGCGACAGCGCTATCGACTGCAACACTGTGCACCATTGATTTTTTTTCGGGGGGGGGGGGGGGTTGCTTGTTGTTAAATAAAAATGTCAACTTCCCGTTGATTTTTTAGGAAGAAAACCCGGACTGAATCTGTAGATCCGGTTCTTCAAATTGTAAAATAACAGGAAGTTGACATTTGCTTTTCTCTTGCAGATGAAAAAGAGGTAATTGGCCTGTGTGGTGTTCACATTGAAATGGGCGATGACACAGTACTAAAAGCGGAACGGGAAATGTTCAATTATCCGTGGCGAGTGGAAATCACTATCAAGGTAGTTTTCATTTTTACAGGGACAGAGCTCTCAGCTCTGTACCTGTTTTAATATTGGCAGTATTCTGTCACTTCTTCTTCTTCTTCTTCTTCTTCTTCTTCTTCTTCTTCTTCTTCTTCTTCTTCTTCTTCTTCTTCTTCTTCTTCTTCTTCTTCTTCTTCTCCTGCCACTTTTCGCAGTTCTGGCTGAACCGTGCTGTCGCTTTTTACGAAACTCGGCCATATGGTAGATGGTCATGAAAAACGATCAAAAAATAATTCTCACAATCTTTCGTCCAAAGGTGGCGCTATAGCACTCAATTGAAAATGGCAACTTTGAACAGGTACAACTCATGCCCTGTTTGACCTACAGCCATGACACTTGGATACATATATGCGCTCCTCATGCTGAACAACTTTCACACTCTGACTTTTGACCTCTGACCTTTATATCTCCCACCATTTTGAATTATATGAAAAACAGTCATTGGCTCCTAACTTCTGCATTTTTTCACTTATGGAAATTCCGCCGCCTAGAAGTTGTCGGCAGAGGTCCAAAGTTCAAGTGTTAAACGTTTCGTGCAGATTGCTCCATAAACCTAGGATTCCATAGATTTTAACTAATGCATTTTTATGAAAATTATTCATCTGCGCCTAAAACATACATGCAGACTCACATTTCTTTGAAACGTTGCAGTAATATAGAGAGTCATTCCAAAATATCACTGAAACCACTCTCACTCCAATTGGCCAAAGGGGGGCGCTATAGCAATTTTTTGAAAATGCATACTTTAAACAGGCAAAAGTCATGCCTCGTTTGGCCGAAAGTCGTGAAACTTGCTTACACTTGTGCCTTGACTCATGAGGAACACATCTATCGCTTTGACCAGTAAGCTCCGCCCTTAGATTGTCCGCAATTTTGAGCAGTTTGAAAAACAGTTAAACCCAGGATTTTTCAGCTATTTGCGTGAAACTGTATCATCTGTGTGATCTCCTTTTTCACAGTTCCTTGTCTGTTGGTCCAATGGCGTCTCCCTTAAATGAGTGCCTCACAATCTCAAGGTCGTCAGTTCAAGCCTCACTTGCAGACTTCATTTAAGTTGAATTGCAAACAACATGACTGTATCAATGAATACATGTGCAAATGGTAAAGATAACCTGAAATGCATATTTGAGAGTATGTTTTTCAACGTATGACATACTTCATTCTGAAAATAGACGATCTACAATCTCAAAACCTTTCAGATAGCAACGTGTTTCTGAGCTTGTAGATTGGCTGCTTTCACTGTTTTCAGTTGCGAGGAGACATACAATTTCTCTATTGGTAAATGGTTTGTGAACGAGTGATCTTAGTGTTGGCTTGGTTCATGACAGAAGGCAAGAGTTTATGATCTTCAACAGACAACATCAGCCTGGACAAAACTATAGCACTATAGGTAGTGTTGCAGCCTATTAGTCCGAAGGTTGAGAGTTCGATTCCTGTTAATGGCAATAGGTTGAGATGTCCAATCAATCCATTCTGTTTTCATCTCTCTCTCTCATCAATCTATTCCGTTTCCATGTCTCTCTTCAATCTATTCCGTTTCCATGGCGCTCTCTCTCTCTCTCTCTCTCTCTCTCTCTCTCTCATCAATCTATTCCGTTTCCATGTCTTCTCTCTCTCTCTCTCTCTCTCTCTCTCTCTCTCTCTCTCTCTCTCTCTCTCATATCTATTCCGTTTCTATCTCTCTCTCTCTCTCCAGTTTCCATCTCTCTCTCTCTCTCTCTCTCTCTCTCTCTCTCTCTCTCTCTCTCTCTCTCTCTCCAGTTTCCATCTCTCTCTCTCTCTCTCTCTCTCTCTCTCTCTCTCTCTCTCTCTCTCTCTCTCTCTCTCTCTCTCTCTCTCTCCAGTATCCATGTCTCTCTCTCTCTCCAGTATCTCTCTCTCTCCAGTATCTCTCTCTCTCTCTCTCTCTCTCTCTCTCTCTCTCTCTCTCTCTCTCTCTCTCTCTCTCTCTCTAGTTTCCATGTCTGGCCCTGTATTATCGCAATATATTTTCAATTTATAGTTGTACAGTATTTCAGAAAAACACAAAGATTAAAACTTAATAAACAAATAGCATTAAAAAAATGCCTTAACACTTGGGTGTCTAAGCAGTCAGCCTGACCGATTTTGAGATTTTTAAGTCGATTATCTTTGCCCATGACTTTTCCTAAATATTCGATTCAAATCTTCTGGGTTTTCTTTTCATCTGAAACCTTTTCTAAATATGAAATTAGGCATCATCATATCATCCCTGGCGTTATTTTTCGGCAAAATTGACCACTCTCACCCTTTCTCCCCCAGCCAGAGAGGTCTTCACACCTCCAGACCACCTGGAGAAGTTAGTCAGCTTAGAACGTGGAAAAGCGATTTCTCCCCTCTAAATAAAAATGACAACTGTGTTTATATTAACTCCAACCCGAACCCATAAACCTAATCTGTAAATGTTGTATTTCATTTGAACAATGTGTCTGCTGCAAATAACCCAGCCTGCATGCGTGAGTATTTGGCTCAAAATAAAGTCAGACACTACCCAACGCTTGAATCATGAGCTCTAACCTTTGATTGCGTTTCAACAAAACCATATTTGATAGACATAAGTATCACCAACATGTTACTGATTATAGAGAATGTCTTTCAACATCAAGGCATCAAAACATCTCTCTCTCTCTCTCTCTCTCTCTCTCTCTCTCTCTCTCTCTCTCTCTCTCTCTCTCTCTCTCTCTCTCTCTCTGCACGATCAGCTGTTTCATACACGTCAGGGCACAGAGAGTCTGTTTCCGGCTTCAGACAGAAGGCATACATTTAACATACATTTAAAGTGAATCTGTGTAATTTAAGTAAATATAGTTTACTCTGTCGCTACCAGTGAATAATGTGCTACCAGTGAAAATTCATATAGGCTATCCATTATAATCATGAATCCATTATAATCATTCATAGGCTATCCATTTTTCACTCAAGAGTGTAAATGTAACCATTTCCTAAACCCCGTTTGTGTGCCTAATTCAAGCTCACCGCTACAGCTATCGTCCTGTTTTACACGCTTTTGTCATAAAGATTTTACATATCGGATTTCAGTTACAATTCCCAGTTTCCCATTCCCATTCACGTTCCCAGTTATAACCTATAATATTATGTTTCGGCCTGTAGCCTAAACCAAATGAAGCGTAGCCAACAAGTGAGGTTTGAGTGGGATTGAAATGTTAATAGATATTTAAAAGACAATGGTATTCCCACTGCACGAGGAGAAGGTGTCAGAGCGTGTGGAGCCCCGAGGGGAGAGAGTGGCCAATGGAATAGCAGGAAAAAGCGGTCAATTTGGTAGTTGACCTTACTGCCGTCATGCGAGTGTTAAATATAAGGAACATAATTGTCTACATTTTATTTTATTTTTGAAAGTTTGAAACATTTTGAGAAATCTTGAACAATCGTGACAAAATGTTTGGCTATAATGATGCCCAAAATATTGAAAGTTCTAAGTGGTTCAGATACTGTATTTACTGAGTGTGTCATTGATCCTGTATGTTCTATGTAGGAACGGAAATGTCTTGGTTCTCTGGTCAGCAGCAGGTTTGTTCTGACTGCTGCTCACTGCTTCAAGTTCAATGATGAACGTGAAGATGTGAAGGTTGACATCAGTGATAGTACAAGTATGCAACATGTTTGTTTTCGTTTGTTTGTTGTTTATCCTTTTTGCTTAATCTCTACTTTCCACTATACAACATCAACAACACTGTGGATTCTTTCATTATTCATTACTTTGACAGACTTAGCATAACAACGTTTTCTGTTAGCCGTAACTTGCTGAATGGATAAAGTGGTCGCCTGTGAAACAGAAGGTCCCTGTTTCACCTCGCGACCCCGCTCTATGTGTCAAGGTGTCCTTGAGCAAGGCACTTGACCCCTAATGGCCAATTTAAGCTTGGAGCGACAAGTGTCGAGCGACGAGTTACACAACAAAAGTGACATAAAAAACGACAAAGAATGTGTCGTGGAGGACGTCCACCAATGATGTTGCGCATCTCTGGAAAAATTAAAGGCCGTAGAGGTTCATAAAATGATGCGGACTCAGATTGGTGAGACCACACTTCCTTGTTTACATGTTGTGGATAGGCTGTGGGCGAGTCGTAGACAGTATGAATGCTCAAAACTCAGAACGCTGAGAGAGACGCTCTCAGTGCAACACTCCGCTCAAAACATGTTGATCCAAGCATAAATTGGCCTTAACTGCTCCCCGGGCGCTGCCCCTGTAGCGCCCCCTGCTCCTAAAATATACTTAGAATCGATTACATACAGGACATATTTTACATTCACGCTAATGTACAATGATAAATAATAGACAAACGGAGTGCATTACAAATTACTAAAATTGCTATTATTACTAATATTATAATTGTTCTCTTGATCTTGTCTCCTCGCAGGAATAAAAGTACACAATTTTACATTACATCCACTCTACAATCATGCTGGAAGACAGAATGAAGGAGTGAAGGAATTCTATGACTATGATGTGGCTCTCATCCAACTGGAAACAAAAGTAACTTTTAGCTCTAAAGTCAGGTAAGCGTATGTAAACGTTATGACATTGACTAGCTTGAATTACCAACTTGAATACTACCAGATAAAATCAAAACGATACCCAACCCTAGTCCCTAGTGTATTGCTGGTATGTGTTGTGGAATTCTACAGTCATTGTAGAAGATAATAGTCTTAAGCTGAAAAGAGTAGGTGCTCTCACAGGTGAAAGAGGCTACTATGGAAGTAGCTAATTTTAAACTAGCTGTTGTGTGTGTGTGTGTGTGTGTGTGTGTGTGTGTGTGTGTGTGTGTGTGTGTGTGTGTGTGTGAAATTGATCAATATAGCACAACTGCATGGCATAATTAATGCCATACATTGTTTACAAACAATCTGCCAGAGAGCATTGAGTCTGTACTTCTCGCCTGTCTCTGTGTGGTCTGTTGTCTCTGTATGGTCTGTTGTCTCTGTGTGGTCTGTAGTCTCTGTGTGGTCTGTTGTCTCTGTATGGTCTGTAGTCTCTGTGTGGTCTGTAGTATCTGTGGTGTCTGTTGTCTCTGTATGGTCTGCAGTCACTGTGTGGTGTGTGGTCTCTGTGTAGTCTCTGTGTGGTCTGTAGTCTCTGTGTGGTCTCTGTGTGGTCTGTAGTCTCTGTGTGGTCTATAGTCTCTGTGTGGTCTGTAGTCTCTGTGTGGTCTATAGTCTCTGTGTGGTCTGTAGTCTCTGTGTGGTCTCTGTGTGGTCTGTAGTCTCTGTGTGGTCTATAGTCTCTGTGTGGTCTCTGTGTGGTCTGTAGTCTCTGTGTGGTCTGTAGTCTCTGTGTGGTCTATAGTCTCTGTGTGGTCTGTAGTATCTGTGTGGTCTCTGTGTGGTCTCTGTGTAGTCTATAGTCTCTGTGTGGTCTGTAGTCTCTGTGTGGTCTGTAGTCTCTGTGTGGTCTCTGTGTGGTCTGTAGTCTCTGTGTGGTCTATAGTCTCTGTGTGGTCTCTGTGTGGTCTGTAGTCTCTGTGTGGTCTATAGTCTCTGTGTGGTCTGTAGTCTCTGTGTGGTCTGTAGTCTCTGTGTGGTCTATAGTCTCTGTGTGGTCTGTAGTCTCTGTGTGGTCTATAGTCTATGTGTGGTCTGTAGTCTCTGTGTGGTCTGTAGTCTCTGTGTGGTCTGTAGTCTCTGTGTGGTCTGTAGTCTCTGTGTGGTCTGTTGTCTCTGTGTGGTCTGTAGTCTCTGTGTGGTCTGTAGTCTATGTGTGGTCTGTAGTCTATGTGTGGTCTCTGTGTGGTCTGTGTGTGGTCTGTTGTCTCTGTGTGGTCTGTAGTCTCTGTAGTCTGTGTGGTCTGTAGTCTCTGTGTGGTCTCTGTGTGGTCTGTTGTCTCTGTGTGGTCTGTAGTCTCTGTAGTCTCTGTGTGGTCTCTGTGTGGTCTGTTGTCACAGCTGCTGTTTCAACCAGCAGAGCTGAGAAGAAGTAGTTCATCTCTCACAGCTTGTTTGTAGAAAACCTATTCATTTTGGACAATACATAGGTCATAGTTATTGATAAATGCACATCTAAATCTTCAAGGTTTCATGTCTTCAAATTCATTACAAAATTAAATTACACATAAATCATCATAGTGTGCTAATGTTTGTATTCTCCAGACCCATTTGCATACCATGCACTCAGGCAACCAGTGACGCTCTGAAGCTGGTCGGTGCTTCCTCCACCTGCAAGCAACAAGGTGACGTATCAGTAACCCCGCCTCCACAACCTGTAGCCCCGCGTATACACACCCATTAACCATACCTCCACACCCTCTTATTTAATTTCAAGTTGATTTTTATTTGAATTTAAAGGATACTAGCAACTGATGTAGTAGGGTTTGAGATGGTGGAAGAGCCTTTATGTGAATGTCCTTGTTGATATGTTTTTGTTCTGTGTTGTTGGATTGTTTTCTTGGTGTGTGTTGTGCTTGGAGGTGGGTAATGTCTGCATTCCGACATCTCACTACTCCGACTAGTGGCTTCCGCGTGCGGTTAGGGTTAGGGTTAGGTATAGGGTTAGTTAACGTCGGAAAGGCGACATGTCGGAATGGCGACATGTAACCGCTTGGAGGACCCCTTCAAAAACTAGATGCTGCGTCTCAAGGGGCTTATGCTCCAGTGAAATTTATAAATAAAATAAAAACCTCCACACCGTTTAACTACACCTCCACATCACAACACATTAATGATATACAATAATGTCATTATTGATATGGCATCTTTCCAGCCACATGCACCAGAGCTTTACAACTTCAAATAATTGCAAAAAATAATGGCCAAAACAGAAAGGCAGTGAATCAAGCAAAATAGTGAAGACATGGATAACAACACTGAGATTTAGAAAAAATAAACTAAAAGCAAGAGTGAAGAAGTAGGTCTTGAGCTGTGCTTTAAAGCTATCCACAGAGGGTGCCTGTCTTAGGTGTAATGGGAGTTTATTCCACGCTGTCGGTCCGTAGAAGCAGAATGCTGCTTCACCGTGTTTTTTATGTGATTATGTGATTGTAGTTCGCACTTCGAGCAGGTCAGCACTAGAAGACCTGAGGGGGCGGTCTGGAACGTATCTAGGGAGGAGGTCATAGAGGGTAGACGACACCCTCCTATGCCTGCTTCCTACCCACGGATATACCCAATTGTATTGTTTTCCTGTCCTGTGATAGCTTTTGGAGTTTAATTATCATTGCGTTAGATGTTGGATCAACTACAGAGTCATCCGGGGTTTCAGGAGGAGCCTAAAGACTCACACCAAGCACAATCATTATAAATAATTGTAAACACACACTGAGCAGTAATGCTGTGTGAGCCTGTGTCAGAGCAGTTCAGAGCCCACATGAAGGAAGAGAGCGTGAGAGATAGAGAAAGGGAGAGAGAGATCTCTGTCTCAGTGGTGCTGAAAGAGTGATAGAATATATGGATAATCTTACTCTGATTATGAATTATAAGGAAGCGAGATAGATGTTCCCGAGGCAATGCCTTCTAGCCTATATCAGCTAGCGTTAGTTATTCATAAGTGTCTCCTCCAATTGCATCTTTCACTTACAATTCAAACATTCAAACATTTTGACATTTAAAGTTATCATTGTAGTTATCAGGCTCGGGGGGAACGGTGCGTTAGACTTAAAGGTGTAGTGAAATGAAAAATATGTTTTTCACACTTTTAGAGCATATCCGTGGTCATCATGTGGGCATACTTAACAATAGATGCTAAAATAATTGAAAAAAACCCATGTTTGTGTATTTTTATATCTAAAGTCCATAAAAAGCCAATCTTAATTACTTCCTGTAAACGAAAACGTGCTGCGTGATGACATAACGCAGCCTTCATGAATATAAATTAATCTTGATTACATGCACCTGTTTGATTCCCATAGCTGCACGTTCTTCAAACACAGCTGATTTTAATTACAGAGCTACTCCGTTTTGAATCTCATTGAAGATGACATCCAGACGGTGTATTACTCATTTTAAACTTAGTCTGCACACTAAAATATGTATCTGAAAACATTATAGGTTAGAAATAAGCCAGTAGTAGCAAACGTGCTTCATTGGCCGTCTCTCTTTAAAGATGCAGTGCAGTGACATTTTCGGTCATTTTATTTTGAAGGTTCAGTCTGAAACGTCGTCTCAACCGACTCTAAACCAATCAGAAGGTCCCATCCCTTCAGGCTATGGGACGTTGGAATGTCAATCACTTCAGCCGTGCGCAACACGGCTAGTGTTTGTTTGGTGCAAGCAAAGCAAAGCAAAGTTTGTTGTTTACCCAGGGTGTCGGACTAAGCACGAAGCTTGTTTCCAGCCGGACCCTGCATGGAAGCCTTGCTCAAGGGCTATTCAGCGGTGATTCATGATTGATGTGATGAATTGGGGAATCGAACTAGGGACCTTCCGGTATCAAGGCCGCCCCTCTAACCACTAGGCCACCGCTGTGCAAGTGAGAGAGAGACGGCCAGTGAAGCACGTTTGCTACTACTGGCTTATTTCTAACCTATAATGTTTTCAGATACATATTTTAGTGTGCAGACTAAGTTTAAAATGAGTAATACACCGTCTGGATGTCATCTTCAATGAGATTCAAAACGGAGCTCTGTAATTAAAATCAGCTGTGTTTGAAGAACGTGCAGCTATGGGAAGCAAACAGGTGCATGTAATCAAGATTCATTTATATTCATGAAGGCTGTGTTATGTCATCACGCAGCACGTTTTCGTTTACAGGAAGTAATTATGATTGGCTTTTTATGGACTTTAGACAATACACAAACATGTTTTTTTTTCAATTATTTTAGCATCTATTGTTAGGTATGCCCACATGATGACCACGGATACGCTCTAAAAGTGCAAAAACATATTTTTCATTTCACTACACCTTTAAAGGACAACTTTGTTTTTTTTTTACAACAAGGGTTATTTTATTAGTTTGTAATGATAATAATTAAAAGATGAGTGTTGCTTTCTATCGTTATAGCAATTACTAACTGGGGGCGGGGGCATTATTATCATTACAAACTAATGAAATAACCCTTGTTGTAAAAAAAACAAAGTTGTCCTTTAAAGCCCAGGAGTCGAGTCGTATTAGTTTTGTTTTTTTCAAGGACAAAATTAAAGACAATGGTACCAACATACCATCAATGGAATTCCAGCATGCACTCAAAGGGTAAATATCAATTACCAATAATTGGAATTGAGTTAAATTCAATTGCCTCAAAATCTGTTGACATAATGCTGAATTGTAGGCAATCATTTAAAATGTTTTTGAGGACGTCATGGGCCAGATTGAGATTGTCCACGAGGGGCCGGTTCCAGCCCTCAGGCCGTATGTTGCCATGTGTGGTTTATATCTGCCCTGATGGAACACCAATGACCTAATGTCATAACTTTTATCTGATCTGATGTCAACTCAGATAAATGTTATTGACATTAGCTCAACTCATATCATGTGCTACATCTAATGAGTGACGTCAACTCAGATCATCAAATATCCCATCTAATGAATACATTATGCATTCTGTTCATACAGAGCAGCAGCTGTTGAACCTAGAATATGAAAGACTTTCCTTCCTGACCGGCAATCGTGGAGGTGTAGAGGAAAAAGTTGCCTTTGCCAAGCGTGAGAATAAAGTGAGTTTTTGTTTATATACTGTGTAATAATATTCACATAAGCCTCATACTGTACGTCTGATATTAGTCGTTCCTGCACATGTGTGCACATCAGTTGTAGTTTTTAAATTGTTTTAAGTGTTTGTTTGTCTTTTTTTTGTTTATTTTTCATTGTGGTGTTTGATTTCAGTTTAGTTTTAGCTGGTCTCAGATTAAAGGATTTTTGGGATAAGCAGAACAGATGAGCAGGATTCTATTTGATTATTGTGGTTGCTCGACCGCAGCACCTCACGTCATTTTATCTCACATGCGGAAGCAGTAGCAGAGTAGCCGGTTAAGATAGATGGATACCTTCTATACCTATCCAGTGGGCGAATTTGGGGCAAGAAAACAAGGCAAGAAAAACAATAAGAAGCACCGTCAATACAGAAGAACATTTTTACAATAGTATATTACATACAAATGTCCTGCACTATGAAACAACAACACAAGGTTATAGTGTCCTCACCGATTGCTGGCCTAGGGGTCCGGGCATATGGGCTCAATGTAGCCTAAGCTAGCCTAAACTAAAAAATCATAATAAAACTAGAAAAAGTGCTCCTCGGAGCACAGGTCTCCGCCAGGTCAGGTAGGTTATCGTGGCGTCCTGGTGGCGCTATAATGTGAAAATGGTGGCACTTCTTCTTGGGCCTTTGATGGCAACCGGACACTGCATTCATGATTTGAGGCATTTTGTTCCAAAAATGTGTTTTGTTAGACCTGTTGGTGGCGCTATAACAGGGCAATGTGGAAGGGTGGCATTTCTTCCTCATTGTAGTGCAAATATGTGAGCAAACTTTCACCGCAATCGGACCCTGCATTCATCAACCTGCAAGCTTTAGATGTCAATCTTAGCCAATCGGGATGGAATATGAAAAATCCGATTTGCGTGAGATTTGGATAAATTGGAGTAATATCCAAAAATGTGTTTTACATAAGCCAGCCTCCTGGTGGCGCTATCAAAGGCAGATATGAAAAATGCAGGGAAAACGTGTTTCCTTGGCCTCTAGGGAGTGCACATACTAAGTTTCACACAGATCGGGGCAACTATAGGTAAAAACACGAATCGGCCTGTTATAGCGCCACAATGAGGCTGATTTGAAAAATGTCAAGTGGCATTTCTTCCTCGGCCTAGTGGGAATGTTTGTGCAAAAATTCACGGAAATTGCATGCTGTATTCATGATTTGAGGCATTTTGTTGAAAACGAAGCACTCCTGCAAACTTTGGAAGCTATTCTTAGCCAATCAGGATGGAATATGAAAAATCTGAAAGACCAGTTTTGTTTAATGACTATAGAGATACTGTGTACTGATTTGCGTGACGTTTGGACAAAATCTGTAGGAGTACTGTCAAAAAAAATGTTTTGCAAAAAGCGGCCTCCTGGTGGCGCTATAACAGGCCCATGTACATTTTTTGGGGCAGAGGTTCTGAATTGGTATCCAGGGAGTGTGTGTGCACAGTTTCGCTGCGATCAAGCCAACGGTGCCTGAGATTAGCTGGGCACAGACGGACGGACGGACGGACGGACGGACGGACGGACGGACGGACGGACGGGGTGCAAAACATACTCTCTCGCCATGCCTTTCGGCCTGGCAGAGACAATAAATAATAAAGTATCAATTTCAAGTGCAATGCGAAAGAAAAGTGACAGTGTTCACAGTGCAATCAGTACAATCACCATACCCTGAAGTGTCATTAGAGGTCAGAGTCCTTGATACATTTATTATTCCATACATTCCATACATTATTATTATTATTATTAGTTATGTTAAACTTGCGGTGGTAACAAACGATTGACTGATTGACTGATTGGATACTACTGATTGAACACATTGAAAGCAGTGCGGCAAGTACTAGAATGGTTGTGATATACAGTATGTCAGGAGTATCACTGCGCAAATATTAGTCTGGATTCTCTGTGTGAAACCTGAAAAAGAATTGCTCTGGTGATAAACCTGCCCCATATTTGCATACTGGGCCCTGATTGGTGCCCCACAACTTCGGGGGCAGCAAAATCCATTCACAACCGAGCGGGGCTTATTTTTGTTTTTTTTGCACTGGCAGATTCGTCTGGTTTCCAGGCTATGTCAGGAGACACGTTATAGACAGTGTTCTTGCCACATATTTACAAGCCAACGCATCAATGTACCACAGGTTGTTTGGACCCGTCTCCTGGTAGTCGGTCTTTCTCTCAGTCGTGCGCAACTCTCACCGTGCTGTTCCACTGGGACAATAGTGACATTTCTCCCGATCTAAACTGGGCTGTGCTGAGATGGCGTAGGGAATGCCCCCCCCCCCCCCCCCCCCTCCCTCCCAATGGTCGGGAGGGAAGCTGAAAAGGGTAGGATGAATGACATACAATATAGTCTCTGTCGGGTGGAAACCTTGCATGTCCAAAACTGTTCTTTTCAGGAAATGTAAACAAATAATCTGTGTTCCAACGGATCCAATGTAGTTATGTAGTCACAAGCTGTTAATACTTTTCATTGGTTCAATATTTTAAAAACCCACTTACACAACCACTTTCATTAAAACCTTCCCAATTTGTCAAAAACGGCGAAAATAGCTGGTCTACAAGCTAGCGTTGTGAGTAGATCGGCTATTTTCGCTACTTTAGCATGACACTCTTGTACGACAAAGTAGAGCATTAACTTCCCCAAAAAACAACGTTTAAACATGGAAATACAAGGCTCCTGCCAACAGCAACGATATGATGTCATGCATTATCTCATTGTGTCTGCTCACAAACAGAGCACACACAATTGGAACTGTTGCACTATAACATTTAAGCTGGCAAATTATTTTTTGGGGGTTCACCATCCTACCTGGATGAAATAGTCCGGTTGCTTAAAACCAGATTTTTAGCGGTGCCAGCCGCTCTACACTTGACTGTGTCTGTCCGTCCGTCCGTCCGTCCGCCCGTCCGTCCGTCCGTCCGTCCGTCCGTATGTTATGTCCGTCCGTATGTTTGAACACGGCAAAGAAGCAACACATGCGCCACTTCAACACACACACACACACACACACACACACACACACACACACACACACACACACACACACACACACACACACACACACACACACACACACACACACACACACACACACACACACACATACACACACACAAGCCAATACTGCACACATGCGCACACACGAACACACGCACACACACACTTGATGTCCGTATGTCCGTCCGTATGTTATATCCGTCCGTTTGAGCACGGCATTTAAACAGCCATAACTCCAGTTCACAGCATGCTACGGAGTACACATTGTGTACTTGAACTAAAACCACCAATAGGGACGAACTGAAATTAATTAAGCCCCACCCCCTCTGTCTTCCTATTGGCTGGGCTTTAAACAGCCATAAGTCCAGTTTGCAGCATGCTACCAAATACAAATTTGGCATCTGGACTTAGACCACCAATAGGGACAAGCTTTAATTGCTGAAGCCCCGCCCCCTCTGTATTCTTATTGGCTGGGCTATAAACAGCCATAACTCCAGTTTGCAGCATGCCACCAAGTCCAAATTTGGTTTGTGGACTTAGACCACCAATTGGGACGAGCTGTCTTACTTAAGCCCCGCCCCTCCATCATCTTATTGGCTGGGATTTAAACTGCCATAATGCCAGTTTGCAGCGTGCTACAGGTCTCAAACTTGGTGGGTGGTCCCACAGATATCCTACTTCATCAAAAATGACCACTTCTGGTTTTACCAGGAAGTGCTTGTAGAGAACCGACCCTACCTCTCGAACACAAGGTTGCACAGACTTAAAATGTCTAAGACACACTTAAAGACACACTTAAAATGTCTAGTTCATATATAGCCCAATTAAATAAACTCATCAAAGGCACCGCTTCCTTCACACAGGGTGTGATTTTGAAATATGTGGACACGACTGACAAAAGCGCCATTTCTTTTTTTACATGTTCTCCATCACCATAAGTTTCATTTTGGAAGGGGAGCCACGTCATCAAGATGGCAGAAGGTGGCCATCTTGGATTTCATAGATGGCCACCATGTAATATCTATAAGTGCCAATATCTCAGCTTCCAAGCCAAGAAAAGCCAAGAAAGTCAATCTTAGTGTCAACATATATGTTTTTGGGGTCAAGGAATTCATTAAAGCTATTGAGAATATCAACAAGTGACTATATCTGCCAAGATGTGAACATTTGGTTAATTCTGGCAATATATCTACACAACTGTGTATGCCTCGGCTAGATTATGCACAACATATTGGTATGATTTCTATTTAGCTTGACATATCTGACTCTTTGTTATTTCCTATTTATTTTCAAAAGAAAGGAAGCAAGTGTTGAACCGCCTTCAATTGTTGCCTTCACTTGGTTTGCTCCAGCAGTCTGCATGTAACTACTGCAGAACTTTGACAGAGTAGCATACGTGGAAACTGTGATAAGAAAGGCTGCAGCAGAATAGTTATCTGAAGGGTTCTGGAGGTGCAGTGGAGCTCACCAAGAATCCTTCAACAAGTGGATGATCGAAGGGCCCAAACAAGCACAACTCCTAATACAGTTTGAGCAGGAGTATAGCAAAAGGTTATAAACGACAACACCATGAAGAAGTAATGTTTACACAAAAGACATTCAAAGAGTAAGCACTAGTGTTGGTACACACTATCAGTTGGATGGGCAATCTGTTCCTAGATGATACCCACAAGCATGAAATGTGATTGACGAGTCAGTAGTTAACAAAGTCTGCAATGTGGAATCATTGGGCAGATATTTGCACAACAAGTACCTTAAGACAGTGATCAGGGGCCGCAGACACTCCATTCATGAGCCCATCAAATAGAACTCACTCACTCTCTTCAGATGCCCAACACCCAAGACCAAGCAGACAAGCAAGCAAAGAGGCCAGGCATACGACGGAAGTTGGCTTGTCAGAACAAGCTGCTGGGGAATTGGTCTGATTTCTTGCGTGACTCTATGACCTATGGCCTTCTGCCATCTTGATGACGTGGCTCCCCTTCCAAAATGAAACTTATGGTGATGGAGAGCATGTAGAAAAAAATTGGCGCTTTTGTCAGCCGTGTCCACATTTTTTTGTTAACAGCCCTGACTAAAATGTGTATCATGACCTGAAAATGTATGTTTGTAAACATTTTTACAAAAACACATTTACACCTCCTTTAACTATAATGCCCCTGGTGCACATGTACCAGAGGCGGATCTATGGTAGGGCGGGGTAGGCTTAGGCCATACCGAGGTGAAAGTGGGCCTTCCTTCCCAGATTTACATGCTTTCAGATCAGCATTATTTTGTTAGCGCAGATAGATTTGAGTATTGAAATTGCGGCCTGGTTTGATTCTTTCGTGTTACTCTGCCTGCCCACACCACAGGACCCCCGCTTTGAATAAACACTATAGATCTTCACCTAGTATACATCATCATCATCATCATCACACACACACACACACACACACACACACACACACACACACACACACACACACACACACACACACACACACACACACACACACACAAAGCCAAACCTATAACAACTGTCCTAGAGTTAACAGTTAGGCTACATGTAGATGTTTTTCAATGTATAATTCTATTGCTAAATACATTGTAGCCTAATATTTAAGCTAAAACATAAATATGTAGGCTGCCTACACATTTTGGTTATTTCAGGTAATTTATTGATTATTTAAAGAAGTTATTCAACCCTCTCCAAATTCCTTTCAATCTGTGACCCTCCCACCACCCCCCCCCCCCCCCCCATCCTATGGTAGGGCTTTCCATTTTCCATGACTTTTCCAGGCATGACCAATAAAGATCCGCCAGTGACATGACCTCTTACACTATATACTTGTGTTGTTGTGCAGAGAGACAGTTGTATTTCTCATACACTATATACTTGTGTTGTTGTGCAGAGAGAGCATTGTATTTCTCATACACTATATACTTGTGTTGTTGTGCAGAGAGACAGTTGTATTTCTCATACACTATATACTTGTGTTGTTGTGCAGAGAGACAGTTGTATTTCTCATACACTATATACTTGTGTTGTTGTGCAGAGAGACAGTTGTATTTCGCATACACTTGTGTTCTTGTGCAGAGAGACGGTTGTATTTCTCATACACTATATACTTGTGTTGTTGTGCAGAGAGACAGTTGTATTTCTCATGCAAGTAACGTTCCTGGAATCACTACGGATGATGTGACCGTTGCTGTGACTGACAACTTCATCTGCACTGGTGGCATCTTCCCTAACGTTGATCACATAGCATGCAAAGGTAGGATCCATCACTACACATAATGTATAGATCACATAGCATGTAGGATCCATCACTACACATAATGTATAGATTCATGATCCCCCGGTTAGCCGCTTAGCTTTAGCACCTAGTAGTGATAGCTCCCGTTTCGAGGCCCCTTTCCACTCTGTCTCGCTTCGGCATCGCTCGCCAAAATAAACGTCCGTTTATTTTTATTTTGTCGGCTGGTCAGCCTTCGACTTTGTTTTTGTTTTTTGACGGTGCGCTCGCACCAGCGGGGGAGAGAGCACCCGTTTTTTTTTTTTGTCAGCTGCTCGTTTTGTACCCGTATACCGCGGCAAAGTAAAAAAACAAGTGCTCCTTTTTCAATCTGACTGGTTTTCCAATCATACTATAACATATAGATCACATAGCATGTAGGATGATCCATCACTGCACAATCAGTGGTGGACAAAGTACTCAACCCCAGTACTTGAGTCAAAGTATAGATACTTGTGAGCTTGTAGATCTACTTTATTTGAAATAAGGCAACAAGGCAACTGCAACTACTTGCAACTCCTGGCTCATCATTTATCCTGGGTGCTTTAGCCCCGAGGCACCCACAGTATCGGCACCCTTGCCTTCCAACCATTATCCCCAAATGGCACCGGCCTGCAACTGGTCAGTCCAGATAGCAGCAATTTATTACAACTGGTTGTGACTAGTTACACTGGTGTGGACTGGCCTTGAGAGTCCTAAAGGCCAGTCCACACCAACGCAATTCCTTGCAACAAAACCGTGATGGACCGGTGCCATTTGGGGATAATGGTGGCATGGCTGTGGGTGTATATATATACACACAGAGAGAGAGAGAGAGAGAGAGAGAGAGAGAGAGAGAGAGAGAGAGAGAGAGAGAGAGAGAGAGAGAGAGAGAGAGACGATAGATAGAGTCACATAGGAACGGGTCTGTGACTTATCTTATGTCTGGTAAACGGTAACCGTCTTCCATGCCGACATCTCGCCACTCCGACTAGTGGCTTCCGCGTGCGGTTAGGGTTAGGGTGAGGGTTAGGTATAGGGTTCGTTAACGTCGGAAAGGCGACATGTCGGAAAGCCGCCATGTAACCCTGGTAAACATGCGTGTGTGTGTGTGTGTGTGTGTGTGTGTGTGTGTGTGTGTGTGTGTGTGTGTGTGTGTGTGTGTGTGTGTGTGTGTGTGTGGTCACAGGGGAGTCTGGCGGAGCTGTGTTCAAGGATTTCGAGCACCGCACAGTTCAGGTGAGAGAAGGCTTGGAATGTCATCAAGACCATTGACCTTTGGTGTTGTCCAACATTAAAAAAAATGAACATCCACTGAAATAATCATTTTTAACTTAAGGGTTATAGAGGATTTTGTTTGACTACATAGTTTAAAATGAAATCTACATATTTACAATAGTACCTGAGATAAAAATGACTAAGGTGCCTGAGCATAGCAGCAATGTATGTATACTGTGCATGATATACTTATGGACGTTAAGGTGCTTAGAGAAAAAAAAGAGCACAATAAAAAGAAGGGAAAAAATGTACGTTATACATGGGATTAAGGTGCAAAAAAGGACCCCCATTGCAGCTTGTAGATCTGATATTTTCATCAAGTGTTCTATTATTACATTACTAGGGTTCATGTGGTTAAAGTAAGTCCCTGCACGCTTGAAGGGAGACAATATGAAAAGACAATCTGATGTGTGGGATATATACAGTATACTACGGACTGTGTTTTATCTTGTGAAAGAAAACAGATGGTTACAAATGTTCCTGGCTGTGTGTGTTCTGTGTTCTCTATCGTGGTCGAGACTGGCTCTCCACTACATATTATTCAATATGTACGGGAACTGACCCCCAGGGGCAGTGCTCGTGGATACTCTTTAAGACACATCACTCATGGTGGCCCTGCCCTGATCCGTGATCAGTGGGCTATTTAAGTCCCACCCAGGCAGAGCCACTTCGACTCTTTGATTTCCACGAGTGCAGACGCTTGTGGGCTCAGCTTAAGAAGATACAGAACGGGTGTTTGGCGGCGTGGTCCACTTACTTTGGGTAGAGAGCAGGTCTTGCAAGGCTCCTCTCGGGACGCTTGCTGCCGTATTTACACCAACACACAAGTTATTCCATAGTATTCCATATTATTCCTGGCGTGGCGTGCACCCTGGTTCCGAATCTGACCTAGTCGGAGGACGGACCAGGGCAGCTGCTGTTCTGCTCGAGTGATCAAGTTGTGAAGCCGTCTGTCGGCCGAACGCTTGGTCGCCGGCAGCGCCAGTGCCGCGGCTGCATTCTGGTTCAGAATCTGACCTAGTCGGAGGACGGACCAGAGCGGCTGCTGGCTTGTCACCGCCGCAGCGCGGTACCGAGGTAGAACCCGAGCGAAGCTGACCTAGTCGGCGGACCTCCGGGCCATCTACCACCGGTTATCATCGCCGCCGCGGCCCGCCTCGGCGGAGCCAAGTAAACAAACAAACAGAGAAAAGTTTGTTTGCGGCGTGTCCCTACTTCCGCGTCGACGCGAGAGGCGTCAGCGTAGGGGGAGGGGCCTGCGAAATAAATAAATAAGTGGAATAAAGATAGAGCTTGGCTCTGCTCATATACTTAGAGATTAAGTGTGGTATTAATATACACTTATTAAATGGATGAATATTAGGTGTATGAGTATACAATATTCGAGTACTGAGTATATGAGTATTACAAACAGTTGCAAGTCACCGTTGCAAATCACTGAAATAAATAATTAAGTGAAATAAAGAGGATAAAGAGACACTTGGCTGTGCCCATACACTTATAGAGATTAAGTGTATTTAATATACAATTATATAGACGGACGAATATTAAGTATATGAGTATACAATATTCGAGTACTGAGTATATGAGTATTAGATATACAAATACATACGTCTACGAATATATACCTTTTTATATATAATTTAGGTATATAGATTTGCATACATAGCTTAAATGATATAGCAAACATGGCCAGCCCAGCGCCCCACGTCTGTCTGGGCTGTGGGATAAAGACGGCCACGATAGATGTATGCCTTGCTTGGGGATGGAACATGCGCGCACGGGCAGTCCGGACCCCTCTGCGGGCATGAATTGCTTCATCCTGCCGGCTAGAGTGAGAGAGGCCAGGGCGTTTTCTCTCCAACCCTCGACACCGCCTTAGGGCAGCTGTATCCGGCACTCAGAGCGGCGAGGCCTCGCGTTCCCATGGGAACAGGCGCTCGCTCGTGACGAAAGCGACATTAGCCCAGCTAACGCTAGCATGCGATGCTACAGGGCGGATGTCGACGGTCAGTGGGAATCCCCGTCTACGTCACGGACGTCACGGGCTTCCCTCGCCAGCGTACGATCAGAACCCGACAGGGCAGATGACGTCAGCAGCCCCCACCTTCCCCACGGATCCTCTCGCGTGCTGTCCTTCCAGATGGAAAGCTTGCAATCCACATCCTTGGGTGTTACGCACCGTGCAAAGAGGATACAGATTACAATTCAAGAGCTCACCTCCACTGTCCTACGGTAGTGTTCTCCCGAGCGTCAGGCCAGGCGGCCGTCATGCTGTGGGACGAGGTATCAGCTCTTTTGAGCAAGGGCGCTGTCAGAGAACTATCTCCGGATCAGAACCGGCTCGGTTTCTACTCGGAATATTTCCTGGTGAAAAAGAAGGGGGAGGGTGTAAGACCTATTCTGAACCTCAAAGGCCTGAACAGGTACATGATGGTTTTCAAATTTCGTATGCTCACGACGAAGACGCTGCTGGAGCAGGTTCGTCAGGGAGATTGGTGGACGAGTATAGATCTCAAGGATGCGTACTTCCACGTCCCAATCTATCCACCGCACCGCAAATTTCTGCGCTTCGGCTCCGAAGGCAGAGTGTACGAGTACACGGTGCTACCGTTGGCATGTCACCGAGCCCCAGGGTGCGTGAAATGCACGGAGGCGGCTATAGCCCCGCGGCGGCAGCAGTGTCTGCGTCTGGCGACGTATATAGACGACTGGCTGCTGTCAGCGGATTCGAGGGAAGAGGTGGCGCGCCACACCAGAGTGGCCATCGCTCACCTACAGTCCCTGGGCTTCACAATCAACGTTCAGAAGAGCGTTCTGGTTCCGTCCCAACAAACCACCTTCCTGGGGATACCCTTGGATTCCACCAGGATGGGCGCGCCTGTCTCAGGATAGCGAGTTTCCTGGCTTGTGTGAGGTCCATGCGCCTAGGGCGCAAGGGCACGTACAGGACTTGCATTTAGGCTGCCGGACTCATGGCCTCGGCCGTGAGCCTGATTCAGCTTGGCAGACTGAACATGAGACCTTTTCAGAGGTGGATGCAGTCTCTCAGGATACCGCATTCCATGGGCTCTCAAAAGGTGGTAGTGTCAGCACAGTGTGGTAAAGCACTATACGGCGTGTCACTGACGAGGTCAGTTCACACGACCGTGGTGTAGTTCTGTCTGTCGATCTGCAGTGACACAGACAGGACGTGCTGGTCTGTCGAACACAAACTGGGCGACCATTATAGCCCGCTATACGGCGTGTCACCGATTGGGTCGGTTTACGCGTCCATGGCGGGGTCCCGTCAGTGGAGACACTGGGCGGCGCGCTGGTAGTCAGTTGAACAGTGTTGTACCCGCGGCCATTATTAGCCCGCTTTACGGCGTATCACCGATTGGGTCGGTTTACGTGTCCGGGGCGGAGTTCTGTCTGTGGATCTGGTCTCAGTGACGCAAGACAGGACGTGCTGGGTCTGCCAGGGGTCCCCTGAATCAGTCATCGCACACTACACAGCGTATAGCCGACTGGGTCGGTTTACGCGGCTGTGGCGTGGTTTGCTGGAGAACCGGGTGTGGTGATACCAGCAGAGTGCATCCGTGCTGTCAGGGGCGAGCGGAGCGCACCATAGATGGTGTGTTGCACGGCGGGGCCGTCTACACACCTAGGTGTAATTCTGCGTGGTGGAATCCGTCATCGGTGTGAAGCCACGGAGTAAGCTCCTTGCTCATCCCGAGAATGCACAGAGCCATGGCTATCCGGATGCAGCTAGCCAACACAGAGGCTATTCCGTCACTGTATCAGCGCCCGCTTACACGGCGCTTGCGTGACCAGAATAGCCCTTACCTTTATTGAGGAGCTGCAGCAACTGGCTTGCAGACTCCCCAGGCTGTTTGAGGAACAGACAGGGTATGGCTGCTCTCCGGTCGGTGAGGCGCCATCGGTGGCGGTCCTAGTCCAAGCGGTGGCAGGAGGACCGAGCTTGTCCGATGAAGCGGCCTATTGAGCCATCGGCCATGTTGGGCCAAGAGGCCAGTGCCCGGCTACAACGAGCTAAGGAGGCTCGTGGAGGTGCACGGGAGGTGGTGGCAGGAATGCTCCGGCAAGTAAGTAATAGAGTACTTTCTCCACCACGGGTGTGGACAGCCATTATAGCCTGCTATACAGCGTGTCACCGATTGTGTCGGTTTACGCGTCTGTGGCGGCGTCCCGTCAGTGGAAACACTTGGCGGGCGGTCTGGTGGTCTGTCGAACACAACCTGTGCGACCATTGTAGTCCGCTATACGGCGTATCACCGATTGGGTCGGTTTACGCGCCCGTGGCGGAGTCCCGTCAGGGGAAACACTGGGTGGGGCGTGCTGGTGGTCTGTGAGAACACACATACAGCAGCCATTAGAGCCCGCTATACAACGTATTACCGGCTAGGCCGGTTCACACGTTCATGGCGGGCGGTCTGGTGGTCTGTCGACCACAACCTGGGCGGCCATTATAGTCTGCTATGCGGCGTATCACCGATTGGGTCGGTTTACGCGTCCGTGGCGGAGTTCTGCCTGTGGATCTGGTCTCAGCGACACAAGACAGAACGTGCTGGGTCTGCCAGGGGTCCCCTGAATCAGTCATTGCACGCCATACAGCGTATTGCCAACCGGGTCGGTTTACGCGGCTGTGGCGTAGTTCGCTGGAGAACCGGGTTTGGTGATTCCAGCGGAGCGCATCCGTACTGTCAGGGACGAGCGGGGCGCAACATTATGGTGTGTTGCCGTTTCTACTCCAGCCCAACAGACTAAACGTCCAAGGGCGGCAGAGCGGTGAGAGCCAAGCTCAGGCTATGGCTCCCCCTCTTTACCTGCCCTGCCTGGTGTGGACAGGTCTGTAGAGATGGATTTTGTTTGAGAAGACTACGAGTGTGGGCAGCCTACTTCTCCAACCGCGATACGCAGTTCGGAGAGTGGGCGTTGTGTCGCCCCTCTTGGGGTCGCTGCTGTGGCTCGTTTATGGGTAAAACAAACAAAATCCTGAAAGGGAGTAAGAGTAGCCCCCCGCATGTTACAAGGCGCTTGGACGCAGTCCTGGGACTTTGGTGTCGGGAGAGCCTCCGCATCCGGAATCGGATGACCGGCTGGTGCGGGCTTGCTCAGAGGAGCGGTGCCACAACAATGTGGCCAGGCTCCGGCAGCACTTTGGGCCTCGACAGGAGAGTTTGCAGGCGCAGTGCATTCCTTGTCATTTACAGTCATGCACCATACGGGCGCGTTGCTGGCGGCAGCTACCGTGTTCGGGTATATGGCTCCGTCAGTGCGGTGACACAGTGGTTGCAGCCAACCCTGCATTCCACCCTAAGGTCTGGTCAGAGTCCCGAGCCGGTCAGTCCTCTGAGCTGGTCAGTCTTTGAGCTGCACCCCTTCAACCCTCCGAAAAGCAGGGAAGTGGTGAGGCAGGGCCGGACGGGCAGTCTTTATTATGCCCTGTCAGGGCCCCCTGAGGACTTACTGTTGGCGGACACAGGCCCACGGGTGACTGTATCAGTGAATACATGTGCAGTTGTTAAACATAACATGAAATGCTTAACAATATGGGTGCAACAGACCAGTTTGTGTCTGTTATAGGCATAGCCGCCTTGGGGAAGCACTCTCTAAGGCTAGGCTCTGGTGGAAACAATCCGAGAGGCGTACAGACAGGCAAGCAAGCCAGTCCAACGACAGGAGTACGGGCACACTCGACACGGGGCCTTGCTACCTCATCGGCTCTGGCGAGGTGCCCCTTTGTCCGAGATCTGTACGGCGGCCTCTTGGTCGGCGCCCTCCACATTCACCAGGTTCTACTGCATGAACGTGGCAGCCAGCACCCCATCCACGGAGCGAGTGCTGGGCTCCAGGCAGTAGGGCAGGTCATACTCACCGTGCCCCCGAGACCCCGGCTCCCGTAGGACGGGCCGGGGCTCGGGGTGATGTCGTGCATGGTAAGCTAGCCCTGCGTCTTGCGGGCTAGCTAGGTGGCTAATCAGTTGATTGGCCTGACGCCAGCTGGGCCTAGGTAGCATCTTGCGCCTAGGCCACAAGTATTACATACTTCGCTGGATGGCAGGATTTTGGAGCACGCCTTGGGCTCTGATACTTCGGGCTTAAACTGCTTCGGGCTGCCGCGGGGGCAGCTGGGTCTGCTTATTTCCTCGCGGTGTGTCTTAGAGTGTTCCCGTACATATTGAATAATATGTAGTGGAGAGCCAGTCTCGACCACGATAGAGAACGGAAGGTTACATCCGATGTAACCCAGGTTCTCTGAGTGGAGAGACTGGCTCTCCACGAATCAGCCGCTCCGAAATTCGTGTCAATCAAAGTTAATCGAAGTGGCTCTGCCTGGGTGGGACTTAAATAGCCCACTGATCACGGATCAGGGCAGGGCCACCATGAGTGATGTGTCTTAAAGAGTATCCACGAGCACTGCCCCTGGGGGTCAGTTCCCGTACATATTGAATAATATGTAGTGGAGAGCCAGTCTCTCCACTCAGAGAACCTGGGTTACATCGGATGTAACCTTCCGATCTGTTGCTCTGCCTTATTGTGTCAAATCAAGTGTTGAACTCATCATAACGTTGGATTGACAGGTTGCGGTGGTCAGTTGGGGAACACATAACTTGTGCCCTGATCAAAGGAAGATGGTCAAGTCAAACTCCAACTCCAGAGATTTCCACATCAACCTGTTCAGAGTCGTCCCTTTCCTCAAATCAAAACTGGCCAATGAGGACCAGTTCGAGTTTTCACCAATCAAGTTTTTACCTTAATGTCCTAACTGTGTTAGGGTTGCCAACCGTCCCTTGAAATAAGGAATTGTCCCTTTTATTTGGAAACTAAAAGACGTGTCCTTTATTGAACACACTTTGTTCCTTACATTTGGGAATCAGTCAATGACACACATCCTACACCCGCCCGCACGCACGCCTGCACGCACGCACGCACGCACGCACGCACGCACGCACGCACGCACGCACGCACGCACGCACACACACACACACACACACACACACACACACACACACACACACACACACACAGCTGGGGTTCAAGTGATAATGTAATATTTTAAAAAACTGTGCGTAATATACAGTGAAAATTGATCCTGTTCTGGGCGTCCAGGTGATATAGTCTGTCAGGGGTAAACCTGGTATATGTCCAAAACTGTTATCCTGTGTTCCAAATGGATCAAATGTCCAGTCAAGTCATCTTTATTCATAAAGCACATTTAAAAACAACAGCCAGGTGTCCCATATTTGAATTTCAGCTAGTTGGCAACCCTAACTGTGGTCTGCAGTGGTGGAACTTTAATAACGGTAACAATACCACAATATAAAAATAACTTCAGTAAAAGTACAAAAGTATCAAAATATACGTACAGTACCAAAGTAATAGTACTCAAACTTTTTCATTAACAAATTATAATGAATTGGTTTTGTAATAATCTAAATCTGTAACTAGTAACAAAAAAAATTCAAATAACTGCAGTGGATTAAAAAGTAAAGTATTTTCCTCTTAGATGTAGTGGAGTAGAAGTATACATTATCTTAAGATGGAAATACTAAAAATACTACAAAAGTAAAGGTACCTCAAAATTCTCCTCAAGTACAGTACTTGTATGTATAGTTACTTTGCACCACTGGGGATCTGTGATGCTTTTTGTTCTTAATTGATTTGTTAACATTAGTAATTTAATGTTTGCCTTTATAGCCATAATACAGTCTTGTTATTCTGATGGCTTCTTCATCAGTAAACTGATTAGCCGTAGAATCTTTAGGTTGTTTGATTTATCTAGATGTCATGTTAAAAAAATTAGAAACGTACATGAATACATGCTTTCCACTGAGATAACACGTCAAGGATAAAAAAAACAATTAAAGTCAAAGACTTATTTCTGTCCTTGGTCTTGGTCTTAGTTGTTCTTAGTTTTGATTGGTGGACATGCTGTAAACAATAAAGAAATGTGAATTACTCTCACAAGTCATGTTTCTTTTTCCAAGTTTATTTCACTTTGTTCTTAACCTCTTGAGCCTGATATAGCCTATAGTCGCTGTCAGGTGTAAACCTGTATGTCCAAAACTGTTACTTTACAGGAGACCCTGTGTTCCAAATGGATCCAATGTCAAGTCAAGTCATCTTTATTAATAAAGTCAATGTCAAGTCAAGTCATCTTTATTAATAAAGCACATTTAAAAACAACAGCCACTGACCCAAAGTGCTTCCAAATCACAAAAGGGCTTCCAAATCAAGCATGACCAGCAACAACATGATGGCCATATAAAAGAAAACGCATCGTAAAACATTCTAAAGATCTATGTATTTATTATTTAGCCACAAGCTTGTGTTAATAATTTTCATTGGTTTTATATTCATAAAACCCCCAAACACACTAAAAAGTTTCAGAAAACTTTCAGAAATAGCAAAAATTTACGATCGACGATTTGTAAATCTATATGCCTCTAAAAAGCAACAGCTCCCTCATACCTCTTCGACATTTAGGCTTGGGTGGATCTAAACTTTTTAAAGTTTAATCTGCAACACAATTTTATACACTGCTTCATCTCTGTCACAGATAAGGGGCCCTTGGCCTGAAATAAAATGTTGAGACCCCTGCTTTAACACATTGACCGCCAGAGGTTAATCTCATAATGTACTCACCAGTGCCAACGTAAACAGTGATCACCGAGGAGAAAATGGGGTTTCAGTTTCGTCATTAGAACGAGGGCCGACGGGATCGGCAAAACCGGATCCCGAATAATTCTGTTTCCGGTGGTGTTACAATGAAATGTGCCGTATCGGTCATTGAAAAAAGTTTTTTTTTTTTTCGAAAAAAAGGAAAAAGCACCACAGCCCGTAGGCTACGGGATCGGCGCTTTACGGTTGGATTTATCGGCCCATAGGCTACGGGCCCGGCGATCAGAGTGTTAATGCTTGTGTGACTTGATGATGAAGTGATGAAACCAGTGGACATTGTGATGTCACTGTGATGTCATGGCGAGAAACCATCAACATTTAAGCGGTAACATATGCAGCCTAGAGCAGATTTTCTCAAAGTGGGTGCTGTTGCACCCTACGGTGCCGTGATGCAAGTCCAGGGTGCCAATATCACATCAGTTTAAAAACGTACACCCTCCATATTTAGTAGAACGGACCTGACTTGGTACATGGTGCGATCTACAAGCTCACAACACGTCACGTTGCAACGCGTTGTGAGCTTGTCGATCGGCTATGTTTGGCAAATGATCTGTCCTAACGTAAACTGATATTCTCCTTGTGACTAACTGGCCCTCATTTATCAAACTTGCTCAGACTGAAAAAGTTGTGTCAGATCGCCAAGACGTGTACACAAATGTTTTACACCTTAAACACGTGGTGCAGCATGGTCTGAGAATCTGACAGGCATCTGAACTGTGACTCACAGGGAAACATGACTGCGTTATGTTAGTGTAACACGGGAGGCATGCGTTAATCCGACAGACCTTTTCTCCGACTATGTGGCATCCGCGTGCGGTTAGGGTTAGGGTGCGGGTTTGGTTCGGGTTTACTGTTTAATGTCGGAGCACTGCGGGGTTAAATTAATATATAAAGTAAGCTATATAGTAACACTGTCATTCAGGGGTGATGTAGGTGACCACTGATGTAGCGCACGTTACAGTAATACTGAGACCACCCACACACCCCCAACACACACAAACACACAAACACACACAAACTTGTATTACTATACATTTTTGCATGCCAATGTTATGAATTGTTATGATTTTAAAAAAAAATCTGTATATATTTTTGTGATCTGCTATATCTGATGTGTGATACTGGCATGCACCTTACCTCTGACACATACACAAACACACACACACACACACACGCACGCACACACACTATGGCACAATGGAACAGTGGACGTCAATGGCAGTTTAACGCACACTCCTCCACACAGCAAATACTGACTCATCAATATCGATCATGGAAGTGGTGTGTGTGTGTGTGTGTGTGTGTGTGTGTGTGTGTGTGTGTGTGTGTGTATGTGCGTGCGTGCGTGCGTGCGTGC
This sequence comes from Gymnoscopelus microlampas, assembly GCF_963454915.1. Taxonomy (NCBI): domain Eukaryota; kingdom Metazoa; phylum Chordata; class Actinopteri; order Myctophiformes; family Myctophidae; genus Gymnoscopelus; species Gymnoscopelus microlampas. The sequence goes on from NC_139940.1 coordinate 60,281,674, forward strand.
GTGTAGAGGGGTTGTTAAGAGCCCACCTTAAATGACCCGATGGAAAACATTGCAAGGAGTCAACTATTAACTATATGAGTCATGATGTCAGCCACTGCTTCACATACACATAAGTTGTTCTGTTGGTTTCACATGGAAGCTGAATGAATCAAAAAGCTCTTACCACAGCAACACTAAACTAACAGGGCCCTATTTCACGAAAGGTGAATTAGGGTTTAAGCCTGGCTTTAACACCTATCCTGGCTTAATTTAGACAGGATTAGGGATGAATCGGTTTCATGAAAGCTGAATTATCTTGCCAGATTAGTTTAGCCAGTTCACCCTGGCTAAGTTTATCCATGAGTAGATTTCATGAAAGAGAATTGAAGCAATCCTACCTTAGTTACCATGGAAATTTAGCTGTGAAGTTAGCCTGGTCAGGAGCAGGCTACCAGCCAAGTTTACCGTATTTTCCGCACTATAAGGCGCACTGTCAGTGCGCCTTATAGTGCGGATGCGCCTTATAATCCGATGCGCCTTATATATGGATCAATATTGGTTCCCTTGGTTTCCGCACTATAGGGCGCACCGTCAGTGCGCCTTATAGTGCGGGTGCGCCTTATAATGCGGTGCGCCCTATATATGAAAATAATACATCTATTGAAGGTGCGCCTTAAACTCAGATGCGCCTTATAGTGAGGAAAATACGGTACTTATCCAGTGCCTTGTTCTTCAAGTTTTTCTACAGTTAATTAAACACATGTGTTTGTATATGGACTCATTTTAATGACCCTGCATTCAAATAAAATGAAATAAATACAATAATATAATCAATTGAATTATATTACTGAAATAGTGTGTGACCATGAATCATAATTGTTTCACAATGACTCATGTGATATGTCATTGTCACTCTGTTAACACTATAGTTACTCTCCGCAGGAGAGTATTGTTTTCACTTTCTAAATATGACACACCGATTGGTCAAGCCTCACGTGACACGTGACAATACGGTGAAATACTGTATAAATACATGGCGTCACTTTGACAGTGTCTTTGCCACTGTCAAAGTGAGGTAAGACAGGAACCATCACGAAATGGCTGCATGGCTGATACATAATTGGCAGATAGGACAGATAGGACACTTATATAGACATGAGGGATATGACACTTACACAGACAGGACGGATAGGACACTTACAGTACACAGACAGGACGGATAGGACACTTACAGTACACAGACAGGACGGATAGGACACTTACAGTATACAGACAGGACGGATAGGACACTTATACAGACAGGACGGATAGGACACTTATACAGACAGGACAGATAGGACACTTATACAGACAGGACGGATAGAACACTTACACAGACAGGACGGATAGGACACTTACATAGACAGGAGGGATATGACACTTACACAGACAGGACGGATAGGACACTTACAGTATACAGACAGGACGGATAGGACACTTACAGTATACAGACAGGACGGATAGGACACTTATACAGACAGGAGGGATAGGACACTTACACAGACAGGAGGGATAGGACACTTACATAGACAGGACGGATAGGACACTTATACAGACAAGACGGATAGGACACTTATACAGACGGATAGGACACTTATACAGACAGGACGGATCGGACACTTATACAGACAGGATGGATAGGACAGTTAGAACATAAGAATTAGAACATTCCCAACATTCCCAACACAAGTCTGGTAAGAGTGAGGTAAGACAGGAACAATCACGAAATGGTTGAGAAATGGCGGATACTGTAACAATTGGATAGGACACTTACACAGACAGGACGGATAGGACACTTACACAGACAGGACGGATAGGACACTTACATAGACAGGACGGATAGGACACTTATACAGACAGGAGGGATAGGACACTTATACAGACAGGACGGATAGGACACTTATACAGATACAACATTCCCAACATTCCCAACAGCGGAGAGTTGTGCTCCGAGGAGCACTTTTTCTAGTTCATATTGTTGTTAGATGTTTGATAATATATTACAGATTTATTTTTATGTTATAAAAAATGTCTGACGTACATATATATATTTCATACAATAATGGGGGTCCCTGCTTCATCTCTCTCTCAGCCAAGGGGTCCTTGGCTGAATTTTTTTTGAGACCCTTGCTTTAATGCTTGTGCTGACTTGATTAAGTGATAAAACCAGTGGACATTGTGATGTCACTGTGATGCCATTGTGAGAAACCATCAACATTTAAATGTTAACTCTTTCCCTGCCATTGACGAGATTTCTAGTTTTTCTCCGCATGGCTCAGCCAGCCGTCGACGAAATTGACGAGATTTTTGAAAAAATTAAAAATTAAAAAAAAAAAAAAAACATTTTTTTTTTTTTTTTTTTTTGATTTTTAAATTTTTGTTTATCACAAAGGAAGCAGGAGATAACGCGATGCGAAGATGTTCTGCTCCATTCACTTCAATGTTAAAAAATAAATGGAGACAAAATTCACAGTTTACCTATTTTTGCAATGTTATTCTCTGGCAGGGAAGGGGGGTAGATGTGTAAATACTCTGGCAGTTAAAGAGTTAACATAATGCAGCCTGTATAGAGCAGGGTTTCTCAAAGTGGGTGTTGTTGCACCCTAGGGTGCCGTGATGCTAGTCAAGCGGTTCGGCGGGCCAATATCACATCAGTTTAAAAACGTACATCCTCTATATTTAGTAGAACGGACCTGACTTGCACTGTTCTTGGTGCGATCTACAAGCTTACAACACGTCACGTTGCAACGCGTTGTGAGCTTGTAGATCTGCTATGTTTGGCAAATGATCCGTCCTAATGCAAACTGATATTCTCCTTGTGACTAACTGGTCCTCATTTATCAAACTTGTTCAGACAGAAAATGGGCGTACGCTGAGATCACCGTAACTTTCTGCATTGATCATTCCATCGTCACTTTCTGTGTCAGATCTCCAGGACGTGTACGCGAATGTTTTACATCTTAGAGATGTGACGCAGCATAGTCTAGTAATCTGACAGGCATCTGAACACATGTATCCACTCCAAAATGTTTATCTATCACACTAATAAATAATCCATGTGAAATGTATTTTGTAAAGGCGTACATGGACACGCCTAAATATTTCCAAGTGACATAATGACAAGCAATTCAATTCAAGAGATGAAAAAAATTCAGCATATTTGCAATGTTAGACATTAGGTGCTAATCATTCACCCATTTAAACAAATAATGTAATTAACAGTCATTCAGATTGTAGCTCTGGCTCAGACAGGCTATATGAGCGCTTACATACGAGAGGATGTTCAGTAGTCAGGACTGGCGTTGCTGTAATCTTTTCATAGACAGTGAGGTCTCCAAACGTATATACAGTAGCTACTACGTCCTCTGGAGCTATGTGCATCAGGGTTAAGGATAGAAACCCCAAACTCCAAACCTGTGCCCAGCACAGGAACTCTTCAGCTTGTGGGTTTGAGCCACCAGGACCTCATTGGGAGAAGAGAGATATAATCATCCCAGCACACACCAGACATTTCATGAATCACTCCATAAACGTTCAGATTATGACTGCCTTGCCAGTCTATCTCTCATAAACGTGGTGTCACGGTGGCCTGTGAATCACAGGGAAACATGGCTGCTTTATTTTAGTGTAACACAAGTGCACACTGCCCGGTAATGGGTTGAATTAATATATAAAGTCATCTATATACACAATGTAATTCAGGGGGGATGTGGATGAAGAGGTTATTTCCGGGGGGGGGGGGGACACACCACTGATGTAGCGCACGTACAGTCTGTAACTTACAGTACTGAGACCACCCACACACCCCCAAAACACACACATTTGTATTACTATACATCTTTGCATGCCAATGTTATGAACTGGTATTATTTAAAAAATAAATGTGTATATTGTTGCAGATCTGCTATATTCGATGTGTGATAATGGCACAAAGCAAAGCATAAATCAGGCAGAACTTCAACCCTAACCCATAAACCTTACCTCACACACACACACACACACACACACACACACACACACACACACACACACACACACACACACACATACAGTTCAATGACAGTTTAACGCACACACTCCTCTACGCAGCAAATACTGACTCACCAATATCGATCATGAAAGTGGTGTGTGTGTGTGTGTGTGTGTGTGTGTGTGTGTGTGTGTGTGTGTGTGTGTGTGTGTGTGCGTGCGTGCGTGCGTGCGTGCGTGCGTGCGTGCGTGCGTGCGTGCGTGTGTGTGTTTGTGTGTGTCAGAATCAGAATCAGTTTCATTGTCACATCACAGGTTTACAAGGTAAAAAGGTGGGTGAAATTCGTTTTTGTACATCACTCCCATCGCAACGTTACATCCGTAGAAAGAAGAATGGGGAGAGAGAAGAAGAAGAGGGGTAGGGGGCAAGTGGGAAGGAGATCGAACAAGAGAACAATAGAAGGCCAAAAACAAGTTATCTACATATTTACAAAGTACCTGAGATAAGAAACAAACTAAGGTGCCTGAGCATAGCAGCAATGTATGTATACTGTGCATGATATACTTATAGACGCTAAGGTGCTTAGAGAGAAAAAAAAGCGCAATAAAAAAACAAAAAAAAAGTTTGTGCATTATACATGGGATTAAGGTGCAGAAGGTCAGTGCGTGTTCACCTAAGGGTGGACTGACCCTGGTATAATCCGCAGGTAGCTCCATGAGGGAGAGCAACAAAAAAAAAGTAATCTGTACCTGGTGTGGTCTACAGGTATGTCCGAGGGGGGAGCTTTCCATCTTAATGTTTAATCTTCAAGTGTTTCTTCAGATTAGCATTTTGACTAAAGCTTTTGCGACAAAATGTACAATTGAAGTCCTTTCTCCTCTGTGTATCAACATGTGTTTCTTTAGATTAGCATTTTGACTAAAAGCTTTTGTCACAAACTGTACACCTAGAGGGTTTTTCGCTGGTAAGATTCCTGTGTGTGTGTGTGTGTGTGTGTGTGTGTGTGTGTGTGTGTGTGTGTGTGTGTGTGTGTGTGCGTGTGCGTGTGCGTGTGTGTGTGTGTGTGTGTGTGTTTGTGTGTGGGGGGGGGGGGGGGGGGTGGGCACCTTAAATGACCCGAAGGAAAACATTGCAACGAGTCAACTATTAACTATGAGTCTGAGACCTTTGATGTCAGCCACTGCTTCACATACACATAGTTTGTTCTGTTGGTTTTACATAGAAGATGAATGAATCAAAGAGTCTCTAAAGAGACTCGTAGCACAGCAACACTAAACTACCAGGATGACTGTATACCACAGCGTTTATCAATTTTTTTCATGTCAAGGACCACCAAAATAAACTGATTGCGGTCCTAGACTTACTACTTTAGCTGGGAACCACTGGAACCTTCTCAAGGACCCCGAGAGGTCCCCGGACCCCACTTTGAGAAGCACTGCTTTAGAGAGATGCCAGAGAGAGGAGTCATCTCCTCCATCACCACTGTAGCCCATTAACACTGAACTATTGCAGGCGCGACAGACAGCACAGCAGTAAAAGTTACAGATACAGGGCATAGAAGTACAGTAGGTACAAGTAAGACGCGCGAACGCTGGAAGCGAACGCAGCTCGAAAATATTGTGTATTTACGGACTTTGTGTGTGTGGGTGTGTGTGTGTGTGTGTGTGTGGGTGTTTGTGTTTTGACTGTAGCTGCACTCTGTCGGCCGCACCTAGGCAGTGCACTGCACACAGACAGACACACACACAAGCCGAGCAGACTTTCATAGTAAGCTCCACTTGGGCGGAGGCGCCGGCGCGCCTCCTTCCGCGTTCGCAACAAAAGAGTGACATCATGAAAGACCCTTAAACTAATTATTAATACAAGTATACAGACATATACACTGTATAATTATGAATACAAGTATACAGACATAAACACCCTATACATTCATCCTGCCTGATGCAGAACAAGAGAGCGTGAAGCAAGGTGATTGATTGATTGATTCATTGATTGAAATGTTTATTAGGCAAAAGAATGAATAAAACAACACAGTTACATTTATAATACTTTTGTCTAAAAGGTCCAACCCAAAAAGTCCTTGCGGACTTGTTTTCGTTGGGGTCCTTGAATTAATTTCATAGACGGGGTCCTTGAATTAATTTCATAGACAAGACAGGTAATAGAAAGAGTGTTGCCACGAGCCAATTATATGAACCAGTACAGCCACCTAGTGTACGTATACTGTACCCTGTCACAACTCACAACTTCAACAACACAACAGACATAATGTAGATTCACAAGAGCCTTAATTTCCAAATGAACATTTAGAAATGATGGCTGTTATGAAAACCCTCTAGCTTTAACTTTAAAGGAAATAACAAACTCACACTTATTATGATAACTAAAGAGACCAAGAGTCACACTCTCTACCTTCAACCACACCACACTACACCACACCACACCACACCACACCACACCACACCACACCACACCACACCACAACACAACACAACACAACAGACACACTGTAGATTCACATCAGCCTTCATTTCCATCTTGCATTAAAAGACCATTTAAGCATATATGGAAGTATTGAATAAGTAAAATAACCATTCCAATCAATTCCTGATACTTGAATTATGCAGGAAAGTGGGTGCATAGGTCTCTACTCAAAATAAGGTTCAAAAGTTGTTTACAATTTGCATGTAATAATATAGGGGTCCATATATTCAACGTATGATAACTACCACTAAGCTGCTAGTCTGCAATGGTTATCATGCCAAACTGTAAACCAGAGATATACAGCTAGTCAAAAAAAATCTAACCTGGATTTGCCCACCCATTTGATAATCATCGCTCAATTTTGGGGCTCTGGCTCATAGACTAAAAGTAGCAATACCACAATATAAAAATAACTTGAGTAAAAGTACAAAAGTGTCAAATATACTTACAGTACCAAAGTAATAGTACTCAAACGTTTTAGAATATTGTTCATTAACAAATTATAATTAATTGGTTTTGTAATCATCTAAATCTGCAAAGTAACTAGTAACACAAATGTTCAAATAACCGTAGTGGAGTAAAAAGTATAGTATTTTCCTCTGAGATGTAGTGGAGTAGAAGTAGCCTATACATTATCTAAAGATGGAAATACAAAAAATATTTAAAAAGTACATCAAAAACAGAATTGTACAGTACTTGAGAAAATGTAATTATAGTTACTTTGCACCTCTCGGGATCTGTGATACTTGTTGTTCTTATTTGATTTGTGAACGTTAGTAATGTAATTGCCTTAAAGCCATGCTACAATCTTGTTATTCTGATGCACAGTTGGCTTCATCATCAGTAAACATTAGCCGTAGCACATTGAACATTTAAAAACAACAGCAATTGACCCAAAGTGCTTCCAAATCAAGCATGAGCAGCAACAACATGATGACCATATGAAAGCAAACTCACAGTAAAACAGATACAAAAATCACTAAAATCTATGTATCTATTATTTAGCCACAAGCTTTTGTTAATACTTTTCATAGGTTTGATATTTATTAAACCACCACACACACTAAAAACAAGGTTTCAGAAATAGCAAAAATGGACGATTGATGATTCGCAAATCTATGCCCCTAAAAAGGAAAAGCAACAGCTCCCTGATCTCCCTGTCTTTTTTAAATATCTCAATAACATTAAGGCTTGGGTGGCTCTAAACTTTTTAAAGTTGAATCTGCAACACAATTTTAAACAATTAAATGGGGGTCCTGCTTCATCTCTCTCTCTCAGCTAAGGGGTCCTTGGCCAGATTTTTTTTTAGACCCTTGCTTTAATGCTTGTGCTGACTTGATTAAGTGATGAAACCAGTGGACATTGTGATGTCACTGTGATGTCACTGTAATGAGAAACCATGCATATGTTAACATTTAAATGTTAACATATACAGCCTGTAGAGCAGGGTTTCTCAAAGTGGGTGCTTTTGCACCCTAGGGTGCCGTGATGCTAGTCCAGGGGTGCATATTTGCAATGTTAGACATTAGGTGCTAATCATTCACCCATTTAAGCAAATAATGTAATTAACAGTCATTCAGAATGTAGATCTGGCTCAGACAGGCTATATGAGCGCTTACATGCATACGAGTGTGACGGTGGCCAGGTTGTCACATGTGACTTGCCACTTCTTTCTAGAATGCTGGCACTCTTTACTCTTTCTCAATAAATAAATAGATAACAATACACCTTAAACTCACAATAATAAAATATCAGTTGCACAATAAAGTGCGGGGTGCGTAATTACTGTGAGAATAATAATGATTGTCAATTACTGCAAGACTACGCCACCCTTTTGTTTAAGAGGTAGGGTCCTATGTAACACTTTCTTAGGCTATTCACAGGTTCGAGTTTACCCAGGTAAGTATAACACTTTTGAATGAGAACAACACTTTATAAAATATCCCTCGGAGAAAACTGGACGGAAACAGGTTTGTATAAAAAGGTAATTAATTTTATTGTCCTAATACAACGGCATCTATAAGCCATAAAACAATGAAAAGCATAAACAAAAATATAACACTAAACACTAAAACCCTCAACCTCCTATGGCGCCCGCTAACTAACTAAAATACACAATCACAGGAACTCAACAACAAGGCTTAAAACACAGGGCTTGTGCAAATTTAGCAAATAAATATAAATCTAGCATAAAGTGCCTACTTCTACTGAACCAGTAAAGTGCTAAATACTCATCACGGTTTGAATGCAAAAGGTGGGGAATGTCCTTATATGGGTGTAATGGATCGGGGGTTTAGGCCAGGAATCTCTGCCTCTTCAGTTCTTCGTATGCGCTGCCTGCAATTATAGAAACTAGAACCAGTTCATCTGTTCAATGTAACTTCACATGGGAGGTTTAGGACCGTGGTTTTATAAAGGTAACGTTGCATAGGAAGGTACTTACACGCACGCCAGACTTAACGTCTGGCTATGAGTGTGTAGAGCGCGCAACGTTATCGCCACTGGCCGTCTCCTCTGCTCCTTGGTTCGGTTCGTCTCCTTTTCCTCCCCGTCGCTCTCGTCTACCGCTGCGGCTTCTTGTCACTGGAAGCGGGCACGTCTCAGCTCACCGTCCGCTGCTTGTGGCTTGGTGTGTCTCTCTGTATCCTTGTTCTCCACCTTTGCTCCGTGGCTCTCCTATACCTGTGCATAACCTGCTCCCTCGGCTGTCACCTTCACACTGCCCTGTGTGCCTGTCTCTCTGCTGTCCAAATGCCCGCGCCCACTTTTGAACAGTGTGGACCACACCCTATCCTACTCCCATTCGCTCTGCCAACAGCGTGACCTGGGGACATTGGCTGGCTGGAGTCACACGGTCAAAGTCATGCAGCCTATCATGGGGTTCATTGTCAAGTGTCTCAGGGACCGTGGGGAAATATATTGCCAGGTTAAAACGTTCAGTGAGAGATTACATAGGATACATTTAAGATGATGGTTATTTTCAGTGCATTATACAGGTTTTTACGCATCAATAAAATAGTACAAAATTTATTTTCATCACTGGTTTTTGACCCTGTCACACGAGAGGATGTTCAGGAGTCAGGACCGGCGTTGCTGTAATCTTTTCATAGACAGTGAGGTCTCCAAACGTATATACAGTAGCTACTACGGCCTCTGGAGTTATGTGCATCAGGGTTAAGGATAGAAACCCCAAGCTCCAAACCTGTGGCCAGCGCAGGAACTCTTCACCTTGTGGGTTTGAGCCACCAGGACCTCAGTGGGAGAACAGAGATATAATCATCCCAGCACACACCAGACATTTCATGAATCACTCCATAAACGTTCAGATTATGACTGCTTTACCAGGCTATATATCTCATAAACGGGGTGTCACGTCATACCAAGGACCTCAACGGAAACAAGTCCGCAAGGACTTTTTCGGACAGACCTTTTAGACAAAAGAGAGAGAGAGAGAGACAGAGACATAATAATAATAATATGTACATTGATTTACCAAACAATTATTATTTGTCTATCAGGGTGAAACAAGCCCAAAGGCTTTCAAGCACAGCCATTGAGATAGACACCTCCTTACCTCAAGCCCTATTGTCTTCTTGATGTGATAAGGCTTTCAAGCACAGCCATTAGACTCCTCCTTACCTCAGCTCTAAATCCTTACAGTGTGTCTATTATCAATTGGTTCAGCCTGGCGATCCTCAATCTGTGTTGTCTGACAATTATTCTTGCACTCACTTTATTCTCCCCTTTTCAGGTAAAGTGCAAAGTTGCCATGTTATAATAAGTTTCTATGAATGCTTTAGCTTCAAGACTGTATTGGTGTGGGACTGTGTTGGTGTTTTTGTTCCACTTGTTACAAAGCTAATGGAGGCTAATGGAAGCTAAAGGGAGCCACCCAGAGGACGTTTACAGAACATCATAAAGTGACGTTCAGTCTACACATTAGCAGCAGCTCAGTCAGTCAGTGTTGTCGTATATGAGATGCAAATATTATAATTGGGATTTCATTTATATTGCATATTTCATCTTACTTACATTTTGTTTACAAGGTGAATATGTAGGCTACACAGCATATGACCGTGTCCTTAATCATGTTTAAGGAAGGATAGGCTATCATAAATGTTTAGCTTCAGCCTATTTCCTTTTGATCACCTCAAACACTGATGGATGTAAGACTTGTATACATGCTTAATGTCCCTTTAAAGTTAAAACTGTATATAGAATGCAGCTATATGCAGAGAAACACAGAGACACTGGCCATCAACAACATCAATCACATTCCTAAGGCTAGCAGCCATCATCAGCACCATCATCCATCCCCATAGCAGAGTATGACCTCTCCTAGGGGTTTTGTGAATAATCACATGAAGTATAAAAGTCTGATATATAAGAAAAGTTATAGTTATAATGGTAATGCCTTTATTGATTGTATGCTGTGCTTTGAATACACTATATTATGGAAATGATTATTTTGTCATTCAGTCATAAAGTGACGTTCAGTCTACACATTAGCAGCAGCTCTGTGTTGTCTGACAATTATTCTTGCACTCATTTTATTCTCCCATATAGAACATAGCTCTGTTTACACAATGCTGTACCCTCCTCCAACTGTATATGTTCCCCATCTTAAATCTTGAATATGGAGAATTAGGCATCATATATGAGATGCAAATATTATAATTGGGATTTAATTTATATTGCATATTTCATCTTACTTACGTTTTGTTTACAAGGAGAGGAGGACAAAACAGACAACATTACAATAAGGCATACATTATTATTTCATTTAGAAAAGAAGGTTTACAAAAACACTTCTTAAAAAAAAGTATGCAACTGGGGGAGCATGCTTACAATATTTACTCTTAAATATACTATAAATATACTCAGGACCTCCCTCACCGTCACCTTGTACCTTATTTTTGACCTTTTTTTCAATCATTGAAATTGTTTTGCACTGCCCTGTTTTGTCAAATAAAATAACAGTTACGTTAATTCATTTCACCTCTTGTGTTGTGTTTAATGATGGCAACTAGTGTAGATCTGCTACTTTCAAATGATCTTAGAGGAGAGGAGGACAAAACAGACAACATTACAATAAGGCATACATTATTATTTCATTTAGAAAAGAAGGTTTACAAAAACACTTCTTTAAAAAAAGTATGCAACTGGGGGAGCATGCTTACAATATTTATTAAATATACTATAAATATACTCAGGACCTCCCTCACCGTCACCTTGTACCTTGTACTCTACTACCCTCTAGGGGTTACACAGAGATACTACTTCAGATAATTAGACCCGGTCGATTTGGGTCGAGCTGTCTCAAATTCGCGGCTGGGCGAATTGTCCTGGGTCGAGACGTCTGACCCTTTATTTTAGTGTAACACGAGTGCACACTGCTCTGTAATGGGTTAAATTAATATATAAAGTAAGCTATATAGTAACAATGTAATTCAGGGGTGATGTGGCTGAAAAAGTTATTTACAGGTGGGGGGGACTGCACTTACAGGCTGTAACTAACAGTAATACTGAGACCACCCACACACCCCCAACACACACACACACACACACACACACACACACACACACACACACACACACACACACACACACACACACACACACACACACACACACACACACACACACACACACACACACACACACACACACACACAATTGTATTACTATACATCTTTGCATGCTAATGTTATGAATTGTTATGATTTTAATAACATCTGTATATATTTGTTGTAGATCTGCTATATTCGATGTGTGATACTGGCACACATCGAAGCATAAATCAACAGAACTTCAACCCTAACCCATAAACCTTACCTCTGACACACACACACACACACACACACACACACACACACACACACACACACACACACACACACACACACACACACACACACACACACACACACACACACACACACACACACACACACACACACACAATTGTATTACTATACATCTTTGCATGCCAATGTTATGAATTGTTATGATTTTAATAACATCTGTATATATTTGTTGTAGATCTGCTATATTCGATGTGTGATACTGGCACACAACAAAGCATAAATCAACAGAACTTCAACCCTAACCCATAAACCTTACCTCTGACACAAACACACACACACACACACACGCACACACACACACACACACACACACACACACACACACACACACACACACACACACACACACACACACACACACACACACACACACACACACACACACACACACACACACACACACACACACACACACACACAATTGTATTACTATACATCTTTGCATGCCAATGTTATGAATTGTTATGATTTTAATAACATCTGTATATATTTGTTGTAGATCTGCTATATTCGATGTGTGATACTGGCACACAACGAAGCATAAATCAACAGAACTTCAACCCTAATCCATAAACCTTACCTCTGACACAAACACACACACACACACACACACACACACACACACACACACACACACACACACACACACACACACACACACACACACACACACACACACACACACACACACAGCTCAATGGCAGTTTAACGCACACTCCTCTGCGCAGCAAATACTGACTCACCAATATCGATCATGAAACCTTTGATGTCAGCCACTGCTTCACATACACATAGTTTGTTCTGTTGGTTTCACATGCAAGATGAATGAATCAAAGAGTGTCTCTAAAGATCCCCATCTGAAAGTATTCTGTGACAGAAACCCTGCAAACAATATTTGTGTTGTTAAAATGTTTCAAAGTTATTCCACGTTTCAAAACTTTCCAATAATATGTTTTTTTTTAAATCGCCGATCTAGTTCACAACGAGTCGCATCGCCATACGTTCTGAGCTTGTAGTTTGGCTATTTTCAAATTGCCTATATAGACCTGTATTTACTACTGTAGTTGGAAGTCAATGTCAAGTCAAGTCATCTTTATTAATAAAACACATTTAAAAACTAGAAAAAGTGCTCCTCGGAGCACAGGTCTCCGCCCGGTCAGGTAGGTTATTGTGGCCTCCTGGTGGCTCTATAAAAAGGCCAATGTGAATAGGGTGCCATTTGTTCTTAGGCCTTTTACGGCAATCGGACACTGCATTCATGATTTGAGGCATTTTGTTCAAAACATTTTTTTGCGTTAAATTAGACCTGCTGGTGGCGCTATAACAGGTCAATTTGAAAAGGGTGGCATTTCTTTCTCAGCTAAGTGGGAATGTGTGTGTAAAAATGAACGGAAATCGCAACTTTGGAAGTCAATGTTAGCCAATTAGGATGGAATATGAAATATCAGACATATTCGTCTTGATCACATGACTGTGGAGATCATGTATACAGATTTACGTGAAATTTGGATAAAATCGGAAGGGGTAATATAAAAAAATGTGTTTTACATATGTCGGCCTCCTGGTGGCGCTATAACAGGCAGATGTGAAAAATTCAGGGCAAAGGTTTTTCCTTGACCTCTAGGGAGTGTGCATACAAAGTTTTACACAGATCGGTGCAGTTATAGGTAAAAACACAAATTGGCCTGTTATAGCGCCACCATGAGGCTGATTTGAACATTTTCAAGTGGCATTTATTTCTCGGCCTGATGGGAATGCGCGTGCAAAATGTCACGGAAATTGCATGCTGTGTTCATGATTTGAGGCATTTTGTTCAAAACGGAGCACTCCTGCAAACTTTGGAAGCCATTTTTAGTCAATCAGGATGGAATATGAAAAATCTGAAAGACTATAGAGATACTGTGTACCGATTTGCATGTTTCTTTGGTGACATTTGGCTGTAACTTGTTCCCAGTACATTCTGAGTGGCTGGTGACTGTGTATTGTACCTAAAAGTGCCCAACAAGAATCCCAATGCACTATGGGCCCTTATGACAAAACTGACACTAATTTTCTTAAAAAAATCATTGGTCAAAATAGCCTTTTCAGGCTGAGAGAAGCACTTTGGTGACGTTTCACTGTAACTTGTTCCCAGTACAGTCTAAGTGGCTGCTGACTGTGTGACTTGGCTAAAAGTGGCCAAATAGAAGCCCAATCCACAATACATGAGCCCAAAGGCCTTCCTTATGACTAAAATGACACCCACTTTTTTTTTAAATATCATGGGTCTAAATAGCCTTTTCAGGCTGAGAGAAGCACTTTGGTGACATTTGGCTGTAACTTGTTCCCAGTACATTCTGAGTGGTTGGTGACTGTGTGTTGTACCTAAAAGTACCCAACAAGAATCCCAATGCACTATACATGGGCCCAAATGCCTTCCTTATGACAAAACTGACACTCATTTTCAAAATAGCCTTTTCAGGCTGAGAGAAGCACTTTGGTGACGTTTCACTGTAACTTGTTCCCAGTACAGTCTAAGTGGCTGCTGACTGTGTGACTTGGCTAAAAGTGGCCAAATAGAAGCCCAATCCACAATACATGAGCCCAAAGGCCTTCCTTATGACTAAACTGACACCCACTTTCTTAAAAATATCATGGGTCTAAATAGCCTTTTCAGGCTGAGAAAAGCACTTTGGTGACATTTGGCTGTAACTTGTTCCCAGTACATTCTGAGTGGCTGGTGACTGTGTGTTGTACCTAAAAGTGCCCAACAGGAATCCCAATGCACCATACATGGGCCCAAATGCCTTCCTTATGACAAAACTGACACTCATTTTCTTAAAAAAATCATTGGTCAAAATAGCCTTTTCAGGCTGAGAGAAGCACTTTGGTGACGTTTCACTGTAACTTGTTCCCAGTACAGTCTAAGTGGCTGCTGACTGTGTGACTTGGTTAAAAGTGGCCAAATAGAAGCCCAATCCACATTACATGAGCCCAAAGGCCTTCCTTATGACTAAACTGACACCCACTTTCTTAAAAATATCATGGGTCTAAATAGCCTTTTCAGGCTGAGAAAAGCACTTTGGTGACATTTGGCTGTAACTTGTTCCCAGTACATTCTGAGTGGCTGGTGACTTGTGTTGTACCTAAAAGTGCCCAACAAGAATCCCAATGTACTACACATGGGCCCAAATGCCTTCCTTATGACAAAACTGACACTCATTTTCTTAAAAAAATCATTGGTCAAAATAGCCTTTTCAGGCTGAGAGAAGCACTTTGGTGACATTTAGCTGTAACTTGTTCCCAGTACAGTCTAAGTGGCTGCTGACTGTGTGACTTGAATAAAAGTGGCCAAATAGAAGCCCAATCCACATTACATGAGCCCAAAGGCCTTCCTTATGACTAAACTGACACCCACTTTCGTAAAAATATCATGGGTCTAAATAGCCTTTTCAGGCTGAGAAAAGCACTTTGGTGAGATTTGGCTGTAACTTGTTCCCAGTACATTCTGAGTGGCTGGTGACTGTGTGTTGTACCTAAAAGTGCCCAACAGGAATCCCAATGCACCATACATGGGCCCAAATGCCTTCCTTATGACAAAACTGACACTCATTTTCTTAAAAAAATCATTGGTCAAAATAGCCTTTTCAGGCTGAGAGAAGCACTTTGGTGACGTTTCACTGTAACTTGTTCCCAGTACAGTCTAAGTGGCTGCTGACTGTGTGACTTGGTTAAAAGTGGCCAAATAGAAGCCCAATCCACATTACATGAGCCCAAAGGCCTTCCTTATGACTAAACTGACACCCACTTTCTTAAAAATATCATGGGTCTAAATAGCCTTTTCAGGCTGAGAAAAGCACTTTGGTGACATTTGGCTGTAAACTTGTTCCCAGTACATTCTGAGTGGCTGGTGACTGTGTGTTGTACCTAAAAGTGCCCAACAAGAATCCCAATGCACTATACATGGGCCCAAATGCCTTCCTTATGACAAAACTGACACTCATTTTCTTAAAAAAATCATTGGTCAAAATAGCCTTTTCAGGCTGAGAGAAGCACGTTGGTGACGTTTCACTGTAACTTGTTCCCAGTACAGTCTAAGTGGCTGCTGACTGTGTGACTTGGTTAAAAGTGGCCAAATAGAAGCCCAATCCACATTACATAAGCCCAAAGGCCTTCCTTATGACTAAACTGACACCCACTTTCTTAAAAATATCATGGGTCTAAATAGCCTTTTCAGGCTGAGAAAAGCACTTTGGTGACATTTGGCTGTAACTTGTTCCCAGTACATTCTGAGTGGCTGGTGACTGTGTGTTGTACCTAAAAGTGCCCAACAAGTATCCCAATGTACTACACATGGGCCCAAATGCCTTCCTTATGACAAAACTGACACTCATTTTCTTAAAAAAATCATTGGTCAAAATAGCCTTTTCAGGCTGAGAGAAGCACTTTGGTGACGTTTCACTGTAACTTGTTCCCAGTACAGTCTAAGTGGCTGCTGACTGTGTGACTTGGTTAAAAGTGGCCAAATAGAAGCCCAATCCACATTACATAAGCCCAAAGGCCTTCCTTATGACTAAACTGACACCCACTTTCTTAAAAATATCATGGGTCTAAATAGCCTTTTCAGGCTGAGAAAAGCACTTTGGTGACATTTGGCTGTAACTTGTTCCCAGTACATTCTGAGTGGCTGGTGACTGTGTGTTGTACCTAAAAGTGCCCAACAGGAATCCCAATGCACCATACATGGGCCCAAATGCCTTCCTTATGACAAAACTGACACTCATTTTCTTAAAAAAATCATTGGTCAAAATAGCCTTTTCAGGCTGAGAGAAGCACTTTGGTGACGTTTCACTGTAACTTGTTCCCAGTACAGTCTAAGTGGCTGCTGACTGTGTGACTTGGTTAAAAGTGGCCAAATAGAAGCCCAATCCACAATACATGAGCCCAAAGGCCTTCCTTATGACTAAACTGACACCCACTTTCTTAAAAATATCATGGGTCTAAATAGCCTTTTCAGGCTGAGAAAAGCACTTTGGTGACATTTGGCTGTAACTTGTTCCCAGTACATTCTGAGTGGCTGGTGACTGTGTGTTGTACCTAAAAGTGCCCAACAAGTATCCCAATGTACTACACATGGGCCCAAATGCCTTCCTTATGACAAAACTGACACTAATTTTCTTAAAAAAATCATTGGTCAAAATAGCCTTTTCAGGCTGAGAGAAGCATTTTGGTGACATTTAGCTGTAACTTGTTCCCAGTACAGTCTAAGTGGCTGCTGACTGTGTGACTTGAATAAAAGTGGCCAAATATAAGCCCAATCCACATTACATGAGCCCAAAGGCCTTCCTTATGACTAAACTGACACCCACTTTCTTAAAAATATCATGGGTCTAAATAGCCTTTTCAGGCTGAGAAAAGCACTTTGGTGACATTTGGCTGTAACTTGTTCCCAGTACATTCTGAGTGGCTGGTGACTGTGTGTTGTACCTAAAAGTGCCCAACAGGAATCCCAATGCACCATACATGGGCCCAAATGCCTTCCTTATGACAAAACTGACACTCATTTTCTTAAAAAAATCATTGGTCAAAATAGCCTTTTCAGGCTGAGAGAAGCACTTTGGTGACGTTTCACTGTAACTTGTTCCCAGTACAGTCTAAGTGGCTGCTGACTGTGTGACTTGGTTAAAAGTGGCCAAATAGAAGCCCAATCCACATTACATGAGCCCAAAGGCCTTCCTTATGACTAAACTGACACCCACTTTCTTAAAAATATCATGGGTCTAAATAGCCTTTTCAGGCTGAGAAAAGCACTTTGGTGACATTTGGCTGTAACTTGTTCCCAGTACATTCTGAGTGGCTGGTGACTTGTGTTGTACCTAAAAGTGCCCAACAAGAATCCCAATGTACTACACATGGGCCCAAATGCCTTCCTTATGACAAAACTGACACTCATTTTCTTAAAAAAATCATTGGTCAAAATAGCCTTTTCAGGCTGAGAGAAGCACTTTGGTGACATTTAGCTGTAACTTGTTCCCAGTACAGTCTAAGTGGCTGCTGACTGTGTGACTTGAATAAAAGTGGCCAAATAGAAGCCCAATCCACATTACATGAGCCCAAAGGCCTTCCTTATGACTAAACTGACACCCACTTTCGTAAAAATATCATGGGTCTAAATAGCCTTTTCAGGCTGAGAAAAGCACTTTGGTGAGATTTGGCTGTAACTTGTTCCCAGTACATTCTGAGTGGCTGGTGACTGTGTGTTGTACCTAAAAGTGCCCAACAGGAATCCCAATGCACCATACATGGGCCCAAATGCCTTCCTTATGACAAAACTGACACTCATTTTCTTAAAAAAATCATTGGTCAAAATAGCCTTTTCAGGCTGAGAGAAGCACTTTGGTGACGTTTCACTGTAACTTGTTCCCAGTACAGTCTAAGTGGCTGCTGACTGTGTGACTTGGTTAAAAGTGGCCAAATAGAAGCCCAATCCACATTACATGAGCCCAAAGGCCTTCCTTATGACTAAACTGACACCCACTTTCTTAAAAATATCATGGGTCTAAATAGCCTTTTCAGGCTGAGAAAAGCACTTTGGTGACATTTGGCTGTAACTTGTTCCCAGTACATTCTGAGTGGCTGGTGACTGTGTGTTGTACCTAAAAGTGCCCAACAGGAATCCCAATGCACCATACATGGGCCCAAATGCCTTCCTTATGACAAAACTGACACTAATTTTCTTAAAAAAATCATTGGTCAAAATAGCCTTTTCAGGCTGAGAGAAGCATTTTGGTGACATTTAGCTGTAACTTGTTCCCAGTACAGTCTAAGTGGCTGCTGACTGTGTGACTTGAATAAAAGTGGCCAAATATAAGCCCAATCCACATTACATGAGCCCAAAGGCCTTCCTTATGACTAAACTGACACCCACTTTCTTAAAAATATCATGGGTCTAAATAGCCTTTTCAGGCTGAGAAAAGCACTTTGGTGACATTTGGCTGTAACTTGTTCCCAGTACATTCTGAGTGGCTGGTGACTGTGTGTTGTACCTAAAAGTGCCCAACAGGAATCCCAATGCACCATACATGGGCCCAAATGCCTTCCTTATGACAAAACTGACACTCATTTTCTTAAAAAAATCATTGGTCAAAATAGCCTTTTCAGGCTGAGAG
This sequence comes from Gymnoscopelus microlampas, assembly GCF_963454915.1. NCBI lineage: Eukaryota > Metazoa > Chordata > Actinopteri > Myctophiformes > Myctophidae > Gymnoscopelus > Gymnoscopelus microlampas. The sequence continues at coordinate 60,301,161 of NC_139940.1, forward strand.
AAGCACTTTGGTGACGTTTCACTGTAACTTGTTCCCAGTACAGTCTAAGTGGCTGCTGACTGTGTGACTTGGTTAAAAGTGGCCAAATAGAAGCCCAATCCACAATACATGAGCCCAAAGGCCTTCCTTATGACTAAACTGACACCCACTTTCTTAAAAATATCATGGGTCTAAATAGCCTTTTCAGGCTGAGAAAAGCACTTTGGTGACATTTGGCTGTAACTTGTTCCCAGTACATTCTGAGTGGCTGGTGACTGTGTGTTGTACCTAAAAGTGCCCAACAAGTATCCCAATGTACTACACATGGGCCCAAATGCCTTCCTTATGACAAAACTGACACTCATTTTCTTAAAAAAATCATTGGTCAAAATAGCCTTTTCAGGCTGAGAGAAGCACTTTGGTGACGTTTCACTGTAACTTGTTCCCAGTACAGTCTAAGTGGCTGCTGACTGTGTGACTTGGTTAAAAGTGGCCAAATAGAAGCCCAATCCACATTACATAAGCCCAAAGGCCTTCCTTATGACTAAACTGACACCCACTTTCTTAAAAATATCATGGGTCTAAATAGCCTTTTCAGGCTGAGAAAAGCACTTTGGTGACATTTGGCTGTAACTTGTTCCCAGTACATTCTGAGTGGCTGGTGACTGTGTGTTGTACCTAAAAGTGCCCAACAGGAATCCCAATGCACCATACATGGGCCCAAATGCCTTCCTTATGACAAAACTGACACTAATTTTCTTAAAAAAATCATTGGTCAAAATAGCCTTTTCAGGCTGAGAGAAGCATTTTGGTGACATTTAGCTGTAACTTGTTCCCAGTACAGTCTAAGTGGCTGCTGACTGTGTGACTTGAATAAAAGTGGCCAAATATAAGCCCAATCCACATTACATGAGCCCAAAGGCCTTCCTTATGACTAAACTGACACCCACTTTCTTAAAAATATCATGGGTCTAAATAGCCTTTTCAGGCTGAGAAAAGCACTTTGGTGACATTTGGCTGTAACTTGTTCCCAGTACATTCTGAGTGGCTGGTGACTGTGTGTTGTACCTAAAAGTGCCCAACAGGAATCCCAATGCACCATACATGGGCCCAAATGCCTTCCTTATGACAAAACTGACACTCATTTTCTTAAAAAAATCATTGGTCAAAATAGCCTTTTCAGGCTGAGAGAAGCACTTTGGTGACGTTTCACTGTAACTTGTTCCCAGTACAGTCTAAGTGGCTGCTGACTGTGTGACTTGGTTAAAAGTGGCCAAATAGAAGCCCAATCCACATTACATGAGCCCAAAGGCCTTCCTTATGACTAAACTGACACCCACTTTCTTAAAAATATCATGGGTCTAAATAGCCTTTTCAGGCTGAGAAAAGCACTTTGGTGACATTTGGCTGTAACTTGTTCCCAGTACATTCTGAGTGGCTGGTGACTTGTGTTGTACCTAAAAGTGCCCAACAAGAATCCCAATGTACTACACATGGGCCCAAATGCCTTCCTTATGACAAAACTGACACTCATTTTCTTAAAAAAATCATTGGTCAAAATAGCCTTTTCAGGCTGAGAGAAGCACTTTGGTGACATTTAGCTGTAACTTGTTCCCAGTACAGTCTAAGTGGCTGCTGACTGTGTGACTTGAATAAAAGTGGCCAAATAGAAGCCCAATCCACATTACATGAGCCCAAAGGCCTTCCTTATGACTAAACTGACACCCACTTTCGTAAAAATATCATGGGTCTAAATAGCCTTTTCAGGCTGAGAAAAGCACTTTGGTGAGATTTGGCTGTAACTTGTTTCCAGTACATTCTGAGTGGCTGGTGACTGTGTGTTGTACCTAAAAGTGCCCACCAGGAATCCCAATGCACCATACATGGGCCCAAATGCCTTCCTTATGACAAAACTGACACTCATTTTCTTAAAAAAATCATTGGTCAAAATAGCCTTTTCAGGCTGAGAGAAGCACTTTGGTGACGTTTCACTGTAACTTGTTCCCAGTACAGTCTAAGTGGCTGCTGACTGTGTGACTTGGTTAAAAGTGGCCAAATAGAAGCCCAATCCACATTACATGAGCCCAAAGGCCTTCCTTATGACTAAACTGACACCCACTTTCTTAAAAATATCATGGGTCTAAATAGCCTTTTCAGGCTGAGAAAAGCACTTTGGTGACATTTGGCTGTAAACTTGTTCCCAGTACATTCTGAGTGGCTGGTGACTGTGTGTTGTACCTAAAAGTGCCCAACAAGAATCCCAATGCACTATACATGGGCCCAAATGCCTTCCTTATGACAAAACTGACACTCATTTTCTTAAAAAAATCATTGGTCAAAATAGCCTTTTCAGGCTGAGAGAAGCACTTTGGTGACGTTTCACTGTAACTTGTTCCCAGTACAGTCTAAGTGGCTGCTGACTGTGTGACTTGGTTAAAAGTGGCCAAATAGAAGCCCAATCCACATTACATAAGCCCAAAGGCCTTCCTTATGACTAAACTGACACCCACTTTCTTAAAAATATCATGGGTCTAAATAGCCTTTTCAGGCTGAGAAAAGCACTTTGGTGACATTTGGCTGTAACTTGTTCCCAGTACATTCTGAGTGGCTGGTGACTGTGTGTTGTACCTAAAAGTGCCCAACAAGTATCCCAATGTACTACACATGGGCCCAAATGCCTTCCTTATGACAAAACTGACACTCATTTTCTTAAAAAAATCATTGGTCAAAATAGCCTTTTCAGGCTGAGAGAAGCACTTTGGTGACGTTTCACTGTAACTTGTTCCCAGTACAGTCTAAGTGGCTGCTGACTGTGTGACTTGGTTAAAAGTGGCCAAATAGAAGCCCAATCCACATTACATAAGCCCAAAGGCCTTCCTTATGACTAAACTGACACCCACTTTCTTAAAAAATATCATGGGTCTAAATAGCCTTTTCAGGCTGAGAAAAGCACTTTGGTGACATTTGGCTGTAACTTGTTCCCAGTACATTCTGAGTGGCTGGTGACTGTGTGTTGTACCTAAAAGTGCCCAACAGGAATCCCAATGCACCATACATGGGCCCAAATGCCTTCCTTATGACAAAACTGACACTCATTTTCTTAAAAAAATCATTGGTCAAAATAGCCTTTTCAGGCTGAGAGAAGCACTTTGGTGACGTTTCACTGTAACTTGTTCCCAGTACAGTCTAAGTGGCTGCTGACTGTGTGACTTGGTTAAAAGTGGCCAAATAGAAGCCCAATCCACAATACATGAGCCCAAAGGCCTTCCTTATGACTAAACTGACACCCACTTTCTTAAAAATATCATGGGTCTAAATAGCCTTTTCAGGCTGAGAAAAGCACTTTGGTGACATTTGGCTGTAACTTGTTCCCAGTACATTCTGAGTGGCTGGTGACTGTGGGTTGTACCTAAAAGTGCCCAACAGGAATCCCAATGCACCATACATGGGCCCAAATGCCTTCCTTATGACAAAACTGACACTCATTTTCTTAAAAAAATCATTGGTCAAAATAGCCTTTTCAGGCTGAGAGAAGCACTTTGGTGACGTTTCACTGTAACTTGTTCCCAGTACAGTCTAAGTGGCTGCTGACTGTGTGACTTGGTTAAAAGTGGCCAAATAGAAGCCCAATCCACATTACATAAGCCCAAAGGCCTTCCTTATGACTAAACTGACACCCACTTTCTTAAAAATATCATGGGTCTAAATAGCCTTTTCAGGCTGAGAAAAGCACTTTGGTGACATTTGGCTGTAACTTGTTCCCAGTACATTCTGAGTGGCTGGTGACTGTGTGTTGTACCTAAAAGTGCCCAACAAGTATCCCAATGTACTACACATGGGCCCAAATGCCTTCCTTATGACAAAACTGACACTCATTTTCTTAAAAAAATCATTGGTCAAAATAGCCTTTTCAGGCTGAGAGAAGCACTTTGGTGACGTTTCACTGTAACTTGTTCCCAGTACAGTCTAAGTGGCTGCTGACTGTGTGACTTGGTTAAAAGTGGCCAAATAGAAGCCCAATCCACATTACATGAGCCCAAAGGCCTTCCTTATGACTAAACTGACACCCACTTTCTTAAAAATATCATGGGTCTAAATAGCCTTTTCAGGCTGAGAAAAGCACTTTGGTGACATTTGGCTGTAAACTTGTTCCCAGTACATTCTGAGTGGCTGGTGACTGTGTGTTGTACCTAAAAGTGCCCAACAAGAATCCCAATGCACTATACATGGGCCCAAATGCCTTCCTTATGACAAAACTGACACTCATTTTCTTAAAAAAATCATTGGTCAAAATAGCCTTTTCAGGCTGAGAGAAGCACTTTGGTGACGTTTCACTGTAACTTGTTCCCAGTACAGTCTAAGTGGCTGCTGACTGTGTGACTTGGTTAAAAGTGGCCAAATAGAAGCCCAATCCACATTACATAAGCCCAAAGGCCTTCCTTATGACTAAACTGACACCCACTTTCTTAAAAATATCATGGGTCTAAATAGCCTTTTCAGGCTGAGAAAAGCACTTTGGTGACATTTGGCTGTAACTTGTTCCCAGTACATTCTGAGTGGCTGGTGACTGTGTGTTGTACCTAAAAGTGCCCAACAAGTATCCCAATGTACTACACATGGGCCCAAATGCCTTCCTTATGACAAAACTGACACTCATTTTCTTAAAAAAATCATTGGTCAAAATAGCCTTTTCAGGCTGAGAGAAGCACTTTGGTGACGTTTCACTGTAACTTGTTCCCAGTACAGTCTAAGTGGCTGCTGACTGTGTGACTTGGTTAAAAGTGGCCAAATAGAAGCCCAATCCACATTACATAAGCCCAAAGGCCTTCCTTATGACTAAACTGACACCCACTTTCTTAAAAATATCATGGGTCTAAATAGCCTTTTCAGGCTGAGAAAAGCACTTTGGTGACATTTGGCTGTAACTTGTTCCCAGTACATTCTGAGTGGCTGGTGACTGTGTGTTGTACCTAAAAGTGCCCAACAGGAATCCCAATGCACCATACATGGGCCCAAATGCCTTCCTTATGACAAAACTGACACTCATTTTCTTAAAAAAATCATTGGTCAAAATAGCCTTTTCAGGCTGAGAGAAGCACTTTGGTGACGTTTCACTGTAACTTGTTCCCAGTACAGTCTAAGTGGCTGCTGACTGTGTGACTTGGTTAAAAGTGGCCAAATAGAAGCCCAATCCACAATACATGAGCCCAAAGGCCTTCCTTATGACTAAACTGACACCCACTTTCTTAAAAATATCATGGGTCTAAATAGCCTTTTCAGGCTGAGAAAAGCACTTTGGTGACATTTGGCTGTAACTTGTTCCCAGTACATTCTGAGTGGCTGGTGACTGTGGGTTGTACCTAAAAGTGCCCAACAGGAATCCCAATGCACCATACATGGGCCCAAATGCCTTCCTTATGACAAAACTGACACTCATTTTCTTAAAAAAATCATTGGTCAAAATAGCCTTTTCAGGCTGAGAGAAGCACTTTGGTGACGTTTCACTGTAACTTGTTCCCAGTACAGTCTAAGTGGCTGCTGACTGTGTGACTTGGTTAAAAGTGGCCAAATAGAAGCCCAATCCACATTACATGAGCCCAAAGGCCTTCCTTATGACTAAACTGACACCCACTTTCTTAAAAATATCATGGGTCTAAATAGCCTTTTCAGGCTGAGAAAAGCACTTTGGTGACATTTGGCTTTAAACTTGTTCCCAGTACATTCTGAGTGGCTGGTGACTGTGTGTTGTACCTAAAAGTGCCCAACAATAATCCCAATGCACTATACATGGGCCCAAATGCCTTCCTTATGACAAAACTGACACTCATTTTCTTAAAAAAATCATTGGTCAAAATAGCCTTTTCAGGCTGAGAGAAGCACTTTGGTGACGTTTCACTGTAACTTGTTCCCAGTACAGTCTAAGTGGCTGCTGACTGTGTGACTTGGTTAAAAGTGGCCAAATAGAAGCCCAATCCACATTACATAAGCCCAAAGGCCTTCCTTATGACTAAACTGACACCCACTTTCTTAAAAATATCATGGGTCTAAATAGCCTTTTCAGGCTGAGAAAAGCACTTTGGTGACATTTGGCTGTAACTTGTTCCCAGTACATTCTGAGTGGCTGGTGACTGTGTGTTGTACCTAAAAGTGCCCAACAAGTATCCCAATGTACTACACATGGGCCCAAATGCCTTCCTTATGACAAAACTGACACTCATTTTCTTAAAAAAATCATTGGTCAAAATAGCCTTTTCAGGCTGAGAGAAGCACTTTGGTGACGTTTCACTGTAACTTGTTCCCAGTACAGTCTAAGTGGCTGCTGACTGTGTGACTTGGTTAAAAGTGGCCAAATAGAAGCCCAATCCACATTACATAAGCCCAAAGGCCTTCCTTATGACTAAACTGACACCCACTTTCTTAAAAATATCATGGGTCTAAATAGCCTTTTCAGGCTGAGAAAAGCACTTTGGTGACATTTGGCTGTAACTTGTTCCCAGTACATTCTGAGTGGCTGGTGACTGTGTGTTGTACCTAAAAGTGCCCAACAGGAATCCCAATGCACCATACATGGGCCCAAATGCCTTCCTTATGACAAAACTGACACTAATTTTCTTTAAAAAATCCTTGGTCAAAATAGCCTTTTCAGGCTGAGAGAAGCATTTTGGTGACATTTAGCTGTAACTTGTTCCCAGTACAGTCTAAGTGGCTGCTGACTGTGTGACTTGAATAAAAGTGGCCAAATATAAGCCCAATCCACAATACATGAGCCCAAAGGCCTTCCTTATGACTAAACTGACACCCACTTTCTTAAAAATATCATGGGTCTAAATAGCCTTTTCAGGCTGAGAAAAGCACTTTGGTGACATTTGGCTGTAACTTGTTCCCAGTACATTCTGAGTGGCTGGTGACTTGTGTTGTACCTAAAAGTGCCCAACAAGAATCCCAATGTACTACACATGGGCCCAAATGCCTTCCTTATGACAAAACTGACACTCATTTTCTTAAAAAAATCATTGGTCAAAATAGCCTTTTCAGGCTGAGAGAAGCACTTTGGTGACATTTAGCTGTAACTTGTTCCCAGTACAGTCTAAGTGGCTGCTGACTGTGTGACTTGAATAAAAGTGGCCAAATAGAAGCCCAATCCACATTACATGAGCCCAAAGGCCTTCCTTATGACTAAACTGACACCCACTTTCGTAAAAATATCATGGGTCTAAATAGCCTTTTCAGGCTGAGAAAAGCACTTTGGTGAGATTTGGCTGTAACTTGTTCCCAGTACATTCTGAGTGGCTGGTGACTGTGTGTTGTACCTAAAAGTGCCCAACAGGAATCCCAATGCACCATACATGGGCCCAAATGCCTTCCTTATGACAAAACTGACACTCATTTTCTTAAAAAAATCATTGGTCAAAATAGCCTTTTCAGGCTGAGAGAAGCACTTTGGTGACGTTTCACTGTAACTTGTTCCCAGTACAGTCTAAGTGGCTGCTGACTGTGTGACTTGGTTAAAAGTGGCCAAATAGAAGCCCAATCCACATTACATGAGCCCAAAGGCCTTCCTTATGACTAAACTGACACCCACTTTCTTAAAAATATCATGGGTCTAAATAGCCTTTTCAGGCTGAGAAAAGCACTTTGGTGACATTTGGCTGTAAACTTGTTCCCAGTACATTCTGAGTGGCTGGTGACTGTGTGTTGTACCTAAAAGTGCCCAACAAGAATCCCAATGCACTATACATGGGCCCAAATGCCTTCCTTATGACAAAACTGACACTCATTTTCTTAAAAAAATCATTGGTCAAAATAGCCTTTTCAGGCTGAGAGAAGCACTTTGGTGACGTTTCACTGTAACTTGTTCCCAGTACAGTCTAAGTGGCTGCTGACTGTGTGACTTGGTTAAAAGTGGCCAAATAGAAGCCCAATCCACATTACATAAGCCCAAAGGCCTTCCTTATGACTAAACTGACACCCACTTTCTTAAAAATATCATGGGTCTAAATAGCCTTTTCAGGCTGAGAAAAGCACTTTGGTGACATTTGGCTGTAACTTGTTCCCAGTACATTCTGAGTGGCTGGTGACTGTGGGTTGTACCTAAAAGTGCCCAACAGGAATCCCAATGCACCATACATGGGCCCAAATGCCTTCCTTATGACAAAACTGACACTCATTTTCTTAAAAAAATCATTGGTCAAAATAGCCTTTTCAGGCTGAGAGAAGCACTTTGGTGACGTTTCACTGTAACTTGTTCCCAGTACAGTCTAAGTGGCTGCTGACTGTGTGACTTAGTTAAAAGTGGCCAAATAGAAGCCCAATCCACATTACATGAGCCCAAAGGCCTTCCTTATGACTAAACTGACACCCACTTTCTTAAAAATATCATGGGTCTAAATAGCCTTTTCAGGCTGAGAAAAGCACTTTGGTGACATTTGGCTGTAAACTTGTTCCCAGTACATTCTGAGTGGCTGGTGACTGTGTGTTGTACCTAAAAGTGCCCAACAAGAATCCCAATGCACTATACATGGGCCCAAATGCCTTCCTTATGACAAAACTGACACTCATTTTCTTAAAAAAATCATTGGTCAAAATAGCCTTTTCAGGCTGAGAGAAGCACTTTGGTGACGTTTCACTGTAACTTGTTCCCAGTACAGTCTAAGTGGCTGCTGACTGTGTGACTTGGTTAAAAGTGGCCAAATAGAAGCCCAATCCACATTACATAAGCCCAAAGGCCTTCCTTATGACTAAACTGACACCCACTTTCTTAAAAATATCATGGGTCTAAATAGCCTTTTCAGGCTGAGAGAAGCACTTTGGTGACGTTTCACTGTAACTTGTTCCCAGTACAGTCTAAGTGGCTGCTGACTGTGTGACTTGGCTAAAAGTGGCCAAATAGAAGCCCAATCCACAATACATGAGCCCAAAGGCCTTCCTTATGACAAAACTGACACTCATTTTCTTAAAAAAATCATTGGTCAAAATAGCCTTTTCAGGCTGAGAGAAGCACTTTGGTGACGTTTCACTGTAACTTGTTCCCAGTACAGTCTAAGTGGCTGCTGACTGTGTGACTTGGTTAAAAGTGGCCAAATAGAAGCCCAATCCACATTACATGAGCCCAAAGGCCTTCCTTATGACTAAACTGACACCCACTTTCTTAAAAATATCATGGGTCTAAATAGCCTTTTCAGGCTGAGAAAAGCACTTTGGTGACATTTGGCTGTAAACTTGTTCCCAGTACATTCTGAGTGGCTGGTGACTGTGTGTTGTACCTAAAAGTGCCCAACAAGAATCCCAATGCACTATACATGGGCCCAAATGCCTTCCTTATGACAAAACTGACACTCATTTTCTTAAAAAAATCATTGGTCAAAATAGCCTTTTCAGGCTGAGAGAAGCACTTTGGTGACGTTTCACTGTAACTTGTTCCCAGTACAGTCTAAGTGGCTGCTGACTGTGTGACTTAGTTAAAAGTGGCCAAATAGAAGCCCAATCCACATTACATGAGCCCAAAGGCCTTCCTTATGACTAAACTGACACCCACTTTCTTAAAAATATCATGGGTCTAAATAGCCTTTTCAGGCTGAGAAAAGCACTTTGGTGACATTTGGCTGTAAACTTGTTCCCAGTACATTCTGAGTGGCTGGTGACTGTGTGTTGTACCTAAAAGTGCCCAACAAGAATCCCAATGCACTATACATGGGCCCAAATGCCTTCCTTATGACAAAACTGACACTCATTTTCTTAAAAAAATCATTGGTCAAAATAGCCTTTTCAGGCTGAGAGAAGCACTTTGGTGACGTTTCACTGTAACTTGTTCCCAGTACAGTCTAAGTGGCTGCTGACTGTGTGACTTGGTTAAAAGTGGCCAAATAGAAGCCCAATCCACATTACATAAGCCCAAAGGCCTTACTTATGAATAAACTGACACCCACTTTCTTAAAAATATCATGGGTCTAATAGCCTTTTCAGGCTGAGAAAAGCACTTTGGTGACATTTGGCTGTAACTTGTTCCCAGTACATTCTGAGTGGCTGGTGACTGTGTGTTGTACCTAAAAGTGCCCAACAAGTATCCCAATGTACTACACATGGGCCCAAATGCCTTCCTTATGACAAAACTGACACTCATTTTCTTAAAAAAATCATTGGTCAAAATAGCCTTTTCAGGCTGAGAGAAGCACTTTGGTGACGTTTCACTGTAACTTGTTCCCAGTACAGTCTAAGTGGCTGCTGACTGTGTGACTTGGTTAAAAGTGGCCAAATAGAAGCCCAATCCACATTACATAAGCCCAAAGGCCTTCCTTATGACTAAACTGACACCCACTTTCTTAAAAATATCATGGGTCTAAATAGCCTTTTCAGGCTGAGAAAAGCACTTTGGTGACATTTGGCTGTAACTTGTTCCCAGTACATTCTGAGTGGCTGGTGACTTGTGTTGTACCTAAAAGTGCCCAACAAGAATCCCAATGTACTACACATGGGCCCAAATGCCTTCCTTATGACAAAACTGACACTCATTTTCTTAAAAAAATCATTGGTCAAAATAGCCTTTTCAGGCTGAGAGAAGCACTTTGGTGACATTTAGCTGTAACTTGTTCCCAGTACAGTCTAAGTGGCTGCTGACTGTGTGACTTGAATAAAAGTGGCCAAATAGAAGCCCAATCCACATTACATGAGCCCAAAGGCCTTCCTTATGACTAAACTGACACCCACTTTCGTAAAAATATCATGGGTCTAAATAGCCTTTTCAGGCTGAGAAAAGCACTTTGGTGAGATTTGGCTGTAACTTGTTCCCAGTACATTCTGAGTGGCTGGTGACTGTGTGTTGTACCTAAAAGTGCCCAACAGGAATCCCAATGCACCATACATGGGCCCAAATGCCTTCCTTATGACAAAACTGACACTCATTTTCTTAAAAAAATCATTGGTCAAAATAGCCTTTTCAGGCTGAGAGAAGCACTTTGGTGACGTTTCACTGTAACTTGTTCCCAGTACAGTCTAAGTGGCTGCTGACTGTGTGACTTGGTTAAAAGTGGCCAAATAGAAGCCCAATCCACATTACATGAGCCCAAAGGCCTTCCTTATGACTAAACTGACACCCACTTTCTTAAAAATATCATGGGTCTAAATAGCCTTTTCAGGCTGAGAAAAGCACTTTGGTGACATTTGGCTGTAACTTGTTCCCAGTACATTCTGAGTGGCTGGTGACTGTGTGTTGTACCTAAAAGTGCCCAACAAGTAAGCCCAATCCACATTACATGAGCCCAAAGGCCTTCCTTATGACTAAACTGACACCCACTTTCGTAAAAATATCATGGGTCTAAATAGCCTTTTCAGGCTGAGAAAAGCACTTTGGTGACATTTGGCTGTAACTTGTTCCCAGTACATTCTGAGTGGCTGGTGACTGTGTGTTGTACCTAAAAGTGCCCAACAGGAATCCCAATGCACCATACATGGGCCCAAATGCCTTCCTTATGACAAAACTGACACTCATTTTCTTAAAAAAATCATTGGTCAAAATAGCCTTTTCAGGCTGAGAGAAGCACTTTGGTGACGTTTCACTGTAACTTGTTCCCAGTACAGTCTAAGTGGCTGCTGACTGTGTGACTTGGTTAAAAGTGGCCAAATAGAAGCCCAATCCACATTACATGAGCCCAAAGGCCTTCCTTATGACTAAACTGACACCCACTTTCTTAAAAATATCATGGGTCTAAATAGCCTTTTCAGGCTGAGAAAAGCACTTTGGTGACATTTGGCTGTAAACTTGTTCCCAGTACATTCTGAGTGGCTGGTGACTGTGTGTTGTACCTAAAAGTGCCCAACAAGAATCCCAATGCACTATACATGGGCCCAAATGCCTTCCTTATGACAAAACTGACACTCATTTTCTTAAAAAAATCATTGGTCAAAATAGCCTTTTCAGGCTGAGAGAAGCACTTTGGTGACGTTTCACTGTAACTTGTTCCCAGTACAGTCTAAGTGGCTGCTGACTGTGTGACTTGGTTAAAAGTGGCCAAATAGAAGCCCAATCCACATTACATAAGCCCAAAGGCCTTCCTTATGACTAAACTGACACCCACTTTCTTAAAAATATCATGGGTCTAAATAGCCTTTTCAGGCTGAGAAAAGCACTTTGGTGACATTTGGCTGTAACTTGTTCCCAGTACATTCTGAGTGGCTGGTGACTGTGTGTTGTACCTAAAAGTGCCCAACAAGTATCCCAATGTACTACACATGGGCCCAAATGCCTTCCTTATGACAAAACTGACACTCATTTTCTTAAAAAAATCATTGGTCAAAATAGCCTTTTCAGGCTGAGAGAAGCACTTTGGTGACGTTTCACTGTAACTTGTTCCCAGTACAGTCTAAGTGGCTGCTGACTGTGTGACTTGGTTAAAAGTGGCCAAATAGAAGCCCAATCCACATTACATAAGCCCAAAGGCCTTCCTTATGACTAAACTGACACCCACTTTCTTAAAAATATCATGGGTCTAAATAGCCTTTTCAGGCTGAGAAAAGCACTTTGGTGACATTTGGCTGTAACTTGTTCCCAGTACATTCTGAGTGGCTGGTGACTGTGTGTTGTACCTAAAAGTGCCCAACAGGAATCCCAATGCACCATACATGGGCCCAAATGCCTTCCTTATGACAAAACTGACACTAATTTTCTTAAAAAAATCATTGGTCAAAATAGCCTTTTCAGGCTGAGAGAAGCATTTTGGTGACATTTAGCTGTAACTTGTTCCCAGTACAGTCTAAGTGGCTGCTGACTGTGTGACTTGGTTAAAAGTGGCCAAATAGAAGCCCAATCCACAATACATGAGCCCAAAGGCCTTCCTTATGACTAAACTGACACCCACTTTCTTAAAAATATCATGGGTCTAAATAGCCTTTTCAGGCTGAGAAAAGCACTTTGGTGACATTTGGCTGTAACTTGTTCCCAGTACATTCTGAGTGGCTGGTGACTGTGGGTTGTACCTAAAAGTGCCCAACAGGAATCCCAATGCACCATACATGGGCCCAAATGCCTTCCTTATGACAAAACTGACACTCATTTTCTTAAAAAAATCATTGGTCAAAATAGCCTTTTCAGGCTGAGAGAAGCACTTTGGTGACGTTTCACTGTAACTTGTTCCCAGTACAGTCTAAGTGGCTGCTGACTGTGTGACTTGGTTAAAAGTGGCCAAATAGAAGCCCAATCCACATTACATGAGCCCAAAGGCCTTCCTTATGACTAAACTGACACCCACTTTCTTAAAAATATCATGGGTCTAAATAGCCTTTTCAGGCTGAGAAAAGCACTTTGGTGACATTTGGCTGTAAACTTGTTCCCAGTACATTCTGAGTGGCTGGTGACTGTGTGTTGTACCTAAAAGTGCCCAACAAGAATCCCAATGCACTATACATGGGCCCAAATGCCTTCCTTATGACAAAACTGACACTCATTTTCTTAAAAAAATCATTGGTCAAAATAGCCTTTTCAGGCTGAGAGAAGCACTTTGGTGACGTTTCACTGTAACTTGTTCCCAGTACAGTCTAAGTGGCTGCTGACTGTGTGACTTGGTTAAAAGTGGCCAAATAGAAGCCCAATCCACATTACATAAGCCCAAAGGCCTTCCTTATGACTAAACTGACACCCACTTTCTTAAAAATATCATGGGTCTAAATAGCCTTTTCAGGCTGAGAAAAGCACTTTGGTGACATTTGGCTGTAACTTGTTCCCAGTACATTCTGAGTGGCTGGTGACTGTGGGTTGTACCTAAAAGTGCCCAACAGGAATCCCAATGCACCATACATGGGCCCAAATGCCTTCCTTATGACAAAACTGACACTCATTTTCTTAAAAAAATCATTGGTCAAAATAGCCTTTTCAGGCTGAGAGAAGCACTTTGGTGACGTTTCACTGTAACTTGTTCCCAGTACAGTCTAAGTGGCTGCTGACTGTGTGACTTAGTTAAAAGTGGCCAAATAGAAGCCCAATCCACATTACATGAGCCCAAAGGCCTTCCTTATGACAAAACTGACACTCATTTTCTTAAAAAAATCATTGGTCAAAATAGCCTTTTCAGGCTGAGAGAAGCACTTTGGTGACGTTTCACTGTAACTTGTTCCCAGTACAGTCTAAGTGGCTGCTGACTGTGTGACTTGGTTAAAAGTGGCCAAATAGAAGCCCAATCCACATTACATAAGCCCAAAGGCCTTCCTTATGACTAAACTGACACCCACTTTCTTAAAAATATCATGGGTCTAAATAGCCTTTTCAGGCTGAGAAAAGCACTTTGGTGACATTTGGCTGTAACTTGTTCCCAGTACATTCTGAGTGGCTGGTGACTGTGGGTTGTACCTAAAAGTGCCCAACAGGAATCCCAATGCACCATACATGGGCCCAAATGCCTTCCTTATGACAAAACTGACACTCATTTTCTTAAAAAAATCATTGGTCAAAATAGCCTTTTCAGGCTGAGAGAAGCACTTTGGTGACGTTTCACTGTAACTTGTTCCCAGTACAGTCTAAGTGGCTGCTGACTGTGTGACTTAGTTAAAAGTGGCCAAATAGAAGCCCAATCCACATTACATGAGCCCAAAGGCCTTCCTTATGACTAAACTGACACCCACTTTCTTAAAAATATCATGGGTCTAAATAGCCTTTTCAGGCTGAGAAAAGCACTTTGGTGACATTTGGCTGTAAACTTGTTCCCAGTACATTCTGAGTGGCTGGTGACTGTGTGTTGTACCTAAAAGTGCCCAACAAGAATCCCAATGCACTATACATGGGCCCAAATGCCTTCCTTATGACAAAACTGACACTCATTTTCTTAAAAAAATCATTGGTCAAAATAGCCTTTTCAGGCTGAGAGAAGCACTTTGGTGACGTTTCACTGTAACTTGTTCCCAGTACAGTCTAAGTGGCTGCTGACTGTGTGACTTAGTTAAAAGTGGCCAAATAGAAGCCCAATCCACATTACATGAGCCCAAAGGCCTTCCTTATGACTAAACTGACACCCACTTTCTTAAAAATATCATGGGTCTAAATAGCCTTTTCAGGCTGAGAAAAGCACTTTGGTGACATTTGGCTGTAAACTTGTTCCCAGTACATTCTGAGTGGCTGGTGACTGTGTGTTGTACCTAAAAGTGCCCAACAAGAATCCCAATGCACTATACATGGGCCCAAATGCCTTCCTTATGACAAAACTGACACTCATTTTCTTAAAAAAATCATTGGTCAAAATAGCCTTTTCAGGCTGAGAGAAGCACTTTGGTGACGTTTCACTGTAACTTGTTCCCAGTACAGTCTAAGTGGCTGCTGACTGTGTGACTTGGTTAAAAGTGGCCAAATAGAAGCCCAATCCACATTACATAAGCCCAAAGGCCTTACTTATGAATAAACTGACACCCACTTTCTTAAAAATATCATGGGTCTAATAGCCTTTTCAGGCTGAGAAAAGCACTTTGGTGACATTTGGCTGTAACTTGTTCCCAGTACATTCTGAGTGGCTGGTGACTGTGTGTTGTACCTAAAAGTGCCCAACAAGTATCCCAATGTACTACACATGGGCCCAAATGCCTTCCTTATGACAAAACTGACACTCATTTTCTTAAAAAAATCATTGGTCAAAATAGCCTTTTCAGGCTGAGAGAAGCACTTTGGTGACGTTTCACTGTAACTTGTTCCCAGTACAGTCTAAGTGGCTGCTGACTGTGTGACTTGGTTAAAAGTGGCCAAATAGAAGCCCAATCCACATTACATAAGCCCAAAGGCCTTCCTTATGACTAAACTGACACCCACTTTCTTAAAAATATCATGGGTCTAAATAGCCTTTTCAGGCTGAGAAAAGCACTTTGGTGACATTTGGCTGTAACTTGTTCCCAGTACATTCTGAGTGGCTGGTGACTTGTGTTGTACCTAAAAGTGCCCAACAAGAATCCCAATGTACTACACATGGGCCCAAATGCCTTCCTTATGACAAAACTGACACTCATTTTCTTAAAAAAATCATTGGTCAAAATAGCCTTTTCAGGCTGAGAGAAGCACTTTGGTGACATTTAGCTGTAACTTGTTCCCAGTACAGTCTAAGTGGCTGCTGACTGTGTGACTTGAATAAAAGTGGCCAAATAGAAGCCCAATCCACATTACATGAGCCCAAAGGCCTTCCTTATGACTAAACTGACACCCACTTTCGTAAAAATATCATGGGTCTAAATAGCCTTTTCAGGCTGAGAAAAGCACTTTGGTGAGATTTGGCTGTAACTTGTTCCCAGTACATTCTGAGTGGCTGGTGACTGTGTGTTGTACCTAAAAGTGCCCAACAGGAATCCCAATGCACCATACATGGGCCCAAATGCCTTCCTTATGACAAAACTGACACTCATTTTCTTAAAAAAATCATTGGTCAAAATAGCCTTTTCAGGCTGAGAGAAGCACTTTGGTGACGTTTCACTGTAACTTGTTCCCAGTACAGTCTAAGTGGCTGCTGACTGTGTGACTTGGTTAAAAGTGGCCAAATAGAAGCCCAATCCACATTACATGAGCCCAAAGGCCTTCCTTATGACTAAACTGACACCCACTTTCTTAAAAATATCATGGGTCTAAATAGCCTTTTCAGGCTGAGAAAAGCACTTTGGTGACATTTGGCTGTAACTTGTTCCCAGTACATTCTGAGTGGCTGGTGACTGTGTGTTGTACCTAAAAGTGCCCAACAAGTAAGCCCAATCCACATTACATGAGCCCAAAGGCCTTCCTTATGACTAAACTGACACCCACTTTCGTAAAAATATCATGGGTCTAAATAGCCTTTTCAGGCTGAGAAAAGCACTTTGGTGAGATTTGGCTGTAACTTGTTCCCAGTACATTCTGAGTGGCTGGTGACTGTGTGTTGTACCTAAAAGTGCCCAACAGGAATCCCAATGCACCATACATGGGCCCAAATGCCTTCCTTATGACAAAACTGACACTCATTTTCTTAAAAAAATCATTGGTCAAAATAGCCTTTTCAGGCTGAGAGAAGCACTTTGGTGACGTTTCACTGTAACTTGTTCCCAGTACAGTCTAAGTGGCTGCTGACTGTGTGACTTGGTTAAAAGTGGCCAAATAGAAGCCCAATCCACATTACATGAGCCCAAAGGCCTTCCTCTATGACTAAACTGACACCCACTTTCTTAAAAATATCATGGGTCTAAATAGCCTTTTCAGGCTGAGAAAAGCACTTTGGTGACATTTGGCTGTAAACTTGTTCCCAGTACATTCTGAGTGGCTGGTGACTGTGTGTTGTACCTAAAAGTGCCCAACAAGAATCCCAATGCACTATACATGGGCCCAAATGCCTTCCTTATGACAAAACTGACACTCATTTTCTTAAAAAAATCATTGGTCAAAATAGCCTTTTCAGGCTGAGAGAAGCACTTTGGTGACGTTTCACTGTAACTTGTTCCCAGTACAGTCTAAGTGGCTGCTGACTGTGTGACTTGGTTAAAAGTGGCCAAATAGAAGCCCAATCCACATTACATAAGCCCAAAGGCCTTCCTTATGACTAAACTGACACCCACTTTCTTAAAAATATCATGGGTCTAAATAGCCTTTTCAGGCTGAGAAAAGCACTTTGGTGACATTTGGCTGTAACTTGTTCCCAGTACATTCTGAGTGGCTGGTGACTGTGTGTTGTACCTAAAAGTGCCCAACAAGTATCCCAATGTACTACACATGGGCCCAAATGCCTTCCTTATGACAAAACTGACACTCATTTTCTTAAAAAAATCATTGGTCAAAATAGCCTTTTCAGGCTGAGAGAAGCACTTTGGTGACGTTTCACTGTAACTTGTTCCCAGTACAGTCTAAGTGGCTGCTGACTGTGTGACTTGGTTAAAAGTGGCCAAATAGAAGCCCAATCCACATTACATAAGCCCAAAGGCCTTCCTTATGACTAAACTGACACCCACTTTCTTAAAAATATCATGGGTCTAAATAGCCTTTTCAGGCTGAGAAAAGCACTTTGGTGACATTTGGCTGTAACTTGTTCCCAGTACATTCTGAGTGGCTGGTGACTGTGTGTTGTACCTAAAAGTGCCCAACAGGAATCCCAATGCACCATACATGGGCCCAAATGCCTTCCTTATGACAAAACTGACACTAATTTTCTTAAAAAAATCATTGGTCAAAATAGCCTTTTCAGGCTGAGAGAAGCATTTTGGTGACATTTAGCTGTAACTTGTTCCCAGTACAGTCTAAGTGGCTGCTGACTGTGTGACTTGGTTAAAAGTGGCCAAATAGAAGCCCAATCCACAATACATGAGCCCAAAGGCCTTCCTTATGACTAAACTGACACCCACTTTCTTAAAAATATCATGGGTCTAAATAGCCTTTTCAGGCTGAGAAAAGCACTTTGGTGACATTTGGCTGTAACTTGTTCCCAGTACATTCTGAGTGGCTGGTGACTGTGGGTTGTACCTAAAAGTGCCCAACAGGAATCCCAATGCACCATACATGGGCCCAAATGCCTTCCTTATGACAAAACTGACACTCATTTTCTTAAAAAAATCATTGGTCAAAATAGCCTTTTCAGGCTGAGAGAAGCACTTTGGTGACGTTTCACTGTAACTTGTTCCCAGTACAGTCTAAGTGGCTGCTGACTGTGTGACTTGGTTAAAAGTGGCCAAATAGAAGCCCAATCCACATTACATGAGCCCAAAGGCCTTCCTTATGACTAAACTGACACCCACTTTCTTAAAAATATCATGGGTCTAAATAGCCTTT
This sequence comes from Gymnoscopelus microlampas, assembly GCF_963454915.1. Lineage (NCBI taxonomy): Eukaryota > Metazoa > Chordata > Actinopteri > Myctophiformes > Myctophidae > Gymnoscopelus > Gymnoscopelus microlampas. The sequence continues at coordinate 60,319,879 of NC_139940.1, forward strand.
TCAGGCTGAGAAAAGCACTTTGGTGACATTTGGCTGTAAACTTGTTCCCAGTACATTCTGAGTGGCTGGTGACTGTGTGTTGTACCTAAAAGTGCCCAACAAGAATCCCAATGCACTATACATGGGCCCAAATGCCTTCCTTATGACAAAACTGACACTCATTTTCTTAAAAAAATCATTGGTCAAAATAGCCTTTTCAGGCTGAGAGAAGCACTTTGGTGACGTTTCACTGTAACTTGTTCCCAGTACAGTCTAAGTGGCTGCTGACTGTGTGACTTGGTTAAAAGTGGCCAAATAGAAGCCCAATCCACATTACATAAGCCCAAAGGCCTTCCTTATGACTAAACTGACACCCACTTTCTTAAAAATATCATGGGTCTAAATAGCCTTTTCAGGCTGAGAAAAGCACTTTGGTGACATTTGGCTGTAACTTGTTCCCAGTACATTCTGAGTGGCTGGTGACTGTGTGTTGTACCTAAAAGTGCCCAACAAGTATCCCAATGTACTACACATGGGCCCAAATGCCTTCCTTATGACAAAACTGACACTCATTTTCTTAAAAAAATCATTGGTCAAAATAGCCTTTTCAGGCTGAGAGAAGCACTTTGGTGACGTTTCACTGTAACTTGTTCCCAGTACAGTCTAAGTGGCTGCTGACTGTGTGACTTGGTTAAAAGTGGCCAAATAGAAGCCCAATCCACATTACATAAGCCCAAAGGCCTTCCTTATGACTAAACTGACACCCACTTTCTTAAAAATATCATGGGTCTAAATAGCCTTTTCAGGCTGAGAGAAGCATTTTGGTGACATTTAGCTGTAACTTGTTCCCAGTACAGTCTAAGTGGCTGCTGACTGTGTGACTTGGTTAAAAGTGGCCAAATAGAAGCCCAATCCACAATACATGAGCCCAAAGGCCTTCCTTATGACTAAACTGACACCCACTTTCTTAAAAATATCATGGGTCTAAATAGCCTTTTCAGGCTGAGAAAAGCACTTTGGTGACATTTGGCTGTAACTTGTTCCCAGTACATTCTGAGTGGCTGGTGACTGTGGGTTGTACCTAAAAGTGCCCAACAGGAATCCCAATGCACCATACATGGGCCCAAATGCCTTCCTTATGACAAAACTGACACTCATTTTCTTAAAAAAATCATTGGTCAAAATAGCCTTTTCAGGCTGAGAGAAGCACTTTGGTGACGTTTCACTGTAACTTGTTCCCAGTACAGTCTAAGTGGCTGCTGACTGTGTGACTTGGTTAAAAGTGGCCAAATAGAAGCCCAATCCACATTACATGAGCCCAAAGGCCTTCCTTATGACTAAACTGACACCCACTTTCTTAAAAATATCATGGGTCTAAATAGCCTTTTCAGGCTGAGAAAAGCACTTTGGTGACATTTGGCTGTAAACTTGTTCCCAGTACATTCTGAGTGGCTGGTGACTGTGTGTTGTACCTAAAAGTGCCCAACAAGAATCCCAATGCACTATACATGGGCCCAAATGCCTTCCTTATGACAAAACTGACACTCATTTTCTTAAAAAAATCATTGGTCAAAATAGCCTTTTCAGGCTGAGAGAAGCACTTTGGTGACGTTTCACTGTAACTTGTTCCCAGTACAGTCTAAGTGGCTGCTGACTGTGTGACTTGGTTAAAAGTGGCCAAATAGAAGCCCAATCCACATTACATAAGCCCAAAGGCCTTCCTTATGACTAAACTGACACCCACTTTCTTAAAAATATCATGGGTCTAAATAGCCTTTTCAGGCTGAGAAAAGCACTTTGGTGACATTTGGCTGTAACTTGTTCCCAGTACATTCTGAGTGGCTGGTGACTGTGTGTTGTACCTAAAAGTGCCCAACAAGTATCCCAATGTACTACACATGGGCCCAAATGCCTTCCTTATGACAAAACTGACACTCATTTTCTTAAAAAAATCATTGGTCAAAATAGCCTTTTCAGGCTGAGAGAAGCACTTTGGTGACGTTTCACTGTAACTTGTTCCCAGTACAGTCTAAGTGGCTGCTGACTGTGTGACTTGGTTAAAAGTGGCCAAATAGAAGCCCAATCCACATTACATAAGCCCAAAGGCCTTCCTTATGACTAAACTGACACCCACTTTCTTAAAAATATCATGGGTCTAAATAGCCTTTTCAGGCTGAGAAAAGCACTTTGGTGACATTTGGCTGTAACTTGTTCCCAGTACATTCTGAGTGGCTGGTGACTGTGTGTTGTACCTAAAAGTGCCCAACAGGAATCCCAATGCACCATACATGGGCCCAAATGCCTTCCTTATGACAAAACTGACACTAATTTTCTTTAAAAAATCCTTGGTCAAAATAGCCTTTTCAGGCTGAGAGAAGCATTTTGGTGACATTTAGCTGTAACTTGTTCCCAGTACAGTCTAAGTGGCTGCTGACTGTGTGACTTGAATAAAAGTGGCCAAATATAAGCCCAATCCACATTACATGAGCCCAAAGGCCTTCCTTATGACTAAACTGACACCCACTTTCTTAAAAATATCATGGGTCTAAATAGCCTTTTCAGGCTGAGAAAAGCACTTTGGTGACATTTGGCTGTAACTTGTTCCCAGTACATTCTGAGTGGCTGGTGACTTGTGTTGTACCTAAAAGTGCCCAACAAGAATCCCAATGTACTACACATGGGCCCAAATGCCTTCCTTATGACAAAACTGACACTCATTTTCTTAAAAAAATCATTGGTCAAAATAGCCTTTTCAGGCTGAGAGAAGCACTTTGGTGACATTTAGCTGTAACTTGTTCCCAGTACAGTCTAAGTGGCTGCTGACTGTGTGACTTGAATAAAAGTGGCCAAATAGAAGCCCAATCCACATTACATGAGCCCAAAGGCCTTCCTTATGACTAAACTGACACCCACTTTCGTAAAAATATCATGGGTCTAAATAGCCTTTTCAGGCTGAGAAAAGCACTTTGGTGAGATTTGGCTGTAACTTGTTCCCAGTACATTCTGAGTGGCTGGTGACTGTGTGTTGTACCTAAAAGTGCCCAACAGGAATCCCAATGCACCATACATGGGCCCAAATGCCTTCCTTATGACAAAACTGACACTCATTTTCTTAAAAAAATCATTGGTCAAAATAGCCTTTTCAGGCTGAGAGAAGCACTTTGGTGACGTTTCACTGTAACTTGTTCCCAGTACAGTCTAAGTGGCTGCTGACTGTGTGACTTGGTTAAAAGTGGCCAAATAGAAGCCCAATCCACATTACATGAGCCCAAAGGCCTTCCTTATGACTAAACTGACACCCACTTTCTTAAAAATATCATGGGTCTAAATAGCCTTTTCAGGCTGAGAAAAGCACTTTGGTGACATTTGGCTGTAAACTTGTTCCCAGTACATTCTGAGTGGCTGGTGACTGTGTGTTGTACCTAAAAGTGCCCAACAAGAATCCCAATGCACTATACATGGGCCCAAATGCCTTCCTTATGACAAAACTGACACTCATTTTCTTAAAAAAATCATTGGTCAAAATAGCCTTTTCAGGCTGAGAGAAGCATTTTGGTGACGTTTCACTGTAACTTGTTCCCAGTACAGTCTAAGTGGCTGCTGACTGTGTGACTTGGTTAAAAGTGGCCAAATAGAAGCCCAATCCACATTACATAAGCCCAAAGGCCTTCCTTATGACTAAACTGACACCCACTTTCTTAAAAATATCATGGGTCTAAATAGCCTTTTCAGGCTGAGAAAAGCACTTTGGTGACATTTGGCTGTAACTTGTTCCCAGTACATTCTGAGTGGCTGGTGACTGTGTGTTGTACCTAAAAGTGCCCAACAAGTATCCCAATGTACTACACATGGGCCCAAATGCCTTCCTTATGACAAAACTGACACTCATTTTCTTAAAAAAATCATTGGTCAAAATAGCCTTTTCAGGCTGAGAGAAGCACTTTGGTGACGTTTCACTGTAACTTGTTCCCAGTACAGTCTAAGTGGCTGCTGACTGTGTGACTTGGTTAAAAGTGGCCAAATAGAAGCCCAATCCACATTACATAAGCCCAAAGGCCTTCCTTATGACTAAACTGACACCCACTTTCTTAAAAATATCATGGGTCTAAATAGCCTTTTCAGGCTGAGAAAAGCACTTTGGTGACATTTGGCTGTAACTTGTTCCCAGTACATTCTGAGTGGCTGGTGACTGTGTGTTGTACCTAAAAGTGCCCAACAGGAATCCCAATGCACCATACATGGGCCCAAATGCCTTCCTTATGACAAAACTGACACTAATTTTCTTAAAAAAATCATTGGTCAAAATAGCCTTTTCAGGCTGAGAGAAGCATTTTGGTGACATTTAGCTGTAACTTGTTCCCAGTACAGTCTAAGTGGCTGCTGACTGTGTGACTTGAATAAAAGTGGCCAAATATAAGCCCAATCCACATTACATGAGCCCAAAGGCCTTCCTTATGACTAAACTGACACCCACTTTCTTAAAAATATCATGGGTCTAAATAGCCTTTTCAGGCTGAGAAAAGCACTTTGGTGACATTTGGCTGTAACTTGTTCCCAGTACATTCTGAGTGGCTGGTGACTGTGTGTTGTACCTAAAAGTGCCCAACAGGAATCCCAATGCACCATACATGGGCCCAAATGCCTTCCTTATGACAAAACTGACACTCATTTTCTTAAAAAAATCATTGGTCAAAATAGCCTTTTCAGGCTGAGAGAAGCACTTTGGTGACGTTTCACTGTAACTTGTTCCCAGTACAGTCTAAGTGGCTGCTGACTGTGTGACTTGGTTAAAAGTGGCCAAATAGAAGCCCAATCCACAATACATGAGCCCAAAGGCCTTCCTTATGACTAAACTGACACCCCCTTTCTTAAAAATATCATGGGTCTAAATAGCCTTTTCAGGCTGAGAAAAGCACTTTGGTGACATTTGGCTGTAACTTGTTCCCAGTACATTCTGAGTGGCTGGTGACTGTGGGTTGTACCTAAAAGTGCCCAACAGGAATCCCAATGCACCATACATGGGCCCAAATGCCTTCCTTATGACAAAACTGACACTCATTTTCTTAAAAAAATCATTGGTCAAAATAGCCTTTTCAGGCTGAGAGAAGCACTTTGGTGACGTTTCACTGTAACTTGTTCCCAGTACAGTCTAAGTGGCTGCTGACTGTGTGACTTGGTTAAAAGTGGCCAAATAGAAGCCCAATCCACATTACATGAGCCCAAAGGCCTTCCTTATGACTAAACTGACACCCACTTTCTTAAAAATATCATGGGTCTAAATAGCCTTTTCAGGCTGAGAAAAGCACTTTGGTGACATTTGGCTTTAAACTTGTTCCCAGTACATTCTGAGTGGCTGGTGACTGTGTGTTGTACCTAAAAGTGCCCAACAAGAATCCCAATGCACTATACATGGGCCCAAATGCCTTCCTTATGACAAAACTGACACTCATTTTCTTAAAAAAATCATTGGTCAAAATAGCCTTTTCAGGCTGAGAGAAGCACTTTGGTGACGTTTCACTGTAACTTGTTCCCAGTACAGTCTAAGTGGCTGCTGACTGTGTGACTTGGTTAAAAGTGGCCAAATAGAAGCCCAATCCACATTACATAAGCCCAAAGGCCTTCCTTATGACTAAACTGACACCCACTTTCTTAAAAATATCATGGGTCTAAATAGCCTTTTCAGGCTGAGAAAAGCACTTTGGTGACATTTGGCTGTAACTTGTTCCCAGTACATTCTGAGTGGCTGGTGACTGTGTGTTGTACCTAAAAGTGCCCAACAAGTATCCCAATGTACTACACATGGGCCCAAATGCCTTCCTTATGACAAAACTGACACTCATTTTCTTAAAAAAATCATTGGTCAAAATAGCCTTTTCAGGCTGAGAGAAGCACTTTGGTGACGTTTCACTGTAACTTGTTCCCAGTACAGTCTAAGTGGCTGCTGACTGTGTGACTTGGTTAAAAGTGGCCAAATAGAAGCCCAATCCACATTACATAAGCCCAAAGGCCTTCCTTATGACTAAACTGACACCCACTTTCTTAAAAATATCATGGGTCTAAATAGCCTTTTCAGGCTGAGAAAAGCACTTTGGTGACATTTGGCTGTAACTTGTTCCCAGTACATTCTGAGTGGCTGGTGACTGTGTGTTGTACCTAAAAGTGCCCAACAGGAATCCCAATGCACCATACATGGGCCCAAATGCCTTCCTTATGACAAAACTGACACTAATTTTCTTTAAAAAATCCTTGGTCAAAATAGCCTTTTCAGGCTGAGAGAAGCATTTTGGTGACATTTAGCTGTAACTTGTTCCCAGTACAGTCTAAGTGGCTGCTGACTGTGTGACTTGAATAAAAGTGGCCAAATATAAGCCCAATCCACATTACATGAGCCCAAAGGCCTTCCTTATGACTAAACTGACACCCACTTTCTTAAAAATATCATGGGTCTAAATAGCCTTTTCAGGCTGAGAAAAGCACTTTGGTGACATTTGGCTGTAACTTGTTCCCAGTACATTCTGAGTGGCTGGTGACTTGTGTTGTACCTAAAAGTGCCCAACAAGAATCCCAATGTACTACACATGGGCCCAAATGCCTTCCTTATGACAAAACTGACACTCATTTTCTTAAAAAAATCATTGGTCAAAATAGCCTTTTCAGGCTGAGAGAAGCACTTTGGTGACATTTAGCTGTAACTTGTTCCCAGTACAGTCTAAGTGGCTGCTGACTGTGTGACTTGAATAAAAGTGGCCAAATAGAAGCCCAATCCACATTACATGAGCCCAAAGGCCTTCCTTATGACTAAACTGACACCCACTTTCGTAAAAATATCATGGGTCTAAATAGCCTTTTCAGGCTGAGAAAAGCACTTTGGTGAGATTTGGCTGTAACTTGTTCCCAGTACATTCTGAGTGGCTGGTGACTGTGTGTTGTACCTAAAAGTGCCCAACAGGAATCCCAATGCACCATACATGGGCCCAAATGCCTTCCTTATGACAAAACTGACACTCATTTTCTTTAAAAAATCATTGGTCAAAATAGCCTTTTCAGGCTGAGAGAAGCACTTTGGTGACGTTTCACTGTAACTTGTTCCCAGTACAGTCTAAGTGGCTGCTGACTGTGTGACTTGGTTAAAAGTGGCCAAATAGAAGCCCAATCCACATTACATGAGCCCAAAGGCCTTCCTTATGACTAAACTGACACCCACTTTCTTAAAAATATCATGGGTCTAAATAGCCTTTTCAGGCTGAGAAAAGCACTTTGGTGACATTTGGCTTTAAACTTGTTCCCAGTACATTCTGAGTGGCTGGTGACTGTGTGTTGTACCTAAAAGTGCCCAACAAGAATCCCAATGCACTATACATGGGCCCAAATGCCTTCCTTATGACAAAACTGACACTCATTTTCTTAAAAAAATCATTGGTCAAAATAGCCTTTTCAGGCTGAGAGAAGCACTTTGGTGACGTTTCACTGTAACTTGTTCCCAGTACAGTCTAAGTGGCTGCTGACTGTGTGACTTGGTTAAAAGTGGCCAAATAGAAGCCCAATCCACAATACATGAGCCCAAAGGCCTTCCTTATGACTAAACTGACACCCCCTTTCTTAAAAATATCATGGGTCTAAATAGCCTTTTCAGGCTGAGAAAAGCACTTTGGTGACATTTGGCTGTAACTTGTTCCCAGTACATTCTGAGTGGCTGGTGACTGTGGGTTGTACCTAAAAGTGCCCAACAGGAATCCCAATGCACCATACATGGGCCCAAATGCCTTCCTTATGACAAAACTGACACTCATTTTCTTAAAAAAATCATTGGTCAAAATAGCCTTTTCAGGCTGAGAGAAGCACTTTGGTGACGTTTCACTGTAACTTGTTCCCAGTACAGTCTAAGTGGCTGCTGACTGTGTGACTTGGTTAAAAGTGGCCAAATAGAAGCCCAATCCACATTACATGAGCCCAAAGGCCTTCCTTATGACTAAACTGACACCCACTTTCTTAAAAATATCATGGGTCTAAATAGCCTTTTCAGGCTGAGAAAAGCACTTTGGTGACATTTGGCTTTAAACTTGTTCCCAGTACATTCTGAGTGGCTGGTGACTGTGTGTTGTACCTAAAAGTGCCCAACAAGAATCCCAATGCACTATACATGGGCCCAAATGCCTTCCTTATGACAAAACTGACACTCATTTTCTTAAAAAAATCATTGGTCAAAATAGCCTTTTCAGGCTGAGAGAAGCACTTTGGTGACGTTTCACTGTAACTTGTTCCCAGTACAGTCTAAGTGGCTGCTGACTGTGTGACTTGGTTAAAAGTGGCCAAATAGAAGCCCAATCCACATTACATAAGCCCAAAGGCCTTCCTTATGACTAAACTGACACCCACTTTCTTAAAAATATCATGGGTCTAAATAGCCTTTTCAGGCTGAGAAAAGCACTTTGGTGACATTTGGCTGTAACTTGTTCCCAGTACATTCTGAGTGGCTGGTGACTGTGTGTTGTACCTAAAAGTGCCCAACAAGTATCCCAATGTACTACACATGGGCCCAAATGCCTTCCTTATGACAAAACTGACACTCATTTTCTTAAAAAAATCATTGGTCAAAATAGCCTTTTCAGGCTGAGAGAAGCACTTTGGTGACGTTTCACTGTAACTTGTTCCCAGTACAGTCTAAGTGGCTGCTGACTGTGTGACTTGGTTAAAAGTGGCCAAATAGAAGCCCAATCCACATTACATAAGCCCAAAGGCCTTCCTTATGACTAAACTGACACCCACTTTCTTAAAAATATCATGGGTCTAAATAGCCTTTTCAGGCTGAGAAAAGCACTTTGGTGACATTTGGCTGTAACTTGTTCCCAGTACATTCTGAGTGGCTGGTGACTGTGTGTTGTACCTAAAAGTGCCCAACAGGAATCCCAATGCACCATACATGGGCCCAAATGCCTTCCTTATGACAAAACTGACACTAATTTTCTTTAAAAAATCCTTGGTCAAAATAGCCTTTTCAGGCTGAGAGAAGCATTTTGGTGACATTTAGCTGTAACTTGTTCCCAGTACAGTCTAAGTGGCTGCTGACTGTGTGACTTGAATAAAAGTGGCCAAATATAAGCCCAATCCACATTACATGAGCCCAAAGGCCTTCCTTATGACTAAACTGACACCCACTTTCTTAAAAATATCATGGGTCTAAATAGCCTTTTCAGGCTGAGAAAAGCACTTTGGTGACATTTGGCTGTAACTTGTTCCCAGTACATTCTGAGTGGCTGGTGACTTGTGTTGTACCTAAAAGTGCCCAACAAGAATCCCAATGTACTACACATGGGCCCAAATGCCTTCCTTATGACAAAACTGACACTCATTTTCTTAAAAAAATCATTGGTCAAAATAGCCTTTTCAGGCTGAGAGAAGCACTTTGGTGACATTTAGCTGTAACTTGTTCCCAGTACAGTCTAAGTGGCTGCTGACTGTGTGACTTGAATAAAAGTGGCCAAATAGAAGCCCAATCCACATTACATGAGCCCAAAGGCCTTCCTTATGACTAAACTGACACCCACTTTCGTAAAAATATCATGGGTCTAAATAGCCTTTTCAGGCTGAGAAAAGCACTTTGGTGAGATTTGGCTGTAACTTGTTCCCAGTACATTCTGAGTGGCTGGTGACTGTGTGTTGTACCTAAAAGTGCCCAACAGGAATCCCAATGCACCATACATGGGCCCAAATGCCTTCCTTATGACAAAACTGACACTCATTTTCTTAAAAAAATCATTGGTCAAAATAGCCTTTTCAGGCTGAGAGAAGCACTTTGGTGACGTTTCACTGTAACTTGTTCCCAGTACAGTCTAAGTGGCTGCTGACTGTGTGACTTGGTTAAAAGTGGCCAAATAGAAGCCCAATCCACATTACATGAGCCCAAAGGCCTTCCTTATGACTAAACTGACACCCACTTTCTTAAAAATATCATGGGTCTAAATAGCCTTTTCAGGCTGAGAAAAGCACTTTGGTGACATTTGGCTTTAAACTTGTTCCCAGTACATTCTGAGTGGCTGGTGACTGTGTGTTGTACCTAAAAGTGCCCAACAAGAATCCCAATGCACTATACATGGGCCCAAATGCCTTCCTTATGACAAAACTGACACTCATTTTCTTAAAAAAATCATTGGTCAAAATAGCCTTTTCAGGCTGAGAGAAGCACTTTGGTGACGTTTCACTGTAACTTGTTCCCAGTACAGTCTAAGTGGCTGCTGACTGTGTGACTTGGTTAAAAGTGGCCAAATAGAAGCCCAATCCACATTACATAAGCCCAAAGGCCTTCCTTATGACTAAACTGACACCCACTTTCTTAAAAATATCATGGGTCTAAATAGCCTTTTCAGGCTGAGAAAAGCACTTTGGTGACATTTGGCTGTAACTTGTTCCCAGTACATTCTGAGTGGCTGGTGACTGTGTGTTGTACCTAAAAGTGCCCAACAAGTATCCCAATGTACTACACATGGGCCCAAATGCCTTCCTTATGACAAAACTGACACTCATTTTCAAAATAGCCTTTTCAGGCTGAGAGAAGCACTTTGGTGACGTTTCACTGTAACTTGTTCCCAGTACAGTCTAAGTGGCTGCTGACTGTGTGACTTGGCTAAAAGTGGCCAAATAGAAGCCCAATCCACAATACATGAGCCCAAAGGCCTTCCTTATGACTAAACTGACACCCACTTTCTTAAAAATATCATGGGTCTAAATAGCCTTTTCAGGCTGAGAAAAGCACTTTGGTGACATTTGGCTGTAACTTGTTCCCAGTACATTCTGAGTGGCTGGTGACTGTGTGTTGTACCTAAAAGTGCCCAACAGGAATCCCAATGCACCATACATGGGCCCAAATGCCTTCCTTATGACAAAACTGACACTAATTTTCTTTAAAAAATCATTGGTCAAAATAGCCTTTTCAGGCTGAGAGAAGCATTTTGGTGACATTTAGCTGTAACTTGTTCCCAGTACAGTCTAAGTGGCTGCTGACTGTGTGACTTGAATAAAAGTGGCCAAATATAAGCCCAATCCACATTACATGAGCCCAAAGGCCTTCCTTATGACTAAACTGACACCCACTTTCTTAAAAATATCATGGGTCTAAATAGCCTTTTCAGGCTGAGAAAAGCACTTTGGTGACATTTGGCTGTAACTTGTTCCCAGTACATTCTGAGTGGCTGGTGACTGTGTGTTGTACCTAAAAGTGCCCAACAGGAATCCCAATGCACCATACATGGGCCCAAATGCCTTCCTTATGACAAAACTGACACTCATTTTCTTAAAAAAATCATTGGTCAAAATAGCCTTTTCAGGCTGAGAAAAGCACTTTGGTGACGTTTCACTGTAACTTGTTCCCAGTACAGTCTAAGTGGCTGCTGACTGTGTGACTTGGTTAAAAGTGGCCAAATAGAAGCCCAATCCACATTACATAAGCCCAAAGGCCTTCCTTATGACTAAACTGACACCCACTTTCTTAAAAATATCATGGGTCTAAATAGCCTTTTCAGGCTGAGAGAAGCACTTTGGTGACATTTGGCTGTAACTTGTTCCCTGTACATTCTGAGTGGTTGGTGACTGTGTGTTGTACCTAAAAGTACCCAACAAGAATCCCAATGCACTATACATGGGCCCAAATGCCTTCCTTATGACAAAACTGACACTCATTTTCTTAAAGAAATCATTGGTCAAAATAGCCTTTTCAGGCTGAGAGAAGCACTTTGGTGACGTTTCACTGTAACTTGTTCCCAGTACAGTCTAAGTGGCTGCTGACTGTGTGACTTGGCTAAAAGTGGCCAAATAGAAGCCCAATCCACAATACATGAGCCCAAAGGCCTTCCTTATGACTAAACTGACACCCACTTTCTTAAAAATATCATGGGTCTAAATAGCCTTTTCAGGCTGAGAAAAGCACTTTGGTGACATTTGGCTGTAACTTGTTCCCAGTACATTCTGAGTGGCTGGTGACTGTGTGTTGTACCTAAAAGTGCCCAACAAGAATCCCAATGCACTATACATGGGCCCAAATGCCTTCCTTATGACAAAACTGACACTCATTTTCTTTAAAAAATCATTGGTCAAAATAGCCTTTTCAGGCTGAGAGAAGCACTTTGGTGACGTTTCACTGTAACTTGTTCCCAGTACAGTCTAAGTGGCTGCTGACTGTGTGACTTGGCTAAAAGTGGCCAAATAGAAGCCCAATCCACAATACATGAGCCCAAAGGCCTTCCTTATGACTAAACTGACACCCACTTTCTTAAAAATATCATGGGTCTAAATAGCCTTTTCAGGCTGAGAGAAGCACTTTGGTGACGTTTCACTGTAACTTGTTCCCAGTACAGTCTAAGTGAATGCTGACTGTGTGACTTGGTTAAAAGTGGCCAAATAGAAGCCCAATCCACATTACATGAGCCCAAAGGCCTTCCTTATGACTAAACTGACACCCACTTTCTTAAAAATATCATGGGTCTAAATAGCCTTTTCAGGCTGAGAAAAGCACTTTTGTGACATTTGGCTGTAACTTGTTCCCAGTACATTCTGAGTGGCTGGTGACTGTGTGTTGTACCTAAAAGTGCCCAACAAGAATCCCAATGCACTATACATGGGCCCAAATGCCTTCCTTATGACAAAACTGACACTCATTTTCTTAAAAAAATCATTGGTCAAAATAGCCTTTTCAGGCTGAGAGAAGCACTTTGGTGACGTTTCACTGTAACTTGTTCCCAGTACAGTCTAAGTGGCTGCTGACTGTGTGACTTGGTTAAAAGTGGCCAAATAGAAGCCCAATCCACATTACATAAGCCCAAAGGCCTTCCTTATGACTAAACTGACACCCACTTTCTTAAAAATATCATGGGTCTAAATAGCCTTTTCAGGCTGAGAAAAGCACTTTTGTGACATTTGGCTGTAACTTGTTCCCAGTACATTCTGAGTGGCTGGTGACTGTGTGTTGTACCTAAAAGTGCCCAACAAGTATCCCAATGTACTACACATGGGCCCAAATGCCTTCCTTATGACAAAACTGACACTCATTTTCTTAAAAAAATCATTGGTCAAAATAGCCTTTTCAGGCTGAGAGAAGCACTTTGGTGACGTTTCACTGTAACTTGTTCCCAGTACAGTCTAAGTGGCTGCTGACTGTGTGACTTGGTTAAAAGTGGCCAAATAGAAGCCCAATCCACATTACATAAGCCCAAAGGCCTTCCTTATGACTAAACTGACACCCACTTTCTTAAAAATATCATGGGTCTAAATAGCCTTTTCAGGCTGAGAAAAGCACTTTGGTGACATTTGGCTGTAACTTGTTCCCAGTACATTCTGAGTGGCTGGTGACTGTGTGTTGTACCTAAAAGTGCCCAACAGGAATCCCAATGCACCATACATGGGCCCAAATGCCTTCCTTATGACAAAACTGACACTAATTTTCTTAAAAAAATCATTGGTCAAAATAGCCTTTTCAGGCTGAGAGAAGCATTTTGGTGACATTTAGCTGTAACTTGTTCCCAGTACAGTCTAAGTGGCTGCTGACTGTGTGACTTGAATAAAAGTGGCCAAATATAAGCCCAATCCACATTACATGAGCCCAAAGGCCTTCCTTATGACTAAACTGACACCCACTTTCTTAAAAATATCATGGGTCTAAATAGCCTTTTCAGGCTGAGAAAAGCACTTTGGTGACATTTGGCTGTAACTTGTTCCCAGTACATTCTGAGTGGCTGGTGACTGTGTGTTGTACCTAAAAGTGCCCAACAGGAATCCCAATGCACCATACATGGGCCCAAATGCCTTCCTTATGACAAAACTGACACTCATTTTCTTAAAAAAATCATTGGTCAAAATAGCCTTTTCAGGCTGAGAGAAGCACTTTGGTGACGTTTCACTGTAACTTGTTCCCAGTACAGTCTAAGTGGCTGCTGACTGTGTGACTTGATTAAAAGTGGCCAAATAGAAGCCCAATCCACAATACATGAGCCCAAAGGCCTTCCTTATGACTAAACTGACACCCACTTTCTTAAAAATATCATGGGTCTAAATAGCCTTTTCAGGCTGAGAGAAGCACTTTGGTGACATTTGGCTGTAACTTGTTCCCTGTACATTCTGAGTGGTTGGTGACTGTGTGTTGTACCTAAAAGTACCCAACAAGAATCCCAATGCACTATACATGGGCCCAAATGCCTTCCTTATGACAAAACTGACACTCATTTTCTTAAAGAAATCATTGGTCAAAATAGCCTTTTCAGGCTGAGAGAAGCACTTTGGTGACGTTTCACTGTAACTTGTTCCCAGTACAGTCTAAGTGGCTGCTGACTGTGTGACTTGGCTAAAAGTGGCCAAATAGAAGCCCAATCCACAATACATGAGCCCAAAGGCCTTCCTTATGACTAAACTGACACCCACTTTCTTAAAAATATCATGGGTCTAAATAGCCTTTTCAGGCTGAGAAAAGCACTTTGGTGACATTTGGCTGTAACTTGTTCCCAGTACATTCTGAGTGGCTGGTGACTGTGTGTTGTACCTAAAAGTGCCCAACAAGAATCCCAATGCACTATACATGGGCCCAAATGCCTTCCTTATGACAAAACTGACACTCATTTTCTTAAAAAAATCATTGGTCAAAATAGCCTTTTCAGGCTGAGAGAAGCACTTTGGTGACGTTTCACTGTAACTTGTTCCCAGTACAGTCTAAGTGGCTGCTGACTGTGTGACTTGGCTAAAAGTGGCCAAATAGAAGCCCAATCCACAATACATGAGCCCAAAGGCCTTCCTTATGACTAAAATGACACCCACTTTTTTTTTAAATATCATGGGTCTAAATAGCCTTTTCAGGCTGAGAGAAGCACTTTGGTGACATTTGGCTGTAACTTGTTCCCAGTACATTCTGAGTGGTTGGTGACTGTGTGTTGTACCTAAAAGTACCCAACAAGAATCCCAATGCACTATACATGGGCCCAAATGCCTTCCTTATGACAAAACTGACACTCATTTTCAAAATAGCCTTTTCAGGCTGAGAGAAGCACTTTGGTGACGTTTCACTGTAACTTGTTCCCAGTACAGTCTAAGTGGCTGCTGACTGTGTGACTTGGCTAAAAGTGGCCAAATAGAAGCCCAATCCACAATACATGAGCCCAAAGGCCTTCCTTATGACTAAACTGACACCCACTTTCTTAAAAATATCATGGGTCTAAATAGCCTTTTCAGGCTGAGAAAAGCACTTTGGTGACATTTGGCTGTAACTTGTTCCCAGTACATTCTGAGTGGCTGGTGACTGTGGGTTGTACCTAAAAGTGCCCAACAGGAATCCCAATGCACCATACATGGGCCCAAATGCCTTCCTTATGACAAAACTGACACTAATTTTCTTTAAAAAATCATTGGTCAAAATAGCCTTTTCAGGCTGAGAGAAGCATTTTGGTGACATTTAGCTGTAACTTGTTCCCAGTACAGTCTAAGTGGCTGCTGACTGTGTGACTTGAATAAAAGTGGCCAAATATAAGCCCAATCCACATTACATGAGCCCAAAGGCCTTCCTTATGACTAAACTGACACCCACTTTCTTAAAAATATCATGGGTCTAAATAGCCTTTTCAGGCTGAGAAAAGCACTTTGGTGACATTTGGCTGTAACTTGTTCCCAGTACATTCTGAGTGGCTGGTGACTGTGTGTTGTACCTAAAAGTGCCCAACAGGAATCCCAATGCACCATACATGGGCCCAAATGCCTTCCTTATGACAAAACTGACACTCATTTTCTTAAAAAAATCATTGGTCAAAATAGCCTTTTCAGGCTGAGAGAAGCACTTTGGTGACGTTTCACTGTAACTTGTTCCCAGTACAGTCTAAGTGGCTGCTGACTGTGTGACTTGGTTAAAAGTGGCCAAATAGAAGCCCAATCCACATTACATAAGCCCAAAGGCCTTCCTTATGACTAAACTGACACCCACTTTCTTAAAAATATCATGGGTCTAAATAGCCTTTTCAGGCTGAGAAAAGCACTTTGGTGACATTTGGCTGTAACTTGTTCCCAGTACATTCTGAGTGGCTGGTGACTGTGTGTTGTACCTAAAAGTGCCCAACAGGAATCCCAATGCACCATACATGGGCCCAAATGCCTTCCTTATGACAAAACTGACACTAATTTTCTTAAAAAAATCATTGGTCAAAATAGCCTTTTCAGGCTGAGAGAAGCATTTTGGTGACATTTAGCTGTAACTTGTTCCCAGTACAGTCTAAGTGGCTGCTGACTGTGTGACTTGAATAAAAGTGGCCAAATATAAGCCCAATCCACATTACATGAGCCCAAAGGCCTTCCTTATGACTAAACTGACACCCACTTTCTTAAAAATATCATGGGTCTAAATAGCCTTTTCAGGCTGAGAAAAGCACTTTGGTGACATTTGCCTGTAACTTGTTCCCAGTACATTCTGAGTGGCTGGTGACTGTGTGTTGTACCTAAAAGTGCCCAACAGGAATCCCAATGCACCATACATGGGCCCAAATGCCTTCCTTATGACAAAACTGACACTCATTTTCTTAAAAAAATCATTGGTCAAAATAGCCTTTTCAGGCTGAGAGAAGCACTTTGGTGACGTTTCACTGTAACTTGTTCCCAGTATAGTCTAAGTGGCTGCTGACTGTGTGACTTGGTTAAAAGTGGCCAAATAGAAGCCCAATCCACAATACATGAGCCCAAAGGCCTTCCTTATGACTAAACTGACACCCACTTTCTTAAAAATATCATGGGTCTAAATAGCCTTTTCAGGCTGAGAGAAGCACTTTGGTGACATTTGGCTGTAACTTGTTCCCTGTACATTCTGAGTGGTTGGTGACTGTGTGTTGTACCTAAAAGTACCCAACAAGAATCCCAATGCACTATACATGGGCCCAAATGCCTTCCTTATGACAAAACTGACACTCATTTTCTTAAAGAAATCATTGGTCAAAATAGCCTTTTCAGGCTGAGAGAAGCACTTTGGTGACGTTTCACTGTAACTTGTTCCCAGTACAGTCTAAGTGGCTGCTGACTGTGTGACTTGGCTAAAAGTGGCCAAATAGAAGCCCAGTCCACAATACATGAGCCCAAAGGCCTTCCTTATGACTAAACTGACACCCACTTTCTTAAAAATATCATGGGTCTAAATAGCCTTTTCAGGCTGAGAAAAGCACTTTGGTGACATTTGGCTGTAACTTGTTCCCAGTACATTCTGAGTGGCTGGTGACTGTGTGTTGTACCTAAAAGTGCCCAACAAGAATCCCAATGCACTATACATGGGCCCAAATGCCTTCCTTATGACAAAACTGACACTCATTTTCTTTAAAAAATCATTGGTCAAAATAGCCTTTTCAGGCTGAGAGAAGCACTTTGGTGACGTTTCACTGTAACTTGTTCCCAGTACAGTCTAAGTGGCTGCTGACTGTGTGACTTGGCTAAAAGTGGCCAAATAGAAGCCCAATCCACAATACATGAGCCCAAAGGCCTTCCTTATGACTAAACTGACACCCACTTTCTTAAAAATATCATGGGTCTAAATAGCCTTTTCAGGCTGAGAGAAGCACTTTGGTGACGTTTCACTGTAACTTGTTCCCAGTACAGTCTAAGTGAATGCTGACTGTGTGACTTGGTTAAAAGTGGCCAAATAGAAGCCCAATCCACATTACATGAGCCCAAAGGCCTTCCTTATGACTAAACTGACACCCACTTTCTTAAAAATATCATGGGTCTAAATAGCCTTTTCAGGCTGAGAAAAGCACTTTTGTGACATTTGGCTGTAACTTGTTCCCAGTACATTCTGAGTGGCTGGTGACTGTGTGTTGTACCTAAAAGTGCCCAACAGGAATCCCAATGCACCATACATGGGCCCAAATGCCTTCCTTATGACAAAACTGACACTCATTTTCTTAAAAAAATCATTGGTCAAAATAGCCTTTTCAGGCTGAGAGAAGCACTTTGGTGACATTTAGCTGTAACTTGTTCCCAATACAGTCTAAGTAGCTGCTGACTGTGTAACTTGAATAAAAGTGGCCAAATAGAAGCCCAATCCACATTACATGAGCCCAAAGGCCTTCCTTATGACTAAACTGACACCCACTTTCTTAAAAATATCATGGGTCTAAATAGCCTTTTCAGGCTGAGAAAAGCACTTTGGTGACATTTGGCTGTAAACTTGTTCCCAGTACATTCTGAGTGGCTGGTGACTGTGTGTTGTACCTAAAAGTGCCCAACAAGAATCCCAATGCACTATACATGGGCCCAAATGCCTTCCTTATGACAAAACTGACACTCATTTTCTTAAAAAAATCATTGGTCAAAATAGCCTTTTCAGGCTGAGAGAAGCACTTTGGTGACGTTTCACTGTAACTTGTTCCCAGTACAGTCTAAGTGGCTGCTGACTGTGTGACTTGGTTAAAAGTGGCCAAATAGAAGCCCAATCCACATTACATAAGCCCAAAGGCCTTCCTTATGACTAAACTGACACCCACTTTCTTAAAAATATCATGGGTCTAAATAGCCTTTTCAGGCTGAGAAAAGCACTTTGGTGACATTTGGCTGTAACTTGTTCCCAGTACATTCTGAGTGGCTGGTGACTGTGTGTTGTACCTAAAAGTGCCCAACAAGTATCCCAATGTACTACACATGGGCCCAAATGCCTTCCTTATGACAAAACTGACACTCATTTTCTTAAAAAAATCATTGGTCAAAATAGCCTTTTCAGGCTGAGAGAAGCACTTTGGTGACGTTTCACTGTAACTTGTTCCCAGTACAGTCTAAGTGGCTGCTGACTGTGTGACTTGGTTAAAAGTGGCCAAATAGAAGCCCAATCCACATTACATAAGCCCAAAGGCCTTCCTTATGACTAAACTGACACCCACTTTCTTAAAAATATCATGGGTCTAAATAGCCTTTTCAGGCTGAGAAAAGCACTTTGGTGACATTTGGCTGTAACTTGTTCTCAGTACATTCTGAGTGGCTGGTGACTGTGTGTTGTACCTAAAAGTGCCCAACAAGAATCCCAATGCACTATACATGGGCCCAAATGCCTTCCTTATGACAAAACTGACACTCATTTTCTTTAAAAAATCATTGGTCAAAATAGCCTTTTCAGGCTGAGAGAAGCACTTTGGTGACGTTTCACTGTAACTTGTTCCCAGTACAGTCTAAGTGGCTGCTGACTGTGTGACTTGGCTAAAAGTGGCCAAATAGAAGCCCAATCCACAATACATGAGCCCAAAGGCCTTCCTTATGACTAAACTGACACCCACTTTCTTAAAAATATCATGGGTCTAAATAGCCTTTTCAGGCTGAGAGAAGCACTTTGGTGACGTTTCACTGTAACTTGTTCCCAGTACAGTCTAAGTGAATGCTGACTGTGTGACTTGGTTAAAAGTGGCCAAATAGAAGCCCAATCCACATTACATGAGCCCAAAGGCCTTCCTTATGACTAAACTGACACCCACTTTCTTAAAAATATCATGGGTCTAAATAGCCTTTTCAGGCTGAGAAAAGCACTTTGGTGACATTTGGCTTTAAACTTGTTCCCAGTACATTCTGAGTGGCTGGTGACTGTGTGTTGTACCTAAAAGTGCCCAACAAGAATCCCAATGCACTATACATGGGCCCAAATGCCTTCCTTATGACAAAACTGACACTCATTTTCTTAAAAAAATCATTGGTCAAAATAGCCTTTTCAGGCTGAGAGAAGCACTTTGGTGACGTTTCACTGTAACTTGTTCCCAGTACAGTCTAAGTGGCTGCTGACTGTGTGACTTGGTTAAAAGTGGCCAAATAGAAGCCCAATCCACATTACATAAGCCCAAAGGCCTTCCTTATGACTAAACTGACACCCACTTTCTTAAAAATATCATGGGTCTAAATAGCCTTTTCAGGCTGAGAAAAGCACTTTGGTGACATTTGGCTGTAACTTGTTCCCAGTACATTCTGAGTGGCTGGTGACTGTGTGTTGTACCTAAAAGTGCCCAACAAGTATCCCAATGTACTACACATGGGCCCAAATGCCTTCCTTATGACAAAACTGACACTCATTTTCTTAAAAAAATCATTGGTCAAAATAGCCTTTTCAGGCTGAGAGAAGCACTTTGGTGACGTTTCACTGTAACTTGTTCCCAGTACAGTCTAAGTGGCTGCTGACTGTGTGACTTGGTTAAAAGTGGCCAAATAGAAGCCCAATCCACATTACATAAGCCCAAAGGCCTTCCTTATGACTAAACTGACACCCACTTTCTTAAAAATATCATGGGTCTAAATAGCCTTTTCAGGCTGAGAAAAGCACTTTGGTGACATTTGGCTGTAACTTGTTCCCAGTACATTCTGAGTGGCTGGTGACTGTGTGTTGTACCTAAAAGTGCCCAACAGGAATCCCAATGCACCATACATGGGCCCAAATGCCTTCCTTATGACAAAACTGACACTAATTTTCTTTAAAAAATCCTTGGTCAAAATAGCCTTTTCAGGCTGAGAGAAGCATTTTGGTGACATTTAGCTGTAACTTGTTCCCAGTACAGTCTAAGTGGCTGCTGACTGTGTGACTTGAATAAAAGTGGCCAAATATAAGCCCAATCCACATTACATGAGCCCAAAGGCCTTCCTTATGACTAAACTGACACCCACTTTCTTAAAAATATCATGGGTCTAAATAGCCTTTTCAGGCTGAGAAAAGCACTTTGGTGACATTTGGCTGTAACTTGTTCCCAGTACATTCTGAGTGGCTGGTGACTTGTGTTGTACCTAAAAGTGCCCAACAAGAATCCCAATGTACTACACATGGGCCCAAATGCCTTCCTTATGACAAAACTGACACTCATTTTCTTAAAAAAATCATTGGTCAAAATAGCCTTTTCAGGCTGAGAGAAGCACTTTGGTGACATTTAGCTGTAACTTGTTCCCAGTACAGTCTAAGTGGCTGCTGACTGTGTGACTTGAATAAAAGTGGCCAAATAGAAGCCCAATCCACATTACATGAGCCCAAAGGCCTTCCTTATGACTAAACTGACACCCACTTTCGTAAAAATATCATGGGTCTAAATAGCCTTTTCAGGCTGAGAAAAGCACTTTGGTGAGATTTGGCTGTAACTTGTTCCCAGTACATTCTGAGTGGCTGGTGACTGTGTGTTGTACCTAAAAGTGCCCAACAGGAATCCCAATGCACCATACATGGGCCCAAATGCCTTCCTTATGACAAAACTGACACTCATTTTCTTAAAAAAATCATTGGTCAAAATAGCCTTTTCAGGCTGAGAGAAGCACTTTGGTGACGTTTCACTGTAACTTGTTCCCAGTACAGTCTAAGTGGCTGCTGACTGTGTGACTTGGTTAAAAGTGGCCAAATAGAAGCCCAATCCACATTACATGAGCCCAAAGGCCTTCCTTATGACTAAACTGACACCCACTTTCTTAAAAATATCATGGGTCTAAATAGCCTTTTCAGGCTGAGAAAAGCACTTTGGTGACATTTGGCTTTAAACTTGTTCCCAGTACATTCTGAGTGGCTGGTGACTGTGTGTTGTACCTAAAAGTGCCCAACAAGAATCCCAATGCACTATACATGGGCCCAAATGCCTTCCTTATGACAAAACTGACACTCATTTTCTTAAAAAAATCATTGGTCAAAATAGCCTTTTCAGGCTGAGAGAAGCACTTTGGTGACGTTTCACTGTAACTTGTTCCCAGTACAGTCTAAGTGGCTGCTGACTGTGTGACTTGGTTAAAAGTGGCCAAATAGAAGCCCAATCCACATTACATAAGCCCAAAGGCCTTCCTTATGACTAAACTGACACCCACTTTCTTAAAAATATCATGGGTCTAAATAGCCTTTTCAGGCTGAGAAAAGCACTTTGGTGACATTTGGCTGTAACTTGTTCCCAGTACATTCTGAGTGGCTGGTGACTGTGTGTTGTACCTAAAAGTGCCCAACAAGTATCCCAATGTACTACACATGGGCCCAAATGCCTTCCTTATGACAAAACTGACACTCATTTTCAAAATAGCCTTTTCAGGCTGAGAGAAGCACTTTGGTGACGTTTCACTGTAACTTGTTCCCAGTACAGTCTAAGTGGCTGCTGACTGTGTGACTTGGCTAAAAGTGGCCAAATAGAAGCCCAATCCACAATACATGAGCCCAAAGGCCTTCCTTATGACTAAACTGACACCCACTTTCTTAAAAATATCATGGGTCTAAATAGCCTTTTCAGGCTGAGAAAAGCACTTTGGTGACATTTGGCTGTAACTTGTTCCCAGTACATTCTGAGTGGCTGGTGACTGTGTGTTGTACCTAAAAGTGCCCAACAGGAATCCCAATGCACCATACATGGGCCCAAATGCCTTCCTTATGACAAAACTGACACTAATTTTCTTTAAAAAATCATTGGTCAAAATAGCCTTTTCAGGCTGAGAGAAGCATTTTGGTGACATTTAGCTGTAACTTGTTCCCAGTACAGTCTAAGTGGCTGCTGACTGTGTGACTTGAATAAAAGTGGCCAAATATAAGCCCAATCCACATTACATGAGCCCAAAGGCCTTCCTTATGACTAAACTGACACCCACTTTCTTAAAAATATCATGGGTCTAAATAGCCTTTTCAGGCTGAGAAAAGCACTTTGGTGACATTTGGCTGTAACTTGTTCCCAGTACATTCTGAGTGGCTGGTGACTGTGTGTTGTACCTAAAAGTGCCCAACAGGAATCCCAATGCACCATACATGGGCCCAAATGCCTTCCTTATGACAAAACTGACACTCATTTTCTTAAAAAAATCATTGGTCAAAATAGCCTTTTCAGGCTGAGAAAAGCACTTTGGTGACGTTTCACTGTAACTTGTTCCCAGTACAGTCTAAGTGGCTGCTGACTGTGTGACTTGGTTAAAAGTGGCCAAATAGAAGCCCAATCCACATTACATAAGCCCAAAGGCCTTCCTTATGACTAAACTGACACCCACTTTCTTAAAAATATCATGGGTCTAAATAGCCTTTTCAGGCTGAGAGAAGCACTTTGGTGACATTTGGCTGTAACTTGTTCCCTGTACATTCTGAGTGGTTGGTGACTGTGTGTTGTACCTAAAAGTACCCAACAAGAATCCCAATGCACTATACATGGGCCCAAATGCCTTCCTTATGACAAAACTGACACTCATTTTCTTAAAGAAATCATTGGTCAAAATAGCCTTTTCAGGCTGAGAGAAGCACTTTGGTGACGTTTCACTGTAACTTGTTCCCAGTACAGTCTAAGTGGCTGCTGACTGTGTGACTTGGCTAAAAGTGGCCAAATAGAAGCCCAATCCACAATACATGAGCCCAAAGGCCTTCCTTATGACTAAACTGACACCCACTTTCTTAAAAATATCATGGGTCTAAATAGCCTTTTCAGGCTGAGAAAAGCACTTTGGTGACATTTGGCTGTAACTTGTTCCCAGTACATTCTGAGTGGCTGGTGACTGTGTGTTGTACCTAAAAGTGCCCAACAAGAATCCCAATGCACTATACATGGGCCCAAATGCCTTCCTTATGACAAAACTGACACTCATTTTCTTTAAAAAATCATTGGTCAAAATAGCCTTTTCAGGCTGAGAGAAGCACTTTGGTGACGTTTCACTGTAACTTGTTCCCAGTACAGTCTAAGTGGCTGCTGACTGTGTGACTTGGCTAAAAGTGGCCAAATAGAAGCCCAATCCACAATACATGAGCCCAAAGGCCTTCCTTATGACTAAACTGACACCCACTTTCTTAAAAATATCATGGGTCTAAATAGCCTTTTCAGGCTGAGAGAAGCACTTTGGTGACGTTTCACTGTAACTTGTTCCCAGTACAGTCTAAGTGAATGCTGACTGTGTGACTTGGTTAAAAGTGGCCAAATAGAAGCCCAATCCACATTACATGAGCCCAAAGGCCTTCCTTATGACTAAACTGACACCCACTTTCTTAAAAATATCATGGGTCTAAATAGCCTTTTCAGGCTGAGAAAAGCACTTTTGTGACATTTGGCTGTAACTTGTTCCCAGTACATTCTGAGTGGCTGGTGACTGTGTGTTGTACCTAAAAGTGCCCAACAAGAATCCCAATGCACTATACATGGGCCCAAATGCCTTCCTTATGACAAAACTGACACTCATTTTCTTAAAAAAATCATTGGTCAAAATAGCCTTTTCAGGCTGAGAGAAGCACTTTGGTGACGTTTCACTGTAACTTGTTCCCAGTACAGTCTAAGTGGCTGCTGACTGTGTGACTTGGTTAAAAGTGGCCAAATAGAAGCCCAATCCACATTACATAAGCCCAAAGGCCTTCCTTATGACTAAACTGACACCCACTTTCTTAAAAATATCATGGGTCTAAATAGCCTTTTCAGGCTGAGAAAAGCACTTTTGTGACATTTGGCTGTAACTTGTTCCCAGTACATTCTGAGTGGCTGGTGACTGTGTGTTGTACCTAAAAGTGCCCAACAAGTATCCCAATGTACTACACATGGGCCCAAATGCCTTCCTTATGACAAAACTGACACTCATTTTCTTAAAAAAATCATTGGTCAAAATAGCCTTTTCAGGCTGAGAGAAGCACTTTGGTGACGTTTCACTGTAACTTGTTCCCAGTACAGTCTAAGTGGCTGCTGACTGTGTGACTTGGTTAAAAGTGGCCAAATAGAAGCCCAATCCACATTACATAAGCCCAAAGGCCTTCCTTATGACTAAACTGACACCCACTTTCTTAAAAATATCATGGGTCTAAATAGCCTTTTCAGGCTGAGAAAAGCACTTTGGTGACATTTGGCTGTAACTTGTTCCCAGTACATTCTGAGTGGCTGGTGACTGTGTGTTGTACCTAAAAGTGCCCAACAGGAATCCCAATGCACCATACATGGGCCCAAATGCCTTCCTTATGACAAAACTGACACTAATTTTCTTAAAAAAATCATTGGTCAAAATAGCCTTTTCAGGCTGAGAGAAGCATTTTGGTGACATTTAGCTGTAACTTGTTCCCAGTACAGTCTAAGTGGCTGCTGACTGTGTGACTTGAATAAAAGTGGCCAAATATAAGCCCAATCCACATTACATGAGCCCAAAGGCCTTCCTTATGACTAAACTGACACCCACTTTCTTAAAAATATCATGGGTCTAAATAGCCTTTTCAGGCTGAGAAAAGCACTTTGGTGACATTTGGCTGTAACTTGTTCCCAGTACATTCTGAGTGGCTGGTGACTGTGTGTTGTACCTAAAAGTGCCCAACAGGAATCCCAATGCACCATACATGGGCCCAAATGCCTTCCTTATGACAAAACTGACACTCATTTTCTTAAAAAAATCATTGGTCAAAATAGCCTTTTCAGGCTGAGAGAAGCACTTTGGTGACGTTTCACTGTAACTTGTTCCCAGTACAGTCTAAGTGGCTGCTGACTGTGTGACTTGGTTAAAAGTGGCCAAATAGAAGCCCAATCCACAATACATGAGCCCAAAGGCCTTCCTTATGACTAAACTGACACCCACTTTCTTAAAAATATCATGGGTCTAAATAGCCTTTTCAGGCTGAGAGAAGCACTTTGGTGACATTTGGCTGTAACTTGTTCCCTGTACATTCTGAGTGGTTGGTGACTGTGTGTTGTACCTAAAAGTACCCAACAAGAATCCCAATGCACTATACATGGGCCCAAATGCCTTCCTTATGACAAAACTGACACTCATTTTCTTAAAGAAATCATTGGTCAAAATAGCCTTTTCAGGCTGAGAGAAGCACTTTGGTGACGTTTCACTGTAACTTGTTCCCAGTACAGTCTAAGTGGCTGCTGACTGTGTGACTTGGCTAAAAGTGGCCAAATAGAAGCCCAATCCACAATACATGAGCCCAAAGGCCTTCCTTATGACTAAACTGACACCCACTTTCTTAAAAATATCATGGGTCTAAATAGCCTTTTCAGGCTGAGAAAAGCACTTTGGTGACATTTGGCTGTAACTTGTTCCCAGTACATTCTGAGTGGCTGGTGACTCTGTGTGTTGTACCTAAAAGTGCCCAACAAGAATCCCAATGCACTATACATGGGCCCAAATGCCTTCCTTATGACAAAACTGACACTCATTTTCTTAAAAAAATCATTGGTCAAAATAGCCTTTTCAGGCTGAGAGAAGCACTTTGGTGACGTTTCACTGTAACTTGTTCCCAGTACAGTCTAAGTGGCTGCTGACTGTGTGACTTGGCTAAAAGTGGCCAAATAGAAGCCCAATCCACAATACATGAGCCCAAAGGCCTTCCTTATGACTAAAATGACACCCACTTTTTTTTTAAATATCATGGGTCTAAATAGCCTTTTCAGGCTGAGAGAAGCACTTTGGTGACATTTGGCTGTAACTTGTTCCCAGTACATTCTGAGTGGTTGGTGACTGTGTGTTGTACCTAAAAGTACCCAACAAGAATCCCAATGCACTATACATGGGCCCAAATGCCTTCCTTATGACAAAACTGACACTCATTTTCAAAATAGCCTTTTCAGGCTGAGAGAAGCACTTTGGTGACGTTTCACTGTAACTTGTTCCCAGTACAGTCTAAGTGGCTGCTGACTGTGTGACTTGGCTAAAAGTGGCCAAATAGAAGCCCAATCCACAATACATGAGCCCAAAGGCCTTCCTTATGACTAAACTGACACCCACTTTCTTAAAAATATCATGGGTCTAAATAGCCTTTTCAGGCTGAGAAAAGCACTTTGGTGACATTTGGCTGTAACTTGTTCCCAGTACATTCTGAGTGGCTGGTGACTGTGGGTTGTACCTAAAAGTGCCCAACAGGAATCCCAATGCACCATACATGGGCCCAAATGCCTTCCTTATGACAAAACTGACACTAATTTTCTTTAAAAAATCATTGGTCAAAATAGCCTTTTCAGGCTGAGAGAAGCATTTTGGTGACATTTAGCTGTAACTTGTTCCCAGTACAGTCTAAGTGGCTGCTGACTGTGTGACTTGAATAAAAGTGGCCAAATATAAGCCCAATCCACATTACATGAGCCCAAAGGCCTTCCTTATGACTAAACTGACACCCACTTTCTTAAAAATATCATGGGTCTAAATAGCCTTTTCAGGCTGAGAAAAGCACTTTGGTGACATTTGGCTGTAACTTGTTCCCAGTACATTCTGAGTGGCTGGTGACTGTGTGTTGTACCTAAAAGTGCCCAACAGGAATCCCAATGCACCATACATGGGCCCAAATGCCTTCCTTATGACAAAACTGACACTCATTTTCTTAAAAAAATCATTGGTCAAAATAGCCTTTTCAGGCTGAGAGAAGCACTTTGGTGACGTTTCACTGTAACTTGTTCCCAGTACAGTCTAAGTGGCTGCTGACTGTGTGACTTGGTTAAAAGTGGCCAAATAGAAGCCCAATCCACATTACATAAGCCCAAAGGCCTTCCTTATGACTAAACTGACACCCACTTTCTTAAAAATATCATGGGTCTAAATAGCCTTTTCAGGCTGAGAAAAGCACTTTGGTGACATTTGGCTGTAACTTGTTCCCAGTACATTCTGAGTGGCTGGTGACTGTGTGTTGTACCTAAAAGTGCCCAACAGGAATCCCAATGCACCATACATGGGCCCAAATGCCTTCCTTATGACAAAACTGACACTAATTTTCTTAAAAAAATCATTGGTCAAAATAGCCTTTTCAGGCTGAGAGAAGCATTTTGGTGACATTTAGCTGTAACTTGTTCCCAGTACAGTCTAAGTGGCTGCTGACTGTGTGACTTGAATAAAAGTGGCCAAATATAAGCCCAATCCACATTACATGAGCCCAAAGGCCTTCCTTATGACTAAACTGACACCCACTTTCTTAAAAATATCATGGGTCTAAATAGCCTTTTCAGGCTGAGAAAAGCACTTTGGTGACATTTGCCTGTAACTTGTTCCCAGTACATTCTGAGTGGCTGGTGACTGTGTGTTGTACCTAAAAGTGCCCAACAGGAATCCCAATGCACCATACATGGGCCCAAATGCCTTCCTTATGACAAAACTGACACTCATTTTCTTAAAAAAATCATTGGTCAAAATAGCCTTTTCAGGCTGAGAGAAGCACTTTGGTGACGTTTCACTGTAACTTGTTCCCAGTATAGTCTAAGTGGCTGCTGACTGTGTGACTTGGTTAAAAGTGGCCAAATAGAAGCCCAATCCACAATACATGAGCCCAAAGGCCTTCCTTATGACTAAACTGACACCCACTTTCTTAAAAATATCATGGGTCTAAATAGCCTTTTCAGGCTGAGAGAAGCACTTTGGTGACATTTGGCTGTAACTTGTTCCCTGTACATTCTGAGTGGTTGGTGACTGTGTGTTGTACCTAAAAGTACCCAACAAGAATCCCAATGCACTATACATGGGCCCAAATGCCTTCCTTATGACAAAACTGACACTCATTTTCTTAAAGAAATCATTGGTCAAAATAGCCTTTTCAGGCTGAGAGAAGCACTTTGGTGACGTTTCACTGTAACTTGTTCCCAGTACAGTCTAAGTGGCTGCTGACTGTGTGACTTGGCTAAAAGTGGCCAAATAGAAGCCCAGTCCACAATACATGAGCCCAAAGGCCTTCCTTATGACTAAACTGACACCCACTTTCTTAAAAATATCATGGGTCTAAATAGCCTTTTCAGGCTGAGAAAAGCACTTTGGTGACATTTGGCTGTAACTTGTTCCCAGTACATTCTGAGTGGCTGGTGACTGTGTGTTGTACCTAAAAGTGCCCAACAAGAATCCCAATGCACTATACATGGGCCCAAATGCCTTCCTTATGACAAAACTGACACTCATTTTCTTTAAAAAATCATTGGTCAAAATAGCCTTTTCAGGCTGAGAGAAGCACTTTGGTGACGTTTCACTGTAACTTGTTCCCAGTACAGTCTAAGTGGCTGCTGACTGTGTGACTTGGCTAAAAGTGGCCAAATAGAAGCCCAATCCACAATACATGAGCCCAAAGGCCTTCCTTATGACTAAACTGACACCCACTTTCTTAAAAATATCATGGGTCTAAATAGCCTTTTCAGGCTGAGAGAAGCACTTTGGTGACGTTTCACTGTAACTTGTTCCCAGTACAGTCTAAGTGAATGCTGACTGTGTGACTTGGTTAAAAGTGGCCAAATAGAAGCCCAATCCACATTACATGAGCCCAAAGGCCTTCCTTATGACTAAACTGACACCCACTTTCTTAAAAATATCATGGGTCTAAATAGCCTTTTCAGGCTGAGAAAAGCACTTTTGTGACATTTGGCTGTAACTTGTTCCCAGTACATTCTGAGTGGCTGGTGACTGTGTGTTGTACCTAAAAGTGCCCAACAGGAATCCCAATGCACCATACATGGGCCCAAATGCCTTCCTTATGACAAAACTGACACTCATTTTCTTAAAAAAATCATTGGTCAAAATAGCCTTTTCAGGCTGAGAGAAGCACTTTGGTGACATTTAGCTGTAACTTGTTCCCAATACAGTCTAAGTAGCTGCTGACTGTGTAACTTGAATAAAAGTGGCCAAATAGAAGCCCAATCCACATTACATGAGCCCAAAGGCCTTCCTTATGACTAAACTGACACCCACTTTCTTAAAAATATCATGGGTCTAAATAGCCTTTTCAGGCTGAGAAAAGCACTTTGGTGACATTTGGCTGTAAACTTGTTCCCAGTACATTCTGAGTGGCTGGTGACTGTGTGTTGTACCTAAAAGTGCCCAACAAGAATCCCAATGCACTATACATGGGCCCAAATGCCTTCCTTATGACAAAACTGACACTCATTTTCTTAAAAAAATCATTGGTCAAAATAGCCTTTTCAGGCTGAGAGAAGCACTTTGGTGACGTTTCACTGTAACTTGTTCCCAGTACAGTCTAAGTGGCTGCTGACTGTGTGACTTGGTTAAAAGTGGCCAAATAGAAGCCCAATCCACATTACATAAGCCCAAAGGCCTTCCTTATGACTAAACTGACACCCACTTTCTTAAAAATATCATGGGTCTAAATAGCCTTTTCAGGCTGAGAAAAGCACTTTGGTGACATTTGGCTGTAACTTGTTCCCAGTACATTCTGAGTGGCTGGTGACTGTGTGTTGTACCTAAAAGTGCCCAACAAGTATCCCAATGTACTACACATGGGCCCAAATGCCTTCCTTATGACAAAACTGACACTCATTTTCTTAAAAAAATCATTGGTCAAAATAGCCTTTTCAGGCTGAGAGAAGCACTTTGGTGACGTTTCACTGTAACTTGTTCCCAGTACAGTCTAAGTGGCTGCTGACTGTGTGACTTGGTTAAAAGTGGCCAAATAGAAGCCCAATCCACATTACATAAGCCCAAAGGCCTTCCTTATGACTAAACTGACACCCACTTTCTTAAAAATATCATGGGTCTAAATAGCCTTTTCAGGCTGAGAAAAGCACTTTGGTGACATTTGGCTGTAACTTGTTCTCAGTACATTCTGAGTGGCTGGTGACTGTGTGTTGTACCTAAAAGTGCCCAACAAGAATCCCAATGCACTATACATGGGCCCAAATGCCTTCCTTATGACAAAACTGACACTCATTTTCTTTAAAAAATCATTGGTCAAAATAGCCTTTTCAGGCTGAGAGAAGCACTTTGGTGACGTTTCACTGTAACTTGTTCCCAGTACAGTCTAAGTGGCTGCTGACTGTGTGACTTGGCTAAAAGTGGCCAAATAGAAGCCCAATCCACAATACATGAGCCCAAAGGCCTTCCTTATGACTAAACTGACACCCACTTTCTTAAAAATATCATGGGTCTAAATAGCCTTTTCAGGCTGAGAGAAGCACTTTGGTGACGTTTCACTGTAACTTGTTCCCAGTACAGTCTAAGTGAATGCTGACTGTGTGACTTGGTTAAAAGTGGCCAAATAGAAGCCCAATCCACATTACATGAGCCCAAAGGCCTTCCTTATGACTAAACTGACACCCACTTTCT
The DNA here is from genome assembly GCF_963454915.1 of Gymnoscopelus microlampas. Taxonomy (NCBI): domain Eukaryota; kingdom Metazoa; phylum Chordata; class Actinopteri; order Myctophiformes; family Myctophidae; genus Gymnoscopelus; species Gymnoscopelus microlampas. The sequence goes on from NC_139940.1 coordinate 60,350,794, forward strand.
TAAAAATATCATGGGTCTAAATAGCCTTTTCAGGCTGAGAAAAGCACTTTGGTGACATTTGGCTGTAACTTGTTCCCAGTACATTCTGAGTGGCTGGTGACTGTGTGTTGTACCTAAAAGTGCCCAACAAGAATCCCAATGCACTATACATGGGCCCAAATGCCTTCCTTATGACAAAACTGACACTCATTTTCTTTAAAAAATCATTGGTCAAAATAGCCTTTTCAGGCTGAGAGAAGCACTTTGGTGACGTTTCACTGTAACTTGTTCCCAGTACAGTCTAAGTGGCTGCTGACTGTGTGACTTGGCTAAAAGTGGCCAAATAGAAGCCCAATCCACAATACATGAGCCCAAAGGCCTTCCTTATGACTAAACTGACACCCACTTTCTTAAAAATATCATGGGTCTAAATAGCCTTTTCAGGCTGAGAAAAGCACTTTTGTGACATTTGGCTGTAACTTGTTCCCAGTACATTCTGAGTGGCTGGTGACTGTGTGTTGTACCTAAAAGTGCCCAACAAGAATCCCAATGCACTATACATGGGCCCAAATGCCTTCCTTATGACAAAACTGACACTCATTTTCTTAAAGAAATCATTGGTCAAAATAGCCTTTTCAGGCTGAGAGAAGCACTTTTGTGACATTTGGCTGTAACTTGTTCCCAGTACATTCTGAGTGGCTGGTGACTGTGTGTTGTACCTAAAAGTGCCCAACAGGAATCCCAATGCACCATACATGGGCCCAAATGCCTTCCTTATGACAAAACTGACACTCATTTTCTTAAAAAAATCATTGGTCAAAATAGCCTTTTCAGGCTGAGAGAAGCACTTTGGTGACATTTAGCTGTAACTTGTTCCCAATACAGTCTAAGTAGCTGCTGACTGTGTAACTTGAATAAAAGTGGCCAAATAGAAGCCCAATCCACATTACATGAGCCCAAAGGCCTTCCTTATGACTAAACTGACACCCACTTTCTTAAAAATATCATGGGTCTAAATAGCCTTTTCAGGCTGAGAAAAGCACTTTGGTGACATTTGGCTGTAAACTTGTTCCCAGTACATTCTGAGTGGCTGGTGACTGTGTGTTGTACCTAAAAGTGCCCAACAAGAATCCCAATGCACTATACATGGGCCCAAATGCCTTCCTTATGACAAAACTGACACTCATTTTCTTAAAAAAATCATTGGTCAAAATAGCCTTTTCAGGCTGAGAGAAGCACTTTGGTGACGTTTCACTGTAACTTGTTCCCAGTACAGTCTAAGTGGCTGCTGACTGTGTGACTTGGTTAAAAGTGGCCAAATAGAAGCCCAATCCACATTACATAAGCCCAAAGGCCTTCCTTATGACTAAACTGACACCCACTTTCTTAAAAATATCATGGGTCTAAATAGCCTTTTCAGGCTGAGAAAAGCACTTTGGTGACATTTGGCTGTAACTTGTTCCCAGTACATTCTGAGTGGCTGGTGACTGTGTGTTGTACCTAAAAGTGCCCAACAAGTATCCCAATGTACTACACATGGGCCCAAATGCCTTCCTTATGACAAAACTGACACTCATTTTCTTAAAAAAATCATTGGTCAAAATAGCCTTTTCAGGCTGAGAGAAGCACTTTGGTGACGTTTCACTGTAACTTGTTCCCAGTACAGTCTAAGTGGCTGCTGACTGTGTGACTTGGTTAAAAGTGGCCAAATAGAAGCCCAATCCACATTACATAAGCCCAAAGGCCTTCCTTATGACTAAACTGACACCCACTTTCTTAAAAATATCATGGGTCTAAATAGCCTTTTCAGGCTGAGAAAAGCACTTTGGTGACATTTGGCTGTAACTTGTTCCCAGTACATTCTGAGTGGCTGGTGACTGTGTGTTGTACCTAAAAGTGCCCAACAAGAATCCCAATGCACTATACATGGGCCCAAATGCCTTCCTTATGACAAAACTGACACTCATTTTCTTTAAAAAATCATTGGTCAAAATAGCCTTTTCAGGCTGAGAGAAGCACTTTGGTGACGTTTCACTGTAACTTGTTCCCAGTACAGTCTAAGTGGCTGCTGACTGTGTGACTTGGCTAAAAGTGGCCAAATAGAAGCCCAATCCACAATACATGAGCCCAAAGGCCTTCCTTATGACTAAACTGACACCCACTTTCTTAAAAATATCATGGGTCTAAATAGCCTTTTCAGGCTGAGAGAAGCACTTTGGTGACGTTTCACTGTAACTTGTTCCCAGTACAGTCTAAGTGAATGCTGACTGTGTGACTTGGTTAAAAGTGGCCAAATAGAAGCCCAATCCACATTACATGAGCCCAAAGGCCTTCCTTATGACTAAACTGACACCCACTTTCTTAAAAATATCATGGGTCTAAATAGCCTTTTCAGGCTGAGAAAAGCACTTTTGTGACATTTGGCTGTAACTTGTTCCCAGTACATTCTGAGTGGCTGGTGACTGTGTGTTGTACCTAAAAGTGCCCAACAAGAATCCCAATGCACTATACATGGGCCCAAATGCCTTCCTTATGACAAAACTGACACTCATTTTCTTAAAGAAATCATTGGTCAAAATAGCCTTTTCAGGCTGAGAGAAGCACTTTGGTGACGTTTCACTGTAACTTGTTCCCAGTACAGTCTAAGTGGCTGCTGACTGTGTGACTTGGCTAAAAGTGGCCAAATAGAAGCCCAATCCACAATACATGAGCCCAAAGGCCTTCCTTATGACTAAACTGACACCCACTTTCTTAAAAATATCATGGGTCTAAATAGCCTTTTCAGGCTGAGAAAAGCACTTTGGTGACATTTGGCTGTAACTTGTTCCCAGTACATTCTGAGTGGCTGGTGACTGTGTGTTGTACCTAAAAGTGCCCAACAAGAATCCCAATGCACTATACATGGGCCCAAATGCCTTCCTTATGACAAAACTGACACTCATTTTCTTTAAAAAATCATTGGTCAAAATAGCCTTTTCAGGCTGAGAGAAGCACTTTGGTGACGTTTCACTGTAACTTGTTCCCAGTACAGTCTAAGTGGCTGCTGACTGTGTGACTTGGCTAAAAGTGGCCAAATAGAAGCCCAATCCACAATACATGAGCCCAAAGGCCTTCCTTATGACTAAACTGACACCCACTTTCTTAAAAAATCATGGGTCTAAATAGCCTTTTCAGGCTGAGAAAAGCACTTTTGTGACATTTGGCTGTAACTTGTTCCCAGTACATTCTGAGTGGCTGGTGACTGTGTGTTGTACCTAAAAGTGCCCAACAAGAATCCCAATGCACTATACATGGGCCCAAATGCCTTCCTTATGACAAAACTGACACTCATTTTCTTAAAGAAATCATTGGTCAAAATAGCCTTTTCAGGCTGAGAGAAGCACTTTGGTGACGTTTCACTGTAACTTGTTCCCAGTACAGTCTAAGTGGCTGCTGACTGTGTGACTTGGCTAAAAGTGGCCAAATAGAAGCCCAATCCACAATACATGAGCCCAAAGGCCTTCCTTATGACTAAACTGACACCCACTTTCTTAAAAATATCATGGGTCTAAATAGCCTTTTCAGGCTGAGAAAAGCACTTTGGTGACATTTGGCTGTAACTTGTTCCCAGTACATTCTGAGTGGCTGGTGACTGTGTGTTGTACCTAAAAGTGCCCAACAAGAATCCCAATGCACTATACATGGGCCCAAATGCCTTCCTTATGACAAAACTGACACTCATTTTCTTTAAAAAATCATTGGTCAAAATAGCCTTTTCAGGCTGAGAGAAGCACTTTGGTGACGTTTCACTGTAACTTGTTCCCAGTACAGTCTAAGTGGCTGCTGACTGTGTGACTTGGCTAAAAGTGGCCAAATAGAAGCCCAATCCACAATACATGAGCCCAAAGGCCTTCCTTATGACTAAACTGACACCCACTTTCTTAAAAATATCATGGGTCTAAATAGCCTTTTCAGGCTGAGAGAAGCACTTTGGTGACGTTTCACTGTAACTTGTTCCCAGTACAGTCTAAGTGAATGCTGACTGTGTGACTTGGTTAAAAGTGGCCAAATAGAAGCCCAATCCACATTACATGAGCCCAAAGGCCTTCCTTATGACTAAACTGACACCCACTTTCTTAAAAATATCATGGGTCTAAATAGCCTTTTCAGGCTGAGAAAAGCACTTTTGTGACATTTGGCTGTAACTTGTTCCCAGTACATTCTGAGTGGCTGGTGACTGTGTGTTGTACCTAAAAGTGCCCAACAGGAATCCCAATGCACCATACATGGGCCCAAATGCCTTCCTTATGACAAAACTGACACTCATTTTCTTAAAAAAATCATTGGTCAAAATAGCCTTTTCAGGCTGAGAGAAGCACTTTGGTGACATTTAGCTGTAACTTGTTCCCAATACAGTCTAAGTAGCTGCTGACTGTGTAACTTGAATAAAAGTGGCCAAATAGAAGCCCAATCCACATTACATGAGCCCAAAGGCCTTCCTTATGACTAAACTGACACCCACTTTCTTAAAAATATCATGGGTCTAAATAGCCTTTTCAGGCTGAGAAAAGCACTTTGGTGACATTTGGCTGTAAACTTGTTCCCAGTACATTCTGAGTGGCTGGTGACTGTGTGTTGTACCTAAAAGTGCCCAACAAGAATCCCAATGCACTATACATGGGCCCAAATGCCTTCCTTATGACAAAACTGACACTCATTTTCTTAAAAAAATCATTGGTCAAAATAGCCTTTTCAGGCTGAGAGAAGCACTTTGGTGACGTTTCACTGTAACTTGTTCCCAGTACAGTCTAAGTGGCTGCTGACTGTGTGACTTGGTTAAAAGTGGCCAAATAGAAGCCCAATCCACATTACATAAGCCCAAAGGCCTTCCTTATGACTAAACTGACACCCACTTTCTTAAAAATATCATGGGTCTAAATAGCCTTTTCAGGCTGAGAAAAGCACTTTGGTGACATTTGGCTGTAACTTGTTCCCAGTACATTCTGAGTGGCTGGTGACTGTGTGTTGTACCTAAAAGTGCCCAACAAGTATCCCAATGTACTACACATGGGCCCAAATGCCTTCCTTATGACAAAACTGACACTCATTTTCTTAAAAAAATCATTGGTCAAAATAGCCTTTTCAGGCTGAGAGAAGCACTTTGGTGACGTTTCACTGTAACTTGTTCCCAGTACAGTCTAAGTGGCTGCTGACTGTGTGACTTGGCTAAAAGTGGCCAAATAGAAGCCCAATCCACAATACATGAGCCCAAAGGCCTTCCTTATGACTAAACTGACACCCACTTTCTTAAAAATATCATGGGTCTAAATAGCCTTTTCAGGCTGAGAAAAGCACTTTGGTGACATTTGGCTGTAACTTGTTCCCAGTACATTCTGAGTGGCTGGTGACTGTGTGTTGTACCTAAAAGTGCCCAACAAGAATCCCAATGCACTATACATGGGCCCAAATGCCTTCCTTATGACAAAACTGACACTCATTTTCTTTAAAAAATCATTGGTCAAAATAGCCTTTTCAGGCTGAGAGAAGCACTTTGGTGACGTTTCACTGTAACTTGTTCCCAGTACAGTCTAAGTGGCTGCTGACTGTGTGACTTGGCTAAAAGTGGCCAAATAGAAGCCCAATCCACAATACATGAGCCCAAAGGCCTTCCTTATGACTAAACTGACACCCACTTTCTTAAAAATATCATGGGTCTAAATAGCCTTTTCAGGCTGAGAGAAGCACTTTGGTGACGTTTCACTGTAACTTGTTCCCAGTACAGTCTAAGTGAATGCTGACTGTGTGACTTGGTTAAAAGTGGCCAAATAGAAGCCCAATCCACATTACATGAGCCCAAAGGCCTTCCTTATGACTAAACTGACACCCACTTTCTTAAAAATATCATGGGTCTAAATAGCCTTTTCAGGCTGAGAAAAGCACTTTGGTGACATTTGGCTGTAACTTGTTCCCAGTACATTCTGAGTGGCTGGTGACTGTGTGTTGTACCTAAAAGTGCCCAACAAGAATCCCAATGCACTATACATGGGCCCAAATGCCTTCCTTATGACAAAACTGACACTCATTTTCTTTAAAAAATCATTGGTCAAAATAGCCTTTTCAGGCTGAGAGAAGCACTTTGGTGACGTTTCACTGTAACTTGTTCCCAGTACAGTCTAAGTGGCTGCTGACTGTGTGACTTGGCTAAAAGTGGCCAAATAGAAGCCCAATCCACAATACATGAGCCCAAAGGCCTTCCTTATGACTAAACTGACACCCACTTTCTTAAAAATATCATGGGTCTAAATAGCCTTTTCAGGCTGAGAAAAGCACTTTTGTGACATTTGGCTGTAACTTGTTCCCAGTACATTCTGAGTGGCTGGTGACTGTGTGTTGTACCTAAAAGTGCCCAACAAGAATCCCAATGCACTATACATGGGCCCAAATGCCTTCCTTATGACAAAACTGACACTCATTTTCTTAAAGAAATCATTGGTCAAAATAGCCTTTTCAGGCTGAGAGAAGCACTTTTGTGACATTTGGCTGTAACTTGTTCCCAGTACATTCTGAGTGGCTGGTGACTGTGTGTTGTACCTAAAAGTGCCCAACAGGAATCCCAATGCACCATACATGGGCCCAAATGCCTTCCTTATGACAAAACTGACACTCATTTTCTTAAAAAAATCATTGGTCAAAATAGCCTTTTCAGGCTGAGAGAAGCACTTTGGTGACATTTAGCTGTAACTTGTTCCCAATACAGTCTAAGTAGCTGCTGACTGTGTAACTTGAATAAAAGTGGCCAAATAGAAGCCCAATCCACATTACATGAGCCCAAAGGCCTTCCTTATGACTAAACTGACACCCACTTTCTTAAAAATATCATGGGTCTAAATAGCCTTTTCAGGCTGAGAAAAGCACTTTGGTGACATTTGGCTGTAACTTGTTCCCAGTACATTCTGAGTGGCTGGTGACTGTGTGTTGTACCTAAAAGTGCCCAACAAGTATCCCAATGTACTACACATGGGCCCAAATGCCTTCCTTATGACAAAACTGACACTCATTTTCTTAAAAAAATCATTGGTCAAAATAGCCTTTTCAGGCTGAGAGAAGCACTTTGGTGACGTTTCACTGTAACTTGTTCCCAGTACAGTCTAAGTGGCTGCTGACTGTGTGACTTGGTTAAAAGTGGCCAAATAGAAGCCCAATCCACATTACATAAGCCCAAAGGCCTTCCTTATGACTAAACTGACACCCACTTTCTTAAAAATATCATGGGTCTAAATAGCCTTTTCAGGCTGAGAAAAGCACTTTGGTGACATTTGGCTGTAACTTGTTCCCAGTACATTCTGAGTGGCTGGTGACTGTGTGTTGTACCTAAAAGTGCCCAACAAGAATCCCAATGCACTATACATGGGCCCAAATGCCTTCCTTATGACAAAACTGACACTCATTTTCTTTAAAAAATCATTGGTCAAAATAGCCTTTTCAGGCTGAGAGAAGCACTTTGGTGACGTTTCACTGTAACTTGTTCCCAGTACAGTCTAAGTGGCTGCTGACTGTGTGACTTGGCTAAAAGTGGCCAAATAGAAGCCCAATCCACAATACATGAGCCCAAAGGCCTTCCTTATGACTAAACTGACACCCACTTTCTTAAAAATATCATGGGTCTAAATAGCCTTTTCAGGCTGAGAGAAGCACTTTGGTGACGTTTCACTGTAACTTGTTCCCAGTACAGTCTAAGTGAATGCTGACTGTGTGACTTGGTTAAAAGTGGCCAAATAGAAGCCCAATCCACATTACATGAGCCCAAAGGCCTTCCTTATGACTAAACTGACACCCACTTTCTTAAAAATATCATGGGTCTAAATAGCCTTTTCAGGCTGAGAAAAGCACTTTTGTGACATTTGGCTGTAACTTGTTCCCAGTACATTCTGAGTGGCTGGTGACTGTGTGTTGTACCTAAAAGTGCCCAACAAGAATCCCAATGCACTATACATGGGCCCAAATGCCTTCCTTATGACAAAACTGACACTCATTTTCTTAAAGAAATCATTGGTCAAAATAGCCTTTTCAGGCTGAGAGAAGCACTTTGGTGACGTTTCACTGTAACTTGTTCCCAGTACAGTCTAAGTGGCTGCTGACTGTGTGACTTGGCTAAAAGTGGCCAAATAGAAGCCCAATCCACAATACATGAGCCCAAAGGCCTTCCTTATGACTAAACTGACACCCACTTTCTTAAAAATATCATGGGTCTAAATAGCCTTTTCAGGCTGAGAAAAGCACTTTGGTGACATTTGGCTGTAACTTGTTCCCAGTACATTCTGAGTGGCTGGTGACTGTGTGTTGTACCTAAAAGTGCCCAACAAGAATCCCAATGCACTATACATGGGCCCAAATGCCTTCCTTATGACAAAACTGACACTCATTTTCTTTAAAAAATCATTGGTCAAAATAGCCTTTTCAGGCTGAGAGAAGCACTTTGGTGACGTTTCACTGTAACTTGTTCCCAGTACAGTCTAAGTGGCTGCTGACTGTGTGACTTGGCTAAAAGTGGCCAAATAGAAGCCCAATCCACAATACATGAGCCCAAAGGCCTTCCTTATGACTAAACTGACACCCACTTTCTTAAAAATATCATGGGTCTAAATAGCCTTTTCAGGCTGAGAGAAGCACTTTGGTGACGTTTCACTGTAACTTGTTCCCAGTACAGTCTAAGTGAATGCTGACTGTGTGACTTGGTTAAAAGTGGCCAAATAGAAGCCCAATCCACATTACATGAGCCCAAAGGCCTTCCTTATGACTAAACTGACACCCACTTTCTTAAAAATATCATGGGTCTAAATAGCCTTTTCAGGCTGAGAAAAGCACTTTTGTGACATTTGGCTGTAACTTGTTCCCAGTACATTCTGAGTGGCTGGTGACTGTGTGTTGTACCTAAAAGTGCCCAACAAGAATCCCAATGCACTATACATGGGCCCAAATGCCTTCCTTATGACAAAACTGACACTCATTTTCTTAAAGAAATCATTGGTCAAAATAGCCTTTTCAGGCTGAGAGAAGCACTTTGGTGACGTTTCACTGTAACTTGTTCCCAGTACAGTCTAAGTGGCTGCTGACTGTGTGACTTGGCTAAAAGTGGCCAAATAGAAGCCCAATCCACAATACATGAGCCCAAAGGCCTTCCTTATGACTAAACTGACACCCACTTTCTTAAAAATATCATGGGTCTAAATAGCCTTTTCAGGCTGAGAAAAGCACTTTGGTGACATTTGGCTGTAACTTGTTCCCAGTACATTCTGAGTGGCTGGTGACTGTGTGTTGTACCTAAAAGTGCCCAACAAGAATCCCAATGCACTATACATGGGCCCAAATGCCTTCCTTATGACAAAACTGACACTCATTTTCTTTAAAAAATCATTGGTCAAAATAGCCTTTTCAGGCTGAGAGAAGCACTTTGGTGACGTTTCACTGTAACTTGTTCCCAGTACAGTCTAAGTGGCTGCTGACTGTGTGACTTGGCTAAAAGTGGCCAAATAGAAGCCCAATCCACAATACATGAGCCCAAAGGCCTTCCTTATGACTAAACTGACACCCACTTTCTTAAAAAATCATGGGTCTAAATAGCCTTTTCAGGCTGAGAAAAGCACTTTTGTGACATTTGGCTGTAACTTGTTCCCAGTACATTCTGAGTGGCTGGTGACTGTGTGTTGTACCTAAAAGTGCCCAACAAGAATCCCAATGCACTATACATGGGCCCAAATGCCTTCCTTATGACAAAACTGACACTCATTTTCTTAAAGAAATCATTGGTCAAAATAGCCTTTTCAGGCTGAGAGAAGCACTTTGGTGACGTTTCACTGTAACTTGTTCCCAGTACAGTCTAAGTGGCTGCTGACTGTGTGACTTGGCTAAAAGTGGCCAAATAGAAGCCCAATCCACAATACATGAGCCCAAAGGCCTTCCTTATGACTAAACTGACACCCACTTTCTTAAAAATATCATGGGTCTAAATAGCCTTTTCAGGCTGAGAAAAGCACTTTGGTGACATTTGGCTGTAACTTGTTCCCAGTACATTCTGAGTGGCTGGTGACTGTGTGTTGTACCTAAAAGTGCCCAACAAGAATCCCAATGCACTATACATGGGCCCAAATGCCTTCCTTATGACAAAACTGACACTCATTTTCTTTAAAAAATCATTGGTCAAAATAGCCTTTTCAGGCTGAGAGAAGCACTTTGGTGACGTTTCACTGTAACTTGTTCCCAGTACAGTCTAAGTGGCTGCTGACTGTGTGACTTGGCTAAAAGTGGCCAAATAGAAGCCCAATCCACAATACATGAGCCCAAAGGCCTTCCTTATGACTAAACTGACACCCACTTTCTTAAAAATATCATGGGTCTAAATAGCCTTTTCAGGCTGAGAGAAGCACTTTGGTGACGTTTCACTGTAACTTGTTCCCAGTACAGTCTAAGTGAATGCTGACTGTGTGACTTGGTTAAAAGTGGCCAAATAGAAGCCCAATCCACATTACATGAGCCCAAAGGCCTTCCTTATGACTAAACTGACACCCACTTTCTTAAAAATATCATGGGTCTAAATAGCCTTTTCAGGCTGAGAAAAGCACTTTTGTGACATTTGGCTGTAACTTGTTCCCAGTACATTCTGAGTGGCTGGTGACTGTGTGTTGTACCTAAAAGTGCCCAACAGGAATCCCAATGCACCATACATGGGCCCAAATGCCTTCCTTATGACAAAACTGACACTCATTTTCTTAAAAAAATCATTGGTCAAAATAGCCTTTTCAGGCTGAGAGAAGCACTTTGGTGACATTTAGCTGTAACTTGTTCCCAATACAGTCTAAGTAGCTGCTGACTGTGTAACTTGAATAAAAGTGGCCAAATAGAAGCCCAATCCACATTACATGAGCCCAAAGGCCTTCCTTATGACTAAACTGACACCCACTTTCTTAAAAATATCATGGGTCTAAATAGCCTTTTCAGGCTGAGAAAAGCACTTTGGTGACATTTGGCTGTAAACTTGTTCCCAGTACATTCTGAGTGGCTGGTGACTGTGTGTTGTACCTAAAAGTGCCCAACAAGAATCCCAATGCACTATACATGGGCCCAAATGCCTTCCTTATGACAAAACTGACACTCATTTTCTTAAAAAAATCATTGGTCAAAATAGCCTTTTCAGGCTGAGAGAAGCACTTTGGTGACGTTTCACTGTAACTTGTTCCCAGTACAGTCTAAGTGGCTGCTGACTGTGTGACTTGGTTAAAAGTGGCCAAATAGAAGCCCAATCCACATTACATAAGCCCAAAGGCCTTCCTTATGACTAAACTGACACCCACTTTCTTAAAAATATCATGGGTCTAAATAGCCTTTTCAGGCTGAGAAAAGCACTTTGGTGACATTTGGCTGTAACTTGTTCCCAGTACATTCTGAGTGGCTGGTGACTGTGTGTTGTACCTAAAAGTGCCCAACAAGTATCCCAATGTACTACACATGGGCCCAAATGCCTTCCTTATGACAAAACTGACACTCATTTTCTTAAAAAAATCATTGGTCAAAATAGCCTTTTCAGGCTGAGAGAAGCACTTTGGTGACGTTTCACTGTAACTTGTTCCCAGTACAGTCTAAGTGGCTGCTGACTGTGTGACTTGGCTAAAAGTGGCCAAATAGAAGCCCAATCCACAATACATGAGCCCAAAGGCCTTCCTTATGACTAAACTGACACCCACTTTCTTAAAAATATCATGGGTCTAAATAGCCTTTTCAGGCTGAGAAAAGCACTTTGGTGACATTTGGCTGTAACTTGTTCCCAGTACATTCTGAGTGGCTGGTGACTGTGTGTTGTACCTAAAAGTGCCCAACAAGAATCCCAATGCACTATACATGGGCCCAAATGCCTTCCTTATGACAAAACTGACACTCATTTTCTTTAAAAAATCATTGGTCAAAATAGCCTTTTCAGGCTGAGAGAAGCACTTTGGTGACGTTTCACTGTAACTTGTTCCCAGTACAGTCTAAGTGGCTGCTGACTGTGTGACTTGGCTAAAAGTGGCCAAATAGAAGCCCAATCCACAATACATGAGCCCAAAGGCCTTCCTTATGACTAAACTGACACCCACTTTCTTAAAAATATCATGGGTCTAAATAGCCTTTTCAGGCTGAGAGAAGCACTTTGGTGACGTTTCACTGTAACTTGTTCCCAGTACAGTCTAAGTGAATGCTGACTGTGTGACTTGGTTAAAAGTGGCCAAATAGAAGCCCAATCCACATTACATGAGCCCAAAGGCCTTCCTTATGACTAAACTGACACCCACTTTCTTAAAAATATCATGGGTCTAAATAGCCTTTTCAGGCTGAGAAAAGCACTTTTGTGACATTTGGCTGTAACTTGTTCCCAGTACATTCTGAGTGGCTGGTGACTGTGTGTTGTACCTAAAAGTGCCCAACAGGAATCCCAATGCACCATACATGGGCCCAAATGCCTTCCTTATGACAAAACTGACACTCATTTTCTTAAAAAAATCATTGGTCAAAATAGCCTTTTCAGGCTGAGAGAAGCACTTTGGTGACATTTAGCTGTAACTTGTTCCCAATACAGTCTAAGTAGCTGCTGACTGTGTAACTTGAATAAAAGTGGCCAAATAGAAGCCCAATCCACATTACATGAGCCCAAAGGCCTTCCTTATGACTAAACTGACACCCACTTTCTTAAAAATATCATGGGTCTAAATAGCCTTTTCAGGCTGAGAAAAGCACTTTGGTGACATTTGGCTGTAACTTGTTCCCAGTACATTCTGAGTGGCTGGTGACTGTGTGTTGTACCTAAAAGTGCCCAACAAGAATCCCAATGCACTATACATGGGCCCAAATGCCTTCCTTATGACAAAACTGACACTCATTTTCTTTAAAAAATCATTGGTCAAAATAGCCTTTTCAGGCTGAGAGAAGCACTTTGGTGACGTTTCACTGTAACTTGTTCCCAGTACAGTCTAAGTGGCTGCTGACTGTGTGACTTGGCTAAAAGTGGCCAAATAGAAGCCCAATCCACAATACATGAGCCCAAAGGCCTTCCTTATGACTAAACTGACACCCACTTTCTTAAAAATATCATGGGTCTAAATAGCCTTTTCAGGCTGAGAAAAGCACTTTGGTGACATTTGGCTGTAACTTGTTCCCAGTACATTCTGAGTGGCTGGTGACTGTGTGTTGTACCTAAAAGTGCCCAACAAGAATCCCAATGCACTATACATGGGCCCAAATGCCTTCCTTATGACAAAACTGACACTCATTTTCTTTAAAAAATCATTGGTCAAAATAGCCTTTTCAGGCTGAGAGAAGCACTTTGGTGACGTTTCACTGTAACTTGTTCCCAGTACAGTCTAAGTGGCTGCTGACTGTGTGACTTGGCTAAAAGTGGCCAAATAGAAGCCCAATCCACAATACATGAGCCCAAAGGCCTTCCTTATGACTAAACTGACACCCACTTTCTTAAAAATATCATGGGTCTAAATAGCCTTTTCAGGCTGAGAGAAGCACTTTGGTGACGTTTCACTGTAACTTGTTCCCAGTACAGTCTAAGTGAATGCTGACTGTGTGACTTGGTTAAAAGTGGCCAAATAGAAGCCCAATCCACATTACATGAGCCCAAAGGCCTTCCTTATGACTAAACTGACACCCACTTTCTTAAAAATATCATGGGTCTAAATAGCCTTTTCAGGCTGAGAAAAGCACTTTTGTGACATTTGGCTGTAACTTGTTCCCAGTACATTCTGAGTGGCTGGTGACTGTGTGTTGTACCTAAAAGTGCCCAACAGGAATCCCAATGCACCATACATGGGCCCAAATGCCTTCCTTATGACAAAACTGACACTCATTTTCTTAAAAAAATCATTGGTCAAAATAGCCTTTTCAGGCTGAGAGAAGCAATTTGGTGACATTTAGCTGTAACTTGTTCCCAATACAGTCTAAGTAGCTGCTGACTGTGTAACTTGAATAAAAGTGGCCAAATAGAAGCCCAATCCACATTACATGAGCCCAAAGGCCTTCCTTATGACTAAACTGACACCCACTTTCTTAAAAATATCATGGGTCTAAATAGCCTTTTCAGGCTGAGAAAAGCACTTTGGTGACATTTGGCTATAAACTTGTTCCCAGTACATTCTGAGTGGCTGGTGACTGTGTGTTGTACCTAAAAGTGCCCAACAAGAATCCCAATGCACTATACATGGGCCCAAATGCCTTCCTTATGACAAAACTGACACTCATTTTCTTAAAAAAATCATTGGTCAAAATAGCCTTTTCAGGCTGAGAGAAGCACTTTGGTGACGTTTCACTGTAACTTGTTCCCAGTACAGTCTAAGTGGCTGCTGACTGTGTGACTTGGTTAAAAGTGGCCAAATAGAAGCCCAATCCACATTACATAAGCCCAAAGGCCTTCCTTATGACTAAACTGACACCCACTTTCTTAAAAATATCATGGGTCTAAATAGCCTTTTCAGGCTGAGAAAAGCACTTTGGTGACATTTGGCTGTAACTTGTTCCCAGTACATTCTGAGTGGCTGGTGACTGTGTGTTGTACCTAAAAGTGCCCAACAAGTATCCCAATGTACTACACATGGGCCCAAATGCCTTCCTTATGACAAAACTGACACTCATTTTCTTAAAAAAATCATTGGTCAAAATAGCCTTTTCAGGCTGAGAGAAGCACTTTGGTGACGTTTCACTGTAACTTGTTCCCAGTACAGTCTAAGTGGCTGCTGACTGTGTGACTTGGCTAAAAGTGGCCAAATAGAAGCCCAATCCACAATACATGAGCCCAAAGGCCTTCCTTATGACTAAACTGACACCCACTTTCTTAAAAATATCATGGGTCTAAATAGCCTTTTCAGGCTGAGAAAAGCACTTTGGTGACATTTGGCTGTAACTTGTTCCCAGTACATTCTGAGTGGCTGGTGACTGTGTGTTGTACCTAAAAGTGCCCAACAAGAATCCCAATGCACTATACATGGGCCCAAATGCCTTCCTTATGACAAAACTGACACTCATTTTCTTTAAAAAATCATTGGTCAAAATAGCCTTTTCAGGCTGAGAGAAGCACTTTGGTGACGTTTCACTGTAACTTGTTCCCAGTACAGTCTAAGTGGCTGCTGACTGTGTGACTTGGCTAAAAGTGGCCAAATAGAAGCCCAATCCACAATACATGAGCCCAAAGGCCTTCCTTATGACTAAACTGACACCCACTTTCTTAAAAATATCATGGGTCTAAATAGCCTTTTCAGGCTGAGAGAAGCACTTTGGTGACGTTTCACTGTAACTTGTTCCCAGTACAGTCTAAGTGAATGCTGACTGTGTGACTTGGTTAAAAGTGGCCAAATAGAAGCCCAATCCACATTACATGAGCCCAAAGGCCTTCCTTATGACTAAACTGACACCCACTTTCTTAAAAATATCATGGGTCTAAATAGCCTTTTCAGGCTGAGAAAAGCACTTTTGTGACATTTGGCTGTAACTTGTTCCCAGTACATTCTGAGTGGCTGGTGACTGTGTGTTGTACCTAAAAGTGCCCAACAGGAATCCCAATGCACCATACATGGGCCCAAATGCCTTCCTTATGACAAAACTGACACTCATTTTCTTAAAAAAATGATTGGTCAAAATAGCCTTTTCAGGCTGAGAGAAGCACTTTGGTGACATTTAGCTGTAACTTGTTCCCAATACAGTCTAAGTAGCTGCTGACTGTGTAACTTGAATAAAAGTGGCCAAATAGAAGCCCAATCCACATTACATGAGCCCAAAGGCCTTCCTTATGACTAAACTGACACCCACTTTCTTAAAAATATCATGGGTCTAAATAGCCTTTTCAGGCTGAGAAAAGCACTTTGGTGACATTTGGCTGTAAACTTGTTCCCAGTACATTCTGAGTGGCTGGTGACTGTGTGTTGTACCTAAAAGTGCCCAACAAGAATCCCAATGCACTATACATGGGCCCAAATGCCTTCCTTATGACAAAACTGACACTCATTTTCTTAAAAAAATCATTGGTCAAAATAGCCTTTTCAGGCTGAGAGAAGCACTTTGGTGACGTTTCACTGTAACTTGTTCCCAGTACAGTCTAAGTGGCTGCTGACTGTGTGACTTGGTTAAAAGTGGCCAAATAGAAGCCCAATCCACATTACATAAGCCCAAAGGCCTTCCTTATGACTAAACTGACACCCACTTTCTTAAAAATATCATGGGTCTAAATAGCCTTTTCAGGCTGAGAAAAGCACTTTGGTGACATTTGGCTGTAACTTGTTCCCAGTACATTCTGAGTGGCTGGTGACTGTGTGTTGTACCTAAAAGTGCCCAACAAGTATCCCAATGTACTACACATGGGCCCAAATGCCTTCCTTATGACAAAACTGACACTCATTTTCTTAAAAAAATCATTGGTCAAAATAGCCTTTTCAGGCTGAGAGAAGCACTTTGGTGACGTTTCACTGTAACTTGTTCCCAGTACAGTCTAAGTGGCTGCTGACTGTGTGACTTGGTTAAAAGTGGCCAAATAGAAGCCCAATCCACATTACATAAGCCCAAAGGCCTTCCTTATGACTAAACTGACACCCACTTTCTTAAAAATATCATGGGTCTAAATAGCCTTTTCAGGCTGAGAAAAGCACTTTGGTGACATTTGGCTGTAACTTGTTCCCAGTACATTCTGAGTGGCTGGTGACTGTGTGTTGTACCTAAAAGTGCCCAACAAGAATCCCAATGCACTATACATGGGCCCAAATGCCTTCCTTATGACAAAACTGACACTCATTTTCTTTAAAAAATCATTGGTCAAAATAGCCTTTTCAGGCTGAGAGAAGCACTTTGGTGACGTTTCACTGTAACTTGTTCCCAGTACAGTCTAAGTGGCTGCTGACTGTGTGACTTGGCTAAAAGTGGCCAAATAGAAGCCCAATCCACAATACATGAGCCCAAAGGCCTTCCTTATGACTAAACTGACACCCACTTTCTTAAAAATATCATGGGTCTAAATAGCCTTTTCAGGCTGAGAGAAGCACTTTGGTGACGTTTCACTGTAACTTGTTCCCAGTACAGTCTAAGTGAATGCTGACTGTGTGACTTGGTTAAAAGTGGCCAAATAGAAGCCCAATCCACATTACATGAGCCCAAAGGCCTTCCTTATGACTAAACTGACACCCACTTTCTTAAAAATATCATGGGTCTAAATAGCCTTTTCAGGCTGAGAAAAGCACTTTGGTGACATTTGGCTGTAACTTGTTCCCAGTACATTCTGAGTGGCTGGTGACTGTGTGTTGTACCTAAAAGTGCCCAACAGGAATCCCAATGCACCATACATGGGCCCAAATGCCTTCCTTATGACAAAACTGACACTCATTTTCTTAAAAATATCATTGGTCAAAATAGCCTTTTCAGGCTGAGAAAAGCACTTTGGTGATGTTTCACTGTAACTTGTTCCCAGTACAGTCTAAGTGGCTGCTGACTGTGTGACTTGGCTAAAAGTGGCCAAATAGAAGCCCAATCCACAATACATAAGCCCAAAGGCCTTCCTTATGACTAAACTGACACCCACTTTCTTAAAAATATCATGGGTCTAAATAGCCTTTTCAGGCTGAGAAAAGCACTTTGGTGACATTTGGCTGTAACTTGTTCCCAGTACATTCTGAGTGGCTGGTGACTGTGTGTTGTACCTAAAAGTGCCCAACAAGTATCCCAATGTACTACACATGGGCCCAAATGCCTTCCTTATGACAAAACTGACACTCATTTTCTTTAAAAAATCATTGGTCAAAATAGCCTTTTCAGGCTGAGAGAAGCACTTTGGTGACGTTTCACTGTAACTTGTTCCCAGTACAGTCTAAGTGGCTGCTGACTGTGTGACTTGGTTAAAAGTGGCCAAATAGAAGCCCAATCCACATTAAATAAGCCCAAAGGCCTTCCTTATGACTAAACTGACACCCACTTTCTTAAAAATATCATGGGTCTAAATAGCCTTTTCAGGCTGAGAAAAGCACTTTGGTGACATTTGGCTGTAACTTGTTCCCAGTACATTCTGAGTGGCTGGTGACTGTGTGTTGTACCTAAAAGTGCCCAACAGGAATCCCAATGCACCATACATGGGCCCAAATGCCTTCCTTATGACAAAACTGACACTCATTTTCTTAAAAAAATCATTGGTCAAAATAGCCTTTTCAGGCTGAGAGAAGCACTTTGGTGACGTTTCACTGTAACTTGTTCCCAGTACAGTCTAAGTGGCTGCTGACTGTGTGACTTGGTTAAAAGTGGCCAAATAGAAGCCCAATCCACAATACATGAGCCCAAAGGCCTTCCTTATGACTAAACTGACACCCACTTTCTTAAAAATATCATGGGTCTAAATAGCCTTTTCAGGCTGAGAGAAGCACTTTGGTGACATTTGGCTGTAACTTGTTCCCTGTACATTCTGAGTGGTTGGTGACTGTGTGTTGTACCTAAAAGTACCCAACAAGAATCCCAATGCACTATACATGGGCCCAAATGCCTTCCTTATGACAAAACTGACACTCATTTTCTTAAAGAAATCATTGGTCAAAATAGCCTTTTCAGGCTGAGAGAAGCACTTTGGTGACGTTTCACTGTAACTTGTTCCCAGTACAGTCTAAGTGGCTGCTGACTGTGTGACTTGGCTAAAAGTGGCCAAATAGAAGCCCAATCCACAATACATGAGCCCAAAGGCCTTCCTTATGACTAAACTGACACCCACTTTCTTAAAAATATCATGGGTCTAAATAGCCTTTTCAGGCTGAGAAAAGCACTTTGGTGACATTTGGCTGTAACTTGTTCCCAGTACATTCTGAGTGGCTGGTGACTGTGTGTTGTACCTAATAGTGCCCAACAAGAATCCCAATGCACTATACATGGGCCCAAATGCCTTCCTTATGACAAAACTGACACTCATTTTCTTTAAAAAATCATTGGTCAAAATAGCCTTTTCAGGCTGAGAGAAGCACTTTGGTGACGTTTCCCTGTAACTTGTTCCCAGTACAGTCTAAGTGGCTGCTGACTGTGTGACTTGGCTAAAAGTGGCCAAATAGATGCCCAATCCACAATACATGAGCCCAAAGGCCTTCCTTATGACAAAACTGACACTCATTTTCTTAAAAAAATCATTGGTCAAAATAGCCTTTTCAGGCTGAGAGAAGCACTTTGGTGACGTTTCACTGTAACTTGTTCCCAGTACAGTCTAAGTGAATGCTGACTGTGTGACTTGGTTAAAAGTGGCCAAATAGAAGCCCAATCCACATTACATGAGCCCAAAGGCCTTCCTTATGACTAAACTGACACCCACTTTCTTAAAAATATCATGGGTCTAAATAGCCTTTTCAGGCTGAGAAAAGCACTTTTGTGACATTTGGCTGTAACTTGTTCCCAGTACATTCTGAGTGGCTGGTGACTGTGTGTTGTACCTAAAAGTGCCCAACAGGAATCCCAATGCACCATACATGGGCCCAAATGCCTTCCTTATGACAAAACTGACACTCATTTTTTTTTTTTAAATCATTGGTCAAAATAGCCTTTTCAGGCTGAGAGAAGCACTTTGGTGACATTTAGCTGTAACTTGTTCCCAATACAGTCTAAGTAGCTGCTGACTGTGTAACTTGAATAAAAGTGGCCAAATAGAAGCCCAATCCACATTACATGAGCCCAAAGGCCTTCCTTATGACTAAACTGACACCCACTTTCTTAAAAATATCATGGGTCTAAATAGCCTTTTCAGGCTGAGAAAAGCACTTTGGTGACATTTGGCTGTAACTTGTTCCCAGTACATTCTGAGTGGCTGGTGACTGTGTGTTGTACCTAAAAGTGCCCAACAGGAATCCCAATGCACCATACATGGGCCCAAATGCCTTCCTTATGACAAAACTGACACTCATTTTCTTAAAGAAATCATTGGTCAAAATAGCCTTTTCAGGCTGAGAGAAGCACTTTGGTGACGTTTCACTGTAACTTGTTCCCAGTACAGTCTAAGTGGCTGCTGACTGTGTGACTTGGCTAAAAGTGGCCAAATAGAAGCCCAATCCACAATACATGAGCCCAAAGGCCTTCCTTATGACTAAACTGACACCCACTTTCTTAAAAATATCATGGGTCTAAATAGCCTTTTCAGGCTGAGAAAAGCACTTTGGTGACATTTGGCTGTAACTTGTTCCCAGTACATTCTGAGTGGCTGGTGACTGTGTGTTGTACCTAATAGTGCCCAACAAGAATCCCAATGCACTATACATGGGCCCAAATGCCTTCCTTATGACAAAACTGACACTCATTTTCTTTAAAAAATCATTGGTCAAAATAGCCTTTTCAGGCTGAGAGAAGCACTTTGGTGACGTTTCCCTGTAACTTGTTCCCAGTACAGTCTAAGTGGCTGCTGACTGTGTGACTTGGCTAAAAGTGGCCAAATAGATGCCCAATCCACAATACATGAGCCCAAAGGCCTTCCTTATGACAAAACTGACACTCATTTTCTTAAAAAAATCATTGGTCAAAATAGCCTTTTCAGGCTGAGAGAAGCACTTTGGTGACGTTTCACTGTAACTTGTTCCCAGTACAGTCTAAGTGAATGCTGACTGTGTGACTTGGTTAAAAGTGGCCAAATAGAAGCCCAATCCACATTACATGAGCCCAAAGGCCTTCCTTATGACTAAACTGACACCCACTTTCTTAAAAATATCATGGGTCTAAATAGCCTTTTCAGGCTGAGAAAAGCACTTTTGTGACATTTGGCTGTAACTTGTTCCCAGTACATTCTGAGTGGCTGGTGACTGTGTGTTGTACCTAAAAGTGCCCAACAGGAATCCCAATGCACCATACATGGGCCCAAATGCCTTCCTTATGACAAAACTGACACTCATTTTTTTTTTTTAAATCATTGGTCAAAATAGCCTTTTCAGGCTGAGAGAAGCACTTTGGTGACATTTAGCTGTAACTTGTTCCCAATACAGTCTAAGTAGCTGCTGACTGTGTAACTTGAATAAAAGTGGCCAAATAGAAGCCCAATCCACATTACATGAGCCCAAAGGCCTTCCTTATGACTAAACTGACACCCACTTTCTTAAAAATATCATGGGTCTAAATAGCCTTTTCAGGCTGAGAAAAGCACTTTGGTGACATTTGGCTGTAACTTGTTCCCAGTACATTCTGAGTGGCTGGTGACTGTGTGTTGTACCTAAAAGTGCCCAACAGGAATCCCAATGCACCATACATGGGCCCAAATGCCTTCCTTATGACAAAACTGACACTCATTTTCTTAAAAATATCATTGGTCAAAATAGCCTTTTCAGGCTGAGAAAAGCACTTTGGTGATGTTTCACTGTAACTTGTTCCCAGTACAGTCTAAGTGGCTGCTGACTGTGTGACTTGGCTAAAAGTGGCCAAATAGAAGCCCAATCCACAATACATAAGCCCAAAGGCCTTCCTTATGACTAAACTGACACCCACTTTCTTAAAAATATCATGGGTCTAAATAGCCTTTTCAGGCTGAGAAAAGCACTTTGGTGACATTTGGCTGTAACTTGTTCCCAGTACATTCTGAGTGGCTGGTGACTGTGTGTTGTACCTAAAAGTGCCCAACAAGTATCCCAATGTACTACACATGGGCCCAAATGCCTTCCTTATGACAAAACTGACACTCATTTTCTTTAAAAAATCATTGGTCAAAATAGCCTTTTCAGGCTGAGAGAAGCACTTTGGTGACGTTTCACTGTAACTTGTTCCCAGTACAGTCTAAGTGGCTGCTGACTGTGTGACTTGGTTAAAAGTGGCCAAATAGAAGCCCAATCCACATTAAATAAGCCCAAAGGCCTTCCTTATGACTAAACTGACACCCACTTTCTTAAAAATATCATGGGTCTAAATAGCCTTTTCAGGCTGAGAAAAGCACTTTGGTGACATTTGGCTGTAACTTGTTCCCAGTACATTCTGAGTGGCTGGTGACTGTGTGTTGTACCTAAAAGTGCCCAACAGGAATCCCAATGCACCATACATGGGCCCAAATGCCTTCCTTATGACAAAACTGACACTCATTTTCTTAAAAAAATCATTGGTCAAAATAGCCTTTTCAGGCTGAGAGAAGCACTTTGGTGACGTTTCACTGTAACTTGTTCCCAGTACAGTCTAAGTGGCTGCTGACTGTGTGACTTGGTTAAAAGTGGCCAAATAGAAGCCCAATCCACAATACATGAGCCCAAAGGCCTTCCTTATGACTAAACTGACACCCACTTTCTTAAAAATATCATGGGTCTAAATAGCCTTTTCAGGCTGAGAGAAGCACTTTGGTGACATTTGGCTGTAACTTGTTCCCTGTACATTCTGAGTGGTTGGTGACTGTGTGTTGTACCTAAAAGTACCCAACAAGAATCCCAATGCACTATACATGGGCCCAAATGCCTTCCTTATGACAAAACTGACACTCATTTTCTTAAAGAAATCATTGGTCAAAATAGCCTTTTCAGGCTGAGAGAAGCACTTTGGTGACGTTTCACTGTAACTTGTTCCCAGTACAGTCTAAGTGGCTGCTGACTGTGTGACTTGGCTAAAAGTGGCCAAATAGAAGCCCAATCCACAATACATGAGCCCAAAGGCCTTCCTTATGACTAAACTGACACCCACTTTCTTAAAAATATCATGGGTCTAAATAGCCTTTTCAGGCTGAGAAAAGCACTTTGGTGACATTTGGCTGTAACTTGTTCCCAGTACATTCTGAGTGGCTGGTGACTGTGTGTTGTACCTAATAGTGCCCAACAAGAATCCCAATGCACTATACATGGGCCCAAATGCCTTCCTTATGACAAAACTGACACTCATTTTCTTTAAAAAATCATTGGTCAAAATAGCCTTTTCAGGCTGAGAGAAGCACTTTGGTGACGTTTCACTGTAACTTGTTCCCATTACAGTCTAAGTGGCTGCTGACTGTGTGACTTGGCTAAAAGTGGCCAAATAGAAGCCCAATCCACAATACATGAGCCCAAAGGCCTTCCTTATGACTAAACTGACACCCACTTTCTTAAAAATATCATGGGTCTAAATAGCCTTTTCAGGCTGAGAGAAGCACTTTGGTGACGTTTCACTGTAACTTGTTCCCAGTACAGTCTAAGTGAATGCTGACTGTGTGACTTGGTTAAAAGTGGCCAAATAGAAGCCCAATCCACATTACATGAGCCCAAAGGCCTTCCTTATGACTAAACTGACACCCACTTTCTTAAAAATATCATGGGTCTAAATAGCCTTTTCAGGCTGAGAAAAGCACTTTTGTGACATTTGGCTGTAACTTGTACCCAGTACATTCTGAGTGGCTGGTGACTGTGTGTTGTACCTAAAAGTGCCCAACAGGAATCCCAATGCACCATACATGGGCCCAAATGCCTTCCTTATGACAAAACTGACACTCATTTTCTTAAAAAAATCATTGGTCAAAATAGCCTTTTCAGGCTGAGAGAAGCATTTTGGTGACATTTAGCTGTAACTTGTTCCCAGTACAGTCTAAGTGGCTGCTGACTGTGTGACTTGAATAAAAGTGGCCAAATATAAGCCCAATCCACATTACATGAGCCCAAAGGCCTTCCTTATGACTAAACTGACACCCACTTTCTTAAAAATATCATGGGTCTAAATAGCCTTTTCAGGCTGAGAAAAGCACTTTGGTGACATTTGGCTGTAACTTGTTCCCAGTACATTCTGAGTGGCTGGTGACTGTGTGTTGTACCTAAAAGTGCCCAACAGGAATCCCAATGCACCATACATGGGCCCAAATGCCTTCCTTATGACAAAACTGACACTCATTTTCTTAAAAAAATCATTGGTCAAAATAGCCTTTTCAGGCTGAGAGAAGCACTTTGGTGACGTTTCACTGTAACTTGTTCCCAGTATAGTCTAAGTGGCTGCTGACTGTGTGACTTGGTTAAAAGTGGCCAAATAGAAGCCCAATCCACAATACATGAGCCCAAAGGCCTTCCTTATGACTAAACTGACACCCACTTTCTTAAAAATATCATGGGTCTAAATAGCCTTTTCAGGCTGAGTGAAGCACTTTGGTGACATTTGGCTGTAACTTGTTCCCTGTACATTCTGAGTGGTTGGTGACTGTGTGTTGTACCTAAAAGTACCCAACAAGAATCCCAATGCACTATACATGGGCCCAAATGCCTTCCTTATGACAAAACTGACACTCATTTTCTTAAAGAAATCATTGGTCAAAATAGCCTTTTCAGGCTGAGAGAAGCACTTTGGTGACGTTTCACTGTAACTTGTTCCCAGTACAGTCTAAGTGGCTGCTGACTGTGTGACTTGGCTAAAAGTGGCCAAATAGAAGCCCAATCCACAATACATGAGCCCAAAGGCCTTCCTTATGACTAAACTGACACCCACTTTCTTAAAAATATCATGGGTCTAAATAGCCTTTTCAGGCTGAGAAAAGCACTTTGGTGACATTTGGCTGTAACTTGTTCCCAGTACATTCTGAGTGGCTGGTGACTGTGTGTTGTACCTAAAAGTGCCCAACAAGAATCCCAATGCACTATACATGGGCCCAAATGCCTTCCTTATGACAAAACTGACACTCATTTTCTTTAAAAAATCATTGGTCAAAATAGCCTTTTCAGGCTGAGAGAAGCACTTTGGTGACGTTTCACTGTAACTTGTTCCCAGTACAGTCTAAGTGGCTGCTGACTGTGTGACTTGGCTAAAAGTGGCCAAATAGAAGCCCAATCCACAATAAATGAGCCCAAAGGCCTTCCTTATGACTAAACTGACACCCACTTTCTTAAAAATATCATGGGTCTAAATAGCCTTTTCAGGCTGAGAGAAGCACTTTGGTGACGTTTCACTGTAACTTGTTCCCAGTACAGTCTAAGTGAATGCTGACTGTGTGACTTGGTTAAAAGTGGCCAAATAGAAGCCCAATCCACATTACATGAGCCCAAAGGCCTTCCTTATGACTAAACTGACACCCACTTTCTTAAAAATATCATGGGTCTAAATAGCCTTTTCAGGCTGAGAAAAGCACTTTTGTGACATTTGGCTGTAACTTGTTCCCAGTACATTCTGAGTGGCTGGTGACTGTGTGTTGTACCTAAAAGTGCCCAACAGGAATCCCAATGCACCATACATGGGCCCAAATGCCTTCCTTATGACAAAACTGACACTCATTTTCTTAAAAAAATCATTGGTCAAAATAGCCTTTTCAGGCTGAGAGAAGCACTTTGGTGACATTTAGCTGTAACTTGTTCCCAATACAGTCTAAGTAGCTGCTGACTGTGTAACTTGAATAAAAGTGGCCAAATAGAAGCCCAATCCACATTACATGAGCCCAAAGGCCTTCCTTATGACTAAACTGACACCCACTTTCTTAAAAATATCATGGGTCTAAATAGCCTTTTCAGGCTGAGAAAAGCACTTTGGTGACATTTGGCTGTAAACTTGTTCCCAGTACATTCTGAGTGGCTGGTGACTGTGTGTTGTACCTAAAAGTGCCCAACAAGAATCCCAATGCACTATACATGGGCCCAAATGCCTTCCTTATGACAAAACTGACACTCATTTTCTTAAAAAAATCATTGGTCAAAATAGCCTTTTCAGGCTGAAGAAGCACTTTGGTGACGTTTCACTGTAACTTGTTCCCAGTACAGTCTAAGTGGCTGCTGACTGTGTGACTTGGTTAAAAGTGGCCAAATAGAAGCCCAATCCACATTACATAAGCCCAAAGGCCTTCCTTATGACTAAACTGACACCCACTTTCTTAAAAATATCATGGGTCTAAATAGCCTTTTCAGGCTGAGAAAAGCACTTTGGTGACATTTGGCTGTAACTTGTTCCCAGTACATTCTGAGTGGCTGGTGACTGTGTGTTGTACCTAAAAGTGCCCAACAAGTATCCCAATGTACTACACATGGGCCCAAATGCCTTCCTTATGACAAAACTGACACTCATTTTCTTAAAAAAATCATTGGTCAAAATAGCCTTTTCAGGCTGAGAGAAGCACTTTGGTGACGTTTCACTGTAACTTGTTCCCAGTACAGTCTAAGTGGCTGCTGACTGTGTGACTTGGTTAAAAGTGGCCAAATAGAAGCCCAATCCACATTACATAAGCCCAAAGGCCTTCCTTATGACTAAACTGACACCCACTTTCTTAAAAATATCATGGGTCTAAATAGCCTTTTCAGGCTGAGAAAAGCACTTTGGTGACATTTGGCTGTAACTTGTTCCCAGTACATTCTGAGTGGCTGGTGACTGTGTGTTGTACCTAAAAGTGCCCAACAAGAATCCCAATGCACTATACATGGGCCCAAATGCCTTCCTTATGACAAAACTGACACTCATTTTCTTTAAAAAATCATTGGTCAAAATAGCCTTTTCAGGCTGAGAGAAGCACTTTGGTGACGTTTCACTGTAACTTGTTCCCAGTACAGTCTAAGTGGCTGCTGACTGTGTGACTTGAATAAAAGTGGCCAAATAGAAGCCCAATCCACATTACATGAGCCCAAAGGCCTTCCTTATGACTAAACTGACACCCACTTTTTAAAAAAATGATCATGGGTCTAAATAGCCTTTTCAGGCTGAGAGAAGCACGTTGGTGACATTTGGCTGTAACTTTTTCCCAGTACATTCTGAGTGGTTGGTGACTGTGTGTTGTACCTAAAAGTACCCAACAAGAATCCCAATGCACTATACATGGGCCCAAATGCCTTCCTTATGACAAAACTGACACTCATTTTCTTAAAAAAATCATTGGTCAAAATAGCCTTTTCAGGCTGAGAGAAGCACTTTGGTGACGTTTCACTGTAACTTGTTCCCAGTACAGTCTAAGTGAATGCTGACTGTGTGACTTGGTTAAAAGTGGCCAAATAGAAGCCCAATCCACATTACATGAGCCCAAAGGCCTTCCTTATGACTAAACTGACACCCACTTTCTTAAAAATATCATGTGTCTAAATAGCCTTTTCAGGCTGAGAAAAGCACTTTGGTGACATTTGGCTGTAACTTGTTCCCAGTACATTCTGAGTGGCTGGTGACTGTGTGTTGTACCTAAAAGTGCCCAACAGGAATCCCAATGCACCATACATGGGCCCAAATGCCTTCCTTATGACAAAACTGACACTCATTTTCTTAAAAAAATCATTGGTCAAAATAGCCTTTTCAGGCTGAGAGAAGCACTTTGGTGACGTTTCACTGTAACTTGTTCCCAGTACAGTCTAAGTGGCTGCTGACTGTGTGACTTGGCTAAAAGTGGCCAAATAGAAGCCCAATCCACAATACATGAGCCCAAAGACCTTCCTTATGACTAAACTGACACCCACTTTTTTTTAAAATATCTAGGGTCTAAATAGCCTTTTCAGGCTGAGAGAAGCACTTTGGTGACATTTGGCTGTAACTTGTTCCCTGTACATTCTGAGTGGTTGGTGACTGTGTGTTGTACCTAAAAGTACCCAACAAGAATCCCAATGCACTATACATGGGCCCAAATGCCTTCCTTATGACAAAACTGACACTCATTTTCTTAAAAAAATCATTGGTCAAAATAGCCTTTTCAGGCTGAGAGAAGCACTTTGGTGACGCTTCACTGTAACTTGTTCCCAGTACAGTCTAAGTGAATGCTGACTGTGTGACTTGGTTAAAAGTGGCCAAATAGAAGCCCAATCCACATTACATAAGCCCAAAGGCCTTCCTTATGACTAAACTGACACCCACTTTCTTAAAAATATCATGGGTCTAAATAGCCTTTTCAGGCTGAGAAAAGCACTTTGGTGACATTTGGCTGTAACTTGTTCCCAGTAAATTCTGAGTGGCTGGTGACTGTGTGTTGTACCTAAAAGTGCCCAACAGGAATCCCAATGCACTATACATGGGCCCAAATGCCTTCCTTATGACAAAACTGACACTCATTTTTTTTTTTTAAATCATTGGTCAAAATAGCCTTTTCAGGCTGAGAGAAGCACTTTGGTGACATTTAGCTGTAACTTGTTCCCAATACAGTCTAAGTAGCTGCTGACTGTGTAACTTGAATAAAAGTGGCCAAATAGAAGCCCAATCCACATTACATGAGCCCAAAGGCCTTCCTTATGACTAAACTGACACCCACTTTCTTAAAAATATCATGGGTCTAAATAGCCTTTTCAGGCTGAGAAAAGCACTTTGGTGACATTTGGCTGTAACTTGTTCCCAGTACATTCTGAGTGGCTGGTGACTGTGTGTTGTACCTAAAAGTGCCCAACAGGAATCCCAATGCACCATACATGGGCCCAAATGCCTTCCTTATGACAAAACTGACACTCATTTTCTTAAAAATATCATTGGTCAAAATAGCCTTTTCAGGCTGAGAAAAGCACTTTGGTGATGTTTCACTGTAACTTGTTCCCAGTACAGTCTAAGTGGCTGCTGACTGTGTGACTTGGCTAAAAGTGGCCAAATAGAAGCCCAATCCACAATACATAAGCCCAAAGGCCTTCCTTATGACTAAACTGACACCCACTTTCTTAAAAATATCATGGGTCTAAATAGCCTTTTCAGGCTGAGAAAAGCACTTTGGTGACATTTGGCTGTAACTTGTTCCCAGTACATTCTGAGTGGCTGGTGACTGTGTGTTGTACCTAAAAGTGCCCAACAAGTATCCCAATGTACTACACATGGGCCCAAATGCCTTCCTTATGACAAAACTGACACTCATTTTCTTAAAAAAATCATTGGTCAAAATAGCCTTTTCAGGTTGAGAGAAGCACTTTGGTGACGTTTCACTGTAACTTGTTCCCAGTACAGTCTAAGTGGCTGCTGACTGTGTGACTTGGTTAAAAGTGGCCAAATAGAAGCCCAATCCACATTACATAAGCCCAAAGGCCTTCCTTATGACTAAACTGACACCCACTTTCTTAAAAATATCATGGGTCTAAATAGCCTTTTCAGGCTGAGAAAAGCACTTTGGTGACATTTGGCTGTAACTTGTTCCCAGTACATTCTGAGTGGCTGGTGACTGTGTGTTGTACCTAAAAGTGCCCAACAGGAATCCCAATGCACCATACATGGGCCCAAATGCCTTCCTTATGACAAAACTGACACTCATTTTCTTAAAAAAATCATTGGTCAAAATAGCCTTTTCAGGCTGAGAGAAGCACTTTGGTGACGTTTCACTGTAACTTGTTCCCAGTACAGTCTAAGTGGCTGCTGACTGTGTGACTTGGTTAAAAGTGGCCAAATAGAAGCCCAATCCACAATACATGAGCCCAAAGGCCTTCCTTATGACTAAACTGACACCCACTTTCTTAAAAATATCATGGGTCTAAATAGCCTTTTCAGGCTGAGAGAAGCACTTTGGTGACATTTGGCTGTAACTTGTTCCCTGTACATTCTGAGTGGTTGGTGACTGTGTGTTGTAACTAAAAGTACCCAACAAGAATCCCAATGCACTACACATGGGCCCAAATGCCTTCCTTATGACAAAACTGACACTCATTTTCCATTTTCTTAAAGAAATCATTGGTCAAAATAGCCTTTTCAGGCTGAGAGAAGCACTTTGGTGACGTTTCACTGTAACTTGTTCCCAGTACAGTCTAAGTGGCTGCTGACTGTGTGACTTGGCTAAAAGTGGCCAAATAGAAGCCCAATCCACAATACATGAGCCCAAAGGCCTTCCTTATGACTAAACTGACACCCACTTTCTTAAAAATATCATGGGTCTAAATAGCCTTTTCAGGCTGAGAAAAGCACTTTGGTGACATTTGGCTGTAACTTGTTCCCAGTACATTCTGAGTGGCTGGTGACTGTGTGTTGTACCTAATAGTGCCCAACAAGAATCCCAATGCACTATACATGGGCCCAAATGCCTTCCTTATGACAAAACTGACACTCATTTTCTTTAAAAAATCATTGGTCAAAATAGCTTTTTCAGGCTGAGAGAAGCACTTTGGTGACGTTTCACTGTAACTTGTTCCCAGTACAGTCTAAGTGGCTGCTGACTGTGTGACTTGGCTAAAAGTGGCCAAATAGAAGCCCAATCCACAATACATGAGCCCAAAGGCCTTCCTTATGACTAAACTGACACCCACTTTCTTAAAAATATCATGGGTCTAAATAGCCTTTTCAGGCTGAGAGAAGCACTTTGGTGACGTTTCACTGTAACTTGTTCCCAGTACAGTCTAAGTGAATGCTGACTGTGTGACTTGGTTAAAAGTGGCCAAATAGAAGCCCAATCCACATTACATGAGCCCAAAGGCCTTCCTTATGACTAAACTGACACCCACTTTCTTAAAAATATCATGGGTCTAAATAGCCTTTTCAGGCTGAGAAAAGCACTTTTGTGACATTTGGCTGTAACTTGTTCCCAGTACATTCTGAGTGGCTGGTGACTGTGTGTTGTACCTAAAAGTGCCCAACAGGAATCCCAATGCACCATACATGGGCCCAAATGCCTTCCTTATGACAAAACTGACACTCATTTTCTTAAAAAAATCATTGGTCAAAATAGCCTTTTCAGGCTGAGAGAAGCACTTTGGTGACATTTAGCTGTAACTTGTTCCCAATACAGTCTAAGTAGCTGCTGACTGTGTAACTTGAATAAAAGTGGCCAAATAGAAGCCCAATCCACATTACATGAGCCCAAAGGCCTTCCTTATGACTAAACTGACACCCACTTTCTTAAAAATATCATGGGTCTAAATAGCCTTTTCAGGCTGAGAAAAGCACTTTGGTGACATTTGGCTGTAAACTTGTTCCCAGTACATTCTGAGTGGCTGGTGACTGTGTGTTGTACCTAAAAGTGCCCAACAAGAATCCCAATGCACTATACATGGGCCCAAATGCCTTCCTTATGACAAAACTGACACTCATTTTCTTAAAAAAATCATTGGTCAAAATAGCCTTTTCAGGCTGAGAGAAGCACTTTGGTGACGTTTCACTGTAACTTGTTCCCAGTACAGTCTAAGTGGCTGCTGACTGTGTGACTTGGTTAAAAGTGGCCAAATAGAAGCCCAATCCACATTACATAAGCCCAAAGGCCTTCCTTATGACTAAACTGACACCCACTTTCTTAAAAATATCATGGGTCTAAATAGCCTTTTCAGGCTGAGAAAAGCACTTTGGTGACATTTGGCTGTAACTTGTTCCCAGTACATTCTGAGTGGCTGGTGACTGTGTGTTGTACCTAAAAGTGCCCAACAGGAATCCCAATGCACCATACATGGGCCCAAATGCCTTCCTTATGACAAAACTGACACTAATTTTCTTAAAAAAATCATTGGTCAAAATAGCCTTTTCAGGCTGAGAGAAGCATTTTGGTGACATTTAGCTGTAACTTGTTCCCAGTACAGTCTAAGTGGCTGCTGACTGTGTGACTTGAATAAAAGTGGCCAAATATAAGCCCAATCCACATTACATGAGCCCAAAGGCCTTCCTTATGACTAAACTGACACCCACTTTCTTAAAAATATCATGGGTCTAAATAGCCTTTTCAGGCTGAGAAAAGCACTTTGGTGACATTTGGCTGTAACTTGTTCCCAGTACATTCTGAGTGGCTGGTGACTGTGTGTTGTACCTAAAAGTGCCCAACAGGAATCCCAATGCACCATACATGGGCCCAAATGCCTTCCTTATGACAAAACTGACACTCATTTTCTTAAAAAAATCATTGGTCAAAATAGCCTTTTCAGGCTGAGAGAAGCACTTTGGTGACGTTTCACTGTAACTTGTTCCCAGTATAGTCTAAGTGGCTGCTGACTGTGTGACTTGGTTAAAAGTGGCCAAATAGAAGCCCAATCCACAATACATGAGCCCAAAGGCCTTCCTTATGACTAAACTGACACCCACTTTCTTAAAAATATCATGGGTCTAAATAGCCTTTTCAGGCTGAGTGAAGCACTTTGGTGACATTTGGCTGTAACTTGTTCCCTGTACATTCTGAGTGGTTGGTGACTGTGTTTTGTACCTAAAAGTACCCAACAAGAATCCCAATGCACTATACATGGGCCCAAATGCCTTCCTTATGACAAAACTGACACTCATTTTCTTAAAGAAATCATTGGTCAAAATAGCCTTTTCAGGCTGAGAGAAGCACTTTGGTGACGTTTCACTGTAACTTGTTCCCAGTACAGTCTAAGTGGCTGCTGACTGTGTGACTTGGCTAAAAGTGGCCAAATAGAAGCCCAATCCACAATACATGAGCCCAAAGGCCTTCCTTATGACTAAACTGACACCCACTTTCTTAAAAATATCATGGGTCTAAATAGCCTTTTCAGGCTGAGAGAAGCACTTTGGTGACGTTTCACTGTAACTTGTTCCCAGTACAGTCTAAGTGAATGGTGACTGTGTGACTTGGTTAAAAGTGGCCAAATAGAAGCCCAATCCACATTACATGAGCCCAAAGGCCTTCCTTATGACTAAAATGACACCCACTTTCTTAAAAATATCATGGGTCTAAATAGCCTTTTCAGGCTGAGAAAAGCACTTTTGTGATATTTGGCTGTAACTTGTTCCCAGTACATTCTGAGTGGCTGGTGACTGTGTGTTGTACCTAAAAGTGCCCAACAGGAATCCCAATGCACCATACATGGGCCCAAATGCCTTCCTTATGACAAAACTGACACTCATTTTCTTAAAAAAATCATTGGTCAAAATAGCCTTTTCAGGCTGAGAGAAGCACTTTGGTGACATTTAGCTGTAACTTGTTCCCAATACAGTCTAAGTAGCTGCTGACTGTGTAACTTGAATAAAAGTGGCCAAATAGAAGCCCAATCCACATTACATGAGCCCAAAGGCCTTCCTTATGACTAAACTGACACCCACTTTCTTAAAAATATCATGGGTCTAAATAGCCTTTTCAGGCTGAGAAAAGCACTTTGGTGACATTTGGCTGTAAACTTGTTCCCAGTACATTCTGAGTGGCTGGTGACTGTGTGTTGTACCTAAAAGTGCCCAACAAGAATCCCAATGCACTATACATGGGCCCAAATGCCTTCCTTATGACAAAACTGACACTCATTTTCTTAAAAAAATCATTGGTCAAAATAGCCTTTTCAGGCTGAGAGAAGCACTTTGGTGACGTTTCACTGTAACTTGTTCCCAGTACAGTCTAAGTGGCTGCTGACTGTGTGACTTGGTTAAAAGTGGCCAAATAGAAGCCCAATCCACATTACATAAGCCCAAAGGCCTTCCTTATGACTAAACTGACACCCACTTTCTTAAAAATATCATGGGTCTAAATAGCCTTTTCAGGCTGAGAAAAGCACTTTGGTGACATTTGGCTGTAACTTGTTCCCAGTACATTCTGAGTGGCTGGTGACTGTGTGTTGTACCTAAAAGTGCCCAACAAGTATCCCAATGTACTACACATGGGCCCAAATGCCTTCCTTATGACAAAACTGACACTCATTTTATTAAAAAAATCATTGGTCAAAATAGCCTTTTCAGGCTGAGAGAAGCACTTTGGTGACGTTTCACTGTAACTTGTTCCCAGTACAGTCTAAGTGGCTGCTGACTGTGTGACTTGGTTAAAAGTGGCCAAATAGAAGCCCAATCCACATTACATAAGCCCAAAGGCCTTCCTTATGACTAAACTGACACCCACTTTCTTAAAAATATCATGGGTCTAAATAGCCTTTTCAGGCTGAGAAAAGCACTTTGGTGACATTTGGCTGTAACTTGTTCCCAGTACATTCTGAGTGGCTGGTGACTGTGTGTTGTACCTAAAAGTGCCCAACAAGAATCCCAATGCACTATACATGGGCCCAAATGCCTTCCTTATGACAAAACTGACACTCATTTTCTTTAAAAAATCATTGGTCAAAATAGCCTTTTCAGGCTGAGAGAAGCACTTTGGTGACGTTTCACTGTAACTTGTTCCCAGTATAGTCTAAGTGGCTGCTG
The DNA here is from genome assembly GCF_963454915.1 of Gymnoscopelus microlampas. Taxonomy (NCBI): domain Eukaryota; kingdom Metazoa; phylum Chordata; class Actinopteri; order Myctophiformes; family Myctophidae; genus Gymnoscopelus; species Gymnoscopelus microlampas. The sequence goes on from NC_139940.1 coordinate 60,384,646, forward strand.
ACTGTGTGACTTGGTTAAAAGTGGCCAAATAGAAGCCCAATCCACAATACATGAGCCCAAAGGCCTTCCTTATGACTAAACTGACACCCACTTTCTTAAAAATATCATGGGTCTAAATAGCCTTTTCAGGCTGAGTGAAGCACTTTGGTGACATTTGGCTGTAACTTGTTCCCTGTACATTCTGAGTGGTTGGTGACTGTGTTTTGTACCTAAAAGTACCCAACAAGAATCCCAATGCACTATACATGGGCCCAAATGCCTTCCTTATGACAAAACTGACACTCATTTTCTTAAAGAAATCATTGGTCAAAATAGCCTTTTCAGGCTGAGAGAAGCACTTTGGTGACGTTTCACTGTAACTTGTTCCCAGTACAGTCTAAGTGGCTGCTGACTGTGTGACTTGGCTAAAAGTGGCCAAATAGAAGCCCAATCCACAATACATGAGCCCAAAGGCCTTCCTTATGACTAAACTGACACCCACTTTCTTAAAAATATCATGGGTCTAAATAGCCTTTTCAGGCTGAGAGAAGCACTTTGGTGACGTTTCACTGTAACTTGTTCCCAGTACAGTCTAAGTGAATGGTGACTGTGTGACTTGGTTAAAAGTGGCCAAATAGAAGCCCAATCCACATTACATGAGCCCAAAGGCCTTCCTTATGACTAAAATGACACCCACTTTCTTAAAAATATCATGGGTCTAAATAGCCTTTTCAGGCTGAGAAAAGCACTTTTGTGATATTTGGCTGTAACTTGTTCCCAGTACATTCTGAGTGGCTGGTGACTGTGTGTTGTACCTAAAAGTGCCCAACAGGAATCCCAATGCACCATACATGGGCCCAAATGCCTTCCTTATGACAAAACTGACACTCATTTTCTTAAAAAAATCATTGGTCAAAATAGCCTTTTCAGGCTGAGAGAAGCACTTTGGTGACATTTAGCTGTAACTTGTTCCCAATACAGTCTAAGTAGCTGCTGACTGTGTAACTTGAATAAAAGTGGCCAAATAGAAGCCCAATCCACATTACATGAGCCCAAAGGCCTTCCTTATGACTAAACTGACACCCACTTTCTTAAAAATATCATGGGTCTAAATAGCCTTTTCAGGCTGAGAAAAGCACTTTGGTGACATTTGGCTGTAAACTTGTTCCCAGTACATTCTGAGTGGCTGGTGACTGTGTGTTGTACCTAAAAGTGCCCAACAAGAATCCCAATGCACTATACATGGGCCCAAATGCCTTCCTTATGACAAAACTGACACTCATTTTCTTAAAAAAATCATTGGTCAAAATAGCCTTTTCAGGCTGAGAGAAGCACTTTGGTGACGTTTCACTGTAACTTGTTCCCAGTACAGTCTAAGTGGCTGCTGACTGTGTGACTTGGTTAAAAGTGGCCAAATAGAAGCCCAATCCACATTACATAAGCCCAAAGGCCTTCCTTATGACTAAACTGACACCCACTTTCTTAAAAATATCATGGGTCTAAATAGCCTTTTCAGGCTGAGAAAAGCACTTTGGTGACATTTGGCTGTAACTTGTTCCCAGTACATTCTGAGTGGCTGGTGACTGTGTGTTGTACCTAAAAGTGCCCAACAAGTATCCCAATGTACTACACATGGGCCCAAATGCCTTCCTTATGACAAAACTGACACTCATTTTCTTAAAAAAATCATTGGTCAAAATAGCCTTTTCAGGCTGAGAGAAGCACTTTGGTGACGTTTCACTGTAACTTGTTCCCAGTACAGTCTAAGTGGCTGCTGACTGTGTGACTTGGTTAAAAGTGGCCAAATAGAAGCCCAATCCACATTACATAAGCCCAAAGGCCTTCCTTATGACTAAACTGACACCCACTTTCTTAAAAATATCATGGGTCTAAATAGCCTTTTCAGGCTGAGAAAAGCACTTTGGTGACATTTGGCTGTAACTTGTTCCCAGTACATTCTGAGTGGCTGGTGACTGTGTGTTGTACCTAAAAGTGCCCAACAAGAATCCCAATGCACTATACATGGGCCCAAATGCCTTCCTTATGACAAAACTGACACTCATTTTCTTTAAAAAATCATTGGTCAAAATAGCCTTTTCAGGCTGAGAGAAGCACTTTGGTGACGTTTCACTGTAACTTGTTCCCAGTACAGTCTAAGTGGCTGCTGACTGTGTGACTTGGCTAAAAGTGGCCAAATAGAAGCCCAATCCATAATACATGAGCCCAAAGGCCTTCCTTATGACTAAACTGACACCCACTTTCTTAAAAATATCATGGGTCTAAATAGCCTTTTCAGGCTGAGAGAAGCACTTTGGTGACGTTTCACTGTAACTTGTTCCCAGTACAGTCTAAGTGAATGCTGACTGTGTGACTTGGTTAAAAGTGGCCAAATAGAAGCCCAATCCACATTACATGAGCCCAAAGGCCTTCCTTATGACTAAACTGACACCCACTTTCTTAAAAATATCATGGGTCTAAATAGCCTTTTCAGGCTGAGAAAAGCACTTTTGTGACATTTGGCTGTAACTTGTTCCCAGTACATTCTGAGTGGCTGGTGACTGTGTGTTGTACCTAAAAGTGCCCAACAGGAATCCCAATGCACCATACATGGGCCCAAATGCCTTCCTTATGACAAAACTGACACTCATTTTTTTTTTTTAAATCATTGGTCAAAATAGCCTTTTCAGGCTGAGAGAAGCACTTTGGTGACATTTAGCTGTAACTTGTTCCCAATACAGTCTAAGTAGCTGCTGACTGTGTAACTTGAATAAAAGTGGCCAAATAGAAGCCCAATCCACATTACATGAGCCCAAAGGCCTTCCTTATGACTAAACTGACACCCACTTTCTTAAAAATATCATGGGTCTAAATAGCCTTTTCAGGCTGAGAAAAGCACTTTGGTGACATTTGGCTGTAACTTGTTCCCAGTACATTCTGAGTGGCTGGTGACTGTGTGTTGTACCTAAAAGTGCCCAACAGGAATCCCAATGCACCATACATGGGCCCAAATGCCTTCCTTATGACAAAACTGACACTCATTTTCTTAAAAATATCATTGGTCAAAATAGCCTTTTCAGGCTGAGAAAAGCACTTTGGTGATGTTTCACTGTAACTTGTTCCCAGTACAGTCTAAGTGGCTGCTGACTGTGTGACTTGGCTAAAAGTGGCCAAATAGAAGCCCAATCCACAATACATGAGCCCAAAGGCCTTCCTTATGACTAAACTGACACCCACTTTCTTAAAAATATCATGGGTCTAAATAGCCTTTTCAGGCTGAGAGAAGCACTTTGGTGACGTTTCACTGTAACTTGTTCCCAGTACAGTCTAAGTGAATGCTGACTGTGTGACTTGGTTAAAAGTGGCCAAATAGAAGCCCAATCCACATTACATGAGCCCAAAGGCCTTCCTTATGACTAAACTGACACCCACTTTCTTAAAAATATCATGGGTCTAAATAGCCTTTTCAGGCTGAGAAAAGCACTTTTGTGACATTTGGCTGTAACTTGTTCCCAGTACATTCTGAGTGGCTGGTGACTGTGTGTTGTACCTAAAAGTGCCCAACAGGAATCCCAATGCACTATACATGGGCCCAAATGCCTTCCTTATGACAAAACTGACACTCATTTTCTTAAAAAAATCATTGGTCAAAATAGCCTTTTCAGGCTGAGAGAAGCACTTTGGTGACATTTAGCTGTAACTTGTTCCCAATACAGTCTAAGTGGCTGCTGACTGTGTAACTTGAATAAAAGTGGCCAAATAGAAGCCCAATCCACATTACATGAGCCCAAAGGCCTTCCTTATGACTAAACTGACACCCACTTTCTTAAAAATATCATGGGTCTAAATAGCCTTTTCAGGCTGAGAAAAGCACTTTGGTGACATTTGGCTGTAACTTGTTCCCAGTACATTCTGAGTGGCTGGTGACTGTGTGTTGTACCTAAAAGTGCCCAACAGGAATCCTAATGCACCATACATGGGCCCAAATGCCTTCCTTATGACTAAACTGACACCCACTTTCTTAAAAATATCATGGGTCTAAATAGCCTTTTCAGGCTGAGAGAAGCACTTTGGTGACGTTTCACTGTAACTTGTTCCCAGTACAGTCTAAGTGGCTGCTGACTGTGTGACTTGGCTAAAAGTGGCCAAATAGAAGCCCAATCCACAATACATGGGCCCAAAGACCTTCCTTATGACTAAACTGACACCCACTTTTTTTAAAAATATCATGGGTCTAAATAGCCTTTTCAGGCTGAGAGAAGCACTTTGGTGACATTTGGCTGTAACTTGTTCCCTGTACATTCTGAGTGGTTGGTGACTGTGTGTTGTACCTAGAAGTACCCAACAAGAATCCCAATGCACTATACATGGGCCCAAATGCCTTCCTTATGACAAAACTGACACTCATTATCTTAAAAAAATCATTGGTCAAAATAGCCTTTTCAGGCTGAGAGAAGCACTTTGGTGACGTTTCACTGTAACTTGTTCCCAGTACAGTCTAAGTGGCTGCTGACTGTGTGACTTGGCTAAAAGTGGCCAAATAGAAGCCCAATCCACAATACATGAGCCCAAAGGCCTTCCTTATGACAAAACTGACACTCATTTTCTTAAAAAAATCATTGGTCAAAATAGCCTTTTCAGGCTGAGAGAAGCACTTTGGTGACGTTTCACTGTAACTTGTTCCCAGTACAGTCTAAGTGAATGCTGACTGTGTGACTTGGTTAAAAGTGGCCAAATAGAAGCCCAATCCACATTACATGAGCCCAAAGGCCTTCCTTATGACTAAACTGACACCCACTTTCTTAAAAATATCATGGGTCTAAATAGCCTTTTCAGGCTGAGAAAAGCACTTTGGTGACATTTGGCTGTAACTTGTTCCCAGTACATTCTGAGTGGCTGGTGACTGTGTGTTGTACCTAAAAGTGCCCAACAGGAATCCCAATGCACCATACATGGGCCCAAATGCCTTCCTTATGACAAAACTGACACTCATTTTCTTAAAAAAATCATTGGTCAAAATAGCCTTTTCAGGCTGAGAGAAGCACTTTGGTGACATTTAGCTGTAACTTGTTCCCGGTACAGTCTAAGTGGCTGCTGACTGTGTGACTTGAATAAAAGTGGCCAAATAGAAGCCCAATCCACATTACATGAGCCCAAAGGCCTTCCTTATGACTAAACTGACACCCACTTTCTTAAAAATATCATGTGTCTAAATAGCCTTTTCAGGCTGAGAAAAGCACTTTGGTGACATTTGGCTGTAACTTGTTCCCAGTACATTCTGAGTGGCTGGTGACTGTGTGTTGTACCTAAAAGTGCCCAACAGGAATCCCGATGCACCATACATGGGCCCAAATGCCTTCCTTATGACAAAACTGACACTCATTTTCTTAAAAAAATCATTGGTCAAAATAGCCTTTTCAGGCTGAGAGAAGCACTTTGGTGACGTTTCACTGTAACTTGTTCCCAGTACAGTCTAAGTGGCTGCTGACTGTGTGACTTGGCTAAAAGTGGCCAAATAGAAGCCCAATCCACAATACATGAGCCCAAAGACCTTCCTTATGACTAAACTGACACCCACTTTTTTTTAAAATATCTAGGGTCTAAATAGCCTTTTCAGGCTGAGAGAAGCACTTTGGTGACATTAGGCTGTAACTTGTTCCCTGTACATTCTGAGTGGCTGGTGACTGTGTGTTGTACCTAAAAGTGCCCAACAGGAATCCCAATGCACTATACATGGGCCCAAATGCCTTCCTTATGACAAAACTGACACTCATTTTCTTAAAAAAATCATTGGTCAAAATAGGCTTTTCAGGCTGAGAGAAGCACTTTGGTGACGTTTCACTGTAACTTGTTCCCAGTACAGTCTAAGTGGCTGCTGACTGTGTGACTTGGCTAAAAGTGGCCAAATAGATGCCCAATCCACAATACATGAGCCCAAAGGCCTTCCTTATGACAAAACTGACACTCATTTTCTTAAAAAAATCATTGGTCAAAATAGCCTTTTCAGGCTGAGAGAAGCACTTTGGTGACGTTTCACTGTAACTTGTTCCCAGTACAGTCTAAGTGAATGCTGACTGTGTGACTTGGTTAAAAGTGGCCAAATAGAAGCCCAATCCACATTACATGAGCCCAAAGGCCTTCCTTATGACTAAACTGACACCCACTTTCTTAAAAATATCATGGGTCTAAATAGCCTTTTCAGGCTGAGAAAAGCACTTTTGTGACATTTGGCTGTAACTTGTTCCCAGTACATTCTGAGTGGCTGGTGACTGTGTGTTGTACCTAAAAGTGCCCAACAGGAATCCCAATGCACCATACATGGGCCCAAATGCCTTCCTTATGACAAAACTGACACTCATTTTTTTTTTTTAAATCATTGGTCAAAATAGCCTTTTCAGGCTGAGAGAAGCACTTTGGTGACATTTAGCTGTAACTTGTTCCCAATACAGTCTAAGTAGCTGCTGACTGTGTAACTTGAATAAAAGTGGCCAAATAGAAGCCCAATCCACATTACATGAGCCCAAAGGCCTTCCTTATGACTAAACTGACACCCACTTTCTTAAAAATATCATGGGTCTAAATAGCCTTTTCAGGCTGAGAAAAGCACTTTGGTGACATTTGGCTGTAACTTGTTCCCAGTACATTCTGAGTGGCTGGTGACTGTGTGTTGTACCTAAAAGTGCCCAACAGGAATCCCAATGCACCATACATGGGCCCAAATGCCTTCCTTATGACAAAACTGACACTCATTTTCTTAAAAATATCATTGGTCAAAATAGCCTTTTCAGGCTGAGAAAAGCACTTTGGTGATGTTTCACTGTAACTTGTTCCCAGTACAGTCTAAGTGGCTGCTGACTGTGTGACTTGGCTAAAAGTGGCCAAATAGAAGCCCAATCCACAATACATAAGCCCAAAGGCCTTCCTTATGACTAATCTGACACCCACTTTCTTAAAAATATCATGGGTCTAAATAGCCTTTTCAGGCTGAGAAAAGCACTTTGGTGACATTTGGCTGTAACTTGTTCCCAGTACATTCTGAGTGGCTGGTGACTGTGTGTTGTACCTAAAAGTGCCCAACAAGTATCCCAATGTACTACACATGGGCCCAAATGCCTTCCTTATGACAAAACTGACACTCATTTTCTTAAAAAAATCATTGGTCAAAATAGCCTTTTCAGGCTGAGAGAAGCACTTTGGTGACGTTTCACTGTAACTTGTTCCCAGTACAGTCTAAGTGGCTGCTGACTGTGTGACTTGGTTAAAAGTGGCCAAATAGAAGCCCAATCCACATTACATAAGCCCAAAGGCCTTCCTTATGACTAAACTGACACCCACTTTCTTAAAAATATCATGGGTCTAAATAGCCTTTTCAGGCTGAGAAAAGCACTTTGGTGACATTTGGCTGTAACTTGTTCCCAGTACATTCTGAGTGGCTGCTGACTGTGTGTTGTACCTAAAAGTGCCCAACAGGAATCCCAATGCACCATACATGGGCCCAAATGCCTTCCTTATGACAAAACTGACACTCATTTTCTTAAAAAAATCATTGGTCAAAATAGCCTTTTCAGGCTGAGAGAAGCACTTTGGTGACGTTTCACTGTAACTTGTTCCCAGTACAGTCTAAGTGGCTGCTGACTGTGTGACTTGGTTAAAAGTGGCCAAATAGAAGCCCAATCCACAATACATGAGCCCAAAGGCCTTCCTTATGACTAAACTGACACCCACTTTCTTAAAAATATCATGGGTCTAAATAGCCTTTTCAGGCTGAGAGAAGCACTTTGGTGACATTTGGCTGTAACTTGTTCCCTGTACATTCTGAGTGGTTGGTGACTGTGTGTTGTACCTAAAAGTACCCAACAAGAATCCCAATGCACTATACATGGGCCCAAATGCCTTCCTTATGACAAAACTGACACTCATTTTCCATTTTCTTAAAGAAATCATTGGTCAAAATAGCCTTTTCAGGCTGAGAGAAGCACTTTGGTGACGTTTCACTGTAACTTGTTCCCAGTACAGTCTAAGTGGCTGCTGACTGTGTGACTTGGCTAAAAGTGGCCAAATAGAAGCCCAATCCACAATACATGAGCCCAAAGGCCTTCCTTATGACTAAACTGACACCCACTTTCTTAAAAATATCATGGGTCTAAATAGCCTTTTCAGGCTGAGAAAAGCACTTTGGTGACATTTGGCTGTAACTTGTTCCCAGTACATTCTGAGTGGCTGGTGACTGTGTGTTGTACCTAATAGTGCCCAACAAGAATCCCAATGCACTATACATGGGCCCAAATGCCTTCCTTATGACAAAACTGACACTCATTTTCTTTAAAAAATCATTGGTCAAAATAGCCTTTTCAGGCTGAGAGAAGCACTTTGGTGACGTTTCACTGTAACTTGTTCCCAGTACAGTCTAAGTGGCTGCTGACTGTGTGACTTGGCTAAAAGTGGCCAAATAGAAGCCCAATCCACAATACATGAGCCCAAAGGCCTTCCTTATGACTAAACTGACACCCACTTTCTTAAAAATATCATGGGTCTAAATAGCCTTTTCAGGCTGAGAGAAGCACTTTGGTGACGTTTCACTGTAACTTGTTCCCAGTACAGTCTAAGTGAATGCTGACTGTGTGACTTGGTTAAAAGTGGCCAAATAGAAGCCCAATCCACATTACATGAGCCCAAAGGCCTTCCTTATGACTAAACTGACACCCACTTTCTTAAAAATATCATGGGTCTAAATAGCCTTTTCAGGCTGAGAAAAGCACTTTTGTGACATTTGGCTGTAACTTGTTCCCAGTACATTCTGAGTGGCTGGTGACTGTGTGTTGTACCTAAAAGTGCCCAACAGGAATCCCAATGCACCATACATGGGCCCAAATGCCTTCCTTATGACAAAACTGACACTCATTTTCTTAAAAAAATCATTGGTCAAAATAGCCTTTTCAGGCTGAGAGAAGCACTTTGGTGACATTTAGCTGTAACTTGTTCCCAATACAGTCTAAGTAGCTGCTGACTGTGTAACTTGAATAAAAGTGGCCAAATAGAAGCCCAATCCACATTACATGAGCCCAAAGGCCTTCCTTATGACTAAACTGACACCCACTTTCTTAAAAATATCATGGGTCTAAATAGCCTTTTCAGGCTGAGAAAAGCACTTTGGTGACATTTGGCTGTAAACTTGTTCCCAGTACATTCTGAGTGGCTGGTGACTGTGTGTTGTACCTAAAAGTGCCCAACAAGAATCCCAATGCACTATACATGGGCCCAAATGCCTTCCTTATGACAAAACTGACACTCATTTTCTTAAAAAAATCATTGGTCAAAATAGCCTTTTCAGGCTGAGAGAAGCACTTTGGTGACGTTTCACTGTAACTTGTTCCCAGTACAGTCTAAGTGGCTGCTGACTGTGTGACTTGGTTAAAAGTGGCCAAATAGAAGCCCAATCCACATTACATAAGCCCAAAGGCCTTCCTTATGACTAAACTGACACCCACTTTCTTAAAAATATCATGGGTCTAAATAGCCTTTTCAGGCTGAGAAAAGCACTTTGGTGACATTTGGCTGTAACTTGTTCCCAGTACATTCTGAGTGGCTGGTGACTGTGTGTTGTACCTAAAAGTGCCCAACAGGAATCCCAATGCACCATACATGGGCCCAAATGCCTTCCTTATGACAAAACTGACACTAATTTTCTTAAAAAAATCATTGGTCAAAATAGCCTTTTCAGGCTGAGAGAAGCATTTTGGTGACATTTAGCTGTAACTTGTTCCCAGTACAGTCTAAGTGGCTGCTGACTGTGTGACTTGAATAAAAGTGGCCAAATATAAGCCCAATCCACATTACATGAGCCCAAAGGCCTTCCTTATGACTAAACTGACACCCACTTTCTTAAAAATATCATGGGTCTAAATAGCCTTTTCAGGCTGAGAAAAGCACTTTGGTGACATTTGGCTGTAACTTGTTCCCAGTACATTCTGAGTGGCTGGTGACTGTGTGTTGTACCTAAAAGTGCCCAACAGGAATCCCAATGCACCATACATGGGCCCAAATGCCTTCCTTATGACAAAACTGACACTCATTTTCTTAAAAAAATCATTGGTCAAAATAGCCTTTTCAGGCTGAGAGAAGCACTTTGGTGACGTTTCACTGTAACTTGTTCCCAGTATAGTCTAAGTGGCTGCTGACTGTGTGACTTGGTTAAAAGTGGCCAAATAGAAGCCCAATCCACAATACATGAGCCCAAAGGCCTTCCTTATGACTAAACTGACACCCACTTTCTTAAAAATATCATGGGTCTAAATAGCCTTTTCAGGCTGAGTGAAGCACTTTGGTGACATTTGGCTGTAACTTGTTCCCTGTACATTCTGAGTGGTTGGTGACTGTGTGTTGTACCTAAAAGTACCCAACAAGAATCCCAATGCACTATACATGGGCCCAAATGCCTTCCTTATGACAAAACTGACACTCATTTTCTTAAAGAAATCATTGGTCAAAATAGCCTTTTCAGGCTGAGAGAAGCACTTTGGTGACGTTTCACTGTATAAGGATAATTCCTTTTAACAGGTCGTTCATGAAAGTCCTTGCGGTCTTGTTTCCAATGAGAACCTGTGAGCAATTAGGGGTTAAGAGTCTTGCTCAGGGACAAATTTCATTTCATCGACACATATGCTATCCTGGCCGGGAATCGTACCTGCGGCAACCAGGGCCTCTGGCTCCCTAGGCGGACTCACTAACCACTCAGCTATGGCCGCCCCTGTAACTTGTTCCCAGTACAGTCTAAGTGGCTGCTGACTGTGTGACTTGGCTAAAAGTGGCCAAATAGAAGCCCAATCCACAATACATGAGCCCAAAGGCCTTCCTTATGACTAAACTGACACCCACTTTCTTAAAAATATCATGGGTCTAAATAGCCTTTTCAGGCTGAGAAAAGCACTTTGGTGACATTTGGCTGTAACTTGTTCCCAGTACATTCTGAGTGGCTGGTGACTGTGTGTTGTACCTAAAAGTGCCCAACAAGAATCCCAATGCACTATACATGGGCCCAAATGCCTTCCTTATGACAAAACTGACACTCATTTTCTTTAAAAAATCATTGGTCAAAATAGCCTTTTCAGGCTGAGAGAAGCACTTTGGTGACGTTTCACTGTAACTTGTTCCCAGTACAGTCTAAGTGGCTGCTGACTGTGTGACTTGGCTAAAAGTGGCCAAATAGAAGCCCAATCCACAATACATGAGCCCAAAGGCCTTCCTTATGACTAAACTGACACCCACTTTCTTAAAAATATCATGGGTCTAAATAGCCTTTTCAGGCTGAGAGAAGCACTTTGGTGACGTTTCACTGTAACTTGTTCCCAGTACAGTCTAAGTGAATGCTGACTGTGTGACTTGGTTAAAAGTGGCCAAATAGAAGCCCAATCCACATTACATGAGCCCAAAGGCCTTCCTTATGACTAAACTGACACCCACTTTCTTAAAAATATCATGGGTCTAAATAGCCTTTTCAGGCTGAGAAAAGCACTTTTGTGACATTTGGCTGTAACTTCTTCCCAGTACATTCTGAGTGGCTGGTGACTGTGTGTTGTACCTAAAAGTGCCCAACAGGAATCCCAATGCACCATACATGGGCCCAAATGCCTTCCTTATGACAAAACTGACACTCATTTTCTTAAAAAAATCATTGGTCAAAATAGCCTTTTCAGGCTGAGAGAAGCACTTTGGTGACATTTAGCTGTAACTTGTTCCCAATACAGTCTAAGTAGCTGCTGACTGTGTAACTTGAATAAAAGTGGCCAAATAGAAGCCCAATCCACATTACATGAGCCCAAAGGCCTTCCTTATGACTAAACTGACACCCACTTTCTTAAAAATATCATGGGTCTAAATAGCCTTTTCAGGCTGAGAAAAGCACTTTGGTGACATTTGGCTGTAAACTTGTTCCCAGTACATTCTGAGTGGCTGGTGACTGTGTGTTGTACCTAAAAGTGCCCAACAAGAATCCCAATGCACTATACATGGGCCCAAATGCCTTCCTTATGACAAAACTGACACTCATTTTCTTAAAAAAATCATTGGTCAAAATAGCCTTTTCAGGCTGAGAGAAGCACTTTGGTGACGTTTCACTGTAACTTGTTCCCAGTACAGTCTAAGTGGCTGCTGACTGTGTGACTTGGTTAAAAGTGGCCAAATAGAAGCCCAATCCACATTACATAAGCCCAAAGGCCTTCCTTATGACTAAACTGACACCCACTTTCTTAAAAATATCATGGGTCTAAATAGCCTTTTCAGGCTGAGAAAAGCACTTTGGTGACATTTGGCTGTAACTTGTTCCCAGTACATTCTGAGTGGCTGGTGACTGTGTGTTGTACCTAAAAGTGCCCAACAAGTATCCGAATGTACTACACATGGGCCCAAATGCCTTCCTTATGACAAAACTGACACTCATTTTCTTAAAAAAATCATTGGTCAAAATAGCCTTTTCAGGCTGAGAGAAGCACTTTGGTGACGTTTCACTGTAACTTGTTCCCAGTACAGTCTAAGTGGCTGCTGACTATGTGACTTGGTTAAAAGTGGCCAAATAGAAGCCCAATCCACATTACATAAGCCCAAAGGCCTTCCTTATGACTAAACTGACACCCACTTTCTTAAAAATATCATGGGTCTAAATAGCCTTTTCAGGCTGAGAAAAGCACTTTGGTGACATTTGGCTGTAACTTGTTCCCAGTACATTCTGAGTGGCTGGTGACTGTGTGTTGTACCTAAAAGTGCCCAACAAGAATCCCAATGCACTATACATGGGCCCAAATGCCTTCCTTATGACAAAACTGACACTCATTTTCTTTAAAAAATCATTGGTCAAAATAGCCTTTTCAGGCTGAGAGAAGCACTTTGGTGACGTTTCACTGTAACTTGTTCCCAGTACAGTCTAAGTGGCTGCTGACTGTGTGACTTGGCTAAAAGTGGCCAAATAGAAGCCCAATCCACAATACATGAGCCCAAAGGCCTTCCTTATGACTAAACTGACACCCACTTTCTTAAAAATATCATGGGTCTAAATAGCCTTTTCAGGCTGAGAGAAGCACTTTGGTGACGTTTCACTGTAACTTGTTCCCAGTACAGTCTAAGTGAATGCTGACTGTGTGACTTGGTTAAAAGTGGCCAAATAGAAGCCCAATCCACATTACATGAGCCCAAAGGCCTTCCTTATGACTAAACTGACACCCACTTTCTTAAAAATATCATGGGTCTAAATAGCCTTTTCAGGCTGAGAAAAGCACTTTTGTGACATTTGGCTGTAACTTGTTCCCAGTACATTCTGAGTGGCTGGTGACTGTGTGTTGTACCTAAAAGTGCCCAACAGGAATCCCAATGCACCATACATGGGCCCAAATGCCTTCCTTATGACAAAACTGACACTCATTTCTTTTTTTAAATCATTGGTCAAAATAGCCTTTTCAGGCTGAGAGAAGCACTTTGGTGACATTTAGCTGTAACTTGTTCCCAATACAGTCTAAGTAGCTGCTGACTGTGTAACTTGAATAAAAGTGGCCAAATAGAAGCCCAATCCACATTACATGAGCCCAAAGGCCTTCCTTATGACTAAACTGACACCCACTTTCTTAAAAATATCATGGGTCTAAATAGCCTTTTCAGGCTGAGAAAAGCACTTTGGTGACATTTGGCTGTAACTTGTTCCCAGTACATTCTGAGTGGCTGGTGACTGTGTGTTGTACCTAAAAGTGCCCAACAGGAATCCCAATGCACCATACATGGGCCCAAATGCCTTCCTTATGACAAAACTGACACTCATTTTCTTAAAAATATCATTGGTCAAAATAGCCTTTTCAGGCTGAGAGAAGCACTTTGGTGACATTTAGCTGTAACTTGTTCCCAATACAGTCTAAGTGGCTGCTGACTGTGTAACTTGAATAAAAGTGGCCAAATAGAAGCCCAATCCACATTACATGAGCCCAAAGGCCTTCCTTATGACTAAACTGACACCCACTTTCTTAAAAATATCATGGGTCTAAATAGCCTTTTCAGGCTGAGAAAAGCACTTTGGTGACATTTGGCTGTAACTTGTTCCCAGTACATTCTGAGTGGCTGGTGACTGTGTGTTGTACCTAAAAGTGCCCAACAGGAATCCCAATGCACCATACATGGGCCCAAATGCCTTCCTTATGACAAAACTGACACTCATTTTCTTAAAAATATCATTGGTCAAAATAGCCTTTTCAGGCTGAGAAAAGCACTTTGGTGATGTTTCACTGTAACTTGTTCCCAGTACAGTCTAAGTGGCTGCTGACTGTGTGACTTGGCTAAAAGTGGCCAAATAGAAGCCCAATCCACAATACATAAGCCCAAAGGCCTTCCTTATGACTAATCTGACACCCACTTTCTTAAAAATATCATGGGTCTAAATAGCCTTTTCAGGCTGAGAAAAGCACTTTGGTGACATTTGGCTGTAACTTGTTCCCAGTACATTCTGAGTGGCTGGTGACTGTGTGTTGTACCTAAAAGTGCCCAACAAGTATCCCAATGTACTACACATGGGCCCAAATGCCTTCCTTATGACAAAACTGACACTCATTTTCTTAAAAAAATCATTGGTCAAAATAGCCTTTTCAGGCTGAGAGAAGCACTTTGGTGACGTTTCACTGTAACTTGTTCCCAGTACAGTCTAAGTGGCTGCTGACTGTGTGACTTGGTTAAAAGTGGCCAAATAGAAGCCCAATCCACATTACATAAGCCCAAAGGCCTTCCTTATGACTAAACTGACACCCACTTTCTTAAAAATATCATGGGTCTAAATAGCCTTTTCAGGCTGAGAAAAGCACTTTGGTGACATTTGGCTGTAACTTGTTCCCAGTACATTCTGAGTGGCTGCTGACTGTGTGTTGTACCTAAAAGTGCCCAACAGGAATCCCAATGCACCATACATGGGCCCAAATGCCTTCCTTATGACAAAACTGACACTCATTTTCTTAAAAAAATCATTGGTCAAAATAGCCTTTTCAGGCTGAGAGAAGCACTTTGGTGACGTTTCACTGTAACTTGTTCCCAGTACAGTCTAAGTGGCTGCTGACTGTGTGACTTGGCTAAAAGTGGCCAAATAGATGCCCAATCCACAATACATGAGCCCAAAGGCCTTCCTTATGACAAAACTGACACTCATTTTCTTAAAAAAATCATTGGTCAAAATAGCCTTTTCAGGCTGAGAGAAGCACTTTGGTGACGTTTCACTGTAACTTGTTCCCAGTACAGTCTAAGTGAATGCTGACTGTGTGACTTGGTTAAAAGTGGCCAAATAGAAGCCCAATCCACATTACATGAGCCCAAAGGCCTTCCTTATGACTAAACTGACACCCACTTTCTTAAAAATATCATGGGTCTAAATAGCCTTTTCAGGCTGAGAAAAGCACTTTTGTGACATTTGGCTGTAACTTGTTCCCAGTACATTCTGAGTGGCTGGTGACTGTGTGTTGTACCTAAAAGTGCCCAACAGGAATCCCAATGCACCATACATGGGCCCAAATGCCTTCCTTATGACAAAACTGACACTCATTTTTTTTTTTTAAATCATTGGTCAAAATAGCCTTTTCAGGCTGAGAGAAGCACTTTGGTGACATTTAGCTGTAACTTGTTCCCAATACAGTCTAAGTAGCTGCTGACTGTGTAACTTGAATAAAAGTGGCCAAATAGAAGCCCAATCCACATTACATGAGCCCAAAGGCCTTCCTTATGACTAAACTGACACCCACTTTCTTAAAAATATCATGGGTCTAAATAGCCTTTTCAGGCTGAGAAAAGCACTTTGGTGACATTTGGCTGTAACTTGTTCCCAGTACATTCTGAGTGGCTGGTGACTGTGTGTTGTACCTAAAAGTGCCCAACAGGAATCCCAATGCACCATACATGGGCCCAAATGCCTTCCTTATGACAAAACTGACACTCATTTTCTTAAAAATATCATTGGTCAAAATAGCCTTTTCAGGCTGAGAAAAGCACTTTGGTGATGTTTCACTGTAACTTGTTCCCAGTACAGTCTAAGTGGCTGCTGACTGTGTGACTTGGCTAAAAGTGGCCAAATAGAAGCCCAATCCACAATACATAAGCCCAAAGGCCTTCCTTATGACTAATCTGACACCCACTTTCTTAAAAATATCATGGGTCTAAATAGCCTTTTCAGGCTGAGAAAAGCACTTTGGTGACATTTGGCTGTAACTTGTTCCCAGTACATTCTGAGTGGCTGGTGACTGTGTGTTGTACCTAAAAGTGCCCAACAAGTATCCCAATGTACTACACATGGGCCCAAATGCCTTCCTTATGACAAAACTGACACTCATTTTCTTAAAAAAATCATTGGTCAAAATAGCCTTTTCAGGCTGAGAGAAGCACTTTGGTGACGTTTCACTGTAACTTGTTCCCAGTACAGTCTAAGTGGCTGCTGACTGTGTGACTTGGTTAAAAGTGGCCAAATAGAAGCCCAATCCACATTACATAAGCCCAAAGGCCTTCCTTATGACTAAACTGACACCCACTTTCTTAAAAATATCATGGGTCTAAATAGCCTTTTCAGGCTGAGAAAAGCACTTTGGTGACATTTGGCTGTAACTTGTTCCCAGTACATTCTGAGTGGCTGCTGACTGTGTGTTGTACCTAAAAGTGCCCAACAGGAATCCCAATGCACCATACATGGGCCCAAATGCCTTCCTTATGACAAAACTGACACTCATTTTCTTAAAAAAATCATTGGTCAAAATAGCCTTTTCAGGCTGAGAGAAGCACTTTGGTGACGTTTCACTGTAACTTGTTCCCAGTACAGTCTAAGTGGCTGCTGACTGTGTGACTTGGTTAAAAGTGGCCAAATAGAAGCCCAATCCACAATACATGAGCCCAAAGGCCTTCCTTATGACTAAACTGACACCCACTTTCTTAAAAATATCATGGGTCTAAATAGCCTTTTCAGGCTGAGAGAAGCACTTTGGTGACATTTGGCTGTAACTTGTTCCCTGTACATTCTGAGTGGTTGGTGACTGTGTGTTGTACCTAAAAGTACCCAACAAGAATCCCAATGCACTATACATGGGCCCAAATGCCTTCCTTATGACAAAACTGACACTCATTTTCCATTTTCTTAAAGAAATCATTGGTCAAAATAGCCTTTTCAGGCTGAGAGAAGCACTTTGGTGACGTTTCACTGTAACTTGTTCCCAGTACAGTCTAAGTGGCTGCTGACTGTGTGACTTGGCTAAAAGTGGCCAAATAGAAGCCCAATCCACAATACATGAGCCCAAAGGCCTTCCTTATGACTAAACTGACACCCACTTTCTTAAAAATATCATGGGTCTAAATAGCCTTTTCAGGCTGAGAAAAGCACTTTGGTGACATTTGGCTGTAACTTGTTCCCAGTACATTCTGAGTGGCTGGTGACTGTGTGTTGTACCTAATAGTGCCCAACAAGAATCCCAATGCACTATACATGGGCCCAAATGCCTTCCTTATGACAAAACTGACACTCATTTTCTTTAAAAAATCATTGGTCAAAATAGCCTTTTCAGGCTGAGAGAAGCACTTTGGTGACGTTTCACTGTAACTTGTTCCCAGTACAGTCTAAGTGGCTGCTGACTGTGTGACTTGGCTAAAAGTGGCCAAATAGAAGCCCAATCCACAATACATGAGCCCAAAGGCCTTCCTTATGACTAAACTGACACCCACTTTCTTAAAAATATCATGGGTCTAAATAGCCTTTTCAGGCTGAGAGAAGCACTTTGGTGACGTTTCACTGTAACTTGTTCCCAGTACAGTCTAAGTGAATGCTGACTGTGTGACTTGGTTAAAAGTGGCCAAATAGAAGCCCAATCCACATTACATGAGCCCAAAGGCCTTCCTTATGACTAAACTGACACCCACTTTCTTAAAAATATCATGGGTCTAAATAGCCTTTTCAGGCTGAGAAAAGCACTTTGGTGACATTTGGCTGTAACTTGTTCCCAGTACATTCTGAGTGGCTGGTGACTGTGTGTTGTACCTAAAAGTGCCCAACAGGAATCCCAATGCACCATACATGGGCCCAAATGCCTTCCTTATGACTAAACTGACACCCACTTTCTTAAAAATATCATGGGTCTAAATAGCCTTTTCAGGCTGAGAGAAGCACTTTGGTGACGTTTCACTGTAACTTGTTCCCAGTACAGTCTAAGTGGCTGCTGACTGTGTGACTTGGCTAAAAGTGGCCAAATAGAAGCCCAATCCACAATACATGAGCCCAAAGACCTTCCTTATGACTAAACTGACACCCACTTTTTTTAAAAATATCATGGGTCTAAATAGCCTTTTCAGGCTGAGAGAAGCACTTTGGTGACATTTGGCTGTAACTTGTTCCCTGTACATTCTGAGTGGTTGGTGACTGTGTGTTGTACCTAAAAGTACCCAACAAGAATCCCAATGCACTATACATGGGCCCAAATGCCTTCCTTATGACAAAACTGACACTCATTATCTTAAAAAAATCATTGGTCAAAATAGCCTTTTCAGGCTGAGAGAAGCACTTTGGTGACGTTTCACTGTAACTTGTTCCCAGTACAGTCTAAGTGGCTGCTGACTGTGTGACTTGGCTAAAAGTGGCCAAATAGAAGCCCAATCCACAATACATGAGCCCAAAGGCCTTCCTTATGACAAAACTGACACTCATTTTCTTAAAAAAATCATTGGTCAAAATAGCCTTTTCAGGCTGAGAGAAGCACTTTGGTGACGTTTCACTGTAACTTGTTCCCAGTACAGTCTAAGTGAATGCTGACTGTGTGACTTGGTTAAAAGTGGCCAAATAGAAGCCCAATCCACATTACATGAGCCCAAAGGCCTTCCTTATGACTAAACTGACACCCACTTTCTTAAAAATATCATGGGTCTAAATAGCCTTTTCAGGCTGAGAAAAGCACTTTGGTGACATTTGGCTGTAACTTGTTCCCAGTACATTCTGAGTGGCTGGTGACTGTGTGTTGTACCTAAAAGTGCCCAACAGGAATCCCAATGCACCATACATGGGCCCAAATGCCTTCCTTATGACAAAACTGACACTCATTTTCTTAAAAAAATCATTGGTCAAAATAGCCTTTTCAGGCTGAGAGAAGCACTTTGGTGACATTTAGCTGTAACTTGTTCCCAGTACAGTCTAAGTGGCTGCTGACTGTGTGACTTGAATAAAAGTGGCCAAATAGAAGCCCAATCCACATTACATGAGCCCAAAGGCCTTCCTTATGACTAAACTGACACCCACTTTTTAAAAAAATGATCATGGGTCTAAATAGCCTTTTCAGGCTGAGAGAAGCACGTTGGTGACATTTGGCTGTAACTTGTTCCCAGTACATTCTGAGTGGTTGGTGACTGTGTGTTGTACCTAAAAGTACCCAACAAGAATCCCAATGCACTATACATGGGCCCAAATGCCTTCCTTATGACAAAACTGACACTCATTTTCTTAAAAAAATCATTGGTCAAAATAGCCTTTTCAGGCTGAGAGAAGCACTTTGGTGACGTTTCACTGTAACTTGTTCCCAGTACAGTCTAAGTGAATGCTGACTGTGTGACTTGGTTAAAAGTGGCCAAATAGAAGCCCAATCCACATTACATGAGCCCAAAGGCCTTCCTTATGACTAAACTGACACCCACTTTCTTAAAAATATCATGTGTCTAAATAGCCTTTTCAGGCTGAGAAAAGCACTTTGGTGACATTTGGCTGTAACTTGTTCCCAGTACATTCTGAGTGGCTGGTGACTGTGTGTTGTACCTAAAAGTGCCCAACAGGAATCCCAATGCACCATACATGGGCCCAAATGCCTTCCTTATGACAAAACTGACACTCATTTTCTTAAAAAAATCATTGGTCAAAATAGCCTTTTCAGGCTGAGAGAAGCACTTTGGTGACGTTTCACTGTAACTTGTTCCCAGTACAGTCTAAGTGGCTGCTGACTGTGTGACTTGGCTAAAAGTGGCCAAATAGAAGCCCAATCCACAATACATGAGCCCAAAGACCTTCCTTATGACTAAACTGACACCCACTTTTTTTTTAAATATCTAGGGTCTAAATAGCCTTTTCAGGCTGAGAGAAGCACTTTGGTGACATTTGGCTGTAACTTGTTCCCTGTACATTCTGAGTGGTTGGTGACTGTGTGTTGTACCTAAAAGTACCCAACAAGAATCCCAATGCACTATACATGGGCCCAAATGCCTTCCTTATGACAAAACTGACACTCATTTTCTTAAAAAAATCATTGGTCAAAATAGCCTTTTCAGGCTGAGAGAAGCACTTTGGTGACGCTTCACTGTAACTTGTTCCCAGTACAGTCTAAGTGAATGCTGACTGTGTGACTTGGTTAAAAGTGGCCAAATAGAAGCCCAATCCACATTACATAAGCCCAAAGGCCTTCCTTATGACTAAACTGACACCCACTTTCTTAAAAATATCATGGGTCTAAATAGCCTTTTCAGGCTGAGAAAAGCACTTTGGTGACATTTGGCTGTAACTTGTTCCCAGTACATTCTGAGTGGCTGGTGACTGTGTGTTGTACCTAAAAGTGCCCAACAGGAATCCCAATGCACTATACATGGGCCCAAATGCCTTCCTTATGACAAAACTGACACTCATTTTCTTAAAAAAATCATTGGTCAAAATAAGCTTTTCAGGCTGAGAGAAGCACTTTGGTGACGTTTCACTGTAACTTGTTCCCAGTACAGTCTAAGTGGCTGCTGACTGTGTGACTTGGCTAAAAGTGGCCAAATAGATGACCAATCCACAATACATGAGCCCAAAGGCCTTCCTTATGACAAAACTGACACTCATTTTCTTAAAAAAATCATTGGTCAAAATAGCCTTTTCAGGCTGAGAGAAGCACTTTGGTGACGTTTCACTGTAACTTGTTCCCAGTACAGTCTGAGTGAATGCTGACTGTGTGACTTGGTTAAAAGTGGCCAAATAGAAGCCCAATCCACATTACATAAGCCCAAAGGCCTTCCTTATGACTAAACTGACACCCACTTTCTTAAAAATATCATGGGTCTAAATAGCCTTTTCAGGCTGAGAAAAGCACTTTGGTGACATTTGGCTGTAACTTGTTCCCAGTACATTCTGAGTGGCTGGTGACTGTGTGTTGTACCTAAAAGTTCCCAACAGGAATCCCAATGCACTATACATGGGCCCAAATGCCTTCCTTATGACAAAACTGACACTCATTTTCTTAAAGAAATCATTGGTCAAAATAGCCTTTTCAGGCTGAGAGAAGCACTTTGGTGACGTTTCACTGTAACTTGTTCCCAGTACAGTCTAAGTGGCTGCTGACTGTGTGACTTGGTTAAAAGTGGCCAAATAGAAGCCCAATCCACAATACATGAGCCCAAAGGCCTTCCTTATGACTAAACTGACACCCACTTTCTTAAAAATATCATGGGTCTAAATAGCCTTTTCAGGCTGAGAAAAGCACTTTGGTGACATTTGGCTGTAACTTGTTCCCAGTACATTCTGAGTGGCTGGTGACTATGTGTTGTACCTAAAAGTGCCCAACAGGAATCCCAATGCACCATACATGGGCCCAAATGCCTTCCTTGTGACAAAACTGACACTCATTTTCTTAAAAAAATCATTGGTCAAAATAGCCTTTTCAGGCTGAGAGAAGCACTTTGGTGACGTTTCACTGTAACTTGTTCCCAGTACAGTCTAAGTGGCTGCTGACTGTGTGACTTGGTTAAAAGTGGCCAAATAGAAGCCCAATCCACATTACATAAGCCCAAAGGCCTTCCTTATGACTAAACTGACACCCACTTTCTTAAAAATATCATGGGTCTAAATAGCCTTTTCAGGCTGAGAAAAGCACTTTGGTGACATTTGGCTGTAACTTGTTCCCAGTACATTCTGAGTGGCTGGTGACTGTGTGTTGTACCTGAAAGTGCCCAACAAGAATCCCAATGCACTATACATGGGCCCAAATGCCTTCCTTATGACAAAACTGACACTCATTTTCTTAAAAAAATCATTGGTCAAAATAGCCTTTTCAGGCTGAGAGAAGCACTTTGGTGACGCTTCACTGTAACTTGTTCCCAGTACAGTCTAAGTGAATGCTGACTGTGTGACTTGGTTAAAAGTGGCCAAATAGAAGCCCAATCCACATTACATAAGCCCAAAGGCCTTCCTTATGACTAAACTGACACCCACTTTCTTAAAAATATCATGGGTCTAAATAGCCTTTTCAGGCTGAGAAAAGCACTTTGGTGACATTTGGCTGTAACTTGTTCCCAGTACATTCTGAGTGGCTGGTGACTGTGTGTTGTACCTAAAAGTGCCCAACAGGAATCCCAATGCACTATACATGGGCCCAAATGCCTTCCTTATGACAAAACTGACACTCATTTTCTTAAAAAAATCATTGGTCAAAATAGCCTTTTCAGGCTGAGAGAAGCACTTTGGTGACGTTTCACTGTAACTTGTTCCCAGTACAGTCTAAGTGGCTGCTGACTGTGTGACTTGGCTAAAAGTGGCCTTCCTTATGACAAAACTGACACTCATTTTCTTAAAAAAATCATTGGTCAAAATAGCCTTTTCAGGCTGAGAGAAGCACTTTGGTGACGTTTCACTGTAACTTGTTCCCAGTACAGTCTAAGTGAATGCTGACTGTGTGACTTGGTTAAAAGTGGCCAAATAGAAGCCCAATCCACATTACATAAGCCCAAAGGCCTTCCTTATGACTAAACTGACACCCACTTTCTTAAAAATATCATGGGTCTAAATAGCCTTTTCAGGCTGAGAAAAGCACTTTGGTGACATTTGGCTGTAACTTGTTCCCAGTACATTCTGAGTGGCTGGTGACTGTGTGTTGTACCTAAAAGTGCCCAACAGGAATCCCAATGCACCATACATGGGCCCAAATGCCTTCCTTATGACAAAACTGACACTCATTTTCTTAAAAAAATCATTGGTCAAAATAGCCTTTTCAGGCTGAGAGAAGCACTTTGGTGACATTTAGCTGTAACTTGTTCCCAGTACAGTCTAAGTGGCTGCTGACTGTGTGACTTGAATAAAAGTGGCCAAATAGAAGCCCAATCCACATTACATGAGCCCAAAGGCCTTCCTTATGACTAAACTGACACCCACTTTTTAAAAAAATTATCATGGGTCTAAATAGCCTTTTCAGGCTGAGAGAAGCACTTTGGTGACATTTGGCTGTAACTTGTTCCCAGTACATTCTGAGTGGTTGGTGACTGTGTGTTGTACCTAAAAGTACCCAACAAGAATCCCAATGCACTATACATGGGCCCAAATGCCTTCCTTATGACAAAACTGACACTCATTTTCTTAAAAAAATCATTGGTCAAAATAGCCTTTTCAGGCTGAGAGAAGCACTTTGGTGACGTTTCACTGTAACTTGTTCCCAGTACAGTCTAAGTGAATGCTGACTGTGTGACTTGGTTAAAAGTGGCAAAATAGAAGCCCAATCCACATTACATGAGCCCAAAGGCCTTCCTTATGACTAAACTGACACCCACTTTCTTAAAAATATCATGGGTCTAAATAGCCTTTTCAGGCTGAGAAAAGCACTTTGGTGACATTTGGCTGTAACTTGTTCCCAGTACATTCTGAGTGGCTGGTGACTGTGTGTTGTACCTAAAAGTGCCCAACAGGAATCCCAATGCACCATACATGGGCCCAAATGCCTTCCTTATGACAAAACTGACACTCATTTTCTTAAAAAAATCATTGGTCAAAATAGCCTTTTCAGGCTGAGAGAAGCACTTTGGTGACGTTTCACTGTAACTTGTTCCCAGTACAGTCTAAGTGGCTGCTGACTGTGTGACTTGGCTAAAAGTGGCCAAATAGAAGCCCAATCCACAATACATGAGCCCAAAGACCTTCCTTATGACTAAACTGACACCCACTTTTTTTTTAAATATCTAGGGTCTAAATAGCCTTTTCAGGCTGAGAGAAGCACTTTGGTGACATTTGGCTGTAACTTGTTCCCTGTACATTCTGAGTGGTTGGTGACTGTGTGTTGTACCTAAAAGTACCCAACAAGAATCCCAATGCACTATACATGGGCCCAAATGCCTTCCTTATGACAAAACTGACACTCATTTTCTTAAAAAAATCATTGGTCAAAATAGCCTTTTCAGGCTGAGAGAAGCACTTTGGTGACGTTTCACTGTAACTTGTTCCCAGTACAGTCTAAGTGGCTGCTGACTGTGTGACTTGGCTAAAAGTGGCCTTCCTTATGACAAAACTGACACTCATTTTCTTAAAAAAATCATTGGTCAAAATAGCCTTTTCAGGCTGAGAGAAGCACTTTGGTGACGTTTCACTGTAACTTGTTCCCAGTACAGTCTAAGTGAATGCTGACTGTGTGACTTGGTTAAAAGTGGCCAAATAGAAGCCCAATCCACATTACATAAGCCCAAAGGCCTTCCTTATGATTAAACTGACACCCACTTTCTTAAAAATATCATGGGTCTAAATAGCCTTTTCAGGCTGAGAAAAGCACTTTGGTGACATTTGGCTGTAACTTGTTCCCAGTACATTCTGAGTGGCTGGTGACTGTGTGTTGTACCTAAAAGTGCCCAACAGGAATCCCAATGCACCATACATGGGCCCAAATGCCTTCCTTATGACAAAACTGACACTCATTTTCTTAAAAAAATCATTGGTCAAAATAGCCTTTTCAGGCGGAGAGAAGCACTTTGGTGACATTTAGCTGTAACTTGTTCCCAGTACAGTCTAAGTGGCTGCTGACTGTGTGACTTGAATAAAAGTGGCCAAATAGAAGCCCAATCCACATTACATGAGCCCAAAGGCCTTCCTTATGACTAAACTGACACCCACTTTTTAAAAAAATTATCATGGGTCTAAATAGCCTTTTCAGGCTGAGAGAAGCACTTTGGTGACATTTGGCTGTAACTTGTTCCCAGTACATTCTGAGTGGTTGGTGACTGTGTGTTGTACCTAAAAGTACCCAACAAGAATCCCAATGCACTATACATGGGCCCAAATGCCTTCCTTATGACAAAACTGACACTCATTTTCTTAAAAAAATCATTGGTCAAAATAGCCTTTTCAGGCTGAGAGAAGCACTTTGGTGACGTTTCACTGTAACTTGTTCCCAGTACAGTCTAAGTGAATGCTGACTGTGTGACTTGGTTAAAAGTGGCCAAATAGAAGCCCAATCCACATTACATGAGCCCAAAGGCCTTCCTTATGACTAAACTGACACCCACTTTCTTAAAAATATCATGGGTCTAAATAGCCTTTTCAGGCTGAGAAAAGCACTTTGGCGACATTTGGCTGTAACTTGTTCCCAGTACATTCTGAGTGGCTGGTGACTGTGTGTTGTACCTAAAAGTGCCCAACAGGAATCCCAATGCACCATACATGGGCCCAAATGCCTTCCTTATGACAAAACTGACACTCATTTTCTTAAAAAAATCATTGGTCAAAATAGCCTTTTCAGGCTGAGAGAAGCATTTTGGTGACATTTAGCTGTAACTTGTTCCCAGTACAGTCTAAGTGGCTGCTGACTGTGTGACTTGAATAAAAGTGGCCAAATATAAGCCCAATCCACATTACATGAGCCCAAAGGCCTTCCTTATGACTAAACTGACACCCACTTTCTTAAAAATATCATGGGTCTAAATAGCCTTTTCAGGCTGAGAAAAGCACTTTGGTGACATTTGGCTGTAACTTGTTCCCAGTACATTCTGAGTGGCTGGTGACTGTGTGTTGTACCTAAAAGTGCCCAACAGGAATCCCAATGCACCATACATGGGCCCAAATGCCTTCCTTATGACAAAACTGACACTCATTTTCTTAAAAAAATCATTGGTCAAAATAGCCTTTTCAGGCTGAGAGAAGCACTTTGGTGACGTTTCACTGTAACTTGTTCCCAGTACAGTCTAAGTGGCTGCTGACTGTGTGACTTGGTTAAAAGTGGCCAAATAGAAGCCCAATCCACAATACATGAGCCCAAAGGCCTTCCTTATGACTAAACTGACACCCACTTTCTTAAAAATATCATGGGTCTAAATAGCCTTTTCAGGCTGAGAGAAGCACTTTGGTGACATTTGGCTGTAACTTGTTCCCTGTACATTCTGAGTGGTTGGTGACTGTGTGTTGTACCTAAAAGTACCCAACAAGAATCCCAATGCACTATACATGGGCCCAAATGCCTTCCTTATGACAAAACTGACACTCATTTTCTTAAAGAAATCATTGGTCAAAATAGCCTTTTCAGGCTGAGAAAAGCACTTTGGTGACGTTTCACTGTAACTTGTTCCCAGTACAGTCTAAGTGGCTGCTGACTGTGTGACTTGGCTAAAAGTGGCCAAATAGAAGCCCAATCCACAATACATGAGCCCAAAGGCCTTCCTTATGACTAAACTGACACCCACTTTCTTAAAAATATCATGGGTCTAAATAGCCTTTTCAGGCTGAGAAAAGCACTTTGGTGACATTTGGCTGTAACTTGTTCCCAGTACATTCTGAGTGGCTGGTGACTGTGTGTTGTACCTAAAAGTGCCCAACAAGAATCCCAATGCACTATACATGGGCCCAAATGCCTTCCTTATGACAAAACTGACACTCATTTTCTTTAAAAAATCATTGGTCAAAATAGCCTTTTCAGGCTGAGAGAAGCACTTTGGTGACGTTTCACTGTAACTTGTTCCCAGTACATTCTGAGTGGTTGGTGACTGTGTGTTGTACCTAAAAGTACCCAACAAGAATCCCAATGCACTATACATGGGCCCAAATGCCTTCCTTATGACAAAACTGACACTCATTTTCTTAAAGAAATCATTGGTCAAAATAGCCTTTTCAGGCTGAGAAAAGCACTTTGGTGACGTTTCACTGTAACTTGTTCCCAGTACAGTCTAAGTGGCTGCTGACTGTGTGACTTGGCTAAAAGTGGCCAAATAGAAGCCCAATCCACAATACATGAGCCCAAAGGCCTTCCTTATGACTAAACTGACACCCACTTTCTTAAAAATATCATGGGTCTAAATAGCCTTTTCAGGCTGAGAAAAGCACTTTGGTGACATTTGGCTGTAACTTGTTCCCAGTACATTCTGAGTGGCTGGTGACTGTGTGTTGTACCTAAAAGTGCCCAACAAGAATCCCAATGCACTATACATGGGCCCAAATGCCTTCCTTATGACAAAACTGACACTCATTTTCTTTAAAAAATCATTGGTCAAAATAGCCTTTTCAGGCTGAGAGAAGCACTTTGGTGACGTTTCACTGTAACTTGTTCCCAGTACAGTCTAAGTGGCTGCTGACTGTGTGACTTGGCTAAAAGTGGCCAAATAGAAGCCCAATCCACAATACATGAGCCCAAAGGCCTTCCTTATGACTAAACTGACACCCACTTTCTTAAAAATATCATGGGTCTAAATAGCCTTTTCAGGCTGAGAGAAGCACTTTGGTGACGTTTCACTGTAACTTGTTCCCAGTACAGTCTAAGTGAATGCTGACTGTGTGACTTGGTTAAAAGTGGCCAAATAGAAGCCCAATCCACATTACATGAGCCCAAAGGCCTTCCTTATGACTAAACTGACACCCACTTTCTTAAAAATATCATGGGTCTAAATAGCCTTTTCAGGCTGAGAAAAGCACTTTTGTGACATTTGGCTGTAACTTGTTCCCAGTACATTCTGAGTGGCTGGTGACTGTGTGTTGTACCTAAAAGTGCCCAACAGGAATCCCAATGCACCATACATGGGCCCAAATGCCTTCCTTATGACAAAACTGACACTCATTTTTTTTTTTTAAATCATTGGTCAAAATAGCCTTTTCAGGCTGAGAGAAGCACTTTGGTGACATTTAGCTGTAACTTGTTCCCAATACAGTCTAAGTAGCTGCTGACTGTGTAACTTGAATAAAAGTGGCCAAATAGAAGCCCAATCCACATTACATGAGCCCAAAGGCCTTCCTTATGACTAAACTGACACCCACTTTCTTAAAAATATCATGGGTCTAAATAGCCTTTTCAGGCTGAGAAAAGCACTTTGGTGACATTTGGCTGTAACTTGTTCCCAGTACATTCTGAGTGGCTGGTGACTGTGTGTTGTACCTAAAAGTGCCCAACAGGAATCCCAATGCACCATACATGGGCCCAAATGCCTTCCTTATGACAAAACTGACACTCATTTTCTTAAAAATATCATTGGTCAAAATAGCCTTTTCAGGCTGAGAAAAGCACTTTGGTGATGTTTCACTGTAACTTGTTCCCAGTACAGTCTAAGTGGCTGCTGACTGTGTGACTTGGCTAAAAGTGGCCAAATAGAAGCCCAATCCACAATACATGAGCCCAAAGGCCTTCCTTATGACTAAACTGACACCCACTTTCTTAAAAATATCATGGGTCTAAATAGCCTTTTCAGGCTGAGAGAAGCACTTTGGTGACGTTTCACTGTAACTTGTTCCCAGTACAGTCTAAGTGAATGCTGACTGTGTGACTTGGTTAAAAGTGGCCAAATAGAAGCCCAATCCACATTACATGAGCCCAAAGGCCTTCCTTATGACTAAACTGACACCCACTTTCTTAAAAATATCATGGGTCTAAATAGCCTTTTCAGGCTGAGAAAAGCACTTTTGTGACATTTGGCTGTAACTTGTTCCCAGTACATTCTGAGTGGCTGGTGACTGTGTGTTGTACCTAAAAGTGCCCAACAGGAATCCCAATGCACTATACATGGGCCCAAATGCCTTCCTTATGACAAAACTGACACTCATTTTCTTAAAAAAATCATTGGTCAAAATAGCCTTTTCAGGCTGAGAGAAGCACTTTGGTGACATTTAGCTGTAACTTGTTCCCAATACAGTCTAAGTGGCTGCTGACTGTGTAACTTGAATAAAAGTGGCCAAATAGAAGCCCAATCCACATTACATGAGCCCAAAGGCCTTCCTTATGACTAAACTGACACCCACTTTCTTAAAAATATCATGGGTCTAAATAGCCTTTTCAGGCTGAGAAAAGCACTTTGGTGACATTTGGCTGTAACTTGTTCCCAGTACATTCTGAGTGGCTGGTGACTGTGTGTTGTACCTAAAAGTGCCCAACAGGAATCCCAATGCACCATACATGGGCCCAAATGCCTTCCTTATGACTAAACTGACACCCACTTTCTTAAAAATATCATGGGTCTAAATAGCCTTTTCAGGCTGAGAGAAGCACTTTGGTGACGTTTCACTGTAACTTGTTCCCAGTACAGTCTAAGTGGCTGCTGACTGTGTGACTTGGCTAAAAGTGGCCAAATAGAAGCCCAATCCACAATACATGAGCCCAAAGACCTTCCTTATGACTAAACTGACACCCACTTTTTTTAAAAATATCATGGGTCTAAATAGCCTTTTCAGGCTGAGAGAAGCACTTTGGTGACATTTGGCTGTAACTTGTTCCCTGTACATTCTGAGTGGTTGGTGACTGTGTGTTGTACCTAAAAGTACCCAACAAGAATCCCAATGCACTATACATGGGCCCAAATGCCTTCCTTATGACAAAACTGACACTCATTATCTTAAAAAAATCATTGGTCAAAATAGCCTTTTCAGGCTGAGAGAAGCACTTTGGTGACGTTTCACTGTAACTTGTTCCCAGTACAGTCTAAGTGGCTGCTGACTGTGTGACTTGGCTAAAAGTGGCCAAATAGAAGCCCAATCCACAATACATGAGCCCAAAGGCCTTCCTTATGACAAAACTGACACTCATTTTCTTAAAAAAATCATTGGTCAAAATAGCCTTTTCAGGCTGAGAGAAGCACTTTGGTGACGTTTCACTGTAACTTGTTCCCAGTACAGTCTAAGTAAATGCTGACTGTGTGACTTGGTTAAAAATGGCCAAATAGAAGCCCAATCCACATTACATGAGCCCAAAGGCCTTCCTTATGACTAAACTGACACCCACTTTCTTAAAAATATCATGGGTCTAAATAGCCTTTTCAGGCTGAGAAAAGCACTTTGGTGACATTTGGCTGTAACTTGTTCCCAGTACATTCTGAGTGGCTGGTGACTGTGTGTTGTACCTAAAAGTGCCCAACAGGAATCCCAATGCACCATACATGGGCCCAAATGCCTTCCTTATGACAAAACTGACACTCATTTTCTTAAAAAAATCATTGGTCAAAATAGCCTTTTCAGGCTGAGAGAAGCACTTTGGTGACGTTTCACTGTAACTTGTTCCCAGTACAGTCTAAGTGGCTGCTGACTGTGTGACTTGGCTAAAAGTGGCCAAATAGAAGCCCAATCCACAATACATGAGCCCAAAGACCTTCCTTATGACTAAACTGACACCCACTTTTTTTTAAAATATCTAGGGTCTAAATAGCCTTTTCAGGCTGAGAGAAGCACTTTGGTGACATTTGGCTGTAACTTGTTCCCTGTACATTCTGAGTGGTTGGTGACTGTGTGTTGTACCTAAAAGTACCCAACAAGAATCCCAATGCACTATACATGGGCCCAAATGCCTTCCTTATGACAAAACTGACACTCATTTTCTTAAAAAAATCATTGGTCAAAATAGCCTTTTCAGGCTGAGAGAAGCACTTTGGTGACGCTTCACTATAACTTGTTCCCAGTAGAGTCTAAGTGAATGCTGACTGTGTGACTTGGTTAAAAGTGGCCAAATAGAAGCCCAATCCACATTACATAAGCCCAAAGGCCTTCCTTATGACTAAACTGACACCCACTTTCTTAAAAATATCATGGGTCTAAATAGCCTTTTCAGGCTGAGAAAAGCACTTTGGTGACATTTGGCTGTAACTTGTTCCCAGTACATTCTGAGTGGCTGGTGACTGTGTGTTGTACCTAAAAGTGCCCAACAGGAATCCCAATGCACTATACATGGGCCCAAATGCCTTCCTTATGACAAAACTGACACTCATTTTCTTAAAAAAATCATTGGTCAAAATAGGCTTTTCAGGCTGAGAGAAGCACTTTGGTGACGTTTCACTGTAACTTGTTCCCAGTACAGTCTAAGTGGCTGCTGACTGTGTGACTTGGCTAAAAGTGGCCAAATAGATGCCCAATCCACAATACATGAGCCCAAAGGCCTTCCTTATGACAAAACTGACACTCATTTTCTTAAAAAAATCATTGGTCAAAATAGCCTTTTCAGGCTGAGAGAAGCACTTTGGTGACGTTTCACTGTAACTTGTTCCCAGTACAGTCTAAGTGAATGCTGACTGTGTGACTTGGTTAAAAGTGGCCAAATAGAAGCCCAATCCACATTACATAAGCCCAAAGGCCTTCCTTATGACTAAACTGACACCCACTTTCTTAAAAATATCATGGGTCTAAATAGCCTTTTCAGGCTGAGAAAAGCACTTTGGTGACATTTGGCTGTAACTTGTTCCCAGTACATTCTGAGTGGCTGGTGACTGTGTGTTGTACCTAAAAGTTCCCAACAGGAATCCCAATGCACTATACATGGGCCCAAATGCCTTCCTTATGACAAAACTGACACTCATTTTCTTAAAGAAATCATTGGTCAAAATAGCCTTTTCAGGCTGAGAGAAGCACTTTGGTGACGTTTCACTGTAACTTGTTCCCAGTACAGTCTAAGTGGCTGCTGACTGTGTGACTTGGTTAAAAGTGGCCAAATAGAAGCCCAATCCACAATACATGAGCCCAAAGGCCTTCCTTATGACTAAACTGACACCCACTTTCTTAAAAATATCATGGGTCTAAATAGCCTTTTCAGGCTGAGAAAAGCACTTTGGTGACATTTGGCTGTAACTTGTTCCCAGTACATTCTGAGTGGCTGGTGACTATGTGTTGTACCTAAAAGTGCCCAACAGGAATCCCAATGCACCATACATGGGCCCAAATGCCTTCCTTGTGACAAAACTGACACTCATTTTCTTAAAAAAATCATTGGTCAAAATAGCCTTTTCAGGCTGAGAGAAGCACTTTGGTGACGTTTCACTGTAACTTGTTCCCAGTACAGTCTAAGTGGCTGCTGACTGTGTGACTTGGTTAAAAGTGGCCAAATAGAAGCCCAATCCACATTACATAAGCCCAAAGGCCTTCCTTATGACTAAACTGACACCCACTTTCTTAAAAATATCATGGGTCTAAATAGCCTTTTCAGGCTGAGAAAAGCACTTTGGTGACATTTGGCTGTAACTTGTTCCCAGTACATTCTGAGTGGCTGGTGACTGTGTGTTGTACCTGAAAGTGCCCAACAAGAATCCCAATGCACTATACATGGGCCCAAATGCCTTCCTTATGACAAAACTGACACTCATTTTCTTAAAAAAATCATTGGTCAAAATAGCCTTTTCAGGCTGAGAGAAGCACTTTGGTGACGCTTCACTGTAACTTGTTCCCAGTACAGTCTAAGTGAATGCTGACTGTGTGACTTGGTTAAAAGTGGCCAAATAGAAGCCCAATCCACATTACATAAGCCCAAAGGCCTTCCTTATGACTAAACTGACACCCACTTTCTTAAAAATATCATGGGTCTAAATAGCCTTTTCAGGCTGAGAAAAGCACTTTGGTGACATTTGGCTGTAACTTGTTCCCAGTATATTCTGAGTGGCTGGTGACTGTGTGTTGTACCTAAAAGTGCCCAACAGGAATCCCAATGCACTATACATGGGCCCAAATGCCTTCCTTATGACAAAACTGACACTCATTTTCTTAAAAAAATCATTGGTCAAAATAGCCTTTTCAGGCTGAGAGAAGCACTTTGGTGACGTTTCACTGTAACTTGTTCCCAGTACAGTCTAAGTGGCTGCTGACTGTGTGACTTGGCTAAAAGTGGCCTTCCTTATGACAAAACTGACACTCATTTTCTTAAAAAAATCATTGGTCAAAATAGCCTTTTCAGGCTGAGAGAAGCACTTTGGTGACGTTTCACTGTAACTTGTTCCCAGTACAGTCTAAGTGAATGCTGACTGTGTGACTTGGTTAAAAGTGGCCAAATAGAAGCCCAATCCACATTACATAAGCCCAAAGGCCTTCCTTATGACTAAACTGACACCCACTTTCTTAAAAATATCATGGGTCTAAATAGCCTTTTCAGGCTGAGAAAAGCACTTTGGTGACATTTGGCTGTAACTTGTTCCCAGTACATTCTGAGTGGCTGGTGACTGTGTGTTGTACCTAAAAGTGCCCAACAGGAATCCCAATGCACCATACATGGGCCCAAATGCCTTCCTTATGACAAAACTGACACTCATTTTCTTAAAAAAATCATTGGTCAAAATAGCCTTTTCAGGCTGAGAGAAGCACTTTGGTGACATTTAGCTGTAACTTGTTCCCAGTACAGTCTAAGTGGCTGCTGACTGTGTGACTTGAATAAAAGTGGCCAAATAGAAGCCCAATCCACATTACATGAGCCCAAAGGCCTTCCTTATGACTAAACTGACACCCACTTTTTAAAAAAATTATCATGGGTCTAAATAGCCTTTTCAGGCTGAGAGAAGCACTTTGGTGACATTTGGCTGTAACTTGTTCCCAGTACATTCTGAGTGGTTGGTGACTGTGTGTTGTACCTAAAAGTACCCAACAAGAATCCCAATGCACTATACATGGGCCCAAATGCCTTCCTTATGACAAAACTGACACTCATTTTCTTAAAAAAAATCATTGGTCAAAATAGCCTTTTCAGGCTGAGAGAAGCACTTTGGTGACGTTTCACTGTAACTTGTTCCCAGTACAGTCTAAGTGAATGCTGACTGTGTGACTTGGTTAAAAGTGGCCAAATAGAAGCCCAATCCACATTACATGAGCCCAAAGGCCTTCCTTATGACTAAACTGACACCCACTTTCTTAAAAATATCATGGGTCTAAATAGCCTTTTCAGGCTGAGAAAAGCACTTTGGTGACATTTGGCTGTAACTTGTTCCCAGTACATTCTGAGTGGCTGGTGACTGTGTGTTGTACCTAAAAGTGCCCAACAGGAATCCCAATGCACCATACATGGGCCCAAATGCCTTCCTTATGACAAAACTGACACTCATTTTCTTTAAAAAATCATTGGTCAAAATAGCCTTTTCAGGCTGAGAGAAGCACTTTGGTGACGTTTCACTGTAACTTGTTCCCAGTACAGTCTAAGTGGCTGCTGACTGTGTGACTTGGCTAAAAGTGGCCAAATAGAAGCCCAATCCACAATACATGAGCCCAAAGACCTTCCTTATGACTAAACTGACACCCACTTTTTTTTTAAATATCTAGGGTCTAAATAGCCTTTTCAGGCTGAGAGAAGCACTTTGGTGACATTTGGCTGTAACTTGTTCCCTGTACATTCTGAGTGGTTGGTGACTGTGTGTTGTACCTAAAAGTACCCAACAAGAATCCCAATGCACTATACATGGGCCCAAATGCCTTCCTTATGACAAAACTGACACTCATTTTCTTAAAAAAATCATTGGTCAAAATAGCCTTTTCAGGCTGAGAGAAGCACTTTGGTGACGCTTCACTGTAACTTGTTCCCAGTACAGTCTAAGTGAATGCTGACTGTGTGACTTGGTTAAAAGTGGCCAAATAGAAGCCCAATCCACATTACATAAGCCCAAAGGCCTTCCTTATGACTAAACTGACACCCACTTTCTTAAAAATATCATGGGTCTAAATAGCCTTTTCAGGCTGAGAAAAGCACTTTGGTGACATTTGGCTGTAACTTGTTCCCAGTACATTCTGAGTGGCTGGTGACTGTGTGTTGTACCTAAAAGTGCCCAACAAGAATCCCAATGCACTATACATGGGCCCAAATGCCTTCCTTATGACAAAACTGACACTCATTTTCTTAAAAAAATCATTGGTCAAAATAGCCTTTTCAGGCTGAGAGAAGCACTTTGGTGACGTTTCACTGTAACTTGTTCCCAGTACAGTCTAAGTGGCTGCTGACTGTGTGACTTGGTTAAAAGTGGCCAAATAGAAGCCCAATCCACATTACATAAGCCCAAAGGCCTTCCTTATGACTAAACTGACACCCACTTTCTTAAAAATATCATGGGTCTAAATAGCCTTTTCAGGCTGAGAAAAGCACTTTGGTGACATTTGGCTGTAACTTGTTCCCAGTACATTCTGAGTGGCTGGTGACTGTGTGTTGTACCTAAAAGTGCCCAACAGGAATCCCAATGCACCATACATGGGCCCAAATGCCTTCCTTATGACAAAACTGACACTCATTTTCTTAAAAAAATCATTGGTCAAAATAGCCTTTTCAGGCTGAGAGAAGCACTTTGGTGACGTTTCACTGTAACTTGTTCCCAGTACAGTCTAAGTGAATGCTGACTGTGTGACTTGGTTAAAAGTGGCCAAATAGAAGCCCAATCCACATTACATAAGCCCAAAGGCCTTCCTTATGACTAAACTGACACCCACTTTCTTAAAAATATCATGGGTCTAAATAGCCTTTTCAGGCTGAGAAAAGCACTTTGGTGACATTTGGCTGTAACTTGTTCCCAGTACATTCTGAGTGGCTGGTGACTGTGTGTTGTACCTAAAAGTGCCCAACAAGAATCCCAATGCACTATACATGGGCGCAAATGCCTTCCTTATGACAAAACTGACACTCATTTTCTTAAAAAAATCATTGGTCAAAATAGCCTTTTCAGGCTGAGAGAAGCACTTTGGTGACGTTTCACTGTAACTTGTTCCCAGTACAGTCTAAGTGAATGCTGACTGTGTGACTTGGTTAAAAGTGGCCAAATAGAAGCCCAATCCATATTACATAAGCCCAAAGGCCTTCCTTATGACTAAACTGACACCCACTTTCTTAAAAATATCATGGGTCTAAATAGCCTTTTCAGGCTGAGAAAAGCACTTTGGTGACATTTGGCTGTAACTTGTTCCCAGTACATTCTGAGTGGCTGGTGACTGTGTGTTGTACCTAAAAGTGCCCAACAGGAATCCCAATGCACTATACATGGGCCCAAATGCCTTCCTTATGACAAAACTGACACTCATTTTCTTAAAAAAAATCATTGGTCAAAATAGCCTTTTCAGGCTGAGAGAAGCACTTTGGTGACGTTTCACTGTAACTTGTTCCCAGTACAGTCTAAGTGGCTGCTGACTGTGTGACTTGGCTAAAAGTGGCCAAATAGAAGCCCAATCCACAATACATGAGCCCAAAGGCCTTCCTTATGACTAAACTGACACCCACTTTCTTAAAAATATCATGGGTCTAAATAGCCTTTTCAGGCTGAGAAAAGCACTTTGGTGACATTTGGCTGTAACTTGTTCCCAGTACATTCTGAGTGGCTGGTGACTGTGTGTTGTACCTAAAAGTGCCCAACAAGAATCCCAATGCACTATACATGGGCCCAAATGCCTTCCTTATGACAAAACTGACACTCATTTTCTTAAAAAAATCATTGGTCAAAATAGCCTTTTCAGGCTGAGAGAAGCACTTTGGTGACGTTTCACTGTAACTTGTTCCCAGTACAGTCTAAGTGGCTGCTGACTGTGTGACTTGGTTAAAAGTGGCCAAATAGAAGCCCAATCCACATTACATAAGCCCAAAGGCCTTCCTTATGACTAAACTGACACCCACTTTCTTAAAAATATCATGGGTCTAAATAGCCTTTTCAGGCTGAGAAAAGCACGTTGGTGACATTTGGCTTTAACTTGTTCCCAGTACATTCTGAGTGGCTGGTGACTGTGTGTTGTACCTGAAAGTGCCCAACAAGAATCCCAATGCACTATACATGGGCCCAAATGCCTTCCTTATGACAAAACTGACACTCATTTTCTTAAAAAAATCATTGGTCAAAATAGCCTTTTCAGGCTGAGAGAAGCACTTTGGTGACGTTTCACTGTAACTTGTTCCCAGTACAGTCTAAGTGAATGCTGACTGTGTGACTTGGTTAAAAGTGGCCAAATAGAAGCCCAATCCACATTACATGAGCCCAAAGGCCTTCCTTATGACTAAACTGACACCCACTTTCTTAAAAATATCATGGGTCTAAATAGCCTTTTCAGGCTGAGAAAAGCACTTTGGTGACATTTGGCTGTAACTTGTTCCCAGTACATTCTGAGTGGCTGGTGACTGTGTGTTGTACCTAAAAGTGCCCAACAGGAATCCCAATGCACCATACATGGGCCCAAATGCCTTCCTTATGACAAAACTGACACTCATTTTCTTAAAAAAATCATTGGTCAAAATAGCCTTTTCAGGCTGAGAGAAGCACTTTGGTGACGTTTCACTGTAACTTGTTCCCAGTACAGTCTAAGTGGCTGCTGACTGTGTGACTTGGCTAAAAGTGGCCAAATAGAAGCCCAATCCACAATACATGAGCCCAAAGACCTTCCTTATGACTAAACTGACACCCACTTTTTTTTTAAATATCTAGGGTCTAAATAGCCTTTTCAGGCTGAGAGAAGCACTTTGGTGACATTTGGCTGTAACTTGTTCCCTGTACATTCTGAGTGGTTGGTGACTGTGTGTTGTACCTAAAAGTACCCAACAAGAATCCCAATGCACTATACATGGGCCCAAATGCCTTCCTTATGACAAAACTGACACTCATTTTCTTAAAAAAATCATTGGTCAAAATAGCCTTTTCAGGCTGAGAGAAGCACTTTGGTGACGCTTCACTGTAACTTGTTCCCAGTACAGTCTAAGTGAATGCTGACTGTGTGACTTGGTTAAAAGTGGCCAAATAGAAGCCCAATCCACATTACATAAGCCCAAAGGCCTTCCTTATGACTAAACTGACACCCACTTTCTTAAAAATATCATGGGTCTAAATAGCCTTTTCAGGCTGAGAAAAGCACTTTGGTGACATTTGGCTGTAACTTGTTCCCAGTACATTCTGAGTGGCTGGTGACTGTGTGTTGTACCTAAAAGTGCCCAACAGGAATCCCAATGCACTATACATGGGCCCAAATGCCTTCCTTATGACAAAACTGACACTCATTTTCTTAAAAAAATCATTGGTCAAAATAGCCTTTTCAGGCTGAGAGAAGCACTTTGGTGACGTTTCACTGTAACTTGTTCCCAGTACAGTCTAAGTGGCTGCTGACTGTGTGACTTGGCTAAAAGTGGCCAAATAGATGCCCAATCCACAATACATGAGCCCAAAGGCCTTCCTTATGACAAAACTGACACTCATTTTCTTAAAAAAATCATTGGTCAAAATAGCCTTTTCAGGCTGAGAGAAGCACTTTGGTGACGTTTCACTGTAACTTGTTCCCAGTACAGTCTAAGTGAATGCTGACTGTGTGACTTGGTTAAAAGTGGCCAAATAGAAGCCCAATCCACATTACATAAGCCCAAAGGCCTTCCTTATGACTAAACTGACACCCACTTTCTTAAAAATATCATGGGTCTAAATAGCCTTTTCAGGCTGAGAAAAGCACTTTGGTGACATTTGGCTGTAACTTGTTCCCAGTACATTCTGAGTGGCTGGTGACTATGTGTTGTACCTAAAAGTGCCCAACAGGAATCCCAATGCACCATACATGGGCCCAAATGCCTTCCTTATGACAAAACTGACACTCATTTTCTTAAAAAAATCATTAGTCAAAATAGCCTTTTCAGGCTGAGAGAAGCACTTTGGTGACGTTTCACTGTAACTTGTTCCCAGTACAGTCTAAGTGGCTGCTGACTGTGTGACTTGGTTAAAAGTGGCCAAATAGAAGCCCAATCCACATTACATAAGCCCAAAGGCCTTCCTTATGACTAAACTGACACCCACTTTCTTAAAAATATCATGGGTCTAAATAGCCTTTTCAGGCTGAGAAAAGCACTTTGGTGACATTTGGCTGTAACTTGTTCCCAGTACATTCTGAGTGGCTGGTGACTGTGTGTTGTACCTGAAAGTGCCCAACAAGAATCCCAATGCACTATACATGGGCCCAAATGCCTTCCTTATGACAAAACTGACACTCCTTTTCTTAAAAAAATCATTGGTCAAAATAGCCTTTTCAGGCTGAGAGAAGCACTTTGGTGACGCTTCACTGTAACTTGTTCCCAGTACAGTCTAAGTGAATGCTGACTGTGTGACTTGGTTAAAAGTGGCCAAATAGAAGCCCAATCCACATTACATAAGCCCAAAGGCCTTCCTTATGACTAAACTGACACCCACTTTCTTAAAAATATCATGGGTCTAAATAGCCTTTTCAGGCTGAGAAAAGCACTTTGGTGACATTTGGCTGTAACTTGTTCCCAGTACATTCTGAGTGGCTGGTGACTGTGTGTTGTACCTAAAAGTGCCCAACAGGAATCCCAATGCACTATACATGGGCCCAAATTTCTTCCTTATGACAAAACTGACACTCATTTTCTTAAAAAAATCATTGGTCAAAATAGCCTTTTCAGGCTGAGAGAAGCACTTTGGTGACGTTTCACTGTAACTTGTTCCCAGTACAGTCTAAGTGGCTGCTGACTGTGTGACTTGGCTAAAAGTGGCCAAATAGAAGCCCAATCCACAATACATGAGCCCAAAGGCCTTCCTTATGACTAAACTGACACCCACTTTCTTAAAAATATCATGGGTCTAAATAGCCTTTTCAGGCTGAGAAAAGCACTTTGGTGACATTTGGCTGTAACTTGTTCCCAGTACATTCTGAGTGGCTGGTGACTGTGTGTTGTACCTAAAAGTGCCCAACAGGAATCCCAATGCACTATACATGGGCCCAAATTTCTTCCTTATGACAAAACTGACACTCATTTTCTTAAAAAAATCATTGGTCAAAATAGCCTTTTCAGGCTGAGAGAAGCACTTTGGTGACGTTTCACTGTAACTTGTTCCCAGTACAGTCTAAGTGGCTGCTGACTGTGTGACTTGGCTAAAAGTGGCCAAATAGAAGCCCAATCCACAATACATGAGCCCAAAGGCCTTCCTTATGACTAAACTGACACCCACTTTCTTAAAAATATCATGGGTCTAAATAGCCTTTTCAGGCTGAGAAAAGCACTTTGGTGACATTTGGCTGTAACTTGTTCCCAGTACATTCTGAGTGGCTGGTGACTGTGTGTTGTACCTAAAAGTGCCCAACAGGAATCCCAATGCACTATACATGGGCCCAAATGCCTTCCTTATGACAAAACTGACACTCATTTTCTTAAAAAAAACATTGGTCAAAATAGCCTTTTCAGGCTGAGAGAAGCACTTTGGTGACGTTTCACTGTAACTTGTTCCCAGTACAGTCTAAGTGGCTGCTGACTGTGTGACTTGGCTAAAAGTGGCCTTCCTTATGACAAAACTGACACTCATTTTCTTAAAAAAATCATTGGTCAAAATAGCCTTTTCAGGCTGAGAGAAGCACTTTGGTGACGTTTCACTGTAACTTGTTCCCAGTACAGTCTAAGTGAATGCTGACTGTGTGACTTGGTTAAAAGTGGCCAAATAGAAGCCCAATCCACATTACATAAGCCCAAAGGCCTTCCTTATGACTAAACTGACACCCACTTTCTTAAAAATATCATGGGTCTAAATAGCCTTTTCAGGCTGAGAAAAGCACTTTGGTGACATTTGGCTGTAACTTGTTCCCAGTACATTCTGAGTGGCTGGTGACTGTGTGTTGTACCTAAAAGTGCCCAACAGGAATCCCAATGCACTATACATGGGCCCAAATGCCTTCCTTATGACAAAACTGACACTCATTTTCTTAAAAAAATCATTGGTCAAAATAGCCTTTTCAGGCTGAGAGAAGCACTTTGGTGACGTTTCACTGTAACTTGTTCCCAGTACAGTCTAAGTGAATGCTGACTGTTTGACTTGGTTAAAAGTGGCCAAATAGAAGCCCAATCCATATTATATAAGCCCAAAGGCCTTCCTTATGACTAAACTGACACCCACTTTCTTAAAAATATCATGGGTCTAAATAGCCTTTTCAGGCTGAGAAAAGCACTTTGGTGACATTTGGCTGTAACTTGTTCCCAGTACATTCTGAGTGGCTGGTGACTGTGTGTTGTACCTAAAAGTGCCCAACAGGAATCCCAATGCACTATACATGGGCCCAAATTTCTTCCTTATGACAAAACTGACACTCATTTTCTTAAAAAAATCATTGGTCAAAATAGCCTTTTCAGGCTGAGAGAAGCACTTTGGTGACGTTTCACTGTAACTTGTTCCCAGTACAGTCTAAGTGGCTGCTGACTGTGTGACTTGGCTAAAAGTGGCCAAATAGAAGCCCAATCCACAATACATGAGCCCAAAGGCCTTCCTTATGACTAAACTGACACCCACTTTCTTAAAAATATCATGGGTCTAAATAGCCTTTTCAGGCTGAGAAAAGCACTTTGGTGACATTTGGCTGTAACTTGTTCCCAGTACATTCTGAGTGGCTGGTGACTGTGTGTTGTACCTAAAAGTGCCCAACAGGAATCCCAATGCACTATACATGGGCCCAAATTTCTTCCTTATGACAAAACTGACACTCATTTTCTTAAAAAAATCATTGGTCAAAATAGCCTTTTCAGGCTGAGAGAAGCACTTTGGTGACGTTTCACTGTAACTTGTTCCCAGTACAGTCTAAGTGGCTGCTGACTGTGTGACTTGGCTAAAAGTGGCCAAATAGAAGCCCAATCCACAATACATGAGCCCAAAGGCCTTCCTTATGACTAAACTGACACCCACTTTCTTAAAAATATCATGGGTCTAAATAGCCTTTTCAGGCTGAGAAAAGCACTTTGGTGACATTTGGCTGTAACTTGTTCCCAGTACATTCTGAGTGGCTGGTGACTGTGTGTTGTACCTAAAAGTGCCCAACAGGAATCCCAATGCACTATACATGGGCCCAAATTTCTTCCTTATGACAAAACTGACACTCATTTTCTTAAAAAAATCATTGGTCAAAATAGCCTTTTCAGGCTGAGAGAAGCACTTTGGTGACGTTTCACTGTAACTTGTTCCCAGTACAGTCTAAGTGGCTGCTGACTGTGTGACTTGGCTAAAAGTGGCCAAATAGAAGCCCAATCCACAATACATGAGCCCAAAGGCCTTCCTTATGACTAAACTGACACCCACTTTCTTAAAAATATCATGGGTCTAAATAGCCTTTTCAGGCTGAGAAAAGCACTTTGGTGACATTTGGCTGTAACTTGTTCCCAGTACATTCTGAGTGGCTGGTGACTGTGTGTTGTACCTAAAAGTGCCCAACAGGAATCCCAATGCACTATACATGGGCCCAAATGCCTTCCTTATGACAAAACTGACACTCATTTTCTTAAAAAAAACATTGGTCAAAATAGCCTTTTCAGGCTGAGAGAAGCACTTTGGTGACGTTTCACTGTAACTTGTTCCCAGTACAGTCTAAGTGGCTGCTGACTGTGTGACTTGGCTAAAAGTGGCCTTCCTTATGACAAAACTGACACTCATTTTCTTAAAAAAATCATTGGTCAAAATAGCCTTTTCAGGCTGAGAGAAGCACTTTGGTGACGTTTCACTGTAACTTGTTCCCAGTACAGTCTAAGTGAATGCTGA
Source organism: Gymnoscopelus microlampas (assembly GCF_963454915.1). Classification (NCBI taxonomy): domain Eukaryota; kingdom Metazoa; phylum Chordata; class Actinopteri; order Myctophiformes; family Myctophidae; genus Gymnoscopelus; species Gymnoscopelus microlampas. Next base: position 60,427,024 of record NC_139940.1, read on the forward strand.
CTGTGTGACTTGGTTAAAAGTGGCCAAATAGAAGCCCAATCCACATTACATAAGCCCAAAGGCCTTCCTTATGACTAAACTGACACCCACTTTCTTAAAAATATCATGGGTCTAAATAGCCTTTTCAGGCTGAGAAAAGCACTTTGGTGACATTTGGCTGTAACTTGTTCCCAGTACATTCTGAGTGGCTGGTGACTGTGTGTTGTACCTGAAAGTGCCCAACAAGAATCCCAATGCACTATACATGGGCCCAAATGCCTTCCTTATGACAAAACTGACACTCATTTTTTTAAAAAAATCATTGGTCAAAATAGCCTTTTCAGGCTGAGAGAAGCACTTTGGTGACGCTTCACTGTAACTTGTTCCCAGTACAGTCTAAGTGAATGCTGACTGTGTGACTTGGTTAAAAGTGGCCAAATAGAAGCCCAATCCACATTACATAAGCCCAAAGGCCTTCCTTATGACTAAACTGACACCCACTTTCTTAAAAATATCATGGGTCTAAATAGCCTTTTCAGGCTGAGAAAAGCACTTTGGTGACATTTGGCTGTAACTTGTTCCCAGTACATTCTGAGTGGCTGGTGACTGTGTGTTGTACCTAAAAGTGCCCAACAGGAATCCCAATGCACCATACATGGGCCCAAATGCCTTCCTTATGACAAAACTGACACTCATTTTCTTAAAAAAATCATTGGTCAAAATAGCCTTTTCAGGCTGAGAGAAGCACTTTGGTGACATTTAGCTGTAACTTGTTCCCAGTACAGTCTAAGTGGCTGCTGACTGTGTGACTTGAATAAAAGTGGCCAAATAGAAGCCCAATCCACATTACATGAGCCCAAAGGCCTTCCTTATGACTAAACTGACACCCACTTTTTAAAAAAATTATCATGGGTCTAAATAGCCTTTTCAGGCTGAGAGAAGCACTTTGGTGACATTTGGCTGTAACTTGTTCCCAGTACATTCTGAGTGGTTGGTGACTGTGTGTTGTACCTAAAAGCACCCAACAAGAATCCCAATGCACTATACATGGGCCCAAATGCCTTCCTTATGACAAAACTGACACTCATTTTCTTTAAAAAAATCATTGGTCAAAATAGCCTTTTCAGGCTGAGAGAAGCACTTTGGTGACGTTTCACTGTAACTTGTTCCCAGTACAGTCTAAGTGAATGCTGACTGTGTGACTTGGTTAAAAGTGGCCAAATAGAAGCCCAATCCACATTACATGAGCCCAAAGGCCTTCCTTATGACTAAACTGACACCCACTTTCTTAAAAATATCATGGGTCTAAATAGCCTTTTCAGGCTGAGAAAAGCACTTTGGTGACATTTGGCTGTAACTTGTTCCCAGTACATTCTGAGTGGCTGGTGACTGTGTGTTGTACCTAAAAGTGCCCAACAGGAATCCCAATGCACCATACATGGGCCCAAATGCCTTCCTTATGACAAAACTGACACTCATTTTCTTTAAAAAATCATTGGTCAAAATAGCCTTTTCAGGCTGAGAGAAGCACTTTGGTGACGTTTCACTGTAACTTGTTCCCAGTACAGTCTAAGTGGCTGCTGACTGTGTGACTTGGCTAAAAGTGGCCAAATAGAAGCCCAATCCACAATACATGAGCCCAAAGACCTTCCTTATGACTAAACTGACACCCACTTTTTTTTTAAATATCTAGGGTCTAAATAGCCTTTTCAGGCTGAGAGAAGCACTTTGGTGACATTTGGCTGTAACTTGTTCCCTGTACATTCTGAGTGGTTGGTGACTGTGTGTTGTACCTAAAAGTACCCAACAAGAATCCCAATGCACTATACATGGGCCCAAATGCCTTCCTTATGACAAAACTGACACTCATTTTCTTAAAAAAATCATTGGTCAAAATAGCCTTTTCAGGCTGAGAGAAGCACTTTGGTGACGCTTCACTGTAACTTGTTCCCAGTACAGTCTAAGTGAATGCTGACTGTGTGACTTGGTTAAAAGTGGCCAAATAGAAGCCCAATCCACATTACATAAGCCCAAAGGCCTTCCTTATGACTAAACTGACACCCACTTTCTTAAAAATATCATGGGTCTAAATAGCCTTTTCAGGCTGAGAAAAGCACTTTGGTGACATTTGGCTGTAACTTGTTCCCAGTACATTCTGAGTGGCTGGTGACTGTGTGTTGTACCTAAAAGTGCCCAACAAGAATCCCAATGCACTATACATGGGCCCAAATGCCTTCCTTATGACAAAACTGACACTCATTTTCTTTAAAAAATCATTGGTCAAAATAGCCTTTTCAGGCTGAGAGAAGCACTTTGGTGACGTTTCACTGTAACTTGTTCCCAGTACAGTCTAAGTGGCTGCTGACTGTGTGACTTGGTTAAAAGTGGCCAAATAGAAGCCCAATCCACATTACATAAGCCCAAAGGCCTTCCTTATGACTAAACTGACACCCACTTTCTTAAAAATATCATGGGTCTAAATAGCCTTTTCAGGCTGAGAAAAGCACTTTGGTGACATTTGGCTGTAACTTGTTCCCAGTACATTCTGAGTGGCTGGTGACTGTGTGTTGTACCTAAAAGTGCCCAACAAGAATCCCAATGCACTATACATGGGGCCAAATGCCTTCCTTATGACAAAACTGACACTCATTTTCTTAAAGAAATCATTGGTCAAAATAGCCTTTTCAGGCTGAGAGAAGCACTTTGGTGACGTTTCACTGTAACTTGTTCCCAGTACAGTCTAAGTGGCTGCTGACTGTGTGACTTGGTTAAAAGTGGCCAAATAGAAGCCCAATCCACAATACATGAGCCCAAAGGCCTTCCTTATGACTAAACTGACACCCACTTTCTTAAAAATATCATGGGTCTAAATAGCCTTTTCAGGCTGAGAAAAGCACTTTGGTGACATTTGGCTGTAACTTGTTCCCAGTACATTCTGAGTGGCTGGTGACTATGTGTTGTACCTAAAAGTGCCCAACAGGAATCCCAATGCACCATACATGGGCCCAAATGCCTTCCTTATGACAAAACTGACACTCATTTTCTTAAAAAAATCATTGGTCAAAATAGCCTTTTCAGGCTGAGAGAAGCACTTTGGTGACGTTTCACTGTAACTTGTTCCCAGTACAGTCTAAGTGAATGCTGACTGTGTGACTTGGTTAAAAGTGGCCAAATAGAAGCCCAATCCACATTACATAAGCCCAAAGGCCTTCCTTATGACTAAACTGACACCCACTTTCTTAAAAATATCATGGGTCTAAATAGCCTTTTCAGGCTGAGAAAAGCACTTTGGTGACATTTGGCTGTAACTTGTTCCCAGTACATTCTGAGTGGCTGGTGACTATGTGTTGTACCTAAAAGTGCCCAACAGGAATCCCAATGCACCATACATGGGCCCAAATGCCTTCCTTATGACAAAACTGACACTCATTTTCTTAAAAAAATCATTGGTCAAAATAGCCTTTTCAGGCTGAGAGAAGCACTTTGGTGACGTTTCACTGTAACTTGTTCCCAGTACAGTCTAAGTGAATGCTGACTGTGTGACTTGGTTAAAAGTGGCCAAATAGAAGCCCAATCCACATTACATAAGCCCAAAGGCCTTCCTTATGACTAAACTGACACCCACTTTCTTAAAAATATCATGGGTCTAAATAGCCTTTTCAGGCTGAGAAAAGCACTTTGGTGACATTTGGCTGTAACTTGTTCCCAGTACATTCTGAGTGGCTGGTGACTGTGTGTTGTACCTAAAAGTGCCCAACAAGAATCCCAATGCACTATACATGGGCCCAAATGCCTTCCTTATGACAAAACTGACACTCATTTTCTTAAAAAAATCATTGGTCAAAATAGCCTTTTCAGGCTGAGAGAAGCACTTTGGTGACGTTTCACTGTAACTTGTTCCCAGTACAGTCTAAGTGAATGCTGACTGTGTGACTTGGTTAAAAGTGGCCAAATAGAAGCCCAATCCATATTACATAAGCCCAAAGGCCTTCCTTATGACTAAACTGACACCCACTTTCTTAAAAATATCATGGGTCTAAATAGCCTTTTCAGGCTGAGAAAAGCACTTTGGTGACATTTGGCTGTAACTTGTTCCCAGTACATTCTGAGTGGCTGGTGACTGTGTGTTGTACCTAAAAGTGCCCAACAGGAATCCCAATGCACTATACATGGGCCCAAATGCCTTCCTTATGACAAAACTGACACTCATTTTCTTAAAAAAAATCATTGGTCAAAATAGCCTTTTCAGGCTGAGAGAAGCACTTTGGTGACGTTTCACTGTAACTTGTTCCCAGTACAGTCTAAGTGGCTGCTGACTGTGTGACTTGGCTAAAAGTGGCCAAATAGAAGCCCAATCCACAATACATGAGCCCAAAGGCCTTCCTTATGACTAAACTGACACCCACTTTCTTAAAAATATCATGGGTCTAAATAGCCTTTTCAGGCTGAGAAAAGCACTTTGGTGACATTTGGCTGTAACTTGTTCCCAGTACATTCTGAGTGGCTGGTGACTGTGTGTTGTACCTAAAAGTGCCCAACAAGAATCCCAATGCACTATACATGGGCCCAAATGCCTTCCTTATGACAAAACTGACACTCATTTTCTTAAAAAAATCATTGGTCAAAATAGCCTTTTCAGGCTGAGAGAAGCACTTTGGTGACGCTTCACTGTAACTTGTTCCCAGTACAGTCTAAGTGAATGCTGACTGTGTGACTTGGTTAAAAGTGGCCAAATAGAAGCCCAATCCACATTACATAAGCCCAAAGGCCTTCCTTATGACTAAACTGACACCCACTTTCTTAAAAATATCATGGGTCTAAATAGCCTTTTCAGGCTGAGAAAAGCACTTTGGTGACATTTGGCTGTAACTTGTTCCCAGTACATTCTGAGTGGCTGGTGACTGTGTGTTGTACCTAAAAGTGCCCAACAGGAATCCCAATGCACTATACATGGGCCCAAATGCCTTCCTTATGACAAAACTGACACTCATTTTCTTAAAAAAATCATTGGTCAAAATAGCCTTTTCAGGCTGAGAGAAGCACTTTGGTGACGTTTCACTGTAACTTGTTCCCAGTACAGTCTAAGTGGCTGCTGACTGTGTGACTTGGCTAAAAGTGGCCAAATAGATGCCCAATCCACAATACATGAGCCCAAAGGCCTTCCTTATGACAAAACTGACACTCATTTTCTTAAAAAAATCATTGGTCAAAATAGCCTTTTCAGGCTGAGAGAAGCACTTTGGTGACGTTTCACTGTAACTTGTTCCCAGTACAGTCTAAGTGAATGCTGACTGTGTGACTTGGTTAAAAGTGGCCAAATAGAAGCCCAATCCACATTACATAAGCCCAAAGGCCTTCCTTATGACTAAACTGACACCCACTTTCTTAAAAATATCATGGGTCTAAATAGCCTTTTCAGGCTGAGAAAAGCACTTTGGTGACATTTGGCTGTAACTTGTTCCCAGTACATTCTGAGTGGCTGGTGACTATGTGTTGTACCTAAAAGTGCCCAACAGGAATCCCAATGCACCATACATGGGCCCAAATGCCTTCCTTATGACAAAACTGACACTCATTTTCTTAAAAAAATCATTAGTCAAAATAGCCTTTTCAGGCTGAGAGAAGCACTTTGGTGACGTTTCACTGTAACTTGTTCCCAGTACAGTCTAAGTGGCTGCTGACTGTGTGACTTGGTTAAAAGTGGCCAAATAGAAGCCCAATCCACATTACATAAGCCCAAAGGCCTTCCTTATGACTAAACTGACACCCACTTTCTTAAAAATATCATGGGTCTAAATAGCCTTTTCAGGCTGAGAAAAGCACTTTGGTGACATTTGGCTGTAACTTGTTCCCAGTACATTCTGAGTGGCTGGTGACTGTGTGTTGTACCTGAAAGTGCCCAACAAGAATCCCAATGCACTATACATGGGCCCAAATGCCTTCCTTATGACAAAACTGACACTCCTTTTCTTAAAAAAATCATTGGTCAAAATAGCCTTTTCAGGCTGAGAGAAGCACTTTGGTGACGCTTCACTGTAACTTGTTCCCAGTACAGTCTAAGTGAATGCTGACTGTGTGACTTGGTTAAAAGTGGCCAAATAGAAGCCCAATCCACATTACATAAGCCCAAAGGCCTTCCTTATGACTAAACTGACACCCACTTTCTTAAAAATATCATGGGTCTAAATAGCCTTTTCAGGCTGAGAAAAGCACTTTGGTGACATTTGGCTGTAACTTGTTCCCAGTACATTCTGAGTGGCTGGTGACTGTGTGTTGTACCTAAAAGTGCCCAACAGGAATCCCAATGCACTATACATGGGCCCAAATTTCTTCCTTATGACAAAACTGACACTCATTTTCTTAAAAAAATCATTGGTCAAAATAGCCTTTTCAGGCTGAGAGAAGCACTTTGGTGACGTTTCACTGTAACTTGTTCCCAGTACAGTCTAAGTGGCTGCTGACTGTGTGACTTGGCTAAAAGTGGCCTTCCTTATGACAAAACTGACACTCATTTTCTTAAAAAAATCATTGGTCAAAATAGCCTTTTCAGGCTGAGAGAAGCACTTTGGTGACGTTTCACTGTAACTTGTTCCCAGTACAGTCTAAGTGAATGCTGACTGTGTGACTTGGTTAAAAGTGGCCAAATAGAAGCCCAATCCACATTACATAAGCCCAAAGGCCTTCCTTATGACTAAACTGACACCCACTTTCTTAAAAATATCATGGGTCTAAATAGCCTTTTCAGGCTGAGAAAAGCACTTTGGTGACATTTGGCTGTAACTTGTTCCCAGTACATTCTGAGTGGCTGGTGACTGTGTGTTGTACCTAAAAGTGCCCAACAGGAATCCCAATGCACTATACATGGGCCCAAATGCCTTCCTTATGACAAAACTGACACTCATTTTCTTAAAAAAATCATTGGTCAAAATAGCCTTTTCAGGCTGAGAGAAGCACTTTGGTGACGTTTCACTGTAACTTGTTCCCAGTACAGTCTAAGTGAATGCTGACTGTGTGACTTGGTTAAAAGTGGCCAAATAGAAGCCCAATCCATATTACATAAGCCCAAAGGCCTTCCTTATGACTAAACTGACACCCACTTTCTTAAAAATATCATGGGTCTAAATAGCCTTTTCAGGCTGAGAAAAGCACTTTGGTGACATTTGGCTGTAACTTGTTCCCAGTACATTCTGAGTGGCTGGTGACTGTGTGTTGTACCTAAAAGTGCCCAACAGGAATCCCAATGCACTATACATGGGCCCAAATGCCTTCCTTATGACAAAACTGACACTCATTTTCTTAAAAAAAATCATTGGTCAAAATAGCCTTTTCAGGCTGAGAGAAGCACTTTGGTGACGTTTCACTGTAACTTGTTCCCAGTACAGTCTAAGTGGCTGCTGACTGTGTGACTTGGCTAAAAGTGGCCAAATAGAAGCCCAATCCACAATACATGAGCCCAAAGGCCTTCCTTATGACTAAACTGACACCCACTTTCTTAAAAATATCATGGGTCTAAATAGCCTTTTCAGGCTGAGAAAAGCACTTTGGTGACATTTGGCTGTAACTTGTTCCCAGTACATTCTGAGTGGCTGGTGACTGTGTGTTGTACCTAAAAGTGCCCAACAAGAATCCCAATGCACTATACATGGGCCCAAATGCCTTCCTTATGACAAAACTGACACTCATTTTCTTAAAAAAATCATTGGTCAAAATAGCCTTTTCAGGCTGAGAGAAGCACTTTGGTGACGTTTCACTGTAACTTGTTCCCAGTACAGTCTAAGTGGCTGCTGACTGTGTGACTTGGTTAAAAGTGGCCAAATAGAAGCCCAATCCACATTACATAAGCCCAAAGGCCTTCCTTATGACTAAACTGACACCCACTTTCTTAAAAATATCATGGGTCTAAATAGCCTTTTCAGGCTGAGAAAAGCACTTTGGTGACATTTGGCTGTAACTTGTTCCCAGTACATTCTGAGTGGCTGGTGACTGTGTGTTGTACCTAAAAGTGCCCAACAAGAATCCCAATGCACTATACATGGGGCCAAATGCCTTCCTTATGACAAAACTGACACTCATTTTCTTAAAGAAATCATTGGTCAAAATAGCCTTTTCAGGCTGAGAGAAGCACTTTGGTGACGTTTCACTGTAACTTGTTCCCAGTACAGTCTAAGTGGCTGCTGACTGTGTGACTTGGTTAAAAGTGGCCAAATAGAAGCCCAATCCACAATACATGAGCCCAAAGGCCTTCCTTATGACTAAACTGACACCCACTTTCTTAAAAATATCATGGGTCTAAATAGCCTTTTCAGGCTGAGAAAAGCACTTTGGTGACATTTGGCTGTAACTTGTTCCCAGTACATTCTGAGTGGCTGGTGACTATGTGTTGTACCTAAAAGTGCCCAACAGGAATCCCAATGCACCATACATGGGCCCAAATGCCTTCCTTATGACAAAACTGACACTCATTTTCTTAAAAAAATCATTAGTCAAAATAGCCTTTTCAGGCTGAGAGAAGCACTTTGGTGACGTTTCACTGTAACTTGTTCCCAGTACAGTCTAAGTGGCTGCTGACTGTGTGACTTGGTTAAAAGTGGCCAAATAGAAGCCCAATCCACATTACATAAGCCCAAAGGCCTTCCTTATGACTAAACTGACACCCACTTTCTTAAAAATATCATGGGTCTAAATAGCCTTTTCAGGCTGAGAAAAGCACTTTGGTGACATTTGGCTGTAACTTGTTCCCAGTACATTCTGAGTGGCTGGTGACTGTGTGTTGTACCTGAAAGTGCCCAACAAGAATCCCAATGCACTATACATGGGCCCAAATGCCTTCCTTATGACAAAACTGAAACTCATTTTCTTAAAAAAATCATTGGTCAAAATAGCCTTTTCAGGCTGAGAGAAGCACTTTGGTGACGCTTCACTGTAACTTGTTCCCAGTACAGTCTAAGTGAATGCTGACTGTGTGACTTGGTTAAAAGTGGCCAAATAGAAGCCCAATCCACATTACATAAGCCCAAAGGCCTTCCTTATGACTAAACTGACACCCACTTTCTTAAAAATATCATGGGTCTAAATAGCCTTTTCAGGCTGAGAAAAGCACTTTGGTGACATTTGGCTGTAACTTGTTCCCAGTACATTCTGAGTGGCTGGTGACTGTGTGTTGTACCTAAAAGTGCCCAACAGGAATCCCAATGCACTATACATGGTCCCAAATGCCTTCCTTATGACAAAACTGACACTCATTTTCTTAAAAAAATCATTGGTCAAAATAGCCTTTTCAGGCTGAGAGAAGCACTTTGGTGACGTTTCACTGTAACTTGTTCCCAGTACAGTCTAAGTGGCTGCTGACTGTGTGACTTGGCTAAAAGTGGCCAAATAGAAGCCCAATCCACAATACATGAGCCCAAAGGCCTTCCTTATGACTAAACTGACACCCACTTTCTTAAAAATATCATGGGTCTAAATAGCCTTTTCAGGCTGAGAAAAGCACTTTGGTGACATTTGGCTGTAACTTGTTCCCAGTACATTCTGAGTGGCTGGTGACTGTGTGTTGTACCTAAAAGTGCCCAACAAGAATCCCAATGCACTATACATGGGCCCAAATGCCTTCCTTATGACAAAACTGACACTCATTTTCTTAAAAAAATCATTGGTCAAAATAGCCTTTTCAGGCTGAGAGAAGCACTTTGGTGACGTTTCACTGTAACTTGTTCCCAGTACAGTCTAAGTGGCTGCTGACTGTGTGACTTGGTTAAAAGTGGCCAAATAGAAGCCCAATCCACATTACATAAGCCCAAAGGCCTTCCTTATGACTAAACTGACACCCACTTTCTTAAAAATATCATGGGTCTAAATAGCCTTTTCAGGCTGAGAAAAGCACTTTGGTGACATTTGGCTGTAACTTGTTCCCAGTACATTCTGAGTGGCTGGTGACTGTGTGTTGTACCTAAAAGTGCCCAACAAGAATCCCAATGCACTATACATGGGGCCAAATGCCTTCCTTATGACAAAACTGACACTCATTTTCTTAAAGAAATCATTGGTCAAAATAGCCTTTTCAGGCTGAGAGAAGCACTTTGGTGACGTTTCACTGTAACTTGTTCCCAGTACAGTCTAAGTGGCTGCTGACTGTGTGACTTGGTTAAAAGTGGCCAAATAGAAGCCCAATCCACAATACATGAGCCCAAAGGCCTTCCTTATGACTAAACTGACACCCACTTTCTTAAAAATATCATGGGTCTAAATAGCCTTTTCAGGCTGAGAAAAGCACTTTGGTGACATTTGGCTGTAACTTGTTCCCAGTACATTCTGAGTGGCTGGTGACTATGTGTTGTACCTAAAAGTGCCCAACAGGAATCCCAATGCACCATACATGGGCCCAAATGCCTTCCTTATGACAAAACTGACACTCATTTTCTTAAAAAAATCATTAGTCAAAATAGCCTTTTCAGGCTGAGAGAAGCACTTTGGTGACGTTTCACTGTAACTTGTTCCCAGTACAGTCTAAGTGGCTGCTGACTGTGTGACTTGGTTAAAAGTGGCCAAATAGAAGCCCAATCCACATTACATAAGCCCAAAGGCCTTCCTTATGACTAAACTGACACCCACTTTCTTAAAAATATCATGGGTCTAAATAGCCTTTTCAGGCTGAGAAAAGCACTTTGGTGACATTTGGCTGTAACTTGTTCCCAGTACATTCTGAGTGGCTGGTGACTGTGTGTTGTACCTGAAAGTGCCCAACAAGAATCCCAATGCACTATACATGGGCCCAAATGCCTTCCTTATGACAAAACTGAAACTCATTTTCTTAAAAAAATCATTGGTCAAAATAGCCTTTTCAGGCTGAGAGAAGCACTTTGGTGACGCTTCACTGTAACTTGTTCCCAGTACAGTCTAAGTGAATGCTGACTGTGTGACTTGGTTAAAAGTGGCCAAATAGAAGCCCAATCCACATTACATAAGCCCAAAGGCCTTCCTTATGACTAAACTGACACCCACTTTCTTAAAAATATCATGGGTCTAAATAGCCTTTTCAGGCTGAGAAAAGCACTTTGGTGACATTTGGCTGTAACTTGTTCCCAGTACATTCTGAGTGGCTGGTGACTGTGTGTTGTACCTAAAAGTGCCCAACAGGAATCCCAATGCACTATACATGGTCCCAAATGCCTTCCTTATGACAAAACTGACACTCATTTTCTTAAAAAAATCATTGGTCAAAATAGCCTTTTCAGGCTGAGAGAAGCACTTTGGTGACGTTTCACTGTAACTTGTTCCCAGTACAGTCTAAGTGGCTGCTGACTGTGTGACTTGGCTAAAAGTGGCCTTCCTTATGACAAAACTGACACTCATTTTCTTAAAAAAATCATTGGTCAAAATAGCCTTTTCAGGCTGAGAGAAGCACTTTGGTGACGTTTCACTGTAACTTGTTCCCAGTACAGTCTAAGTGAATGCTGACTGTGTGACTTGGTTAAAAGTGGCCAAATAGAAGCCCAATCCACATTACATAAGCCCAAAGGCCTTCCTTATGACTAAACTGACACCCACTTTCTTAAAAATATCATGGGTCTAAATAGCCTTTTCAGGCTGAGAAAAGCACTTTGGTGACATTTGGCTGTAACTTGTTCCCAGTACATTCTGAGTGGCTGGTGACTGTGTGTTGTACCTAAAAGTGCCCAACAGGAATCCCAATGCACTATACATGGGCCCAAATGCCTTCCTTATGACAAAACTGACACTCATTTTCTTAAAAAAATCATTGGTCAAAATAGCCTTTTCAGGCTGAGAGAAGCACTTTGGTGACGTTTCACTGTAACTTGTTCCCAGTACAGTCTAAGTGAATGCTGACTGTGTGACTTGGTTAAAAGTGGCCAAATAGAAGCCCAATCCATATTACATAAGCCCAAAGAACTTCCTTATGACTAAACTGACACCCACTTTCTTAAAAATATCATGGGTCTAAATAGCCTTTTCAGGCTGAGAAAAGCACTTTGGTGACATTTGGCTGTAACTTGTTCCCAGTACATTCTGAGTGGCTGGTGACTGTGTGTTGTACCTAAAAGTGCCCAACAGGAATCCCAATGCACTATACATGGGCCCAAATGCCTTCCTTATGACAAAACTGACACTCATTTTCTTAAAAAAAATCATTGGTCAAAATAGCCTTTTCAGGCTGAGAGAAGCACTTTGGTGACGTTTCACTGTAACTTGTTCCCAGTACAGTCTAAGTGGCTGCTGACTGTGTGACTTGGCTAAAAGTGGCCAAATAGAAGCCCAATCCACAATACATGAGCCGAAAGGCCTTCCTTATGACTAAACTGACACCCACTTTCTTAAAAATATCATGGGTCTAAATAGCCTTTTCAGGCTGAGAAAAGCACTTTGGTGACATTTGGCTGTAACTTGTTCCCAGTACATTCTGAGTGGCTGGTGACTGTGTGTTGTACCTAAAAGTGCCCAACAAGAATCCCAATGCACTATACATGGGTCCAAATGCCTTCCTTATGACAAAACTGACACTCATTTTCTTAAAAAAATCATTGGTCAAAATAGCCTTTTCAGGCTGAGAGAAGCACTTTGGTGACGTTTCACTGTAACTTGTTCCCAGTACAGTCTAAGTGGCTGCTGACTGTGTGACTTGGTTAAAAGTGGCCAAATAGAAGCCCAATCCACATTACATAAGCCCAAAGGCCTTCCTTATGACTAAACTGACACCCACTTTCTTAAAAATATCATGGGTCTAAATAGCCTTTTCAGGCTGAGAAAAGCACGTTGGTGACATTTGGCTTTAACTTGTTCCCAGTACATTCTGAGTGGCTGGTGACTGTGTGTTGTACCTGAAAGTGCCCAACAAGAATCCCAATGCACTATACATGGGCCCAAATGCCTTCCTTATGACAAAACTGACACTCATTTTCTTAAAAAAATCATTGGTCAAAATAGCCTTTTCAGGCTGAGAGAAGCACTTTGGTGACGTTTCACTGTAACTTGTTCCCAGTACAGTCTAAGTGAATGCTGACTGTGTGACTTGGTTAAAAGTGGCCAAATAGAAGCCCAATCCACATTACATGAGCCCAAAGGCCTTCCTTATGACTAAACTGACACCCACTTTCTTAAAAATATCATGGGTCTAAATAGCCTTTTCAGGCTGAGAAAAGCACTTTGGTGACATTTGGCTGTAACTTGTTCCCAGTACATTCTGAGTGGCTGGTGACTGTGTGTTGTACCTAAAAGTGCCCAACAGGAATCCCAATGCACCATACATGGGCCCAAATGCCTTCCTTATGACAAAACTGACACTCATTTTCTTAAAAAAATCATTGGTCAAAATAGCCTTTTCAGGCTGAGAGAAGCACTTTGGTGACGTTTCACTGTAACTTGTTCCCAGTACAGTCTAAGTGGCTGCTGACTGTGTGACTTGGCTAAAAGTGGCCAAATAGAAGCCCAATCCACAATACATGAGCCCAAAGACCTTCCTTATGACTAAACTGACACCCACTTTTTTTTTAAATATCTAGGGTCTAAATAGCCTTTTCAGGCTGAGAGAAGCACTTTGGTGACATTTGGCTGTAACTTGTTCCCTGTACATTCTGAGTGGTTGGTGACTGTGTGTTGTACCTAAAAGTACCCAACAAGAATCCCAATGCACTATACATGGGCCCAAATGCCTTCCTTATGACAAAACTGACACTCATTTTCTTAAAAAAATCATTGGTCAAAATAGCCTTTTCAGGCTGAGAGAAGCACTTTGGTGACGCTTCACTGTAACTTGTTCCCAGTACAGTCTAAGTGAATGCTGACTGTGTGACTTGGTTAAAAGTGGCCAAATAGAAGCCCAATCCACATTACATAAGCCCAAAGGCCTTCCTTATGACTAAACTGACACCCACTTTCTTAAAAATATCATGGGTCTAAATAGCCTTTTCAGGCTGAGAAAAGCACTTTGGTGACATTTGGCTGTAACTTGTTCCCAGTACATTCTGAGTGGCTGGTAACTGTGTGTTGTACCTAAAAGTGCCCAACAGGAATCCCAATGCACTATACATGGGCCCAAATAACTTCCTTATGACAAAACTGACACTCATTTTCTTAAAAAAATCATTGGTCAAAATAGCCTTTTCAGGCTGAGAGAAGCACTTTGGTGACGTTTCACTGTAACTTGTTCCCAGTACAGTCTAAGTGGCTGCTGACTGTGTGACTTGGCTAAAAGTGGCCAAATAGATGCCCAATCCACAATACATGAGCCCAAAGGCCTTCCTTATGACAAAACTGACACTCATTTTCTTAAAAAAATCATTGGTCAAAATAGCCTTTTCAGGCTGAGAGAAGCACTTTGGTGACGTTTCACTGTAACTTGTTCCCAGTACAGTCTAAGTGAATGTTGACTGTGTGACTTGGTTAAAAGTGGCCAAATAGAAGCCCAATCCACATTACATAAGCCCAAAGGCCTTCCTTATGACTAAACTGACACCCACTTTCTTAAAAATATCATGGGTCTAAATAGCCTTTTCAGGCTGAGAAAAGCACTTTGGTGACATTTGGCTGTAACTTGTTCCCAGTACATTCTGAGTGGCTGGTGACTATGTGTTGTACCTAAAAGTGCCCAACAGGAATCCCAATGCACCATACATGGGCCCAAATGCCTTCCTTATGACAAAACTGACACTCATTTTCTTAAAAAAATCATTAGTCAAAATAGCCTTTTCAGGCTGAGAGAAGCACTTTGGTGACGTTTCACTGTAACTTGTTCCCAGTACAGTCTAAGTGGCTGCTGACTGTGTGACTTGGTTAAAAGTGGCCAAATAGAAGCCCAATCCACATTACATAAGCCCAAAGGCCTTCCTTATGACTAAACTGACACCCACTTTCTTAAAAATATCATGGGTCTAAATAGCCTTTTCAGGCTGAGAAAAGCACTTTGGTGACATTTGGCTGTAACTTGTTCCCAGTACATTCTGAGTGGCTGGTGACTGTGTGTTGTACCTGAAAGTGCCCAACAAGAATCCCAATGCACTATACATGGGCCCAAATGCCTTCCTTATGACAAAACTGACACTCCTTTTCTTAAAAAAATCATTGGTCAAAATAGCCTTTTCAGGCTGAGAGAAGCACTTTGGTGACATTTAGCTGTAACTTGTTCCCAGTACAGTCTAAGTGGCTGCTGACTGTGTGACTTTGCTAAAAGTGGCCAAATAGAAGCCCAATCCACAATACATGAGCCCAAAGGCCTTCCTTATGACTAAACTGACACCCACTTTCTTAAAAATATCATGGGTCTAAATAGCCTTTTCAGGCTGAGAAAAGCACTTTGGTGACATTTGGCTGTAACTTGTTCCCAGTACATTCTGAGTGGCTGGTGACTGTGTGTTGTACCTAAAAGTGCCCAACAAGAATCCCAATGCACTATACATGGGCCCAAAGGCCTTCCTTATGACAAAACTGACACTCATTTTCTTAAAAAAATCATTGGTCAAAATAGCCTTTTCAGGCTGAGAGAAGCACTTTGGTGACGTTTCACTGTAACTTGTTCCCAGTACAGTCTAAGTGGCTGCTGACTGTGTGACTTGGTTAAAAGTGGCCAAATAGAAGCCCAATCCACATTACATAAGCCCAAAGGCCTTCCTTATGACTAAACTGACACCCACTTTCTTAAAAATATCATGGGTCTAAATAGCCTTTTCAGGCTGAGAAAAGCACTTTGGTGACATTTGGCTGTAACTTGTTCCCAGTACATTCTGAGTGGCTGGTGACTGTGTGTTGTACCTAAAAGTGCCCAACAGGAATCCCAATGCACTATACATGGGCCCAAATGCCTTCCTTATGACAAAACTGACACTCATTTTCTTAAAAAAAACATTGGTCAAAATAGCCTTTTCAGGCTGAGAGAAGCACTTTGGTGACGTTTCACTGTAACTTGTTCCCAGTACAGTCTAAGTGGCTGCTGACTGTGTGACTTGGCTAAAAGTGGCCTTCCTTATGACAAAACTGACACTCATTTTCTTAAAAAAATCATTGGTCAAAATAGCCTTTTCAGGCTGAGAGAAGCACTTTGGTGACGTTTCACTGTAACTTGTTCCCAGTACAGTCTAAGTGAATGCTGACTGTGTGACTTGGTTAAAAGTGGCCAAATAGAAGCCCAATCCACATTACATAAGCCCAAAGGCCTTCCTTATGACTAAACTGACACCCACTTTCTTAAAAATATCATGGGTCTAAATACCCTTTTCAGGCTGAGAAAAGCACTTTGGTGACATTTGGCTGTAACTTGTTCCCAGTACATTCTGAGTGGCTGGTGACTGTGTGTTGTACCTAAAAGTGCCCAACAGGAATCCCAATGCACTATACATGGGCCCAAATGCCTTCCTTATGACAAAACTGACACTCATTTTCTTAAAAAAATCATTGGTCAAAATAGCCTTTTCAGGCTGAGAGAAGCACTTTGGTGACGTTTCACTGTAACTTGTTCCCAGTACAGTCTAAGTGAATGCTGACTGTTTGACTTGGTTAAAAGTGGCCAAATAGAAGCCCAATCCATATTACATAAGCCCAAAGGCCTTCCTTATGACTAAACTGACACCCACTTTCTTAAAAATATCATGGGTCTAAATAGCCTTTTCAGGCTGAGAAAAGCACTTTGGTGACATTTGGCTGTAACTTGTTCCCAGTACATTCTGAGTGGCTGGTGACTGTGTGTTGTACCTAAAAGTGCCCAACAGGAATCCCAATGCACTATACATGGGCCCAAATGCCTTCCTTATGACAAAACTGACACTCATTTTCTTAAAAAAAATCATTGGTCAAAATAGCCTTTTCAGGCTGAGAGAAGCACTTTGGTGACGTTTCACTGTAACTTGTTCCCAGTACAGTCTAAGTGGCTGCTGACTGTGTGACTTGGCTAAAAGTGGCCAAATAGAAGCCCAATCCACAATACATGAGCCCAAAGGCCTTCCTTATGACTAAACTGACACCCACTTTCTTAAAAATATCATGGGTCTAAATAGCCTTTTCAGGCTGAGAAAAGCACTTTGGTGACATTTGGCTGTAACTTGTTCCCAGTACATTCTGAGTGGCTGGTGACTGTGTGTTGTACCTAAAAGTGCCCAACAAGAATCCCAATGCACTATACATGGGCCCAAATGCCTTCCTTATGACAAAACTGACACTCATTTTCTTAAAAAAATCATTGGTCAAAATAGCCTTTTCAGGCTGAGAGAAGCACTTTGGTGACGTTTCACTGTAACTTGTTCCCAGTACAGTCTAAGTGGCTGCTGACTGTGTGACTTGGTTAAAAGTGGCCAAATAGAAGCCCAATCCACATTACATAAGCCCAAAGGCCTTCCTTATGACTAAACTGACACCCACTTTCTTAAAAATATCATGGGTCTAAATAGCCTTTTCAGGCTGAGAAAAGCACTTTGGTGACATTTGGCTGTAACTTGTTCCCAGTACATTCTGAGTGGCTGGTGACTGTGTGTTGTACCTAAAAGTGCCCAACAAGAATCCCAATGCACTATACATGGGGCCAAATGCCTTTCTTATGACAAAACTGACACTCATTTTCTTAAAGAAATCATTGGTCAAAATAACCTTTTCAGGCTGAGAGAAGCACTTTGGTGACGTTTCACTGTAACTTGTTCCCAGTACAGTCTAAGTGGCTGCTGACTGTGTGACTTGGTTAAAAGTGGCCAAATAGAAGCCCAATCCACAATACATGAGCCCAAAGGCCTTCCTTATGACTAAACTGACACCCACTTTCTTAAAAATATCATGGGTCTAAATAGCCTTTTCAGGCTGAGAAAAGCACTTTGGTGACATTTGGCTGTAACTTGTTCCCAGTACATTCTGAGTGGCTGGTGACTATGTGTTGTACCTAAAAGTGCCCAACAGGAATCCCAATGCACCATACATGGGCCCAAATGCCTTCCTTATGACAAAACTGACACTCATTTTCTTAAAAAAATCATTAGTCAAAATAGCCTTTTCAGGCTGAGAGAAGCACTTTGGTGACGTTTCACTGTAACTTGTTCCCAGTACAGTCTAAGTGGCTGCTGACTGTGTGACTTCGTTAAAAGTGGCCAAATAGAAGCCCAATCCACATTACATAAGCCCCAAAGGCCTTCCTTATGACTAAACTGACACCCACTTTCTTAAAAATATCATGGGTCTAAATAGCCTTTTCAGGCTGAGAAAAGCACTTTGGTGACATTTGGCTGTAACTTGTTCCCAGTACATTCTGAGTGGCTGGTGACTGTGTGTTGTACCTGAAAGTGCCCAACAAGAATCCCAATGCACTATACATGGGCCCAAATGCCTTCCTTATGACAAAACTGAAACTCATTTTCTTAAAAAAATCATTGGTCAAAATAACCTTTTCAGGCTGAGAGAAGCACTTTGGTGACGCTTCACTGTAACTTGTTCCCAGTACAGTCTAAGTGAATGCTGACTGTGTGACTTGGTTAAAAGTGGCCAAATAGAAGCCCAATCCACATTACATAAGCCCAAAGGCCTTCCTTATGACTAAACTGACACCCACTTTCTTAAAAATATCATGGGTCTAAATAGCCTTTTCAGGCTGAGAAAAGCACTTTGGTGACATTTGGCTGTAACTTGTTCCCAGTACATTCTGAGTGGCTGGTGACTGTGTGTTGTACCTAAAAGTGCCCAACAGGAATCCCAATGCACTATACATGGTCCCAAATGCCTTCCTTATGACAAAACTGACACTCATTTTCTTAAAAAAATCATTGGTCAAAATAGCCTTTTCAGGCTGAGAGAAGCACTTTGGTGACGTTTCACTGTAACTTGTTCCCAGTACAGTCTAAGTGGCTGCTGACTGTGTGACTTGGCTAAAAGTGGCCTTCCTTATGACAAAACTGACACTCATTTTCTTAAAAAAATCATTGGTCAAAATAGCCTTTTCAGGCTGAGAGAAGCACTTTGGTGACGTTTCACTGTAACTTGTTCCCAGTACAGTCTAAGTGAATGCTGACTGTGTGACTTGGTTAAAAGTGGCCAAATAGAAGCCCAATCCACATTACATAAGCCCAAAGGCCTTCCTTATGACTAAACTGACACCCACTTTCTTAAAAATATCATGGGTCTAAATAGCCTTTTCAGGCTGAGAAAAGCACTTTGGTGACATTTGGCTGTAACTTGTTCCCAGTACATTCTGAGTGGCTGGTGACTGTGTGTTGTACCTAAAAGTGCCCAACAGGAATCCCAATGCACTATACATGGGCCCAAATGCCTTCCTTATGACAAAACTGACACTCATTTTCTTAAAAAAAACATTGGTCAAAATAGCCTTTTCAGGCTGAGAGAAGCACTTTGGTGACGTTTCACTGTAACTTGTTCCCAGTACAGTCTAAGTGAATGCTGACTGTGTGACTTGGTTAAAAGTGGCCAAATAGAAGCCCAATCCATATTACATAAGCCCAAAGGCCTTCCTTATGACTAAACTGACACCCACTTTCTTAAAAATATCATGGGTCTAAATAGCCTTTTCAGGCTGAGAAAAGCACTTTGGTGACATTTGGCTGTAACTTGTTCCCAGTACATTCTGAGTGGCTGGTGACTGTGTGTTGTACCTAAAAGTGCCCAACAGGAATCCCAATGCACTATACATGGGCCCAAATGCCTTCCTTATGACAAAACTGACACTCATTTTCTTAAAAAAAATCATTGGTCAAAATAGCCTTTTCAGGCTGAGAGAAGCACTTTGGTGACGTTTCACTGTAACTTGTTCCCAGTACAGTCTAAGTGGCTGCTGACTGTGTGACTTGGCTAAAAGTGGCCAAATAGAAGCCCAATCCACAATACATGAGCCCAAAGGCCTTCCTTATGACTAAACTGACACCCACTTTCTTAAAAATATCATGGGTCTAAATAGCCTTTTCAGGCTGAGAAAAGCACTTTGGTGACATTTGGCTGTAACTTGTTCCCAGTACATTCTGAGTGGCTGGTGACTGTGTGTTGTACCTAAAAGTGCCCAACAAGAATCCCAATGCACTATACATGGGCCCAAATGCCTTCCTTATGACAAAACTGACACTCATTTTCTTAAAAAAATCATTGGTCAAAATAGCCTTTTCAGGCTGAGAGAAGCACTTTGGTGACGTTTCACTGTAACTTGTTCCCAGTACAGTCTAAGTGGCTGCTGACTGTGTGACTTGGTTAAAAGTGGCCAAATAGAAGCCCAATCCACATTACATAAGCCCAAAGGCCTTCCTTATGACTAAACTGACACCCACTTTCTTAAAAATATCATGGGTCTAAATAGCCTTTTCAGGCTGAGAAAAGCACGTTGGTGACATTTGGCTTTAACTTGTTCCCAGTACATTCTGAGTGGCTGGTGACTGTGTGTTGTACCTGAAAGTGCCCAACAAGAATCCCAATGCACTATACATGGGCCCAAATGCCTTCCTTATGACAAAACTGACACTCATTTTCTTAAAAAAATCATTGGTCAAAATAGCCTTTTCAGGCTGAGAGAAGCACTTTGGTGACGTTTCACTGTAACTTGTTCCCAGTACAGTCTAAGTGAATGCTGACTGTGTGACTTGGTTAAAAGTGGCCAAATAGAAGCCCAATCCACATTACATGAGCCCAAAGGCCTTCCTTATGACTAAACTGACACCCACTTTCTTAAAAATATCATGGGTCTAAATAGCCTTTTCAGGCTGAGAAAAGCACTTTGGTGACATTTGGCTGTAACTTGTTCCCAGTACATTCTGAGTGGCTGGTGACTGTGTGTTGTACCTAAAAGTGCCCAACAGGAATCCCAATGCACCATACATGGGCCCAAATGCCTTCCTTATGACAAAACTGACACTCATTTTCTTAAAAAAATCATTGGTCAAAATAGCCTTTTCAGGCTGAGAGAAGCACTTTGGTGACGTTTCACTGTAACTTGTTCCCAGTACAGTCTAAGTGGCTGCTGACTGTGTGACTTGGCTAAAAGTGGCCAAATAGAAGCCCAATCCACAATACATGAGCCCAAAGACCTTCCTTATGACTAAACTGACACCCACTTTTTTTTTTAAATATCTAGGGTCTAAATAGCCTTTTCAGGCTGAGAGAAGCACTTTGGTGACATTTGGCTGTAACTTGTTCCCTGTACATTCTGAGTGGTTGGTGACTGTGTGTTGTACCTAAAAGTACCCAACAAGAATCCCAATGCACTATACATGGGCCCAAATGCCTTCCTTATGACAAAACTGACACTCAATTTCTTAAAAAAATCATTGGTCAAAATAGCCTTTTCAGGCTGAGAGAAGCACTTTGGTGACGCTTCACTGTAACTTGTTCCCAGTACAGTCTAAGTGAATGCTGACTGTGTGACTTGGTTAAAAGTGGCCAAATAGAAGCCCAATCCACATTACATAAGCCCAAAGGCCTTCCTTATGACTAAACTGACACCCACTTTCTTAAAAATATCATGGGTCTAAATAGCCTTTTCAGGCTGAGAAAAGCACTTTGGTGACATTTGGCTGTAACTTGTTCCCAGTACATTCTGAGTGGCTGGTAACTGTGTGTTGTACCTAAAAGTGCCCAACAGGAATCCCAATGCACTATACATGGGCCCAAATGCCTTCCTTATGACAAAACTGACACTCATTTTCTTAAAAAAATCATTGGTCAAAATAGCCTTTTCAGGCTGAGAGAAGCACTTTGGTGACGTTTCACTGTAACTTGTTCCCAGTACAGTCTAAGTGGCTGCTGACTGTGTGACTTGGCTAAAAGTGGCCAAATAGATGCCCAATCCACAATACATGAGCCCAAAGGCCTTCCTTATGACAAAACTGACACTCATTTTCTTAAAAAAATCATTGGTCAAAATAGCCTTTTCAGGCTGAGAGAAGCACTTTGGTGACGTTTCACTGTAACTTGTTCCCAGTACAGTCTAAGTGAATGTTGACTGTGTGACTTGGTTAAAAGTGGCCAAATAGAAGCCCAATCCACATTACATAAGCCCAAAGGCCTTCCTTATGACTAAACTGACACCCACTTTCTTAAAAATATCATGGGTCTAAATAGCCTTTTCAGGCTGAGAAAAGCACTTTGGTGACATTTGGCTGTAACTTGTTCCCAGTACATTCTGAGTGGCTGGTGACTATGTGTTGTACCTAAAAGTGCCCAACAGGAATCCCAATGCACCATACATGGGCCCAAATGCCTTCCTTATGACAAAACTGACACTCATTTTCTTAGAAAAATCATTGGTCAAAATAGCCTTTTCAGGCTGAGAGAAGCACTTTGGTGACGTTTCACTGTAACTTGTTCCCAGTACAGTCTAAGTGAATGCTGACTGTGTGACTTGGTTAAAAGTGGCCAAATAGAAGCCCAATCCATATTACATAAGCCCAAAGGCCTTCCTTATGACTAAACTGACACCCACTTTCTTAAAAATATCATGGGTCTAAATAGCCTTTTCAGGCTGAGAAAAGCACTTTGGTGACATTTGGCTGTAACTTGTTCCCAGTACATTCTGAGTGGCTGGTGACTGTGTGTTGTACCTAAAAGTGCCCAACAGGAATCCCAATGCACTATACATGGGCCCAAATGCCTTCCTTATGACAAAACTGACACTCATTTTCTTAAAAAAAATCATTGGTCAAAATAGCCTTTTCAGGCTGAGAAAAGCACTTTGGTGACATTTGGCTGTAACTTGTTCCCAGTACATTCTGAGTGGCTGGTGACTGTGTGTTGTACCTAAAAGTGCCCAACAAGAATCCCAATGCACTATACATGGGGCCAAATGCCTTCCTTATGACAAAACTGACACTCATTTTCTTAAAGAAATCATTGGTCAAAATAACCTTTTCAGGCTGAGAGAAGCACTTTGGTGACGTTTCACTGTAACTTGTTCCCAGTACAGTCTAAGTGGCTGCTGACTGTGTGACTTGGTTAAAAGTGGCCAAATAGAAGCCCAATCCACAATACATGAGCCCAAAGGCCTTCCTTATGACTAAACTGACACCCACTTTCTTAAAAATATCATGGGTCTAAATAGCCTTTTCAGGCTGAGAAAAGCACTTTGGTGACATTTGGCTGTAACTTGTTCCCAGTACATTCTGAGTGGCTGGTGACTATGTGTTGTACCTAAAAGTGCCCAACAGGAATCCCAATGCACCATACATGGGCCCAAATGCCTTCCTTATGACAAAACTGACACTCATTTTCTTAAAAAAATCATTAGTCAAAATAGCCTTTTCAGGCTGAGAGAAGCACTTTGGTGACGTTTCACTGTAACTTGTTCCCAGTACAGTCTAAGTGGCTGCTGACTGTGTGACTTCGTTAAAAGTGGCCAAATAGAAGCCCAATCCACATTACATAAGCCCAAAGGCCTTCCTTATGACTAAACTGACACCCACTTTCTTAAAAATATCATGGGTCTAAATAGCCTTTTCAGGCTGAGAAAAGCACTTTGGTGACATTTGGCTGTAACTTGTTCCCAGTACATTCTGAGTGGCTGGTGACTATGTGTTGTACCTAAAAGTGCCCAACAGGAATCCCAATGCACCATACATGGGCCCAAATGCCTTCCTTATGACAAAACTGACACTCATTTTCTTAAAAAAATCATTAGTCAAAATAGCCTTTTCAGGCTGAGAGAAGCACTTTGGTGACGTTTCACTGTAACTTGTTCCCAGTACAGTCTAAGTGGCTGCTGACTGTGTGACTTGGTTAAAAGTGGCCAAATAGAAGCCCAATCCACATTACATAAGCCCAAAGGCCTTCCTTATGACTAAACTGACACCCACTTTCTTAAAAATATCATGGGTCTAAATAGCCTTTTCAGGCTGAGAAAAGCACGTTGGTGACATTTGGCTTTAACTTGTTCCCAGTACATTCTGAGTGGCTGGTGACTGTGTGTTGTACCTGAAAGTGCCCAACAAGAATCCCAATGCACTATACATGGGCCCAAATGCCTTCCTTATGACAAAACTGACACTCATTTTCTTAAAAAAATCATTGGTCAAAATAGCCTTTTCAGGCTGAGAGAAGCACTTTGGTGACGTTTCACTGTAACTTGTTCCCAGTACAGTCTAAGTGAATGCTGACTGTGTGACTTGGTTAAAAGTGGCCAAATAGAAGCCCAATCCACATTACATGAGCCCAAAGGCCTTCCTTATGACTAAACTGACACCCACTTTCTTAAAAATATCATGGGTCTAAATAGCCTTTTCAGGCTGAGAAAAGCACTTTGGTGACATTTGGCTGTAACTTGTTCCCAGTACATTCTGAGTGGCTGGTGACTGTGTGTTGTACCTAAAAGTGCCCAACAGGAATCCCAATGCACCATACATGGGCCCAAATGCCTTCCTTATGACAAAACTGACACTCATTTTCTTAAAAAAATCATTGGTCAAAATAGCCTTTTCAGGCTGAGAGAAGCACTTTGGTGACGTTTCACTGTAACTTGTTCCCAGTACAGTCTAAGTGGCTGCTGACTGTGTGACTTGGCTAAAAGTGGCCAAATAGAAGCCCAATCCACAATACATGAGCCCAAAGACCTTCCTTATGACTAAACTGACACCCACTTTTTTTTTAAATATCTAGGGTCTAAATAGCCTTTTCAGGCTGAGAGAAGCACTTTGGTGACATTTGGCTGTAACTTGTTCCCTGTACATTCTGAGTGGTTGGTGACTGTGTGTTGTACCTAAAAGTACCCAACAAGAATCCCAATGCACTATACATGGGCCCAAATGCCTTCCTTATGACAAAACTGACACTCATTTTCTTAAAAAAATCATTGGTCAAAATAGCCTTTTCAGGCTGAGAGAAGCACTTTGGTGACGCTTCACTGTAACTTGTTCCCAGTACAGTCTAAGTGAATGCTGACTGTGTGACTTGGTTAAAAGTGGCCAAATAGAAGCCCAATCCACATTACATAAGCCCAAAGGCCTTCCTTATGACTAAACTGACACCCACTTTCTTAAAAATATCATGGGTCTAAATAGCCTTTTCAGGCTGAGAAAAGCACTTTGGTGACATTTGGCTGTAACTTGTTCCCAGTACATTCTGAGTGGCTGGTAACTGTGTGTTGTACCTAAAAGTGCCCAACAGGAATCCCAATGCACTATACATGGGCCCAAATAACTTCCTTATGACAAAACTGACACTCATTTTCTTAAAAAAATCATTGGTCAAAATAGCCTTTTCAGGCTGAGAGAAGCACTTTGGTGACGTTTCACTGTAACTTGTTCCCAGTACAGTCTAAGTGGCTGCTGACTGTGTGACTTGGCTAAAAGTGGCCAAATAGATGCCCAATCCACAATACATGAGCCCAAAGGCCTTCCTTATGACAAAACTGACACTCATTTTCTTAAAAAAATCATTGGTCAAAATAGCCTTTTCAGGCTGAGAGAAGCACTTTGGTGACGTTTCACTGTAACTTGTTCCCAGTACAGTCTAAGTGAATGTTGACTGTGTGACTTGGTTAAAAGTGGCCAAATAGAAGCCCAATCCACATTACATAAGCCCAAAGGCCTTCCTTATGACTAAACTGACACCCACTTTCTTAAAAATATCATGGGTCTAAATAGCCTTTTCAGGCTGAGAAAAGCACTTTGGTGACATTTGGCTGTAACTTGTTCCCAGTACATTCTGAGTGGCTGGTGACTATGTGTTGTACCTAAAAGTGCCCAACAGGAATCCCAATGCACCATACATGGGCCCAAATGCCTTCCTTATGACAAAACTGACACTCATTTTCTTAAAAAAATCATTAGTCAAAATAGCCTTTTCAGGCTGAGAGAAGCACTTTGGTGACGTTTCACTGTAACTTGTTCCCAGTACAGTCTAAGTGGCTGCTGACTGTGTGACTTGGTTAAAAGTGGCCAAATAGAAGCCCAATCCACATTACATAAGCCCAAAGGCCTTCCTTATGACTAAACTGACACCCACTTTCTTAAAAATATCATGGGTCTAAATAGCCTTTTCAGGCTGAGAAAAGCACTTTGGTGACATTTGGCTGTAACTTGTTCCCAGTACATTCTGAGTGGCTGGTGACTGTGTGTTGTACCTGAAAGTGCCCAACAAGAATCCCAATGCACTATACATGGGCCCAAATGCCTTCCTTATGACAAAACTGACACTCATTTTCTTAAAAAAAACATTGGTCAAAATAGCCTTTTCAGGCTGAGAGAAGCACTTTGGTGACGTTTCACTGTAACTTGTTCCCAGTACAGTCTAAGTGGCTGCTGACTGTGTGACTTGGCTAAAAGTGGCCTTCCTTATGACAAAACTGACACTCATTTTCTTAAAAAAATCATTGGTCAAAATAGCCTTTTCAGGCTGAGAGAAGCACTTTGGTGACGTTTCACTGTAACTTGTTCCCAGTACAGTCTAAGTGAATGCTGACTGTGTGACTTGGTTAAAAGTGGCCAAATAGAAGCCCAATCCACATTACATAAGCCCAAAGGCCTTCCTTATGACTAAACTGACACCCACTTTCTTAAAAATATCATGGGTCTAAATACCCTTTTCAGGCTGAGAAAAGCACTTTGGTGACATTTGGCTGTAACTTGTTCCCAGTACATTCTGAGTGGCTGGTGACTGTGTGTTGTACCTAAAAGTGCCCAACAGGAATCCCAATGCACTATACATGGGCCCAAATGCCTTCCTTATGACAAAACTGACACTCATTTTCTTAAAAAAATCATTGGTCAAAATAGCCTTTTCAGGCTGAGAGAAGCACTTTGGTGACGTTTCACTGTAACTTGTTCCCAGTACAGTCTAAGTGAATGCTGACTGTTTGACTTGGTTAAAAGTGGCCAAATAGAAGCCCAATCCATATTACATAAGCCCAAAGGCCTTCCTTATGACTAAACTGACACCCACTTTCTTAAAAATATCATGGGTCTAAATAGCCTTTTCAGGCTGAGAAAAGCACTTTGGTGACATTTGGCTGTAACTTGTTCCCAGTACATTCTGAGTGGCTGGTGACTGTGTGTTGTACCTAAAAGTGCCCAACAGGAATCCCAATGCACTATACATGGGCCCAAATGCCTTCCTTATGACAAAACTGACACTCATTTTCTTAAAAAAAATCATTGGTCAAAATAGCCTTTTCAGGCTGAGAGAAGCACTTTGGTGACGTTTCACTGTAACTTGTTCCCAGTACAGTCTAAGTGGCTGCTGACTGTGTGACTTGGCTAAAAGTGGCCAAATAGAAGCCCAATCCACAATACATGAGCCCAAAGGCCTTCCTTATGACTAAACTGACACCCACTTTCTTAAAAATATCATGGGTCTAAATAGCCTTTTCAGGCTGAGAAAAGCACTTTGGTGACATTTGGCTGTAACTTGTTCCCAGTACATTCTGAGTGGCTGGTGACTGTGTGTTGTACCTAAAAGTGCCCAACAAGAATCCCAATGCACTATACATGGGCCCAAATGCCTTCCTTATGACAAAACTGACACTCATTTTCTTAAAAAAATCATTGGTCAAAATAGCCTTTTCAGGCTGAGAGAAGCACTTTGGTGACGTTTCACTGTAACTTGTTCCCAGTACAGTCTAAGTGGCTGCTGACTGTGTGACTTGGTTAAAAGTGGCCAAATAGAAGCCCAATCCACATTACATAAGCCCAAAGGCCTTCCTTATGACTAAACTGACACCCACTTTCTTAAAAATATCATGGGTCTAAATAGCCTTTTCAGGCTGAGAAAAGCACTTTGGTGACATTTGGCTGTAACTTGTTCCCAGTACATTCTGAGTGGCTGGTGACTGTGTGTTGTACCTAAAAGTGCCCAACAAGAATCCCAATGCACTATACATGGGGCCAAATGCCTTTCTTATGACAAAACTGACACTCATTTTCTTAAAGAAATCATTGGTCAAAATAACCTTTTCAGGCTGAGAGAAGCACTTTGGTGACGTTTCACTGTAACTTGTTCCCAGTACAGTCTAAGTGGCTGCTGACTGTGTGACTTGGTTAAAAGTGGCCAAATAGAAGCCCAATCCACAATACATGAATCCAAAGGCCTTCCTTATGACTAAACTGACACCCACTTTCTTAAAAATATCATGGGTCTAAATAGCCTTTTCAGGCTGAGAAAAGCACTTTGGTGACATTTGGCTGTAACTTGTTCCCAGTACATTCTGAGTGGCTGGTGACTATGTGTTGTACCTAAAAGTGCCCAACAGGAATCCCAATGCACCATACATGGGCCCAAATGCCTTCCTTATGACAAAACTGACACTCATTTTCTTAAAAAAATCATTAGTCAAAATAGCCTTTTCAGGCTGAGAGAAGCACTTTGGTGACGTTTCACTGTAACTTGTTCCCAGTACAGTCTAAGTGGCTGCTGACTGTGTGACTTCGTTAAAAGTGGCCAAATAGAAGCCCAATCCACATTACATAAGCCCCAAAGGCCTTCCTTATGACTAAACTGACACCCACTTTCTTAAAAATATCATGGGTCTAAATAGCCTTTTCAGGCTGAGAAAAGCACTTTGGTGACATTTGGCTGTAACTTGTTCCCAGTACATTCTGAGTGGCTGGTGACTGTGTGTTGTACCTGAAAGTGCCCAACAAGAATCCCAATGCACTATACATGGGCCCAAATGCCTTCCTTATGACAAAACTGAAACTCATTTTCTTAAAAAAATCATTGGTCAAAATAGCCTTTTCAGGCTGAGAGAAGCACTTTGGTGACGCTTCACTGTAACTTGTTCCCAGTACAGTCTAAGTGAATGCTGACTGTGTGACTTGGTTAAAAGTGGCCAAATAGAAGCCCAATCCACATTACATAAGCCCAAAGGCCTTCCTTATGACTAAACTGACACCCACTTTCTTAAAAATATCATGGGTCTAAATAGCCTTTTCAGGCTGAGAAAAGCACTTTGGTGACATTTGGCTGTAACTTGTTCCCAGTACATTCTGAGTGGCTGGTGACTGTGTGTTGTACCTAAAAGTGCCCAACAGGAATCCCAATGCACTATACATGGGCCCAAATGCCTTCCTTATGACAAAACTGACACTCATTTTCTTAAAAAAATCATTGGTCAAAATAGCCTTTTCAGGCTGAGAGAAGCACTTTGGTGACGTTTCACTGTAACTTGTTCCCAGTACAGTCTAAGTGGCTGCTGACTGTGTGACTTGGCTAAAAGTGGCCTTCCTTATGACAAAACTGACACTCATTTTCTTAAAAAAATCATTGGTCAAAATAGCCTTTTCAGGCTGAGAGAAGCACTTTGGTGACGTTTCACTGTAACTTGTTCCCAGTACAGTCTAAGTGAATGCTGACTGTGTGACTTGGTTAAAAGTGGCCAAATAGAAGCCCAATCCACATTACATAAGCCCAAAGGCCTTCCTTATGACTAAACTGACACCCACTTTCTTAAAAATATCATGGGTCTAAATAGCCTTTTCAGGCTGAGAAAAGCACTTTGGTGACATTTGGCTGTAACTTGTTCCCAGTACATTCTGAGTGGCTGGTGACTGTGTGTTGTACCTAAAAGTGCCCAACAGGAATCCCAATGCACTATACATGGGCCCAAATGCCTTCCTTATGACAAAACTGACACTCATTTTCTTAAAAAAAACATTGGTCAAAATAGCCTTTTCAGGCTGAGAGAAGCACTTTGGTGACGTTTCACTGTAACTTGTTCCCAGTACAGTCTAAGTGAATGCTGACTGTGTGACTTGGTTAAAAGTGGCCAAATAGAAGCCCAATCCATATTACATAAGCCCAAAGGCCTTCCTTATGACTAAACTGACACCCACTTTCTTAAAAATATCATGGGTCTAAATAGCCTTTTCAGGCTGAGAAAAGCACTTTGGTGACATTTGGCTGTAACTTGTTCCCAGTACATTCTGAGTGGCTGGTGACTGTGTGTTGTACCTAAAAGTGCCCAACAGGAATCCCAATGCACTATACATGGGCCCAAATGCCTTCCTTATGACAAAACTGACACTCATTTTCTTAAAAAAAATCATTGGTCAAAATAGCCTTTTCAGGCTGAGAGAAGCACTTTGGTGACGTTTCACTGTAACTTGTTCCCAGTACAGTCTAAGTGGCTGCTGACTGTGTGACTTGGCTAAAAGTGGCCAAATAGAAGCCCAATCCACAATACATGAGCCCAAAGGCCTTCCTTATGACTAAACTGACACCCACTTTCTTAAAAATATCATGGGTCTAAATAGCCTTTTCAGGCTGAGAAAAGCACTTTGGTGACATTTGGCTGTAACTTGTTCCCAGTACATTCTGAGTGGCTGGTGACTGTGTGTTGTACCTAAAAGTGCCCAACAAGAATCCCAATGCACTATACATGGGCCCAAATGCCTTCCTTATGACAAAACTGACACTCATTTTCTTAAAAAAATCATTGGTCAAAATAGCCTTTTCAGGCTGAGAGAAGCACTTTGGTGACGTTTCACTGTAACTTGTTCCCAGTACAGTCTAAGTGGCTGCTGACTGTGTGACTTGGTTAAAAGTGGCCAAATAGAAGCCCAATCCACATTACATAAGCCCAAAGGCCTTCCTTATGACTAAACTGACACCCACTTTCTTAAAAATATCATGGGTCTAAATAGCCTTTTCAGGCTGAGAAAAGCACGTTGGTGACATTTGGCTTTAACTTGTTCCCAGTACATTCTGAGTGGCTGGTGACTGTGTGTTGTACCTGAAAGTGCCCAACAAGAATCCCAATGCACTATACATGGGCCCAAATGCCTTCCTTATGACAAAACTGACACTCATTTTCTTAAAAAAATCATTGGTCAAAATAGCCTTTTCAGGCTGAGAGAAGCACTTTGGTGACGTTTCACTGTAACTTGTTCCCAGTACAGTCTAAGTGAATGCTGACTGTGTGACTTGGTTAAAAGTGGCCAAATAGAAGCCCAATCCACATTACATGAGCCCAAAGGCCTTCCTTATGACTAAACTGACACCCACTTTCTTAAAAATATCATGGGTCTAAATAGCCTTTTCAGGCTGAGAAAAGCACTTTGGTGACATTTGGCTGTAACTTGTTCCCAGTACATTCTGAGTGGCTGGTGACTGTGTGTTGTACCTAAAAGTGCCCAACAGGAATCCCAATGCACCATACATGGGCCCAAATGCCTTCCTTATGACAAAACTGACACTCATTTTCTTAAAAAAATCATTGGTCAAAATAGCCTTTTCAGGCTGAGAGAAGCACTTTGGTGACGTTTCACTGTAACTTGTTCCCAGTACAGTCTAAGTGGCTGCTGACTGTGTGACTTGGCTAAAAGTGGCCAAATAGAAGCCCAATCCACAATACATGAGCCCAAAGACCTTCCTTATGACTAAACTGACACCCACTTTTTTTTTTAAATATCTAGGGTCTAAATAGCCTTTTCAGGCTGAGAGAAGCACTTTGGTGACATTTGGCTGTAACTTGTTCCCTGTACATTCTGAGTGGTTGGTGACTGTGTGTTGTACCTAAAAGTACCCAACAAGAATCCCAATGCACTATACATGGGCCCAAATGCCTTCCTTATGACAAAACTGACACTCAATTTCTTAAAAAAATCATTGGTCAAAATAGCCTTTTCAGGCTGAGAGAAGCACTTTGGTGACGCTTCACTGTAACTTGTTCCCAGTACAGTCTAAGTGAATGCTGACTGTGTGACTTGGTTAAAAGTGGCCAAATAGAAGCCCAATCCACATTACATAAGCCCAAAGGCCTTCCTTATGACTAAACTGACACCCACTTTCTTAAAAATATCATGGGTCTAAATAGCCTTTTCAGGCTGAGAAAAGCACTTTGGTGACATTTGGCTGTAACTTGTTCCCAGTACATTCTGAGTGGCTGGTAACTGTGTGTTGTACCTAAAAGTGCCCAACAGGAATCCCAATGCACTATACATGGGCCCAAATGCCTTCCTTATGACAAAACTGACACTCATTTTCTTAAAAAAAATCATTGGTCAAAATAGCCTTTTCAGGCTGAGAGAAGCACTTTGGTGACGTTTCACTGTAACTTGTTCCCAGTACAGTCTAAGTGGCTGCTGACTGTGTGACTTGGCTAAAAGTGGCCAAATAGATGCCCAATCCACAATACATGAGCCCAAAGGCCTTCCTTATGACAAAACTGACACTCATTTTCTTAAAAAAATCATTGGTCAAAATAGCCTTTTCAGGCTGAGAGAAGCACTTTGGTGACGTTTCACTGTAACTTGTTCCCAGTACAGTCTAAGTGAATGTTGACTGTGTGACTTGGTTAAAAGTGGCCAAATAGAAGCCCAATCCACATTACATAAGCCCAAAGGCCTTCCTTATGACTAAACTGACACCCACTTTCTTAAAAATATCATGGGTCTAAATAGCCTTTTCAGGCTGAGAAAAGCACTTTGGTGACATTTGGCTGTAACTTGTTCCCAGTACATTCTGAGTGGCTGGTGACTATGTGTTGTACCTAAAAGTGCCCAACAGGAATCCCAATGCACCATACATGGGCCCAAATGCCTTCCTTATGACAAAACTGACACTCATTTTCTTAGAAAAATCATTGGTCAAAATAGCCTTTTCAGGCTGAGAGAAGCACTTTGGTGACGTTTCACTGTAACTTGTTCCCAGTACAGTCTAAGTGAATGCTGACTGTGTGACTTGGTTAAAAGTGGCCAAATAGAAGCCCAATCCATATTACATAAGCCCAAAGGCCTTCCTTATGACTAAACTGACACCCACTTTCTTAAAAATATCATGGGTCTAAATAGCCTTTTCAGGCTGAGAAAAGCACTTTGGTGACATTTGGCTGTAACTTGTTCCCAGTACATTCTGAGTGGCTGGTGACTGTGTGTTGTACCTAAAAGTGCCCAACAGGAATCCCAATGCACTATACATGGGCCCAAATGCCTTCCTTATGACAAAACTGACACTCATTTTCTTAAAAAAAATCATTGGTCAAAATAGCCTTTTCAGGCTGAGAAAAGCACTTTGGTGACATTTGGCTGTAACTTGTTCCCAGTACATTCTGAGTGGCTGGTGACTGTGTGTTGTACCTAAAAGTGCCCAACAAGAATCCCAATGCACTATACATGGGGCCAAATGCCTTCCTTATGACAAAACTGACACTCATTTTCTTAAAGAAATCATTGGTCAAAATAACCTTTTCAGGCTGAGAGAAGCACTTTGGTGACGTTTCACTGTAACTTGTTCCCAGTACAGTCTAAGTGGCTGCTGACTGTGTGACTTGGTTAAAAGTGGCCAAATAGAAGCCCAATCCACAATACATGAGCCCAAAGGCCTTCCTTATGACTAAACTGACACCCACTTTCTTAAAAATATCATGGGTCTAAATAGCCTTTTCAGGCTGAGAAAAGCACTTTGGTGACATTTGGCTGTAACTTGTTCCCAGTACATTCTGAGTGGCTGGTGACTATGTGTTGTACCTAAAAGTGCCCAACAGGAATCCCAATGCACCATACATGGGCCCAAATGCTTTCCTTATGACAAAACTGACACTCATTTTCTTAAAAAAATCATTAGTCAAAATAGCCTTTTCAGGCTGAGAGAAGCACTTTGGTGACGTTTCACTGTAACTTGTTCCCAGTACAGTCTAAGTGGCTGCTGACTGTGTGACTTGGTTAAAAGTGGCCAAATAGAAGCCCAATCCACATTACATAAGCCCAAAGGCCTTCCTTATGACTAAACTGACACCCACTTTCTTAAAAATATCATGGGTCTAAATAGCCTTTTCAGGCTGAGAAAAGCACTTTGGTGACATTTGGCTGTAACTTGTTCCCAGTACATTCTGAGTGGCTGGTGACTGTG
Source organism: Gymnoscopelus microlampas (assembly GCF_963454915.1). Lineage (NCBI taxonomy): Eukaryota > Metazoa > Chordata > Actinopteri > Myctophiformes > Myctophidae > Gymnoscopelus > Gymnoscopelus microlampas. The sequence goes on from NC_139940.1 coordinate 60,460,747, forward strand.
TGTTGTACCTAAAAGTGCCCAACAGGAATCCCAATGCACTATACATGGTCCCAAATGCCTTCCTTATGACAAAACTGACACTCATTTTCTTAAAAAAATCATTGGTCAAAATAGCCTTTTCAGGCTGAGAGAAGCACTTTGGTGACGTTTCACTGTAACTTGTTCCCAGTACAGTCTAAGTGGCTGCTGACTGTGTGACTTGGCTAAAAGTGGCCTTCCTTATGACAAAACTGACACTCATTTTCTTAAAAAAATCATTGGTCAAAATAGCCTTTTCAGGCTGAGAGAAGCACTTTGGTGACGTTTCACTGTAACTTGTTCCCAGTACAGTCTAAGTGAATGCTGACTGTGTGACTTGGTTAAAAGTGGCCAAATAGAAGCCCAATCCACATTACATAAGCCCAAAGGCCTTCCTTATGACTAAACTGACACCCACTTTCTTAAAAATATCATGGGTCTAAATAGCCTTTTCAGGCTGAGAAAAGCACTTTGGTGACATTTGGCTGTAACTTGTTCCCAGTACATTCTGAGTGGCTGGTGACTGTGTGTTGTACCTAAAAGTGCCCAACAGGAATCCCAATGCACTATACATGGGCCCAAATGCCTTCCTTATGACAAAACTGACACTCATTTTCTTAAAAAAATCATTGGTCAAAATAGCCTTTTCAGGCTGAGAGAAGCACTTTGGTGACGTTTCACTGTAACTTGTTCCCAGTACAGTCTAAGTGAATGCTGACTGTGTGACTTGGTTAAAAGTGGCCAAATAGAAGCCCAATCCATATTACATAAGCCCAAAGGCCTTCCTTATGACTAAACTGACACCCACTTTCTTAAAAATATCATGGGTCTAAATAGCCTTTTCAGGCTGAGAAAAGCACTTTGGTGACATTTGGCTGTAACTTGTTCCCAGTACATTCTGAGTGGCTGGTGACTGTGTGTTGTACCTAAAAGTGCCCAACAGGAATCCCAATGCACTATACATGGGCCCAAATGCCTTCCTTATGACAAAACTGACACTCATTTTCTTAAAAAAAATCATTGGTCAAAATAGCCTTTTCAGGCTGAGAGAAGCACTTTGGTGACGTTTCACTGTAACTTGTTCCCAGTACAGTCTAAGTGGCTGCTGACTGTGTGACTTGGCTAAAAGTGGCCAAATAGAAGCCCAATCCACAATACATGAGCCCAAAGGCCTTCCTTATGACTAAACTGACACCCACTTTCTTAAAAATATCATGGGTCTAAATAGCCTTTTCAGGCTGAGAAAAGCACTTTGGTGACATTTGGCTGTAACTTGTTCCCAGTACATTCTGAGTGGCTGGTGACTGTGTGTTGTACCTAAAAGTGCCCAACAAGAATCCCAATGCACTATACATGGGCCCAAATGCCTTCCTTATGACAAAACTGACACTCATTTTCTTAAAAAAATCATTGGTCAAAATAGCCTTTTCAGGCTGAGAGAAGCACTTTGGTGACGTTTCACTGTAACTTGTTCCCAGTACAGTCTAAGTGGCTGCTGACTGTGTGACTTGGTTAAAAGTGGCCAAATAGAAGCCCAATCCACATTACATAAGCCCAAAGGCCTTCCTTATGACTAAACTGACACCCACTTTCTTAAAAATATCATGGGTCTAAATAGCCTTTTCAGGCTGAGAAAAGCACGTTGGTGACATTTGGCTTTAACTTGTTCCCAGTACATTCTGAGTGGCTGGTGACTGTGTGTTGTACCTGAAAGTGCCCAACAAGAATCCCAATGCACTATACATGGGCCCAAATGCCTTCCTTATGACAAAACTGACACTCATTTTCTTAAAAAAATCATTGGTCAAAATAGCCTTTTCAGGCTGAGAGAAGCACTTTGGTGACGTTTCACTGTAACTTGTTCCCAGTACAGTCTAAGTGAATGCTGACTGTGTGACTTGGTTAAAAGTGGCCAAATAGAAGCCCAATCCACATTACATGAGCCCAAAGGCCTTCCTTATGACTAAACTGACACCCACTTTCTTAAAAATATCATGGGTCTAAATAGCCTTTTCAGGCTGAGAAAAGCACTTTGGTGACATTTGGCTGTAACTTGTTCCCAGTACATTCTGAGTGGCTGGTGACTGTGTGTTGTACCTAAAAGTGCCCAACAGGAATCCCAATGCACCATACATGGGCCCAAATGCCTTCCTTATGACAAAACTGACACTCATTTTCTTAAAAAAATCATTGGTCAAAATAGCCTTTTCAGGCTGAGAGAAGCACTTTGGTGACGTTTCACTGTAACTTGTTCCCAGTACAGTCTAAGTGGCTGCTGACTGTGTGACTTGGCTAAAAGTGGCCAAATAGAAGCCCAATCCACAATACATGAGCCCAAAGACCTTCCTTATGACTAAACTGACACCCACTTTTTTTTTAAATATCTAGGGTCTAAATAGCCTTTTCAGGCTGAGAGAAGCACTTTGGTGACATTTGGCTGTAACTTGTTCCCTGTACATTCTGAGTGGTTGGTGACTGTGTGTTGTACCTAAAAGTACCCAACAAGAATCCCAATGCACTATACATGGGCCCAAATGCCTTCCTTATGACAAAACTGACACTCATTTTCTTAAAAAAATCATTGGTCAAAATAGCCTTTTCAGGCTGAGAGAAGCACTTTGGTGACGCTTCACTGTAACTTGTTCCCAGTACAGTCTAAGTGAATGCTGACTGTGTGACTTGGTTAAAAGTGGCCAAATAGAAGCCCAATCCACATTACATAAGCCCAAAGGCCTTCCTTATGACTAAACTGACACCCACTTTCTTAAAAATATCATGGGTCTAAATAGCCTTTTCAGGCTGAGAAAAGCACTTTGGTGACATTTGGCTGTAACTTGTTCCCAGTACATTCTGAGTGGCTGGTAACTGTGTGTTGTACCTAAAAGTGCCCAACAGGAATCCCAATGCACTATACATGGGCCCAAATGCCTTCCTTATGACAAAACTGACACTCATTTTCTTAAAAAAATCATTGGTCAAAATAGCCTTTTCAGGCTGAGAGAAGCACTTTGGTGACGTTTCACTGTAACTTGTTCCCAGTACAGTCTAAGTGGCTGCTGACTGTGTGACTTGGCTAAAAGTGGCCAAATAGATGCCCAATCCACAATACATGAGCCCAAAGGCCTTCCTTATGACAAAACTGACACTCATTTTCTTAAAAAAATCATTGGTCAAAATAGCCTTTTCAGGCTGAGAGAAGCACTTTGGTGACGTTTCACTGTAACTTGTTCCCAGTACAGTCTAAGTGAATGTTGACTGTGTGACTTGGTTAAAAGTGGCCAAATAGAAGCCCAATCCACATTACATAAGCCCAAAGGCCTTCCTTATGACTAAACTGACACCCACTTTCTTAAAAATATCATGGGTCTAAATAGCCTTTTCAGGCTGAGAAAAGCACTTTGGTGACATTTGGCTGTAACTTGTTCCCAGTACATTCTGAGTGGCTGGTGACTATGTGTTGTACCTAAAAGTGCCCAACAGGAATCCCAATGCACCATACATGGGCCCAAATGCCTTCCTTATGACAAAACTGACACTCATTTTCTTTAAAAAATCATTAGTCAAAATAGCCTTTTCAGGCTGAGAGAAGCACTTTTGTGACGTTTCACTGTAACTTGTTCCCAGTACAGTCTAAGTGGCTGCTGACTGTGTGACTTGGTTAAAAGTGGCCAAATAGAAGCCCAATCCACATTACATAAGCCCAAAGGCCTTCCTTATGACTAAACTGACACCCACTTTCTTAAAAATATCATGGGTCTAAATAGCCTTTTCAGGCTGAGAAAAGCACTTTGGTGACATTTGGCTGTAACTTGTTCCCAGTACATTCTGAGTGGCTGGTGACTGTGTGTTGTACCTGAAAGTGCCCAACAAGAATCCCAATGCACTATACATGGGCCCAAATGCCTTCCTTATGACAAAACTGACACTCCTTTTCTTAAAAAAATCATTGGTCAAAATAGCCTTTTCAGGCTGAGAGAAGCACTTTGGTGACGCTTCACTGTAACTTGTTCCCAGTACAGTCTAAGTGGCTGCTGACCTTGTGACTTTGCTAAAAGTGGCCAAATAGAAGCCCAATCCACAATACATGAGCCCAAAGGCCTTCCTTATGACTAAACTGACACCCACTTTCTTAAAAATATCATGGGTCTAAATAGCCTTTTCAGGCTGAGAAAAGCACTTTGGTGACATTTGGCTGTAACTTGTTCCCAGTACATTCTGAGTGGCTGGTGACTGTGTGTTGTACCTAAAAGTGCCCAACAAGAATCCCAATGCACTATACATGGGCCCAAATGCCTTCCTTATGACAAAACTGACACTCATTTTCTTAAAAAAATCATTGGTCAAAATAGCCTTTTCAGGCTGAGAGAAGCACTTTGGTGACGTTTCACTGTAACTTGTTCCCAGTACAGTCTAAGTGGCTGCTGACTGTGTGACTTGGTTAAAAGTGGCCAAATAGAAGCCCAATCCACATTACATAAGCCCAAAGGCCTTCCTTATGACTAAACTGACACCCACTTTCTTAAAAATATCATGGGTCTAAATAGCCTTTTCAGGCTGAGAAAAGCACTTTGGTGACATTTGGCTGTAACTTGTTCCCAGTACATTCTGAGTGGCTGGTGACTGTGTGTTGTACCTAAAAGTGCCCAACAAGAATCCCAATGCACTATACATGGGGCCAAATGCCTTCCTTATGACAAAACTGACACTCATTTTCTTAAAGAAATCATTGGTCAAAATAGCCTTTTCAGGCTGAGAGAAGCACTTTGGTGACGTTTCACTGTAACTTGTTCCCAGTACAGTCTAAGTGGCTGCTGACTGTGTGACTTGGTTAAAAGTGGCCAAATAGAAGCCCAATCCACAATACATGAGCCCAAAGGCCTTCCTTATGACTAAACTGACACCCACTTTCTTAAAAATATCATGGGTCTAAATAGCCTTTTCAGGCTGAGAAAAGCACTTTGGTGACATTTGGCTGTAACTTGTTCCCAGTACATTCTGAGTGGCTGGTGACTATGTGTTGTACCTAAAAGTGCCCAACAGGAATCCCAATGCACCATACATGGGCCCAAATGCCTTCCTTATGACAAAACTGACACTCATTTTCTTAAAAAAATCATTAGTCAAAATAGCCTTTTCAGGCTGAGAGAAGCACTTTGGTGACGTTTCACTGTAACTTGTTCCCAGTACAGTCTAAGTGGCTGCTGACTGTGTGACTTGGTTAAAAGTGGCCAAATAGAAGCCCAATCCACATTACATAAGCCCAAAGGCCTTCCTTATGACTAAACTGACACCCACTTTCTTAAAAATATCATGGGTCTAAATAGCCTTTTCAGGCTGAGAAAAGCACTTTGGTGACATTTGGCTGTAACTTGTTCCCAGTACATTCTGAGTGGCTGGTGACTGTGTGTTGTACCTGAAAGTGCCCAACAAGAATCCCAATGCACTATACATGGGCCCAAATGCCTTCCTTATGACAAAACTGAAACTCATTTTCTTAAAAAAATCATTGGTCAAAATAGCCTTTTCAGGCTGAGAGAAGCACTTTGGTGACGCTTCACTGTAACTTGTTCCCAGTACAGTCTAAGTGAATGCTGACTGTGTGACTTGGTTAAAAGTGGCCAAATAGAAGCCCAATCCACATTACATAAGCCCAAAGGCCTTCCTTATGACTAAACTGACACCCACTTTCTTAAAAATATCATGGGTCTAAATAGCCTTTTCAGGCTGAGAAAAGCACTTTGGTGACATTTGGCTGTAACTTGTTCCCAGTACATTCTGAGTGGCTGGTGACTGTGTGTTGTACCTAAAAGTGCCCAACAGGAATCCCAATGCACTATACATGGTCCCAAATGCCTTCCTTATGACAAAACTGACACTCATTTTCTTAAAAAAATCATTGGTCAAAATAGCCTTTTCAGGCTGAGAGAAGCACTTTGGTGACGTTTCACTGTAACTTGTTCCCAGTACAGTCTAAGTGGCTGCTGACTGTGTGACTTGGCTAAAAGTGGCCTTCCTTATGACAAAACTGACACTCATTTTCTTAAAAAAATCATTGGTCAAAATAGCCTTTTCAGGCTGAGAGAAGCACTTTGGTGACGTTTCACTGTAACTTGTTCCCAGTACAGTCTAAGTGAATGCTGACTGTGTGACTTGGTTAAAAGTGGCCAAATAGAAGCCCAATCCACATTACATAAGCCCAAAGGCCTTCCTTATGACTAAACTGACACCCACTTTCTTAAAAATATCATGGGTCTAAATAGCCTTTTCAGGCTGAGAAAAGCACTTTGGTGACATTTGGCTGTAACTTGTTCCCAGTACATTCTGAGTGGCTGGTGACTGTGTGTTGTACCTAAAAGTGCCCAACAGGAATCCCAATGCACTATACATGGGCCCAAATGCCTTCCTTATGACAAAACTGACACTCATTTTCTTAAAAAAATCATTGGTCAAAATAGCCTTTTCAGGCTGAGAGAAGCACTTTGGTGACGTTTCACTGTAACTTGTTCCCAGTACAGTCTAAGTGAATGCTGACTGTGTGACTTGGTTAAAAGTGGCCAAATAGAAGCCCAATCCATATTACATAAGCCCAAAGGCCTTCCTTATGACTAAACTGACACCCACTTTCTTAAAAATATCATGGGTCTAAATAGCCTTTTCAGGCTGAGAAAAGCACTTTGGTGACATTTGGCTGTAACTTGTTCCCAGTACATTCTGAGTGGCTGGTGACTGTGTGTTGTACCTAAAAGTGCCCAACAGGAATCCCAATGCACTATACATGGGCCCAAATGCCTTCCTTATGACAAAACTGACACTCATTTTCTTAAAAAAAATCATTGGTCAAAATAGCCTTTTCAGGCTGAGAGAAGCACTTTGGTGACGTTTCACTGTAACTTGTTCCCAGTACAGTCTAAGTGGCTGCTGACTGTGTGACTTGGCTAAAAGTGGCCAAATAGAAGCCCAATCCACAATACATGAGCCCAAAGGCCTTCCTTATGACTAAACTGACACCCACTTTCTTAAAAATATCATGGGTCTAAATAGCCTTTTCAGGCTGAGAAAAGCACTTTGGTGACATTTGGCTGTAACTTGTTCCCAGTACATTCTGAGTGGCTGGTGACTGTGTGTTGTACCTAAAAGTGCCCAACAAGAATCCCAATGCACTATACATGGGCCCAAATGCCTTCCTTATGACAAAACTGACACTCATTTTCTTAAAAAAATCATTGGTCAAAATAGCCTTTTCAGGCTGAGAGAAGCACTTTGGTGACGTTTCACTGTAACTTGTTCCCAGTACAGTCTAAGTGGCTGCTGACTGTGTGACTTGGTTAAAAGTGGCCAAATAGAAGCCCAATCCACATTACATAAGCCCAAAGGCCTTCCTTATGACTAAACTGACACCCACTTTCTTAAAAATATCATGGGTCTAAATAGCCTTTTCAGGCTGAGAAAAGCACGTTGGTGACATTTGGCTTTAACTTGTTCCCAGTACATTCTGAGTGGCTGGTGACTGTGTGTTGTACCTGAAAGTGCCCAACAAGAATCCCAATGCACTATACATGGGCCCAAATGCCTTCCTTATGACAAAACTGACACTCATTTTCTTAAAAAAATCATTGGTCAAAATAGCCTTTTCAGGCTGAGAGAAGCACTTTGGTGACGCTTCACTGTAACTTGTTCCCAGTACAGTCTAAGTGAATGCTGACTGTGTGACTTGGTTAAAAGTGGCCAAATAGAAGCCCAATCCACATTACATGAGCCCAAAGGCCTTCCTTATGACTAAACTGACACCCACTTTCTTAAAAATATCATGGGTCTAAATAGCCTTTTCAGGCTGAGAAAAGCACTTTGGTGACATTTGGCTGTAACTTGTTCCCAGTACATTCTGAGTGGCTGGTGACTGTGTGTTGTACCTAAAAGTGCCCAACAGGAATCCCAATGCACCATACATGGGCCCAAATGCCTTCCTTATGACAAAACTGACACTCATTTTCTTAAAAAAATCATTGGTCAAAATAGCCTTTTCAGGCTGAGAGAAGCACTTTGGTGACGTTTCACTGTAACTTGTTCCCAGTACAGTCTAAGTGGCTGCTGACTGTGTGACTTGGCTAAAAGTGGCCAAATAGAAGCCCAATCCACAATACATGAGCCCAAAGACCTTCCTTATGACTAAACTGACACCCACTTTTTTTTAAAATATCTAGGGTCTAAATAGCCTTTTCAGGCTGAGAGAAGCACTTTGGTGACGTTTCACTGTAACTTGTTCCCAGTACAGTCTAAGTGGCTGCTGACTGTGTGACTTGGCTAAAAGTGGCCAAATAGAAGCCCAATCCACAATACATGAGCCCAAAGGCCTTCCTTATGACAAAACTGACACTCATTTTCTTAAAAAAATCATTGGTCAAAATAGCCTTTTCAGGCTGAGAGAAGCACTTTGGTGACGCTTCACTGTAACTTGTTCCCAGTACAGTCTAAGTGAATGCTGACTGTGTGACTTGGTTAAAAGTGGCCAAATAGAAGCCCAATCCACATTACATAAGCCCAAAGGCCTTCCTTATGACTAAACTGACACCCACTTTCTTAAAAATATCATGGGTCTAAATAGCCTTTTCAGGCTGAGAAAAGCACTTTGGTGACATTTGGCTGTAACTTGTTCCCAGTACATTCTGAGTGGCTGGTAACTGTGTGTTGTACCTAAAAGTGCCCAACAGGAATCCCAATGCACTATACATGGGCCCAAATGCCTTCCTTATGACAAAACTGACACTCATTTTCTTAAAAAAATCATTGGTCAAAATAGCCTTTTCAGGCTGAGAGAAGCACTTTGGTGACGTTTCACTGTAACTTGTTCCCAGTACAGTCTAAGTGGCTGCTGACTGTGTGACTTGGCTAAAAGTGGCCAAATAGATGCCCAATCCACAATACATGAGCCCAAAGGCCTTCCTTATGACAAAACTGACACTCATTTTCTTAAAAAAATCATTGGTCAAAATAGCCTTTTCAGGCTGAGAGAAGCACTTTGGTGACGTTTCACTGTAACTTGTTCCCAGTACAGTCTAAGTGAATGTTGACTGTGTGACTTGGTTAAAAGTGGCCAAATAGAAGCCCAATCCACATTACATAAGCCCAAAGGCCTTCCTTATGACTAAACTGACACCCACTTTCTTAAAAATATCATGGGTCTAAATAGCCTTTTCAGGCTGAGAAAAGCACTTTGGTGACATTTGGCTGTAACTTGTTCCCAGTACATTCTGAGTGGCTGGTGACTATGTGTTGTACCTAAAAGTGCCCAACAGGAATCCCAATGCACCATACATGGGCCCAAATGCCTTCCTTATGACAAAACTGACACTCATTTTCTTAAAAAAATCATTAGTCAAAATAGCCTTTTCAGGCTGAGAGAAGCACTTTGGTGACGTTTCACTGTAACTTGTTCCCAGTACAGTCTAAGTGGCTGCTGACTGTGTGACTTGGTTAAAAGTGGCCAAATAGAAGCCCAATCCACATTACATAAGCCCAAAGGCCTTCCTTATGACTAAACTGACACCCACTTTCTTAAAAATATCATGGGTCTAAATAGCCTTTTCAGGCTGAGAAAAGCACTTTGGTGACATTTGGCTGTAACTTGTTCCCAGTACATTCTGAGTGGCTGGTGACTGTGTGTTGTACCTGAAAGTGCCCAACAAGAATCCCAATGCACTATACATGGGCCCAAATGCCTTCCTTATGACAAAACTGACACTCCTTTTCTTAAAAAAATCATTGGTCAAAATAGCCTTTTCAGGCTGAGAGAAGCACTTTGGTGACGCTTCACTGTAACTTGTTCCCAGTACAGTCTAAGTGAATGCTGACTGTGTGACTTGGTTAAAAGTGGCCAAATAGAAGCCCAATCCACATTACATAAGCCCAAAGGCCTTCCTTATGACTAAACTGACACCCACTTTCTTAAAAATATCATGGGTCTAAATAGCCTTTTCAGGCTGAGAAAAGCACTTTGGTGACATTTGGCTGTAACTTGTTCCCAGTACATTCTGAGTGGCTGGTGACTGTGTGTTGTACCTAAAAGTGCCCAACAGGAATCCCAATGCACTATACATGGGCCCAAATGCCTTCCTTATGACAAAACTGACACTCATTTTCTTAAAAAAAATCATTGGTCAAAATAGCCTTTTCAGGCTGAGAGAAGCACTTTGGTGACGTTTCACTGTAACTTGTTCCCAGTACAGTCTAAGTGGCTGCTGACTGTGTGACTTGGCTAAAAGTGGCCTTCCTTATGACAAAACTGACACTCATTTTCTTAAAAAAATCATTGGTCAAAATAGCCTTTTCAGGCTGAGAGAAGCACTTTGGTGACGTTTCACTGTAACTTGTTCCCAGTACAGTCTAAGTGAATGCTGACTGTGTGACTTGGTTAAAAGTGGCCAAATAGAAGCCCAATCCACATTACATAAGCCCAAAGGCCTTCCTTATGACTAAACTGACACCCACTTTCTTAAAAATATCATGGGTCTAAATAGCCTTTTCAGGCTGAGAAAAGCACTTTGGTGACATTTGGCTGTAACTTGTTCCCAGTACATTCTGAGTGGCTGGTGACTGTGTGTTGTACCTAAAAGTGCCCAACAGGAATCCCAATGCACTATACATGGGCCCAAATGCCTTCCTTATGACAAAACTGACACTCATTTTCTTAAAAAAATCATTGGTCAAAATAGCCTTTTCAGGCTGAGAGAAGCACTTTGGTGACGTTTCACTGTAACTTGTTCCCAGTACAGTCTAAGTGAATGCTGACTGTGTGACTTGGTTAAAAGTGGCCAAATAGAAGCCCAATCCACATTACATAAGCCCAAAGGCCTTCCTTATGACTAAACTGACACCCACTTTCTTAAAAATATCATGGGTCTAAATAGCCTTTTCAGGCTGAGAAAAGCACTTTGGTGACATTTGGCTGTAACTTGTTCCCAGTACATTCTGAGTGGCTGGTGACTGTGTGTTGTACCTAAAAGTGCCCAACAGGAATCCCAATGCACTATACATGGGCCCAAATGCCTTCCTTATGACAAAACTGACACTCATTTTCTTAAAAAAATCATTGGTCAAAATAGCCTTTTCAGGCTGAGAGAAGCACTTTGGTGACGTTTCACTGTAACTTGTTCCCAGTACAGTCTAAGTGAATGCTGACTGTGTGACTTGGTTAAAAGTGGCCAAATAGAAGCCCAATCCATATTACATAAGCCCAAAGGCCTTCCTTATGACTAAACTGACACCCACTTTCTTAAAAATATCATGGGTCTAAATAGCCTTTTCAGGCTGAGAAAAGCACTTTGGTGACATTTGGCTGTAACTTGTTCCCAGTACATTCTGAGTGGCTGGTGACTGTGTGTTGTACCTAAAAGTGCCCAACAGGAATCCCAATGCACTATACATGGGCCCAAATGCCTTCCTTATGACAAAACTGACACTCATTTTCTTAAAAAAATCATTGGTCAAAATAGCCTTTTCAGGCTGAGAGAAGCACTTTGGTGACGTTTCACTGTAACTTGTTCCCAGTACAGTCTAAGTGGCTGCTGACTGTGTGACTTGGCTAAAAGTGGCCTTCCTTATGACAAAACTGACACTCATTTTCTTAAAAAAATCATTGGTCAAAATAGCCTTTTCAGGCTGAGAGAAGCACTTTGGTGACGTTTCACTGTAACTTGTTCCCAGTACAGTCTAAGTGAATGCTGACTGTGTGACTTGGTTAAAAGTGGCCAAATAGAAGCCCAATCCACATTACATAAGCCCAAAGGCCTTCCTTATGACTAAACTGACACCCACTTTCTTAAAAATATCATGGGTCTAAATAGCCTTTTCAGGCTGAGAAAAGCACTTTGGTGACATTTGGCTGTAACTTGTTCCCAGTACATTCTGAGTGGCTGGTGACTGTGTGTTGTACCTAAAAGTGCCCAACAGGAATCCCAATGCACTATACATGGGCCCAAATGCCTTCCTTATGACAAAACTGACACTCATTTTCTTAAAAAAATCATTGGTCAAAATAGCCTTTTCAGGCTGAGAGAAGCACTTTGGTGACGTTTCACTGTAACTTGTTCCCAGTACAGTCTAAGTGAATGCTGACTGTGTGACTTGGTTAAAAGTGGCCAAATAGAAGCCCAATCCATATTACATAAGCCCAAAGGCCTTCCTTATGACTAAACTGACACCCACTTTCTTAAAAATATCATGGGTCTAAATAGCCTTTTCAGGCTGAGAAAAGCACTTTGGTGACATTTGGCTGTAACTTGTTCCCAGTACATTCTGAGTGGCTGGTGACTGTGTGTTGTACCTAAAAGTGCCCAACAGGAATCCCAATGCACTATACATGGGCCCAAATGCCTTCCTTATGACAAAACTGACACTCATTTTCTTAAAAAAAATCATTGGTCAAAATAGCCTTTTCAGGCTGAGAGAAGCACTTTGGTGACGTTTCACTGTAACTTGTTCCCAGTACAGTCTAAGTGGCTGCTGACTGTGTGACTTGGCTAAAAGTGGCCAAATAGAAGCCCAATCCACAATACATGAGCCCAAAGGCCTTCCTTATGACTAAACTAACACCCACTTTCTTAAAAATATCATGGGTCTAAATAGCCTTTTCAGGCTGAGAAAAGCACTTTGGTGACATTTGGCTGTAACTTGTTCCCAGTACATTCTGAGTGGCTGGTGACTGTGTGTTGTACCTAAAAGTGCCCAACAAGAATCCCAATGCACTATACATGGGCCCAAATGCCTTCCTTATGACAAAACTGACACTCATTTTCTTAAAAAAATCATTGGTCAAAATAGCCTTTTCAGGCTGAGAGAAGCACTTTGGTGACGTTTCACTGTAACTTGTTCCCAGTACAGTCTAAGTGGCTGCTGACTGTGTGACTTGGTTAAAAGTGGCCAAATAGAAGCCCAATCCACATTACATAAGCCCAAAGGCCTTCCTTATGACTAAACTGACACCCACTTTCTTAAAAATATCATGGGTCTAAATAGCCTTTTCAGGCTGAGAAAAGCACGTTGGTGACATTTGGCTTTAACTTGTTCCCAGTACATTCTGAGTGGCTGGTGACTGTGTGTTGTACCTGAAAGTGCCCAACAAGAATCCCAATGCACTATACATGGGCCCAAATGCCTTCCTTATGACAAAACTGACACTCATTTTCTTAAAAAAATCATTGGTCAAAATAGCCTTTTCAGGCTGAGAGAAGCACTTTGGTGACGTTTCACTGTAACTTGTTCCCAGTACAGTCTAAGTGAATGCTGACTGTGTGACTTGGTTAAAAGTGGCCAAATAGAAGCCCAATCCACATTACATGAGCCCAAAGGCCTTCCTTATGACTAAACTGACACCCACTTTCTTAAAAATATCATGGGTCTAAATAGCCTTTTCAGGCTGAGAAAAGCACTTTGGTGACATTTGGCTGTAACTTGTTCCCAGTACATTCTGAGTGGCTGGTGACTGTGTGTTGTACCTAAAAGTGCCCAACAGGAATCCCAATGCACCATACATGGGCCCAAATGCCTTCCTTATGACAAAACTGACACTCATTTTCTTAAAAAAATCATTGGTCAAAATAGCCTTTTCAGGCTGAGAGAAGCACTTTGGTGACGTTTCACTGTAACTTGTTTTCAGTACAGTCTAAGTGGCTGCTGACTGTGTGACTTGGCTAAAAGTGGCCAAATAGAAGCCCAATCCACAATACATGAGCCCAAAGACCTTCCTTATGACTAAACTGACACCCAATTTTTTTTTAAATATCTAGGGTCTAAATAGCCTTTTCAGGCTGAGAGAAGCACTTTGGTGACATTTGGCTGTAACTTGTTCCCTGTACATTCTGAGTGGTTGGTGACTGTGTGTTGTACCTAAAAGTACCCAACAAGAATCCCAATGCACTATACATGGGCCCAAATGCCTTCCTTATGACAAAACTGACACTCATTTTCTTAAAAAAATCATTGGTCAAAATAGCCTTTTCAGGCTGAGAGAAGCACTTTGGTGACGCTTCACTGTAACTTGTTCCCAGTACAGTCTAAGTGAATGCTGACTGTGTGACTTGGTTAAAAGTGGCCAAATAGAAGCCCAATCCACATTACATAAGCCCAAAGGCCTTCCTTATGACTAAACTGACACCCACTTTCTTAAAAATATCATGGGTCTAAATAGCCTTTTCAGGCTGAGAAAAGCACTTTGGTGACATTTGGCTGTAACTTGTTCCCTGTACATTCTGAGTGGTTGGTGACTGTGTGTTGTACCTAAAAGTACCCAACAAGAATCCCAATGCACTATACATGGGCCCAAATGCCTTCCTTATGACAAAACTGACACTCATTTTCTTAAAAAAATCATTGGTCAAAATAGCCTTTTCAGGCTGAGAGAAGCACTTTGGTGACGCTTCACTGTAACTTGTTCCCAGTACAGTCTAAGTGGCTGCTGACTGTGTGACTTGGCTAAAAGTGGCCAAATAGATGCCCAATCCACAATACATGAGCCCAAAGGCCTTCCTTATGACAAAACTGACACTCATTTTCTTAAAAAAATCATTGGTCAAAATAGCCTTTTCAGGCTGAGAGAAGCACTTTGGTGACGTTTCACTGTAACTTGTTCCCAGTACAGTCTAAGTGAATGCTGACTGTGTGACTTGGTTAAAAGTGGCCAAATAGAAGCCCAATCCACATTACATAAGCCCAAAGGCCTTCCTTATGACTAAACTGACACCCACTTTCTTAAAAATATCATGGGTCTAAATAGCCTTTTCAGGCTGAGAAAAGCACTTTGGTGACATTTGGCTGTAACTTGTTCCCAGTACATTCTGAGTGGCTGGTGACTATGTGTTGTACCTAAAAGTGCCCAACAGGAATCCCAATGCACCATACATGGGCCCAAATGCCTTCCTTATGACAAAACTGACACTCATTTTCTTAAAAAAATCATTAGTCAAAATAGCCTTTTCAGGCTGAGAGAAGCACTTTGGTGACGTTTCACTGTAACTTGTTCCCAGTACAGTCTAAGTGGCTGCTGACTGTGTGACTTGGTTAAAAGTGGCCAAATAGAAGCCCAATCCACATTACATAAGCCCAAAGGCCTTCCTTATGACTAAACTGACACCCACTTTCTTAAAAATATCATGGGTCTAAATAGCCTTTTCAGGCTGAGAAAAGCACTTTGGTGACATTTGGCTGTAACTTGTTCCCAGTACATTCTGAGTGGCTGGTGACTGTGTGTTGTACCTGAAAGTTTCCAACAAGAATCCCAATGCACTATACATGGGCCCAAATGCCTTCCTTATGACAAAACTGACACTCCTTTTCTTAAAAAAATCATTGGTCAAAATAGCCTTTTCAGGCTGAGAGAAGCACTTTGGTGACGCTTCACTGTAACTTGTTCCCAGTACAGTCTAAGTGAATGCTGACTGTGTGACTTGGTTAAAAGTGGCCAAATAGAAGCCCAATCCACATTACATAAGCCCAAAGGCCTTCCTTATGACTAAACTGACACCCACTTTCTTAAAAATATCATGGGTCTAAATAGCCTTTTCAGGCTGAGAAAAGCACTTTGGTGACATTTGGCTGTAACTTGTTCCCAGTACATTCTGAGTGGCTGGTGACTGTGTGTTGTACCTAAAAGTGCCCAACAGGAATCCCAATGCACTATACATGGGCCCAAATGCCTTCCTTATGACAAAACTGACACTCATTTTCTTAAAAAAATCATTGGTCAAAATAGCCTTTTCAGGCTGAGAGAAGCACTTTGGTGACGTTTCACTGTAACTTGTTCCCAGTACAGTCTAAGTGGCTGCTGACTGTGTGACTTGGCTAAAAGTGGCCTTCCTTATGACAAAACTGACACTCATTTTCTTAAAAAAATCATTGGTCAAAATAGCCTTTTCAGGCTGAGAGAAGCACTTTGGTGACGTTTCACTGTAACTTGTTCCCAGTACAGTCTAAGTGAATGCTGACTGTGTGACTTGGTTAAAAGTGGCCAAATAGAAGCCCAATCCACATTACATAAGCCCAAAGGCCTTCCTTATGACTAAACTGACACCCACTTTCTTAAAAATATCATGGGTCTAAATAGCCTTTTCAGGCTGAGAAAAGCACTTTGGTGACATTTGGCTGTAACTTGTTCCCAGTACATTCTGAGTGGCTGGTGACTGTGTGTTGTACCTAAAAGTGCCCAACAGGAATCCCAATGCACTATACATGGGCCCAAATGCCTTCCTTATGACAAAACTGACACTCATTTTCTTAGAAAAATCATTGGTCAAAATAGCCTTTTCAGGCTGAGAGAAGCACTTTGGTGACGTTTCACTGTAACTTGTTCCCAGTACAGTCTAAGTGAATGCTGACTGTGTGACTTGGTTAAAAGTGGCCAAATAGAAGCCCAATCCATATTACATAAGCCCAAAGGCCTTCCTTATGACTAAACTGACACCCACTTTCTTAAAAATATCATGGGTCTAAATAGCCTTTTCAGGCTGAGAAAAGCACTTTGGTGACATTTGGCTGTAACTTGTTCCCAGTACATTCTGAGTGGCTGGTGACTGTGTGTTGTACCTAAAAGTGCCCAACAGGAATCCCAATGCACTATACATGGGCCCAAATGCCTTCCTTATGACAAAACTGACACTCATTTTCTTAAAAAAAATCATTGGTCAAAATAGCCTTTTCAGGCTGAGAGAAGCACTTTGGTGACGTTTCACTGTAACTTGTTCCCAGTACAGTCTAAGTGGCTGCTGACTGTGTGACTTGGCTAAAAGTGGCCAAATAGAAGCCCAATCCACAATACATGAGCCCAAAGGCCTTCCTTATGACTAAACTGACACCCACTTTCTTAAAAATATCATGGGTCTAAATAGCCTTTTCAGGCTGAGAAAAGCACTTTGGTGACATTTGGCTGTAACTTGTTCCCAGTACATTCTGAGTGGCTGGTGACTGTGTGTTGTACCTAAAAGTGCCCAACAAGAATCCCAATGCACTATACATGGGCCCAAATGCCTTCCTTATGACAAAACTGACACTCATTTTCTTAAAAAAATCATTGGTCAAAATAGCCTTTTCAGGCTGAGAGAAGCACTTTGGTGACGTTTCACTGTAACTTGTTCCCAGTACAGTCTAAGTGGCTGCTGACTGTGTGACTTGGTTAAAAGTGGCCAAATAGAAGCCCAATCCACATTACATAAACCCAAAGGCCTTCCTTATGACTAAACTGACACCCACTTTTTTTTTAAATATCTAGGGTCTAAATAGCCTTTTCAGGCTGAGAGAAGCACTTTGGTGACATTTGGCTGTAACTTGTTCCCTGTACATTCTGAGTGGTTGGTGACTGTGTGTTGTACCTAAAAGTACCCAACAAGAATCCCAATGCACTATACATGGGCCCAAATGCCTTCCTTATGACAAAACTGACACTCATTTTCTTTAAAAAATCATTGGTCAAAATAGCCTTTTCAGGCTGAGAGAAGCACTTTGGTGACGCTTCACTGTAACTTGTTCCCAGTACAGTCTAAGTGAATGCTGACTGTGTGACTTGGTTAAAAGTGGCCAAATAGAAGCCCAATCCACATTACATAAGCCCAAAGGCCTTCCTTATGACTAAACTGACACCCACTTTCTTAAAAATATCATGGGTCTAAATAGCCTTTTCAGGCTGAGAAAAGCACTTTGGTGACATTTGGCTGTAACTTGTTCCCAGTACATTCTGAGTGGCTGGTGACTGTGTGTTGTACCTAAAAGTGCCCAACAGGAATCCCAATGCACTATACATGGGCCCAAATGCCTTCCTTATGACAAAACTGACACTAATTTTCTTAAAAAAATCATTGGTCAAAATATCCTTTTCAGGCTGAGAGAAGCACTTTGGTGACGTTTCACTGTAACTTGTTCCCAGTACAGTCTAAGTGGCTGCTGACTGTGTGACTTGGCTAAAAGTGGCCAAATAGATGCCCAATCCACAATACATGAGCCCAAAGGCCTTCCTTATGACAAAACTGACACTCATTTTCTTAAAAAAATCATTGGTCAAAATAGCCTTTTCAGGCTGAGAGAAGCACTTTGGTGACGTTTCACTGTAACTTGTTCCCAGTACAGTCTAAGTGAATGCTGACTGTGTGACTTGGTTAAAAGTGGCCAAATAGAAGCCCAATCCACATTACATAAGCCCAAAGTCCTTCCTTATGACTAAACTGACACCCACTTTCTTAAAAATATCATGGGTCTAAATAGCCTTTTCAGGCTGAGAAAAGCACTTTGGTGACATTTGGCTGTAACTTGTTCCCAGTACATTCTGAGTGGCTGGTGACTATGTGTTGTACCTAAAAGTGCCCAACAGGAATCCCAATGCACCATACATGGGCCCAAATGCCTTCCTTATGACAAAACTGACACTCATTTTCTTAAAAAAATCATTAGTCAAAATAGCCTTTTCAGGCTGAGAGAAGCACTTTGGTGACGTTTCACTGTAACTTGTTCCCAGTACAGTCTAAGTGGCTGCTGACTGTGTGACTTGGTTAAAAGTGGCCAAATAGAAGCCCAATCCACATTACATAAGCCCAAAGGCCTTCCTTATGACTAAACTGACACCCACTTTCTTAAAAATATCATGGGTCTAAATAGCCTTTTCAGGCTGAGAAAAGCACTTTGGTGACATTTGGCTGTAACTTGTTCCCAGTACATTCTGAGTGGCTGGTGACTGTGTGTTGTACCTGAAAGTTTCCAACAAGAATCCCAATGCACTATACATGGGCCCAAATGCCTTCCTTATGACAAAACTGACACTCCTTTTCTTAAAAAAATCATTGGTCAAAATAGCCTTTTCAGGCTGAGAGAAGCACTTTGGTGACGCTTCACTGTAACTTGTTCCCAGTACAGTCTAAGTGAATGCTGACTGTGTGACTTGGTTAAAAGTGGCCAAATAGAAGCCCAATCCACATTACATAAGCCCAAAGGCCTTCCTTATGACTAAACTGACACCCACTTTCTTAAAAATATCATGGGTCTAAATAGCCTTTTCAGGCTGAGAAAAGCACTTTGGTGACATTTGGCTGTAACTTGTTCCCAGTACATTCTGAGTGGCTGGTGACTGTGTGTTGTACCTAAAAGTGCCCAACAGGAATCCCAATGCACTATACATGGGCCCAAATGCCTTCCTTATGACAAAACTGACACTCATTTTCTTAAAAAAATCATTGGTCAAAATAGCCTTTTCAGGCTGAGAGAAGCACTTTGGTGACGTTTCACTGTAACTTGTTCCCAGTACAGTCTAAGTGGCTGCTGACTGTGTGACTTGGCTAAAAGTGGCCTTCCTTATGACAAAACTGACACTCATTTTCTTAAAAAAATCATTGGTCAAAATAGCCTTTTCAGGCTGAGAGAAGCACTTTGGTGACGTTTCACTGTAACTTGTTCCCAGTACAGTCTAAGTGAATGCTGACTGTGTGACTTGGTTAAAAGTGGCCAAATAGAAGCCCAATCCACATTACATAAGCCCAAAGGCCTTCCTTATGACTAAACTGACACCCACTTTCTTAAAAATATCATGGGTCTAAATAGCCTTTTCAGGCTGAGAAAAGCACTTTGGTGACATTTGGCTGTAACTTGTTCCCAGTACATTCTGAGTGGCTGGTGACTGTGTGTTGTACCTAAAAGTGCCCAACAGGAATCCCAATGCACTATACATGGGCCCAAATGCCTTCCTTATGACAAAACTGACACTCATTTTCTTAAAAAAATCATTGGTCAAAATAGCCTTTTCAGGCTGAGAGAAGCACTTTGGTGACGTTTCACTGTAACTTGTTCCCAGTACAGTCTAAGTGAATGCTGACTGTGTGACTTGGTTAAAAGTGGCCAAATAGAAGCCCAATCCATATTACATAAGCCCAAAGGCCTTCCTTATGACTAAACTGACACCCACTTTCTTAAAAATATCATGGGTCTAAATAGCCTTTTCAGGCTGAGAAAAGCACTTTGGTGACATTTGGCTGTAACTTGTTCCCAGTACATTCTGAGTGGCTGGTGACTGTGTGTTGTACCTAAAAGTGCCCAACAGGAATCCCAATGCACTATACATGGGCCCAAATGCCTTCCTTATGACAAAACTGACACTCATTTTCTTAAAAAAAATCATTGGTCAAAATAGCCTTTTCAGGCTGAGAGAAGCACTTTGGTGACGTTTCACTGTAACTTGTTCCCAGTACAGTCTAAGTGGCTGCTGACTGTGTGACTTGGCTAAAAGTGGCCAAATAGAAGCCCAATCCACAATACATGAGCCCAAAGGCCTTCCTTATGACTAAACTGACACCCACTTTCTTAAAAATATCATGGGTCTAAATAGCCTTTTCAGGCTGAGAAAAGCACTTTGGTGACATTTGGCTGTAACTTGTTCCCAGTACATTCTGAGTGGCTGGTGACTGTGTGTTGTACCTAAAAGTGCCCAACAAGAATCCCAATGCACTATACATGGGCCCAAATGCCTTCCTTATGACAAAACTGACACTCATTTTCTTAAAAAAATCATTGGTCAAAATAGCCTTTTCAGGCTGAGAGAAGCACTTTGGTGACGTTTCACTGTAACTTGTTCCCAGTACAGTCTAAGTGGCTGCTGACTGTGTGACTTGGTTAAAAGTGGCCAAATAGAAGCCCAATCCACATTACATAAACCCAAAGGCCTTCCTTATGACTAAACTGACACCCACTTTCTTAAAAATATCATGGGTCTAAATAGCCTTTTCAGGCTGAGAAAAGCACTTTGGTGACATTTGGCTGTAACTTGTTCCCAGTACATTCTGAGTGGCTGGTGACTATGTGTTGTACCTAAAAGTGCCCAACAGGAATCCCAATGCACCATATATGGGCCCAAATGCCTTCCTTATGACAAAACTGACACTCATTTTCTTAAAAAAATCATTAGTCAAAATAGCCTTTTCAGGCTGAGAGAAGCACTTTGGTGACGTTTCACTGTAACTTGTTCCCAGTACAGTCTAAGTGGCTGCTGACTGTGTGACTTGGTTAAAAGTGGCCAAATAGAAGCCCAATCCACATTACATAAGCCCAAAGGCCTTCCTTATGACTAAACTGACACCCACTTTCTTAAAAATATCATGGGTCTAAATAGCCTTTTCAGGCTGAGAAAAGCACTTTGGTGACATTTGGCTGTAACTTGTTCCCAGTACATTCTGAGTGGCTGGTGACTGTGTGTTGTACCTAAAAGTGCCCAACAGGAATCCCAATGCACTATACATGGGCCCAAATGCCTTCCTTATGACAAAACTGACACTCATTTTCTTAAAAAAATCATTGGTCAAAATAGCCTTTTCAGGCTGAGAGAAGCACTTTGGTGACGTTTCACTGTAACTTGTTCCCAGTACAGTCTAAGTGGCTGCTGACTGTGTGACTTGGCTAAAAGTGGCCTTCCTTATGACAAAACTGACACTCATTTTCTTAAAAAAATCATTGGTCAAAATAGCCTTTTCAGGCTGAGAGAAGCACTTTGGTGACGTTTCACTGTAACTTGTTCCCAGTACAGTCTAAGTGAATGCTGACTGTGTGACTTGGTTAAAAGTGGCCAAATAGAAGCCCAATCCACATTACATAAGCCCAAAGGCCTTCCTTATGACTAAACTGACACCCACTTTCTTAAAAATATCATGGGTCTAAATAGCCTTTTCAGGCTGAGAAAAGCACTTTGGTGACATTTGGCTGTAACTTGTTCCCAGTACATTCTGAGTGGCTGGTGACTGTGTGTTGTACCTAAAAGTGCCCAACAGGAATCCCAATGCACTATACATGGGCCCAAATGCCTTCCTTATGACAAAACTGACACTCATTTTCTTAAAAAAATCATTGGTCAAAATAGCCTTTTCAGGCTGAGAGAAGCACTTTGGTGACGTTTCACTGTAACTTGTTCCCAGTACAGTCTAAGTGAATGCTGACTGTGTGACTTGGTTAAAAGTGGCCAAATAGAAGCCCAATCCATATTACATAAGCCCAAAGGCCTTCCTTATGACTAAACTGACACCCACTTTCTTAAAAATATCATGGGTCTAAATAGCCTTTTCAGGCTGAGAAAAGCACTTTGGTGACATTTGGCTGTAACTTGTTCCCAGTACATTCTGAGTGGCTGGTGACTGTGTGTTGTACCTAAAAGTGCCCAACAGGAATCCCAATGCACTATACATGGGCCCAAATGCCTTCCTTATGACAAAACTGACACTCATTTTCTTAAAAAAATCATTGGTCAAAATAGCCTTTTCAGGCTGAGAGAAGCACTTTGGTGACGTTTCACTGTAACTTGTTCCCAGTACAGTCTAAGTGGCTGCTGACTGTGTGACTTGGCTAAAAGTGGCCTTCCTTATGACAAAACTGACACTCATTTTCTTAAAAAAATCATTGGTCAAAATAGCCTTTTCAGGCTGAGAGAAGCACTTTGGTGACGTTTCACTGTAACTTGTTCCCAGTACAGTCTAAGTGAATGCTGACTGTGTGACTTGGTTAAAAGTGGCCAAATAGAAGCCCAATCCATATTACATAAGCCCAAAGGCCTTCCTTATGACTAAACTGACACCCACTTTCTTAAAAATATCATGGGTCTAAATAGCCTTTTCAGGCTGAGAAAAGCACTTTGGTGACATTTGGCTGTAACTTGTTCCCAGTACATTCTGAGTGGCTGGTGACTGTGTGTTGTACCTAAAAGTGCCCAACAGGAATCCCAATGCACTATACATGGGCCCAAATGCCTTCCTTATGACAAAACTGACACTCATTTTCTTAAAAAAAATCATTGGTCAAAATAGCCTTTTCAGGCTGAGAGAAGCACTTTGGTGACGTTTCACTGTAACTTGTTCCCAGTACAGTCTAAGTGGCTGGTGACTGTGTGACTTGGCTAAAAGTGGCCAAATAGAAGCCCAATCCACAATACATGAGCCCAAAGGCCTTCCTTATGACTAAACTAACACCCACTTTCTTAAAAATATCATGGGTCTAAATAGCCTTTTCAGGCTGAGAAAAGCACTTTGGTGACGTTTCACTGTAACTTGTTCCCAGTACAGTCTAAGTGAATGCTGACTGTGTGACTTGGTTAAAAGTGGCCAAATAGAAGCCCAATCCATATTACATAAGCCCAAAGGCCTTCCTTATGACTAAACTGACACCCACTTTCTTAAAAATATCATGGGTCTAAATAGCCTTTTCAGGCTGAGAAAAGCACTTTGGTGACATTTGGCTGTAACTTGTTCCCAGTACATTCTGAGTGGCTGGTGACTGTGTGTTGTACCTAAAAGTGCCCAACAGGAATCCCAATGCACTATACATGGGCCCAAATGCCTTCCTTATGACAAAACTGACACTCATTTTCTTAAAAAAAATCATTGGTCAAAATAGCCTTTTCAGGCTGAGAGAAGCACTTTGGTGACGTTTCACTGTAACTTGTTCCCAGTACAGTCTAAGTGGCTGCTGACTGTGTGACTTGGCTAAAAGTGGCCAAATAGAAGCCCAATCCACAATACATGAGCCCAAAGGCCTTCCTTATGACTAAACTAACACCCACTTTCTTAAAAATATCATGGGTCTAAATAGCCTTTTCAGGCTGAGAAAAGCACTTTGGTGACATTTGGCTGTAACTTGTTCCCAGTCATAAGTCATGACTGGGAACAAGTTTAGTCATAAGACCTTCCTTATGACTAAACTGACACCCAATTTTGTTTTAAATATCTAGGGTCTAAATAGCCTTTTCAGGCTGAGAGAAGCACTTTGGTGACATTTGGCTGTAACTTGTTCCCTGTACATTCTGAGTGGTTGGTGACTGTGTGTTGTACCTAAAAGTACCCAACAAGAATCCCAATGCACTATACATGGGCCCAAATGCCTTCCTTATGACAAAACTGACACTCATTTTCTTAAAAAAATCATTGGTCAAAATAGCCTTTTCAGGCTGAGAGAAGCACTTTGGTGACGCTTCACTGTAACTTGTTCCCAGTACAGTCTAAGTGAATGCTGACTGTGTGACTTGGTTAAAAGTGGCCAAATAGAAGCCCAATCCACATTACATAAGCCCAAAGGCCTTCCTTATGACTAAACTGACACCCACTTTCTTAAAAATATCATGGGTCTAAATAGCCTTTTCAGGCTGAGAAAAGCACTTTGGTGACATTTGGCTGTAACTTGTTCCCAGTACATTCTGAGTGGCTGGTGACTGTGTGTTGTACCTAAAAGTGCCCAACAGGAATCCCAATGCACTATACATGGGCCCAAATGCCTTCCTTATGACAAAACTGACACTCATTTTCTTAAAAAAATCATTGGTCAAAATAGCCTTTTCAGGCTGAGAGAAGCACTTTGGTGACGTTTCACTGTAACTTGTTCCCAGTACAGTCTAAGTGGCTGCTGACTGTGTGACTTGGCTAAAAGTGGCCAAATAGATGCCCAATCCACAATACATGAGCCCAAAGGCCTTCCTTATGACAAAACTGACACTCATTTTCTTAAAAAAATCATTGGTCAAAATAGCCTTTTCAGGCTGAGAGAAGCACTTTGGTGACGTTTCACTGTAACTTGTTCCCAGTACAGTCTAAGTGAATGCTGACTGTGTGACTTGGTTAAAAGTGGCCAAATAGAAGCCCAATCCACATTACATAAGCCCAAAGGCCTTCCTTATGACTAAACTGACACCCACTTTCTTAAAAATATCATGGGTCTAAATAGCCTTTTCAGGCTGAGAAAAGCACTTTGGTGACATTTGGCTGTAACTTGTTCCCAGTACATTCTGAGTGGCTGGTGACTATGTGTTGTACCTAAAAGTGCCCAACAGGAATCCCAATGCACCATACATGGGCCCAAATGCCTTCCTTATGACAAAACTGACACTCATTTTCTTAAAAAAATCATTAGTCAAAATAGCCTTTTCAGGCTGAGAGAAGCACTTTGGTGACGTTTCACTGTAACTTGTTCCCAGTACAGTCTAAGTGGCTGCTGACTGTGTGACTTGGTTAAAAGTGGCCAAATAGAAGCCCAATCCACATTACATAAGCCCAAAGGCCTTCCTTATGACTAAACTGACACCCACTTTCTTAAAAATATCATGGGTCTAAATAGCCTTTTCAGGCTGAGAAAAGCACTTTGGTGACATTTGGCTGTAACTTGTTCCCAGTACATTCTGAGTGGCTGGTGACTGTGTGTTGTACCTGAAAGTTTCCAACAAGAATCCCAATGCACTATACATGGGCCCAAATGCCTTCCTTATGACAAAACTGACACTCCTTTTCTTAAAAAAATCATTGGTCAAAATAGCCTTTTCAGGCTGAGAGAAGCACTTTGGTGACGCTTCACTGTAACTTGTTCCCAGTACAGTCTAAGTGAATGCTGACTGTGTGACTTGGTTAAAAGTGGCCAAATAGAAGCCCAATCCACATTACATAAGCCCAAAGGCCTTCCTTATGACTAAACTGACACCCACTTTCTTAAAAATATCATGGGTCTAAATAGCCTTTTCAGGCTGAGAAAAGCACTTTGGTGACATTTGGCTGTAACTTGTTCCCAGTACATTCTGAGTGGCTGGTGACTGTGTGTTGTACCTAAAAGTGCCCAACAGGAATCCCAATGCACTATACATGGGCCCAAATGCCTTCCTTATGACAAAACTGACACTCATTTTCTTAAAAAAATCATTGGTCAAAATAGCCTTTTCAGGCTGAGAGAAGCACTTTGGTGACGTTTCACTGTAACTTGTTCCCAGTACAGTCTAAGTGGCTGCTGACTGTGTGACTTGGCTAAAAGTGGCCTTCCTTATGACAAAACTGACACTCATTTTCTTAAAAAAATCATTGGTCAAAATAGCCTTTTCAGGCTGAGAGAAGCACTTTGGTGACGTTTCACTGTAACTTGTTCCCAGTACAGTCTAAGTGAATGCTGACTGTGTGACTTGGTTAAAAGTGGCCAAATAGAAGCCCAATCCACATTACATAAGCCCAAAGGCCTTCCTTATGACTAAACTGACACCCACTTTCTTAAAAATATCATGGGTCTAAATAGCCTTTTCAGGCTGAGAAAAGCACTTTGGTGACATTTGGCTGTAACTTGTTCCCAGTACATTCTGAGTGGCTGGTGACTGTGTGTTGTACCTAAAAGTGCCCAACAGGAATCCCAATGCACTATACATGGGCCCAAATGCCTTCCTTATGACAAAACTGACACTCATTTTCTTAAAAAAATCATTGGTCAAAATAGCCTTTTCAGGCTGAGAGAAGCACTTTGGTGACGTTTCACTGTAACTTGTTCCCAGTACAGTCTAAGTGAATGCTGACTGTGTGACTTGGTTAAAAGTGGCCAAATAGAAGCCCAATCCATATTACATAAGCCCAAAGGCCTTCCTTATGACTAAACTGACACCCACTTTCTTAAAAATATCATGGGTCTAAATAGCCTTTTCAGGCTGAGAAAAGCACTTTGGTGACATTTGGCTGTAACTTGTTCCCAGTACATTCTGAGTGGCTGGTGACTGTGTGTTGTACCTAAAAGTGCCCAACAGGAATCCCAATGCACTATACATGGGCCCAAATGCCTTCCTTATGACAAAACTGACACTCATTTTCTTAAAAAAAATCATTGGTCAAAATAGCCTTTTCAGGCTGAGAGAAGCACTTTGGTGACGTTTCACTGTAACTTGTTCCCAGTACAGTCTAAGTGGCTGCTGACTGTGTGACTTGGCTAAAAGTGGCCAAATAGAAGCCCAATCCACAATACATGAGCCCAAAGGCCTTCCTTATGACTAAACTGACACCCACTTTCTTAAAAATATCATGGGTCTAAATAGCCTTTTCAGGCTGAGAAAAGCACTTTGGTGACATTTGGCTGTAACTTGTTCCCAGTACATTCTGAGTGGCTGGTGACTGTGTGTTGTACCTAAAAGTGCCCAACAAGAATCCCAATGCACTATACATGGGCCCAAATGCCTTCCTTATGACAAAACTGACACTCATTTTCTTAAAAAAATCATTGGTCAAAATAGCCTTTTCAGGCTGAGAGAAGCACTTTGGTGACGTTTCACTGTAACTTGTTCCCAGTACAGTCTAAGTGGCTGCTGACTGTGTGACTTGGTTAAAAGTGGCCAAATAGAAGCCCAATCCACATTACATAAACCCAAAGGCCTTCCTTATGACTAAACTGACACCCACTTTTTTTTTTAAATATCTAGGGTCTAAATAGCCTTTTCAGGCTGAGAGAAGCACTTTGGTGACATTTGGCTGTAACTTGTTCCCTGTACATTCTGAGTGGTTGGTGACTGTGTGTTGTACCTAAAAGTACCCAACAAGAATCCCAATGCACTATACATGGGCCCAAATGCCTTCCTTATGACAAAACTGACACTCATTTTCTTAAAAAAATCATTGGTCAAAATAGCCTTTTCAGGCTGAGAGAAGCACTTTGGTGACGCTTCACTGTAACTTGTTCCCAGTACAGTCTAAGTGAATGCTGACTGTGTGACTTGGTTAAAAGTGGCCAAATAGAAGCCCAATCCACATTACATAAGCCCAAAGGCCTTCCTTATGACTAAACTGACACCCACTTTCTTAAAAATATCATGGGTCTAAATAGCCTTTTCAGGCTGAGAAAAGCACTTTGGTGACATTTGGCTGTAACTTGTTCCCAGTACATTCTGAGTGGCTGGTGACTGTGTGTTGTACCTAAAAGTGCCCAACAGGAATCCCAATGCACTATACATGGGCCCAAATGCCTTCCTTATGACAAAACTGACACTCATTTTCTTAAAAAAATCATTGGTCAAAATAGCCTTTTCAGGCTGAGAGAAGCACTTTGGTGACGTTTCACTGTAACTTGTTCCCAGTACAGTCTAAGTGGCTGCTGACTGTGTGACTTGGCTAAAAGTGGCCAAATAGATGCCCAATCCACAATACATGAGCCCAAAGGCCTTCCTTATGACAAAACTGACACTCATTTTCTTAAAAAAATCATTGGTCAAAATAGCCTTTTCAGGCTGAGAGAAGCACTTTGGTGACGTTTCACTGTAACTTGTTCCCAGTACAGTCTAAGTGAATGCTGACTGTGTGACTTGGTTAAAAGTGGCCAAATAGAAGCCCAATCCACATTACATAAGCCCAAAGGCCTTCCTTATGACTAAACTGACACCCACTTTCTTAAAAATATCATGGGTCTAAATAGCCTTTTCAGGCTGAGAAAAGCACTTTGGTGACATTTGGCTGTAACTTGTTCCCAGTACATTCTGAGTGGCTGGTGACTATGTGTTGTACCTAAAAGTGCCCAACAGGAATCCCAATGCACCATACATGGGCCCAAATGCCTTCCTTATGACAAAACTGACACTCATTTTCTTAAAAAAATCATTAGTCAAAATAGCCTTTTCAGGCTGAGAGAAGCACTTTGGTGACGTTTCACTGTAACTTGTTCCCAGTACAGTCTAAGTGGCTGCTGACTGTGTGACTTGGTTAAAAGTGGCCAAATAGAAGCGCAATCCACATTACATAAGCCCAAAGGCCTTCCTTATGACTAAACTGACACCCACTTTCTTAAAAATATCATGGGTCTAAATAGCCTTTTCAGGCTGAGAAAAGCACTTTGGTGACATTTGGCTGTAACTTGTTCCCAGTACATTCTGAGTGGCTGGTGACTGTGTGTTGTACCTGAAAGTTTCCAACAAGAATCCCAATGCACTATACATGGGCCCAAATGCCTTCCTTATGACAAAACTGACACTCCTTTTCTTAAAAAAATCATTGGTCAAAATAGCCTTTTCAGGCTGAGAGAAGCACTTTGGTGACGCTTCACTGTAACTTGTTCCCAGTACAGTCTAAGTGAATGCTGACTGTGTGACTTGGTTAAAAGTGGCCAAATAGAAGCCCAATCCACATTACATAAGCCCAAAGGCCTTCCTTATGACTAAACTGACACCCACTTTCTTAAAAATATCATGGGTCTAAATAGCCTTTTCAGGCTGAGATAAGCACTTTGGTGACATTTGGCTGTAACTTGTTCCCAGTACATTCTGAGTGGCTGGTGACTGTGTGTTGTACCTAAAAGTGCCCAACAGGAATCCCAATGCACTATACATGGGCCCAAATGCCTTCCTTATGACAAAACTGACACTCATTTTCTTAAAAAAATCATTGGTCAAAATAGCCTTTTCAGGCTGAGAGAAGCACTTTGGTGACGTTTCACTGTAACTTGTTCCCAGTACAGTCTAAGTGGCTGCTGACTGTGTGACTTGGCTAAAAGTGGCCTTCCTTATGACAAAACTGACACTCATTTTCTTAAAAAAATCATTGGTCAAAATAGCCTTTTCAGGCTGAGAGAAGCACTTTGGTGACGTTTCACTGTAACTTGTTCCCAGTACAGTCTAAGTGAATGCTGACTGTGTGACTTGGTTAAAAGTGGCCAAATAGAAGCCCAATCCACATTACATAAGCCCAAAGGCCTTCCTTATGACTAAACTGACACCCACTTTCTTAAAAATATCATGGGTCTAAATAGCCTTTTCAGGCTGAGAAAAGCACTTTGGTGACATTTGGCTGTAACTTGTTCCCAGTACATTCTGAGTGGCTGGTGACTGTGTGTTGTACCTAAAAGTGCCCAACAGGAATCCCAATGCACTATACATGGGCCCAAATGCCTTCCTTATGACAAAACTGACACTCATTTTCTTAAAAAAAATCATTGGTCAAAATAGCCTTTTCAGGCTGAGAGAAGCACTTTGGTGACGTTTCACTGTAACTTGTTCCCAGTACAGTCTAAGTGGCTGCTGACTGTGTGACTTGGCTAAAAGTGGCCAAATAGAAGCCCAATCCACAATACATGAGCCCAAAGGCCTTCCTTATGACTAAACTAACACCCACTTTCTTAAAAATATCATGGGTCTAAATAGCCTTTTCAGGCTGAGAAAAGCACTTTGGTGACATTTGGCTGTAACTTGTTCCCAGTCATAAGTCATGACTGGGAACAAGTTTAGTCATAAGACCTTCCTTATGACTAAACTGACACCCAATTTTTTTTTAAATATCTAGGGTCTAAATAGCCTTTTCAGGCTGAGAGAAGCACTTTGGTGACATTTGGCTGTAACTTGTTCCCTGTACATTCTGAGTGGTTGGTGACTGTGTGTTGTACCTAAAAGTACCCAACAAGAATCCCAATGCACTATACATGGGCCCAAATGCCTTCCTTATGACAAAACTGACACTCATTTTCTTAAAAAAATCATTGGTCAAAATAGCCTTTTCAGGCTGAGAGAAGCACTTTGGTGACGCTTCACTGTAACTTGTTCCCAGTACAGTCTAAGTGAATGCTGACTGTGTGACTTGGTTAAAAGTGGCCAAATAGAAGCCCAATCCACATTACATAAGCCCAAAGGCCTTCCTTATGACTAAACTGACACCCACTTTCTTAAAAATATCATGGGTCTAAATAGCCTTTTCAGGCTGAGAAAAGCACTTTGGTGACATTTGGCTGTAACTTGTTCCCAGTACATTCTGAGTGGCTGGTGACTGTGTGTTGTACCTAAAAGTGCCCAACAGGAATCCCAATGCACTATACATGGGCCCAAATGCCTTCCTTATGACAAAACTGACACTCATTTTCTTAAAAAAATCATTGGTCAAAATAGCCTTTTCAGGCTGAGAGAAGCACTTTGGTGACGTTTCACTGTAACTTGTTCCCAGTACAGTCTAAGTGGCTGCTGACTGTGTGACTTGGCTAAAAGTGGCCAAATAGATGCCCAATCCACAATACATGAGCCCAAAGGCCTTCCTTATGACAAAACTGACACTCATTTTCTTAAAAAAATCATTGGTCAAAATAGCCTTTTCAGGCTGAGAGAAGCACTTTGGTGACGTTTCACTGTAACTTGTTCCCAGTACAGTCTAAGTGAATGCTGACTGTGTGACTTGGTTAAAAGTGGCCAAATAGAAGCCCAATCCACATTACATAAGCCCAAAGGCCTTCCTTATGACTAAACTGACACCCACTTTCTTAAAAATATCATGGGTCTAAATAGCCTTTTCAGGCTGAGAAAAGCACTTTGGTGACATTTGGCTGTAACTTGTTCCCAGTACATTCTGAGTGGCTGGTGACTATGTGTTGTACCTAAAAGTGCCCAACAGGAATCCCAATGCACCATACATGGGCCCAAATGCCTTCCTTATGACAAAACTGACACTCATTTTCTTAAAAAAATCATTAGTCAAAATAGCCTTTTCAGGCTGAGAGAAGCACTTTGGTGACGTTTCACTGTAACTTGTTCCCAGTACAGTCTAAGTGGCTGCTGACTGTGTGACTTGGTTAAAAGTGGCCAAATAGAAGCCCAATCCACATTACATAAGCCCAAAGGCCTTCCTTATGACTAAACTGACACCCACTTTCTTAAAAATATCATGGGTCTAAATAGCCTTTTCAGGCTGAGAAAAGCACTTTGGTGACATTTGGCTGTAACTTGTTCCCAGTACATTCTGAGTGGCTGGTGACTGTGTGTTGTACCTGAAAGTTTCCAACAAGAATCCCAATGCACTATACATGGGCCCAAATGCCTTCCTTATGACAAAACTGACACTCCTTTTCTTAAAAAAATCATTGGTCAAAATAGCCTTTTCAGGCTGAGAGAAGCACTTTGGTGACGCTTCACTGTAACTTGTTCCCAGTACAGTCTAAGTGAATGCTGACTGTGTGACTTGGTTAAAAGTGGCCAAATAGAAGCCCAATCCACATTACATAAGCCCAAAGGCCTTCCTTATGACTAAACTGACACCCACTTTCTTAAAAATATCATGGGTCTAAATAGCCTTTTCAGGCTGAGAAAAGCACTTTGGTGACATTTGGCTGTAACTTGTTCCCAGTACATTCTGAGTGGCTGGTGACTGTGTGTTGTACCTAAAAGTGCCCAACAGGAATCCCAATGCACTATACATGGGCCCAAATGCCTTCCTTATGACAAAACTGACACTCATTTTCTTAAAAAAATCATTGGTCAAAATAGCCTTTTCAGGCTGAGAGAAGCACTTTGGTGACGTTTCACTGTAACTTGTTCCCAGTACAGTCTAAGTGAATGCTGACTGTGTGACTTGGTTAAAAGTGGCCAAATAGAAGCCCAATCCACATTACATAAGCCCAAAGGCCTTCCTTATGACTAAACTGACACCCACTTTCTTAAAAATATCATGGGTCTAAATAGCCTTTTCAGGCTGAGAAAAGCACTTTGGTGACATTTGGCTGTAACTTGTTCCCAGTACATTCTGAGTGGCTGGTGACTGTGTGTTGTACCTAAAAGTGCCCAACAGGAATCCCAATGCACTATACATGGGCCCAAATGCCTTCCTTATGACAAAACTGACACTCATTTTCTTAAAAAAATCATTGGTCAAAATAGCCTTTTCAGGCTGAGAGAAGCACTTTGGTGACGTTTCACTGTAACTTGTTCCCAGTACAGTCTAAGTGAATGCTGACTGTGTGACTTGGTTAAAAGTGGCCAAATAGAAGCCCAATCCATATTACATAAGCCCAAAGGCCTTCCTTATGACTAAACTGACACCCACTTTCTTAAAAATATCATGGGTCTAAATAGCCTTTTCAGGCTGAGAAAAGCACTTTGGTGACATTTGGCTGTAACTTGTTCCCAGTACATTCTGAGTGGCTGGTGACTGTGTGTTGTACCTAAAAGTGCCCAACAGGAATCCCAATGCACTATACATGGGCCCAAATGCCTTCCTTATGACAAAACTGACACTCATTTTCTTAAAAAAAATCATTGGTCAAAATAGCCTTTTCAGGCTGAGAGAAGCACTTTGGTGACGTTTCACTGTAACTTGTTCCCAGTACAGTCTAAGTGGCTGCTGACTGTGTGACTTGGCTAAAAGTGGCCAAATAGAAGCCCAATCCACAATACATGAGCCCAAAGGCCTTCCTTATGACTAAACTGACACCCACTTTCTTAAAAATATCATGGGTCTAAATAGCCTTTTCAGGCTGAGAAAAGCACTTTGGTGACATTTGGCTGTAACTTGTTCCCAGTACATTCTGAGTGGCTGGTGACTGTGTGTTGTACCTAAAAGTGCCCAACAAGAATCCCAATGCACTATACATGGGCCCAAATGCCTTCCTTATGACAAAACTGACACTCATTTTCTTAAAAAAATCATTGGTCAAAATAGCCTTTTCAGGCTGAGAGAAGCACTTTGGTGACGTTTCACTGTAACTTGTTCCCAGTACAGTCTAAGTGGCTGCTGACTGTGTGACTTGGTTAAAAGTGGCCAAATAGAAGCCCAATCCACATTACATAAACCCAAAGGCCTTCCTTATGACTAAACTGACACCCACTTTTTTTTTAAATATCTAGGGTCTAAATAGCCTTTTCAGGCTGAGAGAAGCACTTTGGTGACATTTGGCTGTAACTTGTTCCCTGTACATTCTGAGTGGTTGGTGACTGTGTGTTGTACCTAAAAGTACCCAACAAGAATCCCAATGCACTATACATGGGCCCAAATGCCTTCCTTATGACAAAACTGACACTCATTTTCTTAAAAAAATCATTGGTCAAAATAGCCTTTTCAGGCTGAGAGAAGCACTTTGGTGACGCTTCACTGTAACTTGTTCCCAGTACAGTCTAAGTGAATGCTGACTGTGTGACTTGGTTAAAAGTGGCCAAATAGAAGCCCAATCCACATTACATAAGCCCAAAGGCCTTCCTTATGACTAAACTGACACCCACTTTCTTAAAAATATCATGGGTCTAAATAGCCTTTTCAGGCTGAGAAAAGCACTTTGGTGACATTTGGCTGTAACTTGTTCCCAGTACATTCTGAGTGGCTGGTGACTGTGTGTTGTACCTAAAAGTGCCCAACAGGAATCCCAATGCACTATACATGGGCCCAAATGCCTTCCTTATGACAAAACTGACACTCATTTTCTTAAAAAAATCATTGGTCAAAATAGCCTTTTCAGGCTGAGAGAAGCACTTTGGTGACGTTTCACTGTAACTTGTTCCCAGTACAGTCTAAGTGGCTGCTGACTGTGTGACTTGGCTAAAAGTGGCCAAATAGATGCCCAATCCACAATACATGAGCCCAAAGGCCTTCCTTATGACAAAACTGACACTCATTTTCTTAAAAAAATCATTGGTCAAAATAGCCTTTTCAGGCTGAGAGAAGCACTTTGGTGACGTTTCACTGTAACTTGTTCCCAGTACAGTCTAAGTGAATGCTGACTGTGTGACTTGGTTAAAAGTGGCCAAATAGAAGCCCAATCCACATTACATAAGCCCAAAGGCCTTCCTTATGACTAAACTGACACCCACTTTCTTAAAAATATCATGGGTCTAAATAGCCTTTTCAGGCTGAGAAAAGCACTTTGGTGACATTTGGCTGTAACTTGTTCCCAGTACATTCTGAGTGGCTGGTGACTATGTGTTGTACCTAAAAGTGCCCAACAGGAATCCCAATGCACCATACATGGGCCCAAATGCCTTCCTTATGACAAAACTGACACTCATTTTCTTAAAAAAATCATTAGTCAAAATAGCCTTTTCAGGCTGAGAGAAGCACTTTGGTGACGTTTCACTGTAACTTGTTCCCAGTACAGTCTAAGTGGCTGCTGACTGTGTGACTTGGTTAAAAGTGGCCAAATAGAAGCCCAATCCACATTACATAAGCCCAAAGGCCTTCCTTATGACTAAACTGACACCCACTTTCTTAAAAATATCATGGGTCTAAATAGCCTTTTCAGGCTGAGAAAAGCACTTTGGTGACATTTGGCTGTAACTTGTTCCCAGTACATTCTGAGTGGCTGGTGACTGTGTGTTGTACCTGAAAGTTTCCAACAAGAATCCCAATGCACTATACATGGGCCCAAATGCCTTCCTTATGACAAAACTGACACTCCTTTTCTTAAAAAAATCATTGGTCAAAATAGCCTTTTCAGGCTGAGAGAAGCACTTTGGTGACGCTTCACTGTAACTTGTTCCCAGTACAGTCTAAGTGAATGCTGACTGTGTGACTTGGTTAAAAGTGGCCAAATAGAAGCCCAATCCACATTACATAAGCCCAAAGGCCTTCCTTATGACTAAACTGACACCCACTTTCTTAAAAATATCATGGGTCTAAATAGCCTTTTCAGGCTGAGAAAAGCACTTTGGTGACATTTGGCTGTAACTTGTTCCCAGTACATTCTGAGTGGCTGGTGACTGTGTGTTGTACCTAAAAGTGCCCAACAGGAATCCCAATGCACTATACATGGGCCCAAATGCCTTCCTTATGACAAAACTGACACTCATTTTCTTAAAAAAATCATTGGTCAAAATAGCCTTTTCAGGCTGAGAGAAGCACTTTGGTGACGTTTCACTGTAACTTGTTCCCAGTACAGTCTAAGTGGCTGCTGACTGTGTGACTTGGCTAAAAGTGGCCTTCCTTATGACAAAACTGACACTCATTTTCTTAAAAAAATCATTGGTCAAAATAGCCTTTTCAGGCTGAGAGAAGCACTTTGGTGACGTTTCACTGTAACTTGTTCCCAGTACAGTCTAAGTGAATGCTGACTGTGTGACTTGGTTAAAAGTGGCCAAATAGAAGCCCAATCCATATTACATAAGCCCAAAGGCCTTCCTTATGACTAAACTGACACCCACTTTCTTAAAAATATCATGGGTCTAAATAGCCTTTTCAGGCTGAGAAAAGCACTTTGGTGACATTTGGCTGTAACTTGTTCCCAGTACATTCTGAGTGGCTGGTGACTGTGTGTTGTACCTAAAAGTGCCCAACAGGAATCCCAATGCACTATACATGGGCCCAAATGCCTTCCTTATGACAAAACTGACACTCATTTTCTTAAAAAAAATCATTTGTCAAAATAGCCTTTTCAGGCTGAGAGAAGCACTTTGGTGACGTTTCACTGTAACTTGTTCCCAGTACAGTCTAAGTGGCTGCTGACTGTGTGACTTGGCTAAAAGTGGCCAAATAGAAGCCCAATCCACAATACATGAGCCCAAAGGCCTTCCTTATGACTAAACTGACACCCACTTTCTTAAAAATATCATGGGTCTAAATAGCCTTTTCAGGCTGAGAAAAGCACTTTGGTGACATTTGGCTGTAACTTGTTCCCAGTACATTCTGAGTGGCTGGTGACTGTGTGTTGTACCTAAAAGTGCCCAACAAGAATCCCAATGCACTATACATGGGCCCAAATGCCTTCCTTATGACAAAACTGACACTCATTTTCTTAAAAAAATCATTGGTCAAAATAGCCTTTTCAGGCTGAGAGAAGCACTTTGGTGACGTTTCACTGTAACTTGTTCCCAGTACAGTCTAAGTGGCTGCTGACTGTGTGACTTGGTTAAAAGTGGCCAAATAGAAGCCCAATCCACATTACATAAACCCAAAGGCCTTCCTTATGACTAAACTGACACCCACTTTCTTAAAAATATCATGGG
Organism: Gymnoscopelus microlampas; assembly: GCF_963454915.1. NCBI lineage: Eukaryota > Metazoa > Chordata > Actinopteri > Myctophiformes > Myctophidae > Gymnoscopelus > Gymnoscopelus microlampas. Next base: position 60,497,207 of record NC_139940.1, read on the forward strand.
TCTAAATAGCCTTTTCAGGCTGAGAAAAGCACTTTGGTGACATTTGGCTGTAACTTGTTCCCAGTACATTCTGAGTGGCTGGTGACTATGTGTTGTACCTAAAAGTGCCCAACAGGAATCCCAATGCACCATATATGGGCCCAAATGCCTTCCTTATGACAAAACTGACACTCATTTTCTTAAAAAAATCATTAGTCAAAATAGCCTTTTCAGGCTGAGAGAAGCACTTTGGTGACGTTTCACTGTAACTTGTTCCCAGTACAGTCTAAGTGGCTGCTGACTGTGTGACTTGGTTAAAAGTGGCCAAATAGAAGCCCAATCCACATTACATAAGCCCAAAGGCCTTCCTTATGACTAAACTGACACCCACTTTCTTAAAAATATCATGGGTCTAAATAGCCTTTTCAGGCTGAGAAAAGCACTTTGGTGACATTTGGCTGTAACTTGTTCCCAGTACATTCTGAGTGGCTGGTGACTGTGTGTTGTACCTAAAAGTGCCCAACAGGAATCCCAATGCACTATACATGGGCCCAAATGCCTTCCTTATGACAAAACTGACACTCATTTTCTTAAAAAAATCATTGGTCAAAATAGCCTTTTCAGGCTGAGAGAAGCACTTTGGTGACGTTTCACTGTAACTTGTTCCCAGTACAGTCTAAGTGGCTGCTGACTGTGTGACTTGGCTAAAAGTGGCCTTCCTTATGACAAAACTGACACTCATTTTCTTAAAAAAATCATTGGTCAAAATAGCCTTTTCAGGCTGAGAGAAGCACTTTGGTGACGTTTCACTGTAACTTGTTCCCAGTACAGTCTAAGTGAATGCTGACTGTGTGACTTGGTTAAAAGTGGCCAAATAGAAGCCCAATCCACATTACATAAGCCCAAAGGCCTTCCTTATGACTAAACTGACACCCACTTTCTTAAAAATATCATGGGTCTAAATAGCCTTTTCAGGCTGAGAAAAGCACTTTGGTGACATTTGGCTGTAACTTGTTCCCAGTACATTCTGAGTGGCTGGTGACTGTGTGTTGTACCTAAAAGTGCCCAACAGGAATCCCAATGCACTATACATGGGCCCAAATGCCTTCCTTATGACAAAACTGACACTCATTTTCTTAAAAAAATCATTGGTCAAAATAGCCTTTTCAGGCTGAGAGAAGCACTTTGGTGACGTTTCACTGTAACTTGTTCCCAGTACAGTCTAAGTGGCTGCTGACTGTGTGACTTGGTTAAAAGTGGCCAAATAGAAGCCCAATCCACATTACATAAGCCCAAAGGCCTTCCTTATGACTAAACTGACACCCACTTTCTTAAAAATATCATGGGTCTAAATAGCCTTTTCAGGCTGAGAAAAGCACATTGGTGACATTTGGCTTTAACTTGTTCCCAGTACATTCTGAGTGGCTGGTGACTGTGTGTTGTACCTGAAAGTGCCCAACAAGAATCCCAATGCACTATACATGGGCCCAAATGCCTTCCTTATGACAAAACTGACACTCATTTTCTTAAAAAAATCATTGGTCAAAATAGCCTTTTCAGGCTGAGAGAAGCACTTTGGTGACGTTTCACTGTAACTTGTTCCCAGTACAGTCTAAGTGAATGCTGACTGTGTGACTTGGTTAAAAGTGGCCAAATAGAAGCCCAATCCACATTACATGAGCCCAAAGGCCTTCCTTATGACTAAACTGACACCCACTTTCTTAAAAATATCATGGGTCTAAATAGCCTTTTCAGGCTGAGAAAAGCACTTTGGTGACATTTGGCTGTAACTTGTTCCCAGTACATTCTGAGTGGCTGGTGACTGTGTGTTGTACCTAAAAGTGCCCAACAGGAATCCCAATGCACCATACATGGGCCCAAATGCCTTCCTTATGACAAAACTGACACTCATTTTCTTAAAAAAATCATTGGTCAAAATAGCCTTTTCAGGCTGAGAGAAGCACTTTGGTGACGTTTCACTGTAACTTGTTCCCAGTACAGTCTAAGTGGCTGCTGACTGTGTGACTTGGCTAAAAGTGGCCAAATAGAAGCCCAATCCACAATACATGAGCCCAAAGACCTTCCTTATGACTAAACTGACACCCACTTTTTTTTTAAATATCTAGGGTCTAAATAGCCTTTTCAGGCTGAGAGAAGCACTTTGGTGACATTTGGCTGTAACTTGTTCCCTGTACATTCTGAGTGGTTGGTGACTGTGTGTTGTACCTAAAAGTACCCAACAAGAATCCCAATGCACTATACATGGGCCCAAATGCCTTCCTTATGACAAAACTGACACTCATTTTCTTAAAAAAATCATTGGTCAAAATAGCCTTTTCAGGCTGAGAGAAGCACTTTGGTGACGCTTCACTGTAACTTGTTCCCAGTACAGTCTAAGTGAATGCTGACTGTGTGACTTGGTTAAAAGTGGCCAAATAGAAGCCCAATCCACATTACATAAGTCCAAAGGCCTTCCTTATGACTAAACTGACACCCACTTTCTTAAAAATATCATGGGTCTAAATAGCCTTTTCAGGCTGAGAAAAGCACGTTGGTGACATTTGGCTGTAACTTGTTCCCAGTACATTCTGAGTGGCTGGTGACTGTGTGTTGTACCTAAAAGTGCCCAACAGGAATCCCAATGCACCATACATGGGCCCAAATGCCTTCCTTATGACAAAACTGACACTCATTTTCTTAAAAAAATCATTGGTCAAAATAGCCTTTTCAGGCTGAGAGAAGCACTTTGGTGACGTTTCACTTTAACTTGTTCCCAGTACAGTCTAAGTGGCTGCTGACTGTGTGACTTGGCTAAAAGTGGCCAAATAGAAGCCCAATCCACAATACATGAGCCCAAAGACCTTCCTTATGACTAAACTGACACCCACTTTCTTAAAAATATCATGGGTCTAAATAGCCTTTTCAGGCTGAGAAAAGCACTTTGGTGACATTTGGCTGTAACTTGTTCCCAGTACATTCTGAGTGGCTGGTGACTGTGTGTTGTACCTAAAAGTGCCCAACAGGAATCCCAATGCACTATACATGGGCCCAAATGCCTTCCTTATGACAAAACTGACACTCATTTTCTTAAAAAAATCATTGGTCAAAATAGGCTTTTCAGGCTGAGAGAAGCACTTTGGTGACGTTTCACTGTAACTTGTTCCCAGTACAGTCTAAGTGGCTGCTGACTGTGTGACTTGGCTAAAAGTGGCCAAATAGATGCCCAATCCACAATACATGAGCCCAAAGGCCTTCCTTATGACAAAACTGACACTCATTTTCTTAAAAAAATCATTGGTCAAAATAGCCTTTTCAGGCTGAGAGAAGCACTTTGGTGACGTTTCACTGTAACTTGTTCCCAGTACAGTCTAAGTGAATGCTGACTGTGTGACTTGGTTAAAAGTGGCCAAATAGAAGCCCAATCCACATTACATGAGCCCAAAGGCCTTCCTTATGACTAAACTGACACCCACTTTCTTAAAAATATCATGGGTCTAAATAGCCTTTTCAGGCTGAGAAAAGCACTTTGGTGACATTTGGCTGTAACTTGTTCCCAGTACATTCTGAGTGGCTGGTGACTGTGTGTTGTACCTAAAAGTGCCCAACAGGAATCCCAATGCACCATACATGGGCCCAAATGCCTTCCTTATGACAAAACTGACACTCATTTTCTTAAAAAAATCATTGGTCAAAATAGCCTTTTCAGGCTGAGAGAAGCACTTTGGTGACGTTTCACTGTAACTTGTTCCCAGTACAGTCTAAGTGGCTGCTGACTGTGTGACTTGGCTAAAAGTGGCCAAATAGAAGCCCAATCCACAATACATGAGCCCAAAGACCTTCCTTATGACTAAACTGACACCCACTTTTTTTTTAAATATCTAGGGTCTAAATAGCCTTTTCAGGCTGAGAGAAGCACGTTGGTGACATTTGGCTGTAACTTGTTCCCAGTACATTCTGAGTGGCTGGTGACTGTGTGTTGTACCTAAAAGTGCCCAACAGGAATCCCAATGCACCATACATGGGCCCAAATGCCTTCCTTATGACAAAACTGACACTCATTTTCTTAAAAAAATCATTGGTCAAAATAGCCTTTTCAGGCTGAGAGAAGCACTTTGGTGACGTTTCACTTTAACTTGTTCCCAGTACAGTCTAAGTGGCTGCTGACTGTGTGACTTGGCTAAAAGTGGCCAAATAGAAGCCCAATCCACAATACATGAGCCCAAAGACCTTCCTTATGACTAAACTGACACCCACTTTCTTAAAAATATCATGGGTCTAAATAGCCTTTTCAGGCTGAGAAAAGCACTTTGGTGACATTTGGCTGTAACTTGTTCCCAGTACATTCTGAGTGGCTGGTGACTGTGTGTTGTACCTAAAAGTGCCCAACAGGAATCCCAATGCACTATACATGGGCCCAAATGCCTTCCTTATGACAAAACTGACACTCATTTTCTTAAAAAAATCATTGGTCAAAATAGGCTTTTCAGGCTGAGAGAAGCACTTTGGTGACGTTTCACTGTAACTTGTTCCCAGTACAGTCTAAGTGGCTGCTGACTGTGTGACTTGGCTAAAAGTGGCCAAATAGATGCCCAATCCACAATACATGAGCCCAAAGGCCTTCCTTATGACAAAACTGACACTCATTTTCTTAAAAAAATCATTGGTCAAAATAGCCTTTTCAGGCTGAGAGAAGCACTTTGGTGACGTTTCACTGTAACTTGTTCCCAGTACAGTCTAAGTGAATGCTGACTGTGTGACTTGGTTAAAAGTGGCCAAATAGAAGCCCAATCCACATTACATGAGCCCAAAGGCCTTCCTTATGACTAAACTGACACCCACTTTCTTAAAAATATCATGGGTCTAAATAGCCTTTTCAGGCTGAGAAAAGCACTTTGGTGACATTTGGCTGTAACTTGTTCCCAGTACATTCTGAGTGGCTGGTGACTATGTGTTGTACCTAAAAGTGCCCAACAGGAATCCCAATGCACCATACATGGGCCCAAATGCCTTCCTTGTGACAAAACTGACACTCATTTTCTTAAAAAAATCATTGGTCAAAATAGCCTTTTCAGGCTGAGAGAAGCACTTTGGTGACGTTTCACTGTAACTTGTTCCCAGTACAGTCTAAGTGGCTGCTGACTGTGTGACTTGGTTAAAAGTGGCCAAATAGAAGCCCAATCCACATTACATAAGCCCAAAGGCCTTCCTTATGACTAAACTGACACCCACTTTCTTAAAAATATCATGGGTCTAAATAGCCTTTTCAGGCTGAGAAAAGCACTTTGGTGACATTTGGCTGTAACTTGTTCCCAGTACATTCTGAGTGGCTGGTGACTGTGTGTTGTACCTGAAAGTGCCCAACAAGAATCCCAATGCACTATACATGGGCCCAAATGCCTTCCTTATGACAAAACTGACACTCATTTTCTTAAAAAAATCATTGGTCAAAATAGCCTTTTCAGGCTGAGAGAAGCACTTTGGTGACGCTTCACTGTAACTTGTTCCCAGTACAGTCTAAGTGAATGCTGACTGTGTGACTTGGTTAAAAGTGGCCAAATAGAAGCCCAATCCACATTACATAAGCCCAAAGGCCTTCCTTATGACTAAACTGACACCCACTTTCTTAAAAATATCATGGGTCTAAATAGCCTTTTCAGGCTGAGAAAAGCACTTTGGTGACATTTGGCTGTAACTTGTTCCCAGTACATTCTGAGTGGCTGGTGACTGTGTGTTGTACCTAAAAGTGCCCAACAGGAATCCCAATGCACTATACATGGGCCCAAATGCCTTCCTTATGACAAAACTGACACTCATTTTCTTAAAAAAATCATTGGTCAAAATAGCCTTTTCAGGCTGAGAGAAGCACTTTGGTGACGTTTCACTGTAACTTGTTCCCAGTACAGTCTAAGTGGCTGCTGACTGTGTGACTTGGCTAAAAGTGGCCTTCCTTATGACAAAACTGACACTCATTTTCTTAAAAAAATCATTGGTCAAAATAGCCTTTTCAGGCTGAGAGAAGCACTTTGGTGACGTTTCACTGTAACTTGTTCCCAGTACAGTCTAAGTGAATGCTGACTGTGTGACTTGGTTAAAAGTGGCCAAATAGAAGCCCAATCCACATTACATAAGCCCAAAGGCCTTCCTTATGACTAAACTGACACCCACTTTCTTAAAAATATCATGGGTCTAAATAGCCTTTTCAGGCTGAGAAAAGCACTTTGGTGACATTTGGCTGTAACTTGTTCCCAGTACATTCTGAGTGGCTGGTGACTGTGTGTTGTACCTAAAAGTGCCCAACAGGAATCCCAATGCACCATACATGGGCCCAAATGCCTTCCTTATGACAAAACTGACACTCATTTTCTTAAAAAAATCATTGGTCAAAATAGCCTTTTCAGGCTGAGAGAAGCACTTTGGTGACATTTAGCTGTAACTTGTTCCCAGTACAGTCTAAGTGGCTGCTGACTGTGTGACTTGAATAAAAGTGGCCAAATAGAAGCCCAATCCACATTACATGAGCCCAAAGGCCTTCCTTATGACTAAACTGACACCCACTTTTTAAAAAAATTATCATGGGTCTAAATAGCCTTTTCAGGCTGAGAGAAGCACTTTGGTGACATTTGGCTGTAACTTGTTCCCAGTACATTCTGAGTGGTTGGTGACTGTGTGTTGTACCTAAAAGTACCCTACAAGAATCCCAATGCACTATACATGGGCCCAAATGCCTTCCTTATGACAAAACTGACACTCATTTTCTTAAAAAAAATCATTGGTCAAAATAGCCTTTTCAGGCTGAGAGAAGCACTTTGGTGACGTTTCACTGTAACTTGTTCCCAGTACAGTCTAAGTGAATGCTGACTGTGTGACTTGGTTAAAAGTGGCCAAATAGAAGCCCAATCCACATTACATGAGCCCAAAGGCCTTCCTTATGACTAAACTGACACCCACTTTCTTAAAAATATCATGGGTCTAAATAGCCTTTTCAGGCTGAGAAAAGCACTTTGGTGACATTTGGCTGTAACTTGTTCCCAGTACATTCTGAGTGGCTGGTGACTGTGTGTTGTACCTAAAAGTGCCCAACAGGAATCCCAATGCACCATACATGGGCCCAAATGCCTTCCTTATGACAAAACTGACACTCATTTTCTTTAAAAAATCATTGGTCAAAATAGCCTTTTCAGGCTGAGAGAAGCACTTTGGTGACGTTTCACTGTAACTTGTTCCCAGTACAGTCTAAGTGGCTGCTGACTGTGTGACTTGGCTAAAAGTGGCCAAATAGAAGCCCAATCCACAATACATGAGCCCAAAGACCTTCCTTATGACTAAACTGACACCCACTTTTTTTTTAAATATCTAGGGTCTAAATAGCCTTTTCAGGCTGAGAGAAGCACTTTGGTGACATTTGGCTGTAACTTGTTCCCTGTACATTCTGAGTGGTTGGTGACTGTGTGTTGTACCTAAAAGTACCCAACAAGAATCCCAATGCACTATACATGGGCCCAAATGCCTTCCTTATGACAAAACTGACACTCATTTTCTTAAAAAAATCATTGGTCAAAATAGCCTTTTCAGGCTGAGAGAAGCACTTTGGTGACGTTTCACTGTAACTTGTTCCCAGTACAGTCTAAGTGAATGCTGACTGTGTGACTTGGTTAAAAGTGGCCAAATATAAGCCCAATCCACATTAGATAAGCCCAAAGGCCTTCCTTATGACTAAACTGACACCCACTTTCTTAAAAATATCATGGGTCTAAATAGCCTTTTCAGGCTGAGAAAAGCACTTTGGTGACATTTGGCTGTAACTTGTTCCCAGTACATTCTGAGTGGCTGGTGACTGTGTGTTGTACCTAAAAGTGCCCAACAGGAATCCCAATGCACTATACATGGGCCCAAATGCCTTCCTTATGACAAAACTGACACTCATTTTCTTAAAAAAATCATTGGTCAAAATAGCCTTTTCAGGCTGAGAGAAGCACTTTGGTGACGTTTCACTGTAACTTGTTCCCAGTACAGTCTAAGTGGCTGCTGACTGTGTGACTTGGCTAAAAGTGGCCAAATAGATGCCCAATCCACAATACATGAGCCCAAAGGCCTTCCTTATGACAAAACTGACACTCATTTTCTTAAAAAAATCATTGGTCAAAATAGCCTTTTCAGGCTGAGAGAAGCACTTTGGTGACGTTTCACTGTAACTTGTTCCCAGTACAGTCTAAGTGAATGCTGACTGTGTGACTTGGTTAAAAGTGGCCAAATAGAAGCCCAATCCACATTACATAAGCCCAAAGGCCTTCCTTATGACTAAACTGACACCCACTTTCTTAAAAATATCATGGGTCTAAATAGCCTTTTCAGGCTGAGAAAAGCACTTTGGTGACATTTGGCTGTAACTTGTTCCCAGTACATTCTGAGTGGCTGGTGACTGTGTGTTGTACCTAAAAGTGCCCAACAGGAATCCCAATGCACTATACATGGGCCCAAATGCCTTCCTTATGACAAAACTGACACTCATTTTCTTAAAAAAATCATTGGTCAAAATAGCCTTTTCAGGCTGAGAGAAGCACTTTGGTGACGTTTCACTGTAACTTGTTCCCAGTACAGTCTAAGTGGCTGCTGACTGTGTGACTTGGCTAAAAGTGGCCAAATAGAAGCCCAATCCACAATACATGAGCCCAAAGGCCTTCCTTATGACTAAACTGACACCCACTTTCTTAAAAATATCATGGGTCTAAATAGCCTTTTCAGGCTGAGAAAAGCACTTTGGTGACATTTGGCTGTAACTTGTTCCCAGTACATTCTGAGTGGCTGGTGACTGTGTGTTGTACCTAAAAGTGCCCAACAGGAATCCCAATGCACTATACATGGGCCCAAATGCCTTCCTTATGACAAAACTGACACTCCGTTTCACTGTAACTTGTTCCCAGTACAGTCTAAGTGGCTGCTGACTGTGTGACTTGGCTAAAAGTGGCCAAATAGATGCCCAATCCACAATACATGAGCCCAAAGGCCTTCCTTATGACAAAACTGACACTCATTTTCTTAAAAAAATCATTGGTCAAAATAGCCTTTTCAGGCTGAGAGAAGCACTTTGGTGACGTTTCACTGTAACTTGTTCCCAGTACAGTCTAAGTGAATGCTGACTGTGTGACTTGGTTAAAAGTGGCCAAATAGAAGCCCAATCCACATTACATAAGCCCAAAGGCCTTCCTTATGACTAAACTGACACCCACTTTCTTAAAAATATCATGGGTCTAAATAGCCTTTTCAGGCTGAGAAAAGCACTTTGGTGACATTTGGCTGTAACTTGTTCCCAGTACATTCTGAGTGGCTGGTGACTGTGTGTTGTACCTAAAAGTTCCCAACAGGAATCCCAATGCACTATACATGGGCCCAAATGCCTTCCTTATGACAAAACTGACACTCATTTTCTTAAAGAAATCATTGGTCAAAATAGCCTTTTCAGGCTGAGAGAAGCACTTTGGTGACGTTTCACTGTAACTTGTTCCCAGTACAGTCTAAGTGGCTGCTGACTGTGTGACTTGGTTAAAAGTGGCCAAATAGAAGCCCAATCCACAATACATGAGCCCAAAGGCCTTCCTTATGACTAAACTGACACCCACTTTCTTAAAAATATCATGGGTCTAAATAGCCTTTTCAGGCTGAGAAAAGCACTTTGGTGACATTTGGCTGTAACTTGTTCCCAGTACATTCTGAGTGGTTGGTGACTGTGTGTTGTACCTAAAAGTACCCAACAAGAATCCCAATGCACTATACATGGGCCCAAATGCCTTCCTTATGACAAAACTGACACTCATTTTCTTAAAAAAATCATTGGTCAAAATAGCCTTTTCAGGCTGAGAGAAGCACTTTGGTGACGTTTCACTGTAACTTGTTCCCAGTACAGTCTAAGTGAATGCTGACTGTGTGACTTGGTTAAAAGTGGCCAAATAGAAGCCCAATCCACATTACATGAGCCCAAAGGCCTTCCTTATGACTAAACTGACACCCACTTTCTTAAAAATATCATGGGTCTAAATAGCCTTTTCAGGCTGAGAAAAGCACTTTGGTGACATTTGGCTGTAACTTGTTCCCAGTACATTCTGTGTGGCTGGTGACTGTGTGTTGTACCTAAAAGTGCCCAACAGGAATCCCAATGCACCATACATGGGCCCAAATGCCTTCCTTATGACAAAACTGACACTCATTTTCTTTAAAAAATCATTGGTCAAAATAGCCTTTTCAGGCTGAGAGAAGCACTTTGGTGACGTTTCACTGTAACTTGTTCCCAGTACAGTCTAAGTGGCTGCTGACTGTGTGACTTGGCTAAAAGTGGCCAAATAGAAGCCCAATCCACAATACATGAGCCCAAAGACCTTCCTTATGACTAAACTGACACCCACTTTTTTTTTAAATATCTAGGGTCTAAATAGCCTTTTCAGGCTGAGAGAAGCACTTTGGTGACATTTGGCTGTAACTTGTTCCCTGTACATTCTGAGTGGTTGGTGACTGTGTGTTGTACCTAAAAGTACCCAACAAGAATCCCAATGCACTATACATGGGCCCAAATGCCTTCCTTATGACAAAACTGACACTCATTTTCTTAAAAAAATCATTGGTCAAAATAGCCTTTTCAGGCTGAGAGAAGCACTTTGGTGACGTTTCACTGTAACTTGTTCCCAGTACAGTCTAAGTGAATGCTGACTGTGTGACTTGGTTAAAAGTGGCCAAATAGAAGCCCAATCCACATTAGATAAGCCCAAAGGCCTTCCTTATGACTAAACTGACACCCACTTTCTTAAAAATATCATGGGTCTAAATAGCCTTTTCAGGCTGAGAAAAGCACTTTGGTGACATTTGGCTGTAACTTGTTCCCAGTACATTCTGAGTGGCTGGTGACTGTGTGTTGTACCTAAAAGTGCCCAACAGGAATCCCAATGCACTATACATGGGCCCAAATGCCTTCCTTATGACAAAACTGACACTCATTTTCTTAAAAAAATCATTGGTCAAAATAGCCTTTTCAGGCTGAGAGAAGCACTTTGGTGACGTTTCACTGTAACTTGTTCCCAGTACAGTCTAAGTGGCTGCTGACTGTGTGACTTGGCTAAAAGTGGCCAAATAGATGCCCAATCCACAATACATGAGCCCAAAGGCCTTCCTTATGACAAAACTGACACTCATTTTCTTAAAAAAATCATTGGTCAAAATAGCCTTTTCAGGCTGAGAAAAGCACTTTGGTGACATTTGGCTGTAACTTGTTCCCAGTACATTCTGAGTGGCTGGTGACTGTGTGTTGTACCTAAAAGTGCCCAACAGGAATCCCAATGCACTATACATGGGCCCAAATGCCTTCCTTATGACAAAACTGACACTCATTTTCTTAAAAAAATCATTGGTCAAAATAGCCTTTTCAGGCTGAGAGAAGCACTTTGGTGACGTTTCACTGTAACTTGTTCCCAGTACAGTCTAAGTGGCTGCTGACTGTGTGACTTGGCTAAAAGTGGCCAAATAGAAGCCCAATCCACAATACATGAGCCCAAAGGCCTTCCTTATGACTAAACTGACACCCACTTTCTTAAAAATATCATGGGTCTAAATAGCCTTTTCAGGCTGAGAAAAGCACTTTGGTGACATTTGGCTGTAACTTGTTCCCAGTACATTCTGAGTGGCTGGTGACTGTGTGTTGTACCTAAAAGTGCCCAACAGGAATCCCAATGCACTATACATGGGCCCAAATGCCTTCCTTATGACAAAACTGACACTCCGTTTCACTGTAACTTGTTCCCAGTACAGTCTAAGTGGCTGCTGTCTGTGTGACTTGGCTAAAAGTGGCCAAATAGATGCCCAATCCACAATACATGAGCCCAAAGGCCTTCCTTATGACAAAACTGACACTCATTTTCTTAAAAAAATCATTGGTCAAAATAGCCTTTTCAGGCTGAGAGAAGCACTTTGGTGACGTTTCACTGTAACTTGTTCCCAGTACAGTCTAAGTGAATGCTGACTGTGTGACTTGGTTAAAAGTGGCCAAATAGAAGCCCAATCCACATTACATAAGCCCAAAGGCCTTCCTTATGACTAAACTGACACCCACTTTCTTAAAAATATCATGGGTCTAAATAGCCTTTTCAGGCTGAGAAAAGCACTTTGGTGACATTTGGCTGTAACTTGTTCCCAGTACATTCTGAGTGGCTGGTGACTGTGTGTTGTACCTAAAAGTTCCCAACAGGAATCCCAATGCACTATACATGGGCCCAAATGCCTTCCTTATGACAAAACTGACACTCATTTTCTTAAAGAAATCATTGGTCAAAATAGCCTTTTCAGGCTGAGAGAAGCACTTTGGTGACGTTTCACTGTAACTTGTTCCCAGTACAGTCTAAGTGGCTGCTGACTGTGTGACTTGGTTAAAAGTGGCCAAATAGAAGCCCAATCCACAATACATGAGCCCAAAGGCCTTCCTTATGACTAAACTGACACCCACTTTCTTAAAAATATCATGGGTCTAAATAGCCTTTTCAGGCTGAGAAAAGCACTTTGGTGACATTTGGCTGTAACTTGTTCCCAGTACATTCTGAGTGGCTGGTGACTATGTGTTGTACCTAAAAGTGCCCAACAGGAATCCCAATGCACCATACATGGGCCCAAATGCCTTCCTTGTGACAAAACTGACACTCATTTTCTTAAAAAAATCATTGGTCAAAATAGCCTTTTCAGGCTGAGAGAAGCACTTTGGTGACGTTTCACTGTAACTTGTTCCCAGTACAGTCTAAGTGGCTGCTGACTGTGTGACTTGGTTAAAAGTGGCCAAATAGAAGCCCAATCCACATTACATAAGCCCAAAGGCCTTCCTTATGACTAAACTGACACCCACTTTCTTAAAAATATCATGGGTCTAAATAGCCTTTTCAGGCTGAGAAAAGCACTTTGGTGACATTTGGCTGTAACTTGTTCCCAGTACATTCTGAGTGGCTGGTGACTGTGTGTTGTACCTGAAAGTGCCCAACAAGAATCCCAATGCACTATACATGGGCCCAAATGCCTTCCTTATGACAAAACTGACACTCATTTTCTTAAAAAAATCATTGGTCAAAATAGCCTTTTCAGGCTGAGAGAAGCACTTTGGTGACGCTTCACTGTAACTTGTTCCCAGTACAGTCTAAGTGAATGCTGACTGTGTGACTTGGTTAAAAGTGGCCAAATAGAAGCCCAATCCACATTACATAAGCCCAAAGGCCTTCCTTATGACTAAACTGACACCCACTTTCTTAAAAATATCATGGGTCTAAATAGCCTTTTCAGGCTGAGAAAAGCACTTTGGTGACATTTGGCTGTAACTTGTTCCCAGTACATTCTGTGTGGCTGGTGACTGTGTGTTGTACCTAAAAGTGCCCAACAGGAATCCCAATGCACCATACATGGGCCCAAATGCCTTCCTTATGACAAAACTGACACTCATTTTCTTTAAAAAATCATTGGTCAAAATAGCCTTTTCAGGCTGAGAGAAGCACTTTGGTGACGTTTCACTGTAACTTGTTCCCAGTACAGTCTAAGTGGCTGCTGACTGTGTGACTTGGCTAAAAGTGGCCAAATAGAAGCCCAATCCACAATACATGAGCCCAAAGACCTTCCTTATGACTAAACTGACACCCACTTTTTTTTTAAATATCTAGGGTCTAAATAGCCTTTTCAGGCTGAGAGAAGCACTTTGGTGACATTTGGCTGTAACTTGTTCCCTGTACATTCTGAGTGGTTGGTGACTGTGTGTTGTACCTAAAAGTACCCAACAAGAATCCCAATGCACTATACATGGGCCCAAATGCCTTCCTTATGACAAAACTGACACTCATTTTCTTAAAAAAATCATTGGTCAAAATAGCCTTTTCAGGCTGAGAGAAGCACTTTGGTGACGTTTCACTGTAACTTGTTCCCAGTACAGTCTAAGTGAATGCTGACTGTGTGACTTGGTTAAAAGTGGCCAAATAGAAGCCCAATCCACATTAGATAAGCCCAAAGGCCTTCCTTATGACTAAACTGACACCCACTTTCTTAAAAATATCATGGGTCTAAATAGCCTTTTCAGGCTGAGAAAAGCACTTTGGTGACATTTGGCTGTAACTTGTTCCCAGTACATTCTGAGTGGCTGGTGACTGTGTGTTGTACCTAAAAGTGCCCAACAGGAATCCCAATGCACTATACATGGGCCCAAATGCCTTCCTTATGACAAAACTGACACTCATTTTCTTAAAAAAATCATTGGTCAAAATAGCCTTTTCAGGCTGAGAGAAGCACTTTGGTGACGTTTCACTGTAACTTGTTCCCAGTACAGTCTAAGTGGCTGCTGACTGTGTGACTTGGCTAAAAGTGGCCAAATAGATGCCCAATCCACAATACATGAGCCCAAAGGCCTTCCTTATGACAAAACTGACACTCATTTTCTTAAAAAAATCATTGGTCAAAATAGCCTTTTCAGGCTGAGAAAAGCACTTTGGTGACATTTGGCTGTAACTTGTTCCCAGTACATTCTGAGTGGCTGGTGACTGTGTGTTGTACCTAAAAGTGCCCAACAGGAATCCCAATGCACTATACATGGGCCCAAATGCCTTCCTTATGACAAAACTGACACTCATTTTCTTAAAAAAATCATTGGTCAAAATAGCCTTTTCAGGCTGAGAGAAGCACTTTGGTGACGTTTCACTGTAACTTGTTCCCAGTACAGTCTAAGTGGCTGCTGACTGTGTGACTTGGCTAAAAGTGGCCAAATAGAAGCCCAATCCACAATACATGAGCCCAAAGGCCTTCCTTATGACTAAACTGACACCCACTTTCTTAAAAATATCATGGGTCTAAATAGCCTTTTCAGGCTGAGAAAAGCACTTTGGTGACATTTGGCTGTAACTTGTTCCCAGTACATTCTGAGTGGCTGGTGACTGTGTGTTGTACCTAAAAGTGCCCAACAGGAATCCCAATGCACTATACATGGGCCCAAATGCCTTCCTTATGACAAAACTGACACTCCGTTTCACTGTAACTTGTTCCCAGTACAGTCTAAGTGGCTGCTGTCTGTGTGACTTGGCTAAAAGTGGCCAAATAGATGCCCAATCCACAATACATGAGCCCAAAGGCCTTCCTTATGACAAAACTGACACTCATTTTCTTAAAAAAATCATTGGTCAAAATAGCCTTTTCAGGCTGAGAGAAGCACTTTGGTGACGTTTCACTGTAACTTGTTCCCAGTACAGTCTAAGTGAATGCTGACTGTGTGACTTGGTTAAAAGTGGCCAAATAGAAGCCCAATCCACATTACATAAGCCCAAAGGCCTTCCTTATGACTAAACTGACACCCACTTTCTTAAAAATATCATGGGTCTAAATAGCCTTTTCAGGCTGAGAAAAGCACTTTGGTGACATTTGGCTGTAACTTGTTCCCAGTACATTCTGAGTGGCTGGTGACTGTGTGTTGTACCTAAAAGTTCCCAACAGGAATCCCAATGCACTATACATGGGCCCAAATGCCTTCCTTATGACAAAACTGACACTCATTTTCTTAAAGAAATCATTGGTCAAAATAGCCTTTTCAGGCTGAGAGAAGCACTTTGGTGACGTTTCACTGTAACTTGTTCCCAGTACAGTCTAAGTGGCTGCTGACTGTGTGACTTGGTTAAAAGTGGCCAAATAGAAGCCCAATCCACAATACATGAGCCCAAAGGCCTTCCTTATGACTAAACTGACACCCACTTTCTTAAAAATATCATGGGTCTAAATAGCCTTTTCAGGCTGAGAAAAGCACTTTGGTGACATTTGGCTGTAACTTGTTCCCAGTACATTCTGAGTGGCTGGTGACTATGTGTTGTACCTAAAAGTGCCCAACAGGAATCCCAATGCACCATACATGGGCCCAAATGCCTTCCTTGTGACAAAACTGACACTCATTTTCTTAAAAAAATCATTGGTCAAAATAGCCTTTTCAGGCTGAGAGAAGCACTTTGGTGACGTTTCACTGTAACTTGTTCCCAGTACAGTCTAAGTGGCTGCTGACTGTGTGACTTGGTTAAAAGTGGCCAAATAGAAGCCCAATCCACATTACATAAGCCCAAAGGCCTTCCTTATGACTAAACTGACACCCACTTTCTTAAAAATATCATGGGTCTAAATAGCCTTTTCAGGCTGAGAAAAGCACTTTGGTGACATTTGGCTGTAACTTGTTCCCAGTACATTCTGAGTGGCTGGTGACTGTGTGTTGTACCTGAAAGTGCCCAACAAGAATCCCAATGCACTATACATGGGCCCAAATGCCTTCCTTATGACAAAACTGACACTCATTTTCTTAAAAAAATCATTGGTCAAAATAGCCTTTTCAGGCTGAGAGAAGCACTTTGGTGACGCTTCACTGTAACTTGTTCCCAGTACAGTCTAAGTGAATGCTGACTGTGTGACTTGGTTAAAAGTGGCCAAATAGAAGCCCAATCCACATTACATAAGCCCAAAGGCCTTCCTTATGACTAAACTGACACCCACTTTCTTAAAAATATCATGGGTCTAAATAGCCTTTTCAGGCTGAGAAAAGCACTTTGGTGACATTTGGCTGTAACTTGTTCCCAGTACATTCTGAGTGGCTGGTGACTGTGTGTTGTACCTAAAAGTGCCCAACAGGAATCCCAATGCACTATACATGGGCCCAAATGCCTTCCTTATGACAAAACTGACACTCATTTTCTTAAAAAAATCATTGGTCAAAATAGCCTTTTCAGGCTGAGAGAAGCACTTTGGTGACGTTTCACTGTAACTTGTTCCCAGTACAGTCTAAGTGGCTGCTGACTGTGTGACTTGGCTAAAAGTGGCCTTCCTTATGACAAAACTGACACTCATTTTCTTAAAAAAATCATTGGTCAAAATAGCCTTTTCAGGCTGAGAGAAGCACTTTGGTGACGTTTCACTGTAACTTGTTCCCAGTACAGTCTAAGTGAATGCTGACTGTGTGACTTGGTTAAAAGTGGCCAAATAGAAGCCCAATCCACATTACATAAGCCCAAAGGCCTTCCTTATGACTAAACTGACACCCACTTTCCTAAAAATATCATGGGTCTAAATAGCCTTTTCAGGCTGAGAAAAGCACTTTGGTGACATTTGGCTGTAACTTGTTCCCAGTACATTCTGAGTGGCTGGTGACTGTGTGTTGTACCTAAAAGTGCCCAACAGGAATCCCAATGCACCATACATGGGCCCAAATGCCTTCCTTATGACAAAACTGACACTCATTTTCTTAAAAAAATCATTGGTCAAAATAGCCTTTTCAGGCTGAGAGAAGCACTTTGGTGACATTTAGCTGTAACTTGTTCCCAGTACAGTCTAAGTGGCTGCTGACTGTGTGACTTGAATAAAAGTGGCCAAATAGAAGCCCAATCCACATTACATGAGCCCAAAGGCCTTCCTTATGACTAAACTGACACCCACTTTTTAAAAAAATTATCATGGGTCTAAATAGCCTTTTCAGGCTGAGAGAAGCACTTTGGTGACATTTGGCTGTAACTTGTTCCCAGTACATTCTGAGTGGTTGGTGACTGTGTGTTGTACCTAAAAGTACCCAACAAGAATCCCAATGCACTATACATGGGCCCAAATGCCTTCCTTATGACAAAACTGACACTCATTTTCTTAAAAAAATCATTGGTCAAAATAGCCTTTTCAGGCTGAGAGAAGCACTTTGGTGACGTTTCACTGTAACTTGTTCCCAGTACAGTCTAAGTGAATGCTGACTGTGTGACTTGGTTAAAAGTGGCCAAATAGAAGCCCAATCCACATTACATGAGCCCAAAGGCCTTCCTTATGACTAAACTGACACCCACTTTCTTAAAAATATCATGGGTCTAAATAGCCTTTTCAGGCTGAGAAAAGCACTTTGGTGACATTTGGCTGTAACTTGTTCCCAGTACATTCTGAGTGGCTGGTGACTGTGTGTTGTACCTAAAAGTGCCCAACAGGAATCCCAATGCACCATACATGGGCCCAAATGACTTCCTTATGACAAAACTGACACTCATTTTCTTTAAAAAATCATTGGTCAAAATAGCCTTTTCAGGCTGAGAGAAGCACTTTGGTGACGTTTCACTGTAACTTGTTCCCAGTACAGTCTAAGTGGCTGCTGACTGTGTGACTTGGCTAAAAGTGGCCAAATAGAAGCCCAATCCACAATACATGAGCCCAAAGACCTTCCTTATGACTAAACTGACACCCACTTTTTTTTTTAATATCTAGGGTCTAAATAGCCTTTTCAGGCTGAGAGAAGCACTTTGGTGACATTTGGCTGTAACTTGTTCCCTGTACATTCTGAGTGGTTGGTGACTGTGTGTTGTACCTAAAAGTACCCAACAAGAATCCCAATGCACTATACATGGGCCCAAATGCCTTCCTTATGACAAAACTGACACTCATTTTCTTAAAAAAATCATTGGTCAAAATAGCCTTTTCAGGCTGAGAGAAGCACTTTGGTGACGTTTCACTGTAACTTGTTCCCAGTACAGTCTAAGTGAATGCTGACTGTGTGACTTGGTTAAAAGTGGCCAAATAGAAGCCCAATCCACATTAGATAAGCCCAAAGGCCTTCCTTATGACTAAACTGACACCCACTTTCTTAAAAATATCATGGGTCTAAATAGCCTTTTCAGGCTGAGAAAAGCACTTTGGTGACATTTGGCTGTAACTTGTTCCCAGTACATTCTGAGTGGCTGGTGACTGTGTGTTGTACCTAAAAGTGCCCAACAGGAATCCCAATGCACTATACATGGGCCCAAATGCCTTCCTTATGACAAAACTGACACTCCGTTTCACTGTAACTTGTTCCCAGTACAGTCTAAGTGGCTGCTGACTGTGTGACTTGGCTAAAAGTGGCCAAATAGATGCCCAATCCACAATACATGAGCCCAAAGGCCTTCCTTATGACAAAACTGACACTCATTTTCTTAAAAAAATCATTGGTCAAAATAGCCTTTTCAGGCTGAGAGAAGCACTTTGGTGACGTTTCACTGTAACTTGTTCCCAGTACAGTCTAAGTGAATGCTGACTGTGTGACTTGGTTAAAAGTGGCCAAATAGAAGCCCAATCCACATTACATAAGCCCAAAGGCCTTCCTTATGACTAAACTGACACCCACTTTCTTAAAAATATCATGGGTCTAAATAGCCTTTTCAGGCTGAGAAAAGCACTTTGGTGACATTTGGCTGTAACTTGTTCCCAGTACATTCTGAGTGGCTGGTGACTGTGTGTTGTACCTAAAAGTTCCCAACAGGAATCCCAATGCACTATACATGGGCCCAAATGCCTTCCTTATGACAAAACTGACACTCATTTTCTTAAAGAAATCATTGGTCAAAATAGCCTTTTCAGGCTGAGAGAAGCACTTTGGTGACGTTTCACTGTAACTTGTTCCCAGTACAGTCTAAGTGGCTGCTGACTGTGTGACTTGGTTAAAAGTGGCCAAATAGAAGCCCAATCCACAATACATGAGCCCAAAGGCCTTCCTTATGACTAAACTGACACCCACTTTCTTAAAAATATCATGGGTCTAAATAGCCTTTTCAGGCTGAGAAAAGCACTTTGGTGACATTTGGCTGTAACTTGTTCCCAGTACATTCTGAGTGGCTGGTGACTGTGTGTTGTACCTAAAAGTGCCCAACAGGAATCCCAATGCACCATACATGGGCCCAAATGCCTTCCTTATGACAAAACTGACACTCATTTTCTTAAAAAAATCATTGGTCAAAATAGCCTTTTCAGGCTGAGAGAAGCACTTTGGTGACGTTTCACTGTAACTTGTTCCCAGTACAGTCTAAGTGGCTGCTGACTGTGTGACTTGGCTAAAAGTGGCCAAATAGATGCCCAATCCACAATACATGAGCCCAAAGGCCTTCCTTATGACAAAACTGACACTCATTTTCTTAAAAAAAATCATTGGTCAAAATAGCCTTTTCAGGCTGAGAGAAGCACTTTGGTGACGTTTCACTGTAACTTGTTCCCAGTACAGTCTAAGTGAATGCTGACTGTGTGACTTGGTTAAAAGTGGCCAAATAGAAGCCCAATCCACATTACATAAGCCCAAAGGCCTTCCTTATGACTAAACTGACACCCACTTTCTTAAAAATATCATGGGTCTAAATAGCCTTTTCAGGCTGAGAAAAGCACTTTGGTGACATTTGGCTGTAACTTGTTCCCAGTACATTCTGAGTGGCTGGTGACTGTGTGTTGTACCTAAAAGTGCCCAACAGGAATCCCAATGCACTATACATGGGCCCAAATGCCTTCCTTATGACAAAACTGACACTCCGTTTCACTGTAACTTGTTCCCAGTACAGTCTAAGTGGCTGCTGACTGTGTGACTTGGCTAAAAGTGGCCAAATAGATGCCCAATCCACAATACATGAGCCCAAAGGCCTTCCTTATGACAAAACTGACACTCATTTTCTTAAAAAAATCATTGGTCAAAATAGCCTTTTCAGGCTGAGAGAAGCACTTTGGTGACGTTTCACTGTAACTTGTTCCCAGTACAGTCTAAGTGAATGCTGACTGTGTGACTTGGTTAAAAGTGGCCAAATAGAAGCCCAATCCACATTACATAAGCCCAAAGGCCTTCCTTATGACTAAACTGACACCCACTTTCTTAAAAATATCATGGGTCTAAATAGCCTTTTCAGGCTGAGAAAAGCACTTTGGTGACATTTGGCTGTAACTTGTTCCCAGTACATTCTGAGTGGCTGGTGACTATGTGTTGTACCTAAAAGTGCCCAACAGGAATCCCAATGCACTATACATGGGCCCAAATGCCTTCCTTATGACAAAACTGACACTCATTTTCTTAAAAAAATCATTGGTCAAAATAGCCTTTTCAGGCTGAGAGAAGCACTTTGGTGACGCTTCACTGTAACTTGTTCCCAGTACAGTCTAAGTGAATGCTGACTGTGTGACTTGGTTAAAAGTGGCCAAAAAGAAGCCCAATCCACATTACATAAGCCCAAAGGCCTTCCTTATGACTAAACTGACACCCACTTTCTTAAAAATATCATGGGTCTAAATAGCCTTTTCAGGCTGAGAAAAGCACTTTGGTGACATTTGGCTGTAACTTGTTCCCAGTACATTCTGAGTGGCTGGTGACTGTGTGTTGTACCTAAAAGTGCCCAACAGGAATCCCAATGCACTATACATGGGCCCAAATGCCTTCCTTATGACAAAACTGACACTCATTTTCTTAAAGAAATCATTGGTCAAAATAGCCTTTTCAGGCTGAGAGAAGCACTTTGGTGACGTTTCACTGTAACTTGTTCCCAGTACAGTCTAAGTGGCTGCTGACTGTGTGACTTGGTTAAAAGTGGCCAAATAGAAGCCCAATCCACAATACATGAGCCCAAAGGCCTTCCTTATGACTAAACTGACACCCACTTTCTTAAAAATATCATGGGTCTAAATAGCCTTTTCAGGCTGAGAAAAGCACTTTGGTGACATTTGGCTGTAACTTGTTCCCAGTACATTCTGAGTGGCTGGTGACTATGTGTTGTACCTAAAAGTGCCCAACAGGAATCCCAATGCACCATACATGGGCCCAAATGCCTTCCTTGTGACAAAACTGACACTCATTTTCTTAAAAAAATCATTGGTCAAAATAGCCTTTTCAGGCTGAGAGAAGCACTTTGGTGACGTTTCACTGTAACTTGTTCCCAGTACAGTCTAAGTGGCTGCTGACTGTGTGACTTGGTTAAAAGTGGCCAAATAGAAGCCCAATCCACATTACATAAGCCCAAAGGCCTTCCTTATGACTAAACTGACACCCACTTTCTTAAAAATATCATGGGTCTAAATAGCCTTTTCAGGCTGAGAAAAGCACTTTGGTGACATTTGGCTGTAACTTGTTCCCAGTACATTCTGAGTGGCTGGTGACTGTGTGTTGTACCTGAAAGTGCCCAACAAGAATCCCAATGCACTATACATGGGCCCAAATGCCTTCCTTATGACAAAACTGACACTCATTTTCTTAAAAAAATCATTGGTCAAAATAGCCTTTTCAGGCTGAGAGAAGCACTTTGGTGACGCTTCACTGTAACTTGTTCCCAGTACAGTCTAAGTGAATGCTGACTGTGTGACTTGGTTAAAAGTGGCCAAATAGAAGCCCAATCCACATTACATAAGCCCAAAGGCCTTCCTTATGACTAAACTGACACCCACTTTCTTAAAAATATCATGGGTCTAAATAGCCTTTTCAGGCTGAGAAAAGCACTTTGGTGACATTTGGCTGTAACTTGTTCCCAGTACATTCTGAGTGGCTGGTGACTGTGTGTTGTACCTAAAAGTGCCCAACAGGAATCCCAATGCACTATACATGGGCCCAAATGCCTTCCTTATGACAAAACTGACACTCATTTTCTTAAAAAAAATCATTGGTCAAAATAGCCTTTTCAGGCTGAGAGAAGCACTTTGGTGACGTTTCACTGTAACTTGTTCCCAGTACAGTCTAAGTGGCTGCTGACTGTGTGACTTGGCTAAAAGTGGCCTTCCTTATGACAAAACTGACACTCATTTTCTTAAAAAAATCATTGGTCAAAATAGCCTTTTCAGGCTGAGAGAAGCACTTTGGTGACGTTTCACTGTAACTTGTTCCCAGTACAGTCTAAGTGAATGCTGACTGTGTGACTTGGTTAAAAGTGGCCAAATAGAAGCCCAATCCACATTACATAAGCCCAAAGGCCTTCCTTATGACTAAACTGACACCCACTTTCCTAAAAATATCATGGGTCTAAATAGCCTTTTCAGGCTGAGAAAAGCACTTTGGTGACATTTGGCTGTAACTTGTTCCCAGTACATTCTGAGTGGCTGGTGACTGTGTGTTGTACCTAAAAGTGCCCAACAGGAATCCCAATGCACCATACATGGGCCCAAATGCCTTCCTTATGACAAAACTGACACTCATTTTCTTAAAAAAATCATTGGTCAAAATAGCCTTTTCAGGCTGAGAGAAGCACTTTGGTGACATTTAGCTGTAACTTGTTCCCAGTACAGTCTAAGTGGCTGCTGACTGTGTGACTTGAATAAAAGTGGCCAAATAGAAGCCCAATCCACATTACATGAGCCCAAAGGCCTTCCTTATGACTAAACTGACACCCACTTTTTAAAAAAATTATCATGGGTCTAAATAGCCTTTTCAGGCTGAGAGAAGCACTTTGGTGACATTTGGCTGTAACTTGTTCCCAGTACATTCTGAGTGGTTGGTGACTGTGTGTTGTACCTAAAAGTACCCAACAAGAATCCCAATGCACTATACATGGGCCCAAATGCCTTCATTATGACAAAACTGACACTCATTTTCTTAAAAAAATCATTGGTCAAAATAGCCTTTTCAGGCTGAGAGAAGCACTTTGGTGACGTTTCACTGTAACTTGTTCCCAGTACAGTCTAAGTGAATGCTGACTGTGTGACTTGGTTAAAAGTGGCCAAATAGAAGCCCAATCCACATTACATGAGCCCAAAGGCCTTCCTTATGACTAAACTGACACCCACTTTCTTAAAAATATCATGGGTCTAAATAGCCTTTTCAGGCTGAGAAAAGCACTTTGGTGACATTTGGCTGTAACTTGTTCCCAGTACATTCTGAGTGGCTGGTGACTGTGTGTTGTACCTAAAAGTGCCCAACAGGAATCCCAATGCACCATACATGGGCCCAAATGACTTCCTTATGACAAAACTGACACTCATTTTCTTTAAAAAATCATTGGTCAAAATAGCCTTTTCAGGCTGAGAGAAGCACTTTGGTGACGTTTCACTGTAACTTGTTCCCAGTACAGTCTAAGTGGCTGCTGACTGTGTGACTTGGCTAAAAGTGGCCAAATAGAAGCCCAATCCACAATACATGAGCCCAAAGACCTTCCTTATGACTAAACTGACACCCACTTTTTTTTTAAATATCTAGGGTCTAAATAGCCTTTTCAGGCTGAGAGAAGCACTTTGGTGACATTTGGCTGTAACTTGTTCCCTGTACATTCTGAGTGGTTGGTGACTGTGTGTTGTACCTAAAAGTACCCAACAAGAATCCCAATGCACTATACATGGGCCCAAATGCCTTCCTTATGACAAAACTGACACTCATTTTCTTAAAAAAATCATTGGTCAAAATAGCCTTTTCAGGCTGAGAGAAGCACTTTGGTGACGTTTCACTGTAACTTGTTCCCAGTACAGTCTAAGTGAATGCTGACTGTGTGACTTGGTTAAAAGTGGCCAAATAGAAGCCCAATCCACATTAGATAAGCCCAAAGGCCTTCCTTATGACTAAACTGACACCCACTTTCTTAAAAATATCATGGGTCTAAATAGCCTTTTCAGGCTGAGAAAAGCACTTTGGTGACATTTGGCTGTAACTTGTTCCCAGTACATTCTGAGTGGCTGGTGACTGTGTGTTGTACCTAAAAGTGCCCAACAGGAATCCCAATGCACTATACATGGGCCCAAATGCCTTCCTTATGACAAAACTGACACTCATTTTCTTAAAAAAATCATTGGTCAAAATAGCCTTTTCAGGCTGAGAGAAGCACTTTGGTGACGTTTCACTGTAACTTGTTCCCAGTACAGTCTAAGTGGCTGCTGACTGTGTGACTTGGCTAAAAGTGGCCAAATAGATGCCCAATCCACAATACATGAGCCCAAAGGCCTTCCTTATGACAAAACTGACACTCATTTTCTTAAAAAAATCATTGGTCAAAATAGCCTTTTCAGGCTGAGAGAAGCACTTTGGTGACGTTTCACTGTAACTTGTTCCCAGTACAGTCTAAGTGAATGCTGACTGTGTGACTTGGTTAAAAGTGGCCAAATAGAAGCCCAATCCACATTACATAAGCCCAAAGGCCTTCCTTATGACTAAACTGACACCCACTTTCTTAAAAATATCATGGGTCTAAATAGCCTTTTCAGGCTGAGAAAAGCACTTTGGTGACATTTGGCTGTAACTTGTTCCCAGTACATTCTGAGTGGCTGGTGACTGTGTGTTGTACCTAAAAGTGCCCAACAGGAATCCCAATGCACTATACATGGGCCCAAATGCCTTCCTTATGACAAAACTGACACTCATTTTCTTAAAAAAATCATTGGTCAAAATAGCCTTTTCAGGCTGAGAGAAGCACTTTGGTGACGTTTCACTGTAACTTGTTCCCAGTACAGTCTAAGTGAATGCTGACTGTGTGACTTGGTTAAAAGTGGCCAAATAGAAGCCCAATCCACATTACATAAGCCCAAAGGCCTTCCTTATGACTAAACTGACACCCACTTTCTTAAAAATATCATGGGTCTAAATAGCCTTTTCAGGCTGAGAAAAGCACTTTGGTGACATTTGGCTGTAACTTGTTCCCAGTACATTCTGAGTGGCTGGTGACTGTGTGTTGTACCTAAAAGTGCCCAACAGGAATCCCAATGCACTATACATGGGCCCAAATGCCTTCCTTATGACAAAACTGACACTCATTTTCTTAAAAAAATCATTGGTCAAAATAGCCTTTTCAGGCTGAGAGAAGCACTTTGGTGACGTTTCACTGTAACTTGTTCCCAGTACAGTCTAAGTGGCTGCTGACTGTGTGACTTGGTTAAAATCGGCCAAATAGAAGCCCAATCCACATTACATAAGCCCAAAGGCCTTCCTTATGACTAAACTGACACCCACTTTCTTAAAAATATCATGGGTCTAAATAGCCTTTTCAGGCTGAGAAAAGCACTTTGGTGACATTTGGCTGTAACTTGTTCCCAGTACATTCTGAGTGGCTGGTGACTGTGTGTTGTACCTGAAAGTGCCCAACAAGAATCCCAATGCACTATACATGGGCCCAAATGCCTTCCTTATGACAAAACTGACACTCATTTTCTTAAAAAAATCATTGGTCAAAATAGCCTTTTCAGGCTGAGAGAAGCACTTTGGTGACGCTTCACTGTAACTTGTTCCCAGTACAGTCTAAGTGAATGCTGACTGTGTGACTTGGTTAAAAGTGGCCAAATAGAAGCCCAATCCACATTACATAAGCCCAAAGGCCTTCCTTATGACTAAACTGACACCCACTTTCTTAAAAATATCATGGGTCTAAATAGCCTTTTCAGGCTGAGAAAAGCACTTTGGTGACATTTGGCTGTAACTTGTTCCCAGTACATTCTGAGTGGCTGGTGACTGTGTGTTGTACCTAAAAGTGCCCAACAGGAATCCCAATGCACTATACATGGGCCCAAATGCCTTCCTTATGACAAAACTGACACTCATTTTCTTAAAAAAATCATTGGTCAAAATAGCCTTTTCAGGCTGAGAGAAGCACTTTGGTGACGTTTCACTGTAACTTGTTCCCAGTACAGTCTAAGTGGCTGCTGACTGTGTGACTTGGCTAAAAGTGGCCTTCCTTATGACAAAACTGACACTCATTTTCTTAAAAAAATCATTGGTCAAAATAGCCTTTTCAGGCTGAGAGAAGCACTTTGGTGACGTTTCACTGTAACTTGTTCCCAGTACAGTCTAAGTGAATGCTGACTGTGTGACTTGGTTAAAAGTGGCCAAATAGAAGCCCAATCCACATTAGATAAGCCCAAAGGCCTTCCTTATGACTAAACTGACACCCACTTTCTTAAAAATATCATGGGTCTAAATAGCCTTTTCAGGCTGAGAAAAGCACTTTGGTGACATTTGGCTGTAACTTGTTCCCAGTACATTCTGAGTGGCTGGTGACTGTGTGTTGTACCTAAAAGTGCCCAACAGGAATCCCAATGCACTATACATGGGCCCAAATGCCTTCCTTATGACAAAACTGACACTCATTTTCTTAAAAAAATCATTGGTCAAAATAGCCTTTTCAGGCTGAGAGAAGCACTTTGGTGACGTTTCACTGTAACTTGTTCCCAGTACAGTCTAAGTGGCTGCTGACTGTGTGACTTGGCTAAAAGTGGCCAAATAGATGCCCAATCCACAATACATGAGCCCAAAGGCCTTCCTTATGACAAAACTGACACTCATTTTCTTAAAAAAATCATTGGTCAAAATAGCCTTTTCAGGCTGAGAGAAGCACTTTGGTGACGTTTCACTGTAACTTGTTCCCAGTACAGTCTAAGTGAATGCTGACTGTGTGACTTGGTTAAAAGTGGCCAAATAGAAGCCCAATCCACATTACATAAGCCCAAAGGCCTTCCTTATGACTAAACTGACACCCACTTTCTTAAAAATATCATGGGTCTAAATAGCCTTTTCAGGCTGAGAAAAGCACTTTGGTGACATTTGGCTGTAACTTGTTCCCAGTACATTCTGAGTGGCTGGTGACTGTGTGTTGTACCTAAAAGTGCCCAACAGGAATCCCAATGCACTATACATGGGCCCAAATGCCTTCCTTATGACAAAACTGACACTCATTTTCTTAAAAAAATCATTGGTCAAAATAGCCTTTTCAGGCTGAGAGAAGCACTTTGGTGACGTTTCACTGTAACTTGTTCCCAGTACAGTCTAAGTGGCTGCTGACTGTGTGACTTGGCTAAAAGTGGCCAAATAGATGCCCAATCCACAATACATGAGCCCAAAGGCCTTCCTTATGACAAAACTGACACTCATTTTCTTAAAAAAATCATTGGTCAAAATAGCCTTTTCAGGCTGAGAGAAGCACTTTGGTGACGTTTCACTGTAACTTGTTCCCAGTACAGTCTAAGTGAATGCTGACTGTGTGACTTGGTTAAAAGTGGCCAAATAGAAGCCCAATCCACATTACATAAGCCCAAAGGCCTTCCTTATGACTAAACTGACACCCACTTTCTTAAAAATATCATGGGTCTAAATAGCCTTTTCAGGCTGAGAAAAGCACTTTGGTGACATTTGGCTGTAACTTGTTCCCAGTACATTCTGAGTGGCTGGTGACTGTGTGTTGTACCTAAAAGTGCCCAACAGGAATCCCAATGCACTATACATGGGCCCAAATGCCTTCCTTATGACAAAACTGACACTCATTTTCTTAAAAAAATCATTGGTCAAAATAGCCTTTTCAGGCTGAGAGAAGCACTTTGGTGACGTTTCACTGTAACTTGTTCCCAGTACAGTCTAAGTGAATGCTGACTGTGTGACTTGGTTAAAAGTGGCCAAATAGAAGCCCAATCCACATTACATAAGCCCAAAGGCCTTCCTTATGACTAAACTGACACCCACTTTCTTAAAAATATCATGGGTCTAAATAGCCTTTTCAGGCTGAGAAAAGCACTTTGGTGACATTTGGCTGTAACTTGTTCCCAGTACATTCTGAGTGGCTGGTGACTGTGTGTTGTACCTAAAAGTGCCCAACAGGAATCCCAATGCACTATACATGGGCCCAAATGCCTTCCTTATGACAAAACTGACACTCATTTTCTTAAAAAAATCATTGGTCAAAATAGCCTTTTCAGGCTGAGAGAAGCACTTTGGTGACGTTTCACTGTAACTTGTTCCCAGTACAGTCTAAGTGGCTGCTGACTGTGTGACTTGGTTAAAATCGGCCAAATAGAAGCCCAATCCACATTACATAAGCCCAAAGGCCTTCCTTATGACTAAACTGACACCCACTTTCTTAAAAATATCATGGGTCTAAATAGCCTTTTCAGGCTGAGAAAAGCACTTTGGTGACATTTGGCTGTAACTTGTTCCCAGTACATTCTGAGTGGCTGGTGACTGTGTGTTGTACCTGAAAGTGCCCAACAAGAATCCCAATGCACTATACATGGGCCCAAATGCCTTCCTTATGACAAAACTGACACTCATTTTCTTAAAAAAATCATTGGTCAAAATAGCCTTTTCAGGCTGAGAGAAGCACTTTGGTGACGTTTCACTGTAACTTGTTCCCAGTACAGTCTAAGTGAATGCTGACTGTGTGACTTGGTTAAAAGTGGCCAAATAGAAGCCCAATCCACATTACATGAGCCCAAAGGCCTTCCTTATGACTAAACTGACACCCACTTTCTTAAAAATATCATGGGTCTAAATAGCCTTTTCAGGCTGAGAAAAGCACTTTTGTGACATTTGGCTGTAACTTGTTCCCAGTACATTCTGAGTGGCTGGTGACTGTGTGTTGTACCTAAAAGTGCCCAACAGGAATCCCAATGCACTATACATGGGCCCAAATGCCTTCCTTATGACAAAACTGACACTCATTTTCTTAAAAAAATCATTGGTCAAAATAGCCTTTTCAGGCTGAGAGAAGCACTTTGGTGACGTTTCACTGTAACTTGTTCCCAGTACAGTCTAAGTGGCTGCTGACTGTGTGACTTGGCTAAAAGTGGCCTTCCTTATGACAAAACTGACACTCATTTTCTTAAAAAAATCATTGGTCAAAATAGCCTTTTCAGGCTGAGAGAAGCACTTTGGTGACGTTTCACTGTAACTTGTTCCCAGTACAGTCTAAGTGAATGCTGACTGTGTGACTTGGTTAAAAGTGGCCAAATAGAAGCCCAATCCACATTAGATAAGCCCAAAGGCCTTCCTTATGACTAAACTGACACCCACTTTCTTAAAAATATCATGGGTCTAAATAGCCTTTTCAGGCTGAGAAAAGCACTTTGGTGACATTTGGCTGTAACTTGTTCCCAGTACATTCTGAGTGGCTGGTGACTGTGTGTTGTACCTAAAAGTGCCCAACAGGAATCCCAATGCACTATACATGGGCCCAAATGCCTTCCTTATGACAAAACTGACACTCATTTTCTTAAAAAAATCATTGGTCAAAATAGCCTTTTCAGGCTGAGAGAAGCACTTTGGTGACGTTTCACTGTAACTTGTTCCCAGTACAGTCTAAGTGGCTGCTGACTGTGTGACTTGGCTAAAAGTGGCCAAATAGATGCCCAATCCACAATACATGAGCCCAAAGGCCTTCCTTATGACAAAACTGACACTCATTTTCTTAAAAAAATCATTGGTCAAAATAGCCTTTTCAGGCTGAGAGAAGCACTTTGGTGACGTTTCACTGTAACTTGTTCCCAGTACAGTCTAAGTGAATGCTGACTGTGTGACTTGGTTAAAAGTGGCCAAATAGAAGCCCAATCCACATTACATAAGCCCAAAGGCCTTCCTTATGACTAAACTGACACCCACTTTCTTAAAAATATCATGGGTCTAAATAGCCTTTTCAGGCTGAGAAAAGCACTTTGGTGACATTTGGCTGTAACTTGTTCCCAGTACATTCTGAGTGGCTGGTGACTGTGTGTTGTACCTAAAAGTGCCCAACAGGAATCCCAATGCACTATACATGGGCCCAAATGCCTTCCTTATGACAAAACTGACACTCATTTTCTTAAAAAATCATTGGTCAAAATAGCCTTTTCAGGCTGAGAGAAGCACTTTGGTGACGTTTCACTGTAACTTGTTCCCAGTACAGTCTAAGTGGCTGCTGACTGTGTGACTTGGTTAAAAGTGGCCAAATAGAAGCCCAATCCACATTACATAAGCCCAAAGGCCTTCCTTATGACTAAACTGACACCCACTTTCTTAAAAATATCATGGGTCTAAATAGCCTTTTCAGGCTGAGAAAAGCACTTTTGTGACATTTGGCTGTAACTTGTTCCCAGTACATTCTGAGTGGCTGGTGACTGTGTGTTGTACCTAAAAGTGCCCAACAGGAATCCCAATGCACTATACATGGGCCCAAATGCCTTCCTTATGACAAAACTGACACTCATTTTCTTAAAAAAATCATTGGTCAAAATAGCCTTTTCAGGCTGAGAGAAGCACTTTGGTGACGTTTCACTGTAACTTGTTCCCAGTACAGTCTAAGTGGCTGCTGACTGTGTGACTTGGCTAAAAGTGGCCTTCCTTATGACAAAACTGACACTCATTTTCTTAAAAAAATCATTGGTCAAAATAGCCTTTTCAGGCTGAGAGAAGCACTTTGGTGACGTTTCACTGTAACTTGTTCCCAGTACAGTCTAAGTGAATGCTGACTGTGTGACTTGGTTAAAAGTGGCCAAATAGAAGCCCAATCCACATTAGATAAGCCCAAAGGCCTTCCTTATGACTAAACTGACACCCACTTTCTTAAAAATATCATGGGTCTAAATAGCCTTTTCAGGCTGAGAAAAGCACTTTGGTGACATTTGGCTGTAACTTGTTCCCAGTACATTCTGAGTGGCTGGTGACTGTGTGTTGTACCTAAAAGTGCCCAACAGGAATCCCAATGCACTATACATGGGCCCAAATGCCTTCCTTATGACAAAACTGACACTCATTTTCTTAAAAAAATCATTGGTCAAAATAGCCTTTTCAGGCTGAGAGAAGCACTTTGGTGACGTTTCACTGTAACTTGTTCCCAGTACAGTCTAAGTGGCTGCTGACTGTGTGACTTGGCTAAAAGTGGCCAAATAGAAGCCCAATCCACAATACATGAGCCCAAAGGCCTTCCTTATGACTAAACTGACACCCACTTTCTTAAAAATATCATGGGTCTAAATAGCCTTTTCAGGCTGAGAAAAGCACTTTGGTGACATTTGGCTGTAACTTGTTCCCAGTACATTCTGAGTGGCTGGTGACTGTGTGTTGTACCTAAAAGTGCCCAACAAGAATCCCAATGCACTATACATGGGCCCAAATGCCTTCCTTATGACAAAACTGACACTCATTTTCTTAAAGAAATCATTGGTCAAAATAGCCTTTTCAGGCTGAGAGAAGCACTTTGGTGACGTTTCACTGTAACTTGTTCCCAGTACAGTCTAAGTGGCTGCTGACTGTGTGACTTGGTTAAAAGTGGCCAAATAGAAGCCCAATCCACAATACATGAGCCCAAAGGCCTTCCTTATGACTAAACTGACACCCACTTTCTTAAAAATATCATGGGTCTAAATAGCCTTTTCAGGCTGAGAAAAGCACTTTGGTGACATTTGGCTGTAACTTGTTCCCAGTACATTCTGAGTGGCTGGTGACTATGTGTTGTACCTAAAAGTGCCCAACAGGAATCCCAATGCACCATACATGGGCCCAAATGCCTTCCTTGTGACAAAACTGACACTCATTTTCTTAAAAAAATCATTGGTCAAAATAGCCTTTTCAGGCTGAGAGAAGCACTTTGGTGACGTTTCACTGTAACTTGTTCCCAGTACAGTCTAAGTGGCTGCTGACTGTGTGACTTGGCTAAAAGTGGCCTTCCTTATGACAAAACTGACACTCATTTTCTTAAAAAAATCATTGGTCAAAATAGCCTTTTCAGGCTGAGAGAAGCACTTTGGTGACGTTTCACTGTAACTTGTTCCCAGTACAGTCTAAGTGAATGCTGACTGTGTGACTTGGTTAAAAGTGGCCAAATAGAAGCCCAATCCACATTAGATAAGCCCAAAGGCCTTCCTTATGACTAAACTGACACCCACTTTCTTAAAAATATCATGGGTCTAAATAGCCTTTTCAGGCTGAGAAAAGCACTTTGGTGACATTTGGCTGTAACTTGTTCCCAGTACATTCTGAGTGGCTGGTGACTGTGTGTTGTACCTAAAAGTGCCCAACAGGAATCCCAATGCACTATACATGGGCCCAAATGCCTTCCTTATGACAAAACTGACACTCATTTTCTTAAAAAAATCATTGGTCAAAATAGCCTTTTCAGGCTGAGAGAAGCACTTTGGTGACGTTTCACTGTAACTTGTTCCCAGTACAGTCTAAGTGGCTGCTGACTGTGTGACTTGGCTAAAAGTGGCCAAATAGATGCCCAATCCACAATACATGAGCCCAAAGGCCTTCCTTATGACAAAACTGACACTCATTTTCTTAAAAAAATCATTGGTCAAAATAGCCTTTTCAGGCTGAGAGAAGCACTTTGGTGACGTTTCACTGTAACTTGTTCCCAGTACAGTCTAAGTGAATGCTGACTGTGTGACTTGGTTAAAAGTGGCCAAATAGAAGCCCAATCCACATTACATAAGCCCAAAGGCCTTCCTTATGACTAAACTGACACCCACTTTCTTAAAAATATCATGGGTCTAAATAGCCTTTTCAGGCTGAGAAAAGCACTTTGGTGACATTTGGCTGTAACTTGTTCCCAGTACATTCTGAGTGGCTGGTGACTGTGTGTTGTACCTAAAAGTGCCCAACAGGAATCCCAATGCACTATACATGGGCCCAAATGCCTTCCTTATGACAAAACTGACACTCATTTTCTTAAAAAATCATTGGTCAAAATAGCCTTTTCAGGCTGAGAGAAGCACTTTGGTGACGTTTCACTGTAACTTGTTCCCAGTACAGTCTAAGTGGCTGCTGACTGTGTGACTTGGTTAAAAGTGGCCAAATAGAAGCCCAATCCACATTACATAAGCCCAAAGGCCTTCCTTATGACTAAACTGACACCCACTTTCTTAAAAATATCATGGGTCTAAATAGCCTTTTCAGGCTGAGAAAAGCACTTTGGTGACATTTGGCTGTAACTTGTTCCCAGTACATTCTGAGTGGCTGGTGACTGTGTGTTGTACCTGAAAGTGCCCAACAAGAATCCCAATGCACTATACATGGGCCCAAATGCCTTCCTTATGACAAAACTGACACTCATTTTCTTAAAAAAATCATTGGTCAAAATAGCCTTTTCAGGCTGAGAGAAGCACTTTGGTGACGCTTCACTGTAACTTGTTCCCAGTACAGTCTAAGTGAATGCTGACTGTGTGACTTGGTTAAAAGTGGCCAAATAGAAGCCCAATCCACATTACATAAGCCCAAAGGCCTTCCTTATGACTAAACTGACACCCACTTTCTTAAAAATATCATGGGTCTAAATAGCCTTTTCAGGCTGAGAAAAGCACTTTGGTGACATTTGGCTGTAACTTGTTCCCAGTACATTCTGAGTGGCTGGTGACTGTGTGTTGTACCTAAAAGTGCCCAACAGGAATCCCAATGCACTATACATGGGCCCAAATGCCTTCCTTATGACAAAACTGACACTCATTTTCTTAAAAAAATCATTGGTCAAAATAGCCTTTTCAGGCTGAGAGAAGCACTTTGGTGACGTTTCACTGTAACTTGTTCCCAGTACAGTCTAAGTGGCTGCTGACTGTGTGACTTGGCTAAAAGTGGCCTTCCTTATGACAAAACTGACACTCATTTTCTTAAAAAAATCATTGGTCAAAATAGCCTTTTCAGGCTGAGAGAAGCACTTTGGTGACGTTTCACTGTAACTTGTTCCCAGTACAGTCTAAGTGAATGCTGACTGTGTGACTTGGTTAAAAGTGGCCAAATAGAAGCCCAATCCACATTACATGAGCCCAAAGGCCTTCCTTATGACTAAACTGACACCCACTTTCTTAAAAATATCATGGGTCTAAATAGCCTTTTCAGGCTGAGAAAAGCACTTTTGTGACATTTGGCTGTAACTTGTTCCCAGTACATTCTGAGTGGCTGGTGACTGTGTGTTGTACCTAAAAGTGCCCAACAGGAATCCCAATGCACTATACATGGGCCCAAATGCCTTCCTTATGACAAAACTGACACTCATTTTCTTAAAAAAATCATTGGTCAAAATAGCCTTTTCAGGCTGAGAGAAGCACTTTGGTGACGTTTCACTGTAACTTGTTCCCAGTACAGTCTAAGTGGCTGCTGACTGTGTGACTTGGCTAAAAGTGGCCTTCCTTATGACAAAACTGACACTCATTTTCTTAAAAAAATCATTGGTCAAAATAGCCTTTTCAGGCTGAGAGAAGCACTTTGGTGACGTTTCACTGTAACTTGTTCCCAGTACAGTCTAAGTGAATGCTGACTGTGTGACTTGGTTAAAAGTGGCCAAATAGAAGCCCAATCCACATTAGATAAGCCCAAAGGCCTTCCTTATGACTAAACTGACACCCACTTTCTTAAAAATATCATGGGTCTAAATAGCCTTTTCAGGCTGAGAAAAGCACTTTGGTGACATTTGGCTGTAACTTGTTCCCAGTACATTCTGAGTGGCTGGTGACTGTGTGTTGTACCTAAAAGTGCCCAACAGGAATCCCAATGCACTATACATGGGCCCAAATGCCTTCCTTATGACAAAACTGACACTCATTTTCTTAAAAAAATCATTGGTCAAAATAGCCTTTTCAGGCTGAGAGAAGCACTTTGGTGACGTTTCACTGTAACTTGTTCCCAGTACAGTCTAAGTGGCTGCTGACTGTGTGACTTGGCTAAAAGTGGCCAAATAGATGCCCAATCCACAATACATGAGCCCAAAGGCCTTCCTTATGACAAAACTGACACTCATTTTCTTAAAAAAATCATTGGTCAAAATAGCCTTTTCAGGCTGAGAGAAGCACTTTGGTGACGTTTCACTGTAACTTGTTCCCAGTACAGTCTAAGTGAATGCTGACTGTGTGACTTGGTTAAAAGTGGCCAAATAGAAGCCCAATCCACATTACATAAGCCCAAAGGCCTTCCTTATGACTAAACTGACACCCACTTTCTTAAAAATATCATGGGTCTAAATAGCCTTTTCAGGCTGAGAAAAGCACTTTGGTGACATTTGGCTGTAACTTGTTCCCAGTACATTCTGAGTGGCTGGTGACTGTGTGTTGTACCTAAAAGTGCCCAACAGGAATCCCAATGCACTATACATGGGCCCAAATGCCTTCCTTATGACAAAACTGACACTCATTTTCTTAAAAAATCATTGGTCAAAATAGCCTTTTCAGGCTGAGAGAAGCACTTTGGTGACGTTTCACTGTAACTTGTTCCCAGTACAGTCTAAGTGGCTGCTGACTGTGTGACTTGGTTAAAAGTGGCCAAATAGAAGCCCAATCCACATTACATAAGCCCAAAGGCCTTCCTTATGACTAAACTGACACCCACTTTCTTAAAAATATCATGGGTCTAAATAGCCTTTTCAGGCTGAGAAAAGCACTTTTGTGACATTTGGCTGTAACTTGTTCCCAGTACATTCTGAGTGGCTGGTGACTGTGTGTTGTACCTAAAAGTGCCCAACAGGAATCCCAATGCACTATACATGGGCCCAAATGCCTTCCTTATGACAAAACTGACACTCATTTTCTTAAAAAAATCATTGGTCAAAATAGCCTTTTCAGGCTGAGAGAAGCACTTTGGTGACGTTTCACTGTAACTTGTTCCCAGTACAGTCTAAGTGGCTGCTGACTGTGTGACTTGGCTAAAAGTGGCCTTCCTTATGACAAAACTGACACTCATTTTCTTAAAAAAATCATTGGTCAAAATAGCCTTTTCAGGCTGAGAGAAGCACTTTGGTGACGTTTCACTGTAACTTGTTCCCAGTACAGTCTAAGTGAATGCTGACTGTGTGACTTGGTTAAAAGTGGCCAAATAGAAGCCCAATCCACATTAGATAAGCCCAAAGGCCTTCCTTATGACTAAACTGACACCCACTTTCTTAAAAATATCATGGGTCTAAATAGCCTTTTCAGGCTGAGAAAAGCACTTTGGTGACATTTGGCTGTAACTTGTTCCCAGTACATTCTGAGTGGCTGGTGACTGTGTGTTGTACCTAAAAGTGCCCAACAGGAATCCCAATGCACTATACATGGGCCCAAATGCCTTCCTTATGACAAAACTGACACTCATTTTCTTAAAAAAATCATTGGTCAAAATAGCCTTTTCAGGCTGAGAGAAGCACTTTGGTGACGTTTCACTGTAACTTGTTCCCAGTACAGTCTAAGTGGCTGCTGACTGTGTGACTTGGCTAAAAGTGGCCAAATAGAAGCCCAATCCACAATACATGAGCCCAAAGGCCTTCCTTATGACTAAACTGACACCCACTTTCTTAAAAATATCATGGGTCTAAATAGCCTTTTCAGGCTGAGAAAAGCACTTTGGTGACATTTGGCTGTAACTTGTTCCCAGTACATTCTGAGTGGCTGGTGACTGTGTGTTGTACCTAAAAGTGCCCAACAAGAATCCCAATGCACTATACATGGGCCCAAATGCCTTCCTTATGACAAAACTGACACTCATTTTCTTAAAGAAATCATTGGTCAAAATAGCCTTTTCAGGCTGAGAGAAGCACTTTGGTGACGTTTCACTGTAACTTGTTCCCAGTACAGTCTAAGTGGCTGCTGACTGTGTGACTTGGTTAAAAGTGGCCAAATAGAAGCCCAATCCACAATACATGAGCCCAAAGGCCTTCCTTATGACTAAACTGACACCCACTTTCTTAAAAATATCATGGGTCTAAATAGCCTTTTCAGGCTGAGAAAAGCACTTTGGTGACATTTGGCTGTAACTTGTTCCCAGTACATTCTGAGTGGCTGGTGACTATGTGTTGTACCTAAAAGTGCCCAACAGGAATCCCAATGCACCATACATGGGCCCAAATGCCTTCCTTGTGACAAAACTGACACTCATTTTCTTAAAAAAATCATTGGTCAAAATAGCCTTTTCAGGCTGAGAGAAGCACTTTGGTGACGTTTCACTGTAACTTGTTCCCAGTACAGTCTAAGTGGCTGCTGACTGTGTGACTTGGCTAAAAGTGGCCTTCCTTATGACAAAACTGACACTCATTTTCTTAAAAAAATCATTGGTCAAAATAGCCTTTTCAGGCTGAGAGAAGCACTTTGGTGACGTTTCACTGTAACTTGTTCCCAGTACAGTCTAAGTGAATGCTGACTGTGTGACTTGGTTAAAAGTGGCCAAATAGAAGCCCAATCCACATTAGATAAGCCCAAAGGCCTTCCTTATGACTAAACTGACACCCACTTTCTTAAAAATATCATGGGTCTAAATAGCCTTTTCAGGCTGAGAAAAGCACTTTGGTGACATTTGGCTGTAACTTGTTCCCAGTACATTCTGAGTGGCTGGTGACTGTGTGTTGTACCTAAAAGTGCCCAACAGGAATCCCAATGCACTATACATGGGCCCAAATGCCTTCCTTATGACAAAACTGACACTCATTTTCTTAAAAAAATCATTGGTCAAAATAGCCTTTTCAGGCTGAGAGAAGCACTTTGGTGACGTTTCACTGTAACTTGTTCCCAGTACAGTCTAAGTGGCTGCTGACTGTGTGACTTGGCTAAAAGTGGCCAAATAGATGCCCAATCCACAATACATGAGCCCAAAGGCCTTCCTTATGACAAAACTGACACTCATTTTCTTAAAAAAATCATTGGTCAAAATAGCCTTTTCAGGCTGAGAGAAGCACTTTGGTGACGTTTCACTGTAACTTGTTCCCAGTACAGTCTAAGTGAATGCTGACTGTGTGACTTGGTTAAAAGTGGCCAAATAGAAGCCCAATCCACATTACATAAGCCCAAAGGCCTTCCTTATGACTAAACTGACACCCACTTTCTTAAAAATATCATGGGTCTAAATAGCCTTTTCAGGCTGAGAAAAGCACTTTGGTGACATTTGGCTGTAACTTGTTCCCAGTACATTCTGAGTGGCTGGTGACTGTGTGTTGTACCTAAAAGTGCCCAACAGGAATCCCAATGCACTATACATGGGCCCAAATGCCTTCCTTATGACAAAACTGACACTCATTTTCTTAAAAAATCATTGGTCAAAATAGCCTTTTCAGGCTGAGAGAAGCACTTTGGTGACGTTTCACTGTAACTTGTTCCCAGTACAGTCTAAGTGGCTGCTGACTGTGTGACTTGGTTAAAAGTGGCCAAATAGAAGCCCAATCCACATTACATAAGCCCAAAGGCCTTCCTTATGACTAAACTGACACCCACTTTCTTAAAAATATCATGGGTCTAAATAGCCTTTTCAGGCTGAGAAAAGCACTTTGGTGACATTTGGCTGTAACTTGTTCCCAGTACATTCTGAGTGGCTGGTGACTGTGTGTTGTACCTGAAAGTGCCCAACAAGAATCCCAATGCACTATACATGGGCCCAAATGCCTTCCTTATGACAAAACTGACACTCATTTTCTTAAAAAAATCATTGGTCAAAATAGCCTTTTCAGGCTGAGAGAAGCACTTTGGTGACGCTTCACTGTAACTTGTTCCCAGTACAGTCTAAGTGAATGCTGACTGTGTGACTTGGTTAAAAGTGGCCAAATAGAAGCCCAATCCACATTACATAAGCCCAAAGGCCTTCCTTATGACTAAACTGACACCCACTTTCTTAAAAATATCATGGGTCTAAATAGCCTTTTCAGGCTGAGAAAAGCACTTTGGTGACATTTGGCTGTAACTTGTTCCCAGTACATTCTGAGTGGCTGGTGACTGTGTGTTGTACCTAAAAGTGCCCAACAGGAATCCCAATGCACTATACATGGGCCCAAATGCCTTCCTTATGACAAAACTGACACTCATTTTCTTAAAAAAATCATTGGTCAAAATAGCCTTTTCAGGCTGAGAGAAGCACTTTGGTGACGTTTCACTGTAACTTGTTCCCAGTACAGTCTAAGTGGCTGCTGACTGTGTGACTTGGCTAAAAGTGGCCTTCCTTATGACAAAACTGACACTCATTTTCTTAAAAAAATCATTGGTCAAAATAGCCTTTTCAGGCTGAGAGAAGCACTTTGGTGACGTTTCACTGTAACTTGTTCCCAGTACAGTCTAAGTGAATGCTGACTGTGTGACTTGGTTAAAAGTGGCCAAATAGAAGCCCAATCCACATTACATGAGCCCAAAGGCCTTCCTTATGACTAAACTGACACCCACTTTCTTAAAAATATCATGGGTCTAAATAGCCTTTTCAGGCTGAGAAAAGCACTTTTGTGACATTTGGCTGTAACTTGTTCCCAGTACATTCTGAGTGGCTGGTGACTGTGTGTTGTACCTAAAAGTGCCCAACAGGAATCCCAATGCACTATACATGGGCCCAAATGCCTTCCTTATGACAAAACTGACACTCATTTTCTTAAAAAAATCATTGGTCAAAATAGCCTTTTCAGGCTGAGAGAAGCACTTTGGTGACGTTTCACTGTAACTTGTTCCCAGTACAGTCTAAGTGGCTGCTGACTGTGTGACTTGGCTAAAAGTGGCCTTCCTTATGACAAAACTGACACTCATTTTCTTAAAAAAATCATTGGTCAAAATAGCCTTTTCAGGCTGAGAGAAGCACTTTGGTGACGTTTCACTGTAACTTGTTCCCAGTACAGTCTAAGTGAATGCTGACTGTGTGACTTGGTTAAAAGTGGCCAAATAGAAGCCCAATCCACATTAGATAAGCCCAAAGGCCTTCCTTATGACTAAACTGACACCCACTTTCTTAAAAATATCATGGGTCTAAATAGCCTTTTCAGGCTGAGAAAAGCACTTTGGTGACATTTGGCTGTAACTTGTTCCCAGTACATTCTGAGTGGCTGGTGACTGTGTGTTGTACCTAAAAGTGCCCAACAGGAATCCCAATGCACTATACATGGGCCCAAATGCCTTCCTTATGACAAAACTGACACTCATTTTCTTAAAAAAATCATTGGTCAAAATAGCCTTTTCAGGCTGAGAGAAGCACTTTGGTGACGTTTCACTGTAACTTGTTCCCAGTACAGTCTAAGTGGCTGCTGACTGTGTGACTTGGCTAAAAGTGGCCAAATAGATGCCCAATCCACAATACATGAGCCCAAAGGCCTTCCTTATGACAAAACTGACACTCATTTTCTTAAAAAAATCATTGGTCAAAATAGCCTTTTCAGGCTGAGAGAAGCACTTTGGTGACGTTTCACTGTAACTTGTTCCCAGTACAGTCTAAGTGAATGCTGACTGTGTGACTTGGTTAAAAGTGGCCAAATAGAAGCCCAATCCACATTACATAAGCCCAAAGGCCTTCCTTATGACTAAACTGACACCCACTTTCTTAAAAATATCATGGGTCTAAATAGCCTTTTCAGGCTGAGAAAAGCACTTTGGTGACATTTGGCTGTAACTTGTTCCCAGTACATTCTGAGTGGCTGGTGACTGTGTGTTGTACCTAAAAGTGCCCAACAGGAATCCCAATGCACTATACATGGGCCCAAATGCCTTCCTTATGACAAAACTGACACTCATTTTCTTAAAAAATCATTGGTCAAAATAGCCTTTTCAGGCTGAGAGAAGCACTTTGGTGACGTTTCACTGTAACTTGTTCCCAGTACAGTCTAAGTGGCTGCTGACTGTGTGACTTGGTTAAAAGTGGCCAAATAGAAGCCCAATCCACATTACATAAGCCCAAAGGCCTTCCTTATGACTAAACTGACACCCACTTTCTTAAAAATATCATGGGTCTAAATAGCCTTTTCAGGCTGAGAAAAGCACTTTGGTGACATTTGGCTGTAACTTGTTCCCAGTACATTCTGAGTGGCTGGTGACTGTGTGTTGTACCTGAAAGTGCCCAACAAGAATCCCAATGCACTATACATGGGCCCAAATGCCTTCCTTATGACAAAACTGACACTCATTTTCTTAAAAAAATCATTGGTCAAAATAGCCTTTTCAGGCTGAGAGAAGCACTTTGGTGACGCTTCACTGTAACTTGTTCCCAGTACAGTCTAAGTGAATGCTGACTGTGTGACTTGGTTAAAAGTGGCCAAATAGAAGCCCAATCCACATTACATAAGCCCAAAGGCCTTCCTTATGACTAAACTGACACCCACTTTCTTAAAAATATCATGGGTCTAAATAGCCTTTTCAGGCTGAGAAAAGCACTTTGGTGACATTTGGCTGTAACTTGTTCCCAGTACATTCTGAGTGGCTGGTGACTGTGTGTTGTACCTAAAAGTGCCCAACAGGAATCCCAATGCACTATACATGGGCCCAAATGCCTTCCTTATGACAAAACTGACACTCATTTTCTTAAAAAAATCATTGGTCAAAATAGCCTTTTCAGGCTGAGAGAAGCACTTTGGTGACGTTTCACTGTAACTTGTTCCCAGTACAGTCTAAGTGGCTGCTGACTGTGTGACTTGGCTAAAAGTGGCCTTCCTTATGACAAAACTGACACTCATTTTCTTAAAAAAATCATTGGTCAAAATAGCCTTTTCAGGCTGAGAGAAGCACTTTGGTGACGTTTCACTGTAACTTGTTCCCAGTACAGTCTAAGTGAATGCTGACTGTGTGACTTGGTTAAAAGTGGCCAAATAGAAGCCCAATCCACATTACATAAGCCCAAAGGCCTTCCTTATGACTAAACTGACACCCACTTTCCTAAAAATATCATGGGTCTAAATAGCCTTTTCAGGCTGAGAAAAGCACTTTGGTGACATTTGGCTGTAACTTGTTCCCAGTACATTCTGAGTGGCTGGTGACTGTGTGTTGTACCTAAAAGTGCCCAACAGGAATCCCAATGCACTATACATGGGCCCAAATGCCTTCCTTATGACAAAACTGACACTCATTTTCTTAAAAAAATCATTGGTCAAAATAGCCTTTTCAGGCTGAGAGAAG
Organism: Gymnoscopelus microlampas; assembly: GCF_963454915.1. Lineage (NCBI taxonomy): Eukaryota > Metazoa > Chordata > Actinopteri > Myctophiformes > Myctophidae > Gymnoscopelus > Gymnoscopelus microlampas. Next base: position 60,539,447 of record NC_139940.1, read on the forward strand.
CACTTTGGTGACATTTAGCTGTAACTTGTTCCCAGTACAGTCTAAGTGGCTGCTGACTGTGTGACTTGAATAAAAGTGGCCAAATAGAAGCCCAATCCACATTACATGAGCCCAAAGGCCTTCCTTATGACTAAACTGACACCCACTTTTAAAAAAAATTATCATGGGTCTAAATAGCCTTTTCAGGCTGAGAGAAGCACTTTGGTGACATTTGGCTGTAACTTGTTCCCAGTACATTCTGAGTGGTTGGTGACTGTGTGTTGTACCTAAAAGTACCCAACAAGAATCCCAATGCACTATACATGGGCCCAAATGCCTTCCTTATGACAAAACTGACACTCATTTTCTTAAAAAAATCATTGGTCAAAATAGCCTTTTCAGGCTGAGAGAAGCACTTTGGTGACGTTTCACTGTAACTTGTTCCCAGTACAGTCTAAGTGAATGCTGACTGTGTGACTTGGTTAAAAGTGGCCAAATAGAAGCCCAATCCACATTACATGAGCCCAAAGGCCTTCCTTATGACTAAACTGACACCCACTTTCTTAAAAATATCATGGGTCTAAATAGCCTTTTCAGGCTGAGAAAAGCACTTTGGTGACATTTGGCTGTAACTTGTTCCCAGTACATTCTGAGTGGCTGGTGACTGTGTGTTGTACCTAAAAGTGCCCAACAGGAATCCCAATGCACCATACATGGGCCCAAATGACTTCCTTATGACAAAACTGACACTCATTTTCTTTAAAAAATCATTGGTCAAAATAGCCTTTTCAGGCTGAGAGAAGCACTTTGGTGACGTTTCACTGTAACTTGTTCCCAGTACAGTCTAAGTGGCTGCTGACTGTGTGACTTGGCTAAAAGTGGCCAAATAGAAGCCCAATCCACAATACATGAGCCCAAAGACCTTCCTTATGACTAAACTGACACCCACTTTTTTTTTAAATATCTAGGGTCTAAATAGCCTTTTCAGGCTGAGAGAAGCACTTTGGTGACATTTGGCTGTAACTTGTTCCCTGTACATTCTGAGTGGTTGGTGACTGTGTGTTGTACCTAAAAGTACCCAACAAGAATCCCAATGCACTATACATGGGCCCAAATGCCTTCCTTATGACAAAACTGACACTCATTTTCTTAAAAAAATCATTGGTCAAAATAGCCTTTTCAGGCTGAGAGAAGCACTTTGGTGACGTTTCACTGTAACTTGTTCCCAGTACAGTCTAAGTGAATGCTGACTGTGTGACTTGGTTAAAAGTGGCCAAATAGAAGCCCAATCCACATTAGATAAGCCCAAAGGCCTTCCTTATGACTAAACTGACACCCACTTTCTTAAAAATATCATGGGTCTAAATAGCCTTTTCAGGCTGAGAAAAGCACTTTGGTGACATTTGGCTGTAACTTGTTCCCAGTACATTCTGAGTGGCTGGTGACTGTGTGTTGTACCTAAAAGTGCCCAACAGGAATCCCAATGCACTATACATGGGCCCAAATGCCTTCCTTATGACAAAACTGACACTCATTTTCTTAAAAAAATCATTGGTCAAAATAGCCTTTTCAGGCTGAGAGAAGCACTTTGGTGACGTTTCACTGTAACTTGTTCCCAGTACAGTCTAAGTGGCTGCTGACTGTGTGACTTGGCTAAAAGTGGCCAAATAGATGCCCAATCCACAATACATGAGCCCAAAGGCCTTCCTTATGACAAAACTGACACTCATTTTCTTAAAAAAATCATTGGTCAAAATAGCCTTTTCAGGCTGAGAGAAGCACTTTGGTGACGTTTCACTGTAACTTGTTCCCAGTACAGTCTAAGTGAATGCTGACTGTGTGACTTGGTTAAAAGTGGCCAAATAGAAGCCCAATCCACATTAGATAAGCCCAAAGGCCTTCCTTATGACTAAACTGACACCCACTTTCTTAAAAATATCATGGGTCTAAATAGCCTTTTCAGGCTGAGAAAAGCACTTTGGTGACATTTGGCTGTAACTTGTTCCCAGTACATTCTGAGTGGCTGGTGACTGTGTGTTGTACCTAAAAGTGCCCAACAGGAATCCCAATGCACTATACATGGGCCCAAATGCCTTCCTTATGACAAAACTGACACTCATTTTCTTAAAAAAATCATTGGTCAAAATAGCCTTTTCAGGCTGAGAGAAGCACTTTGGTGACGTTTCACTGTAACTTGTTCCCAGTACAGTCTAAGTGGCTGCTGACTGTGTGACTTGGCTAAAAGTGGCCAAATAGAAGCCCAATCCACAATACATGAGCCCAAAGGCCTTCCTTATGACTAAACTGACACCCACTTTCTTAAAAATATCATGGGTCTAAATAGCCTTTTCAGGCTGAGAAAAGCACTTTGGTGACATTTGGCTGTAACTTGTTCCCAGTACATTCTGAGTGGCTGGTGACTGTGTGTTGTACCTAAAAGTGCCCAACAAGAATCCCAATGCACTATACATGGGCCCAAATGCCTTCCTTATGACAAAACTGACACTCATTTTCTTAAAGAAATCATTGGTCAAAATAGCCTTTTCAGGCTGAGAGAAGCACTTTGGTGACGTTTCACTGTAACTTGTTCCCAGTACAGTCTAAGTGGCTGCTGACTGTGTGACTTGGTTAAAAGTGGCCAAATAGAAGCCCAATCCACAATACATGAGCCCAAAGGCCTTCCTTATGACTAAACTGACACCCACTTTCTTAAAAATATCATGGGTCTAAATAGCCTTTTCAGGCTGAGAAAAGCACTTTGGTGACATTTGGCTGTAACTTGTTCCCAGTACATTCTGAGTGGCTGGTGACTATGTGTTGTACCTAAAAGTGCCCAACAGGAATCCCAATGCACCATACATGGGCCCAAATGCCTTCCTTGTGACAAAACTGACACTCATTTTCTTAAAAAAATCATTGGTCAAAATAGCCTTTTCAGGCTGAGAGAAGCACTTTGGTGACGTTTCACTGTAACTTGTTCCCAGTACAGTCTAAGTGGCTGCTGACTGTGTGACTTGGTTAAAAGTGGCCAAATAGAAGCCCAATCCACATTACATAAGCCCAAAGGCCTTCCTTATGACTAAACTGACACCCACTTTCTTAAAAATATCATGGGTCTAAATAGCCTTTTCAGGCTGAGAAAAGCACTTTGGTGACATTTGGCTGTAACTTGTTCCCAGTACATTCTGAGTGGCTGGTGACTGTGTGTTGTACCTGAAAGTGCCCAACAAGAATCCCAATGCACTATACATGGGCCCAAATGCCTTCCTTATGACAAAACTGACACTCATTTTCTTAAAAAAATCATTGGTCAAAATAGCCTTTTCAGGCTGAGAGAAGCACTTTGGTGACGCTTCACTGTAACTTGTTCCCAGTACAGTCTAAGTGAATGCTGACTGTGTGACTTGGTTAAAAGTGGCCAAATAGAAGCCCAATCCACATTACATAAGCCCAAAGGCCTTCCTTATGACTAAACTGACACCCACTTTCTTAAAAATATCATGGGTCTAAATAGCCTTTTCAGGCTGAGAAAAGCACTTTGGTGACATTTGGCTGTAACTTGTTCCCAGTACATTCTGAGTGGCTGGTGACTGTGTGTTGTACCTAAAAGTGCCCAACAGGAATCCCAATGCACTATACATGGGCCCAAATGCCTTCCTTATGACAAAACTGACACTCATTTTCTTAAAAAAATCATTGGTCAAAATAGCCTTTTCAGGCTGAGAGAAGCACTTTGGTGACGTTTCACTGTAACTTGTTCCCAGTACAGTCTAAGTGGCTGCTGACTGTGTGACTTGGCTAAAAGTGGCCTTCCTTATGACAAAACTGACACTCATTTTCTTAAAAAAATCATTGGTCAAAATAGCCTTTTCAGGCTGAGAGAAGCACTTTGGTGACGTTTCACTGTAACTTGTTCCCAGTACAGTCTAAGTGAATGCTGACTGTGTGACTTGGTTAAAAGTGGCCAAATAGAAGCCCAATCCACATTACATAAGCCCAAAGGCCTTCCTTATGACTAAACTGACACCCACTTTCTTAAAAATATCATGGGTCTAAATAGCCTTTTCAGGCTGAGAAAAGCACTTTGGTGACATTTGGCTGTAACTTGTTCCCAGTACATTCTGAGTGGCTGGTGACTGTGTGTTGTACCTGAAAGTGCCCAACAAGAATCCCAATGCACTATACATGGGCCCAAATGCCTTCCTTATGACAAAACTGACACTCATTTTCTTAAAAAAATCATTGGTCAAAATAGCCTTTTCAGGCTGAGAGAAGCACTTTGGTGACGCTTCACTGTAACTTGTTCCCAGTACAGTCTAAGTGAATGCTGACTGTGTGACTTGGTTAAAAGTGGCCAAATAGAAGCCCAATCCACATTACATAAGCCCAAAGGCCTTCCTTATGACTAAACTGACACCCACTTTCTTAAAAATATCATGGGTCTAAATAGCCTTTTCAGGCTGAGAAAAGCACTTTGGTGACATTTGGCTGTAACTTGTTCCCAGTACATTCTGAGTGGCTGGTGACTGTGTGTTGTACCTAAAAGTGCCCAACAGGAATCCCAATGCACTATACATGGGCCCAAATGCCTTCCTTATGACAAAACTGACACTCATTTTCTTAAAAAAATCATTGGTCAAAATAGCCTTTTCAGGCTGAGAGAAGCACTTTGGTGACGTTTCACTGTAACTTGTTCCCAGTACAGTCTAAGTGGCTGCTGACTGTGTGACTTGGCTAAAAGTGGCCTTCCTTATGACAAAACTGACACTCATTTTCTTAAAAAAATCATTGGTCAAAATAGCCTTTTCAGGCTGAGAGAAGCACTTTGGTGACGTTTCACTGTAACTTGTTCCCAGTACAGTCTAAGTGAATGCTGACTGTGTGACTTGGTTAAAAGTGGCCAAATAGAAGCCCAATCCACATTACATAAGCCCAAAGGCCTTCCTTATGACTAAACTGACACCCACTTTCTTAAAAAATATCATGGGTCTAAATAGCCTTTTCAGGCTGAGAAAAGCACTTTGGTGACATTTGGCTGTAACTTGTTCCCAGTACATTCTGAGTGGCTGGTGACTGTGTGTTGTACCTAAAAGTGCCCAACAGGAATCCCAATGCACCATACATGGGCCCAAATGCCTTCCTTATGACAAAACTGACACTCATTTTCTTAAAAAAATCATTGGTCAAAATAGCCTTTTCAGGCTGAGAGAAGCACTTTGGTGACATTTAGCTGTAACTTGTTCCCAGTACAGTCTAAGTGGCTGCTGACTGTGTGACTTGAATAAAAGTGGCCAAATAGAAGCCCAATCCACATTACATGAGCCCAAAGGCCTTCCTTATGACTAAACTGACACCCACTTTTTAAAAAAATTATCATGGGTCTAAATAGCCTTTTCAGGCTGAGAGAAGCACTTTGGTGACATTTGGCTGTAACTTGTTCCCAGTACATTCTGAGTGGTTGGTGACTGTGTGTTGTACCTAAAAGTACCCAACAAGAATCCCAATGCACTATACATGGGCCCAAATGCCTTCCTTATGACAAAACTGACACTCATTTTCTTAAAAAAATCATTGGTCAAAATAGCCTTTTCAGGCTGAGAGAAGCACTTTGGTGACGTTTCACTGTAACTTGTTCCCAGTACAGTCTAAGTGAATGCTGACTGTGTGACTTGGTTAAAAGTGGCCAAATAGAAGCCCAATCCACATTACATGAGCCCAAAGGCCTTCCTTATGACTAAACTGACACCCACTTTCTTAAAAATATCATGGGTCTAAATAGCCTTTTCAGGCTGAGAAAAGCACTTTGGTGACATTTGGCTGTAACTTGTTCCCAGTACATTCTGAGTGGCTGGTGACTGTGTGTTGTACCTAAAAGTGCCCAACAGGAATCCCAATGCACCATACATGGGCCCAAATGCCTTCCTTATGACAAAACTGACACTCATTTTCTTTAAAAAATCATTGGTCAAAATAGCCTTTTCAGGCTGAGAGAAGCACTTTGGTGACGTTTCACTGTAACTTGTTCCCAGTACAGTCTAAGTGGCTGCTGACTGTGTGACTTGGCTAAAAGTGGCCAAATAGAAGCCCAATCCACAATACATGAGCCCAAAGACCTTCCTTATGACTAAACTGACACCCACTTTTTTTTTAAATATCTAGGGTCTAAATAGCCTTTTCAGGCTGAGAGAAGCACTTTGGTGACGTTTCACTGTAACTTGTTCCCAGTACAGTCTAAGTGGCTGCTGACTGTGTGACTTGGCTAAAAGTGGCCAAATAGATGCCCAATCCACAATACATGAGCCCAAAGGCCTTCCTTATGACAAAACTGACACTCATTTTCTTAAAAAAATCATTGGTCAAAATAGCCTTTTCAGGCTGAGAGAAGCACTTTGGTGACGTTTCACTGTAACTTGTTCCCAGTACAGTCTAAGTGAATGCTGACTGTGTGACTTGGTTAAAAGTGGCCAAATAGAAGCCCATTCCACATTACATAAGCCCAAAGGCCTTCCTTATGACTAAACTGACACCCACTTTCTTAAAAATATCATGGGTCTAAATAGCCTTTTCAGGCTGAGAAAAGCACTTTGGTGACATTTGGCTGTAACTTGTTCCCAGTACATTCTGAGTGGCTGGTGACTGTGTGTTGTACCTAAAAGTGCCCAACAGGAATCCCAATGCACTATACATGGGCCCAAATGCCTTCCTTATGACAAAACTGACACTCATTTTCTTAAAAAAATCATTGGTCAAAATAGCCTTTTCAGGCTGAGAGAAGCACTTTGGTGACGTTTCACTGTAACTTGTTCCCAGTACAGTCTAAGTGGCTGCTGACTGTGTGACTTGGCTAAAAGTGGCCAAATAGAAGCCCAATCCACAATACATGAGCCCAAAGGCCTTCCTTATGACTAAACTGACACCCACTTTCTTAAAAATATCATGGGTCTAAATAGCCTTTTCAGGCTGAGAAAAGCACTTTGGTGACATTTGGCTGTAACTTGTTCCCAGTACATTCTGAGTGGCTGGTGACTGTGTGTTGTACCTAAAAGTGCCCAACAAGAATCCCAATGCACTATACATGGGCCCAAATGCCTTCCTTATGACAAAACTGACACTCATTTTCTTAAAGAAATCATTGGTCAAAATAGCCTTTTCAGGCTGAGAGAAGCACTTTGGTGACGTTTCACTGTAACTTGTTCCCAGTACAGTCTAAGTGGCTGCTGACTGTGTGACTTGGTTAAAAGTGGCCAAATAGAAGCCCAATCCACAATACATGAGCCCAAAGGCCTTCCTTATGACTAAACTGACACCCACTTTCTTAAAAATATCATGGGTCTAAATAGCCTTTTCAGGCTGAGAAAAGCACTTTGGTGACATTTGGCTGTAACTTGTTCCCAGTACATTCTGAGTGGCTGGTGACTATGTGTTGTACCTAAAAGTGCCCAACAGGAATCCCAATGCACCATACATGGGCCCAAATGCCTTCCTTGTGACAAAACTGACACTCATTTTCTTAAAAAAATCATTGGTCAAAATAGCCTTTTCAGGCTGAGAGAAGCACTTTGGTGACGTTTCACTGTAACTTGTTCCCAGTACAGTCTAAGTGGCTGCTGACTGTGTGACTTGGTTAAAAGTGGCCAAATAGAAGCCCAATCCACATTACATAAGCCCAAAGGCCTTCCTTATGACTAAACTGACACCCACTTTCTTAAAAATATCATGGGTCTAAATAGCCTTTTCAGGCTGAGAAAAGCACTTTGGTGACATTTGGCTGTAACTTGTTCCCAGTACATTCTGAGTGGCTGGTGACTGTGTGGGGTGCAGTACGTTAGTCCGACAGCGCATTCCTCCGACAGCGCAGCGCTCCGACGTTTCCAATACTAAACCCGAACCAAACCCGCACCCTAACCTTAACCGCACGCGGATGCCACATAGTCGGAGAAAAGGTCTGTCGGATTAACGCATGCCTCCCGACTGTGTGTTGTACCTGAAAGTGCCCAACAAGAATCCCAATGCACTATACATGGGCCCAAATGCCTTCCTTATGACAAAACTGACACTCATTTTCTTAAAAAAATCATTGGTCAAAATAGCCTTTTCAGGCTGAGAGAAGCACTTTGGTGACGCTTCACTGTAACTTGTTCCCAGTACAGTCTAAGTGAATGCTGACTGTGTGACTTGGTTAAAAGTGGCCAAATAGAAGCCCAATCCACATTACATAAGCCCAAAGGCCTTCCTTATGACTAAACTGACACCCACTTTCTTAAAAATATCATGGGTCTAAATAGCCTTTTCAGGCTGAGAAAAGCACTTTGGTGACATTTGGCTGTAACTTGTTCCCAGTACATTCTGAGTGGCTGGTGACTGTGTGTTGTACCTAAAAGTGCCCAACAGGAATCCCAATGCACTATACATGGGCCCAAATGCCTTCCTTATGACAAAACTGACACTCATTTTCTTAAAAAAATCATTGGTCAAAATAGCCTTTTCAGGCTGAGAGAAGCACTTTGGTGACGTTTCACTGTAACTTGTTCCCAGTACAGTCTAAGTGGCTGCTGACTGTGTGACTTGGCTAAAAGTGGCCTTCCTTATGACAAAACTGACACTCATTTTCTTAAAAAAATCATTGGTCAAAATAGCCTTTTCAGGCTGAGAGAAGCACTTTGGTGACGTTTCACTGTAACTTGTTCCCAGTACAGTCTAAGTGAATGCTGACTGTGTGACTTGGTTAAAAGTGGCCAAATAGAAGCCCAATCCACATTACATAAGCCCAAAGGCCTTCCTTATGACTAAACTGACACCCACTTTCTTAAAAATATCATGGGTCTAAATAGCCTTTTCAGGCTGAGAAAAGCACTTTGGTGACATTTGGCTGTAACTTGTTCCCAGTACATTCTGAGTGGCTGGTGACTGTGTGTTGTACCTGAAAGTGCCCAACAAGAATCCCAATGCACTATACATGGGCCCAAATGCCTTCCTTATGACAAAACTGACACTCATTTTCTTAAAAAAATCATTGGTCAAAATAGCCTTTTCAGGCTGAGAGAAGCACTTTGGTGACGCTTCACTGTAACTTGTTCCCAGTACAGTCTAAGTGAATGCTGACTGTGTGACTTGGTTAAAAGTGGCCAAATAGAAGCCCAATCCACATTACATAAGCCCAAAGGCCTTCCTTATGACTAAACTGACACCCACTTTCTTAAAAATATCATGGGTCTAAATAGCCTTTTCAGGCTGAGAAAAGCACTTTGGTGACATTTGGCTGTAACTTGTTCCCAGTACATTCTGAGTGGCTGGTGACTGTGTGTTGTACCTAAAAGTGCCCAACAGGAATCCCAATGCACTATACATGGGCCCAAATGCCTTCCTTATGACAAAACTGACACTCATTTTCTTAAAAAAATCATTGGTCAAAATAGCCTTTTCAGGCTGAGAGAAGCACTTTGGTGACGTTTCACTGTAACTTGTTCCCAGTACAGTCTAAGTGGCTGCTGACTGTGTGACTTGGCTAAAAGTGGCCTTCCTTATGACAAAACTGACACTCATTTTCTTAAAAAAATCATTGGTCAAAATAGCCTTTTCAGGCTGAGAGAAGCACTTTGGTGACGTTTCACTGTAACTTGTTCCCAGTACAGTCTAAGTGAATGCTGACTGTGTGACTTGGTTAAAAGTGGCCAAATAGAAGCCCAATCCACATTACATAAGCCCAAAGGCCTTCCTTATGACTAAACTGACACCCACTTTCTTAAAAATATCATGGGTCTAAATAGCCTTTTCAGGCTGAGAAAAGCACTTTGGTGACATTTGGCTGTAACTTGTTCCCAGTACATTCTGAGTGGCTGGTGACTGTGTGTTGTACCTGAAAGTGCCCAACAAGAATCCCAATGCACTATACATGGGCCCAAATGCCTTCCTTATGACAAAACTGACACTCATTTTCTTAAAAAAATCATTGGTCAAAATAGCCTTTTCAGGCTGAGAGAAGCACTTTGGTGACGCTTCACTGTAACTTGTTCCCAGTACAGTCTAAGTGAATGCTGACTGTGTGACTTGGTTAAAAGTGGCCAAATAGAAGCCCAATCCACATTACATAAGCCCAAAGGCCTTCCTTATGACTAAACTGACACCCACTTTCTTAAAAATATCATGGGTCTAAATAGCCTTTTCAGGCTGAGAAAAGCACTTTGGTGACATTTGGCTGTAACTTGTTCCCAGTACATTCTGAGTGGCTGGTGACTGTGTGTTGTACCTAAAAGTGCCCAACAGGAATCCCAATGCACTATACATGGGCCCAAATGCCTTCCTTATGACAAAACTGACACTCATTTTCTTAAAAAAATCATTGGTCAAAATAGCCTTTTCAGGCTGAGAGAAGCACTTTGGTGACGTTTCACTGTAACTTGTTCCCAGTACAGTCTAAGTGGCTGCTGACTGTGTGACTTGGCTAAAAGTGGCCTTCCTTATGACAAAACTGACACTCATTTTCTTAAAAAAATCATTGGTCAAAATAGCCTTTTCAGGCTGAGAGAAGCACTTTGGTGACGTTTCACTGTAACTTGTTCCCAGTACAGTCTAAGTGAATGCTGACTGTGTGACTTGGTTAAAAGTGGCCAAATAGAAGCCCAATCCACATTACATAAGCCCAAAGGCCTTCCTTATGACTAAACTGACACCCACTTTCTTAAAAAATATCATGGGTCTAAATAGCCTTTTCAGGCTGAGAAAAGCACTTTGGTGACATTTGGCTGTAACTTGTTCCCAGTACATTCTGAGTGGCTGGTGACTGTGTGTTGTACCTAAAAGTGCCCAACAGGAATCCCAATGCACCATACATGGGCCCAAATGCCTTCCTTATGACAAAACTGACACTCATTTTCTTAAAAAAATCATTGGTCAAAATAGCCTTTTCAGGCTGAGAGAAGCACTTTGGTGACATTTAGCTGTAACTTGTTCCCAGTACAGTCTAAGTGGCTGCTGACTGTGTGACTTGAATAAAAGTGGCCAAATAGAAGCCCAATCCACATTACATGAGCCCAAAGGCCTTCCTTATGACTAAACTGACACCCACTTTTTAAAAAAATTATCATGGGTCTAAATAGCCTTTTCAGGCTGAGAGAAGCACTTTGGTGACATTTGGCTGTAACTTGTTCCCAGTACATTCTGAGTGGTTGGTGACTGTGTGTTGTACCTAAAAGTACCCAACAAGAATCCCAATGCACTATACATGGGCCCAAATGCCTTCCTTATGACAAAACTGACACTCATTTTCTTAAAAAAATCATTGGTCAAAATAGCCTTTTCAGGCTGAGAGAAGCACTTTGGTGACGTTTCACTGTAACTTGTTCCCAGTACAGTCTAAGTGAATGCTGACTGTGTGACTTGGTTAAAAGTGGCCAAATAGAAGCCCAATCCACATTACATGAGCCCAAAGGCCTTCCTTATGACTAAACTGACACCCACTTTCTTAAAAATATCATGGGTCTAAATAGCCTTTTCAGGCTGAGAAAAGCACTTTGGTGACATTTGGCTGTAACTTGTTCCCAGTACATTCTGAGTGGCTGGTGACTGTGTGTTGTACCTAAAAGTGCCCAACAGGAATCCCAATGCACCATACATGGGCCCAAATGCCTTCCTTATGACAAAACTGACACTCATTTTCTTTAAAAAATCATTGGTCAAAATAGCCTTTTCAGGCTGAGAGAAGCACTTTGGTGACGTTTCACTGTAACTTGTTCCCAGTACAGTCTAAGTGGCTGCTGACTGTGTGACTTGGCTAAAAGTGGCCAAATAGAAGCCCAATCCACAATACATGAGCCCAAAGACCTTCCTTATGACTAAACTGACACCCACTTTTTTTTTAAATATCTAGGGTCTAAATAGCCTTTTCAGGCTGAGAGAAGCACTTTGGTGACGTTTCACTGTAACTTGTTCCCAGTACAGTCTAAGTGGCTGCTGACTGTGTGACTTGGCTAAAAGTGGCCAAATAGATGCCCAATCCACAATACATGAGCCCAAAGGCCTTCCTTATGACAAAACTGACACTCATTTTCTTAAAAAAATCATTGGTCAAAATAGCCTTTTCAGGCTGAGAGAAGCACTTTGGTGACGTTTCACTGTAACTTGTTCCCAGTACAGTCTAAGTGAATGCTGACTGTGTGACTTGGTTAAAAGTGGCCAAATAGAAGCCCATTCCACATTACATAAGCCCAAAGGCCTTCCTTATGACTAAACTGACACCCACTTTCTTAAAAATATCATGGGTCTAAATAGCCTTTTCAGGCTGAGAAAAGCACTTTGGTGACATTTGGCTGTAACTTGTTCCCAGTACATTCTGAGTGGCTGGTGACTGTGTGTTGTACCTAAAAGTGCCCAACAGGAATCCCAATGCACTATACATGGGCCCAAATGCCTTCCTTATGACAAAACTGACACTCATTTTCTTAAAAAAATCATTGGTCAAAATAGCCTTTTCAGGCTGAGAGAAGCACTTTGGTGACGTTTCACTGTAACTTGTTCCCAGTACAGTCTAAGTGGCTGCTGACTGTGTGACTTGGCTAAAAGTGGCCAAATAGAAGCCCAATCCACAATACATGAGCCCAAAGGCCTTCCTTATGACTAAACTGACACCCACTTTCTTAAAAATATCATGGGTCTAAATAGCCTTTTCAGGCTGAGAAAAGCACTTTGGTGACATTTGGCTGTAACTTGTTCCCAGTACATTCTGAGTGGCTGGTGACTGTGTGTTGTACCTAAAAGTGCCCAACAAGAATCCCAATGCACTATACATGGGCCCAAATGCCTTCCTTATGACAAAACTGACACTCATTTTCTTAAAGAAATCATTGGTCAAAATAGCCTTTTCAGGCTGAGAGAAGCACTTTGGTGACGTTTCACTGTAACTTGTTCCCAGTACAGTCTAAGTGGCTGCTGACTGTGTGACTTGGTTAAAAGTGGCCAAATAGAAGCCCAATCCACAATACATGAGCCCAAAGGCCTTCCTTATGACTAAACTGACACCCACTTTCTTAAAAATATCATGGGTCTAAATAGCCTTTTCAGGCTGAGAAAAGCACTTTGGTGACATTTGGCTGTAACTTGTTCCCAGTACATTCTGAGTGGCTGGTGACTATGTGTTGTACCTAAAAGTGCCCAACAGGAATCCCAATGCACCATACATGGGCCCAAATGCCTTCCTTGTGACAAAACTGACACTCATTTTCTTAAAAAAATCATTGGTCAAAATAGCCTTTTCAGGCTGAGAGAAGCACTTTGGTGACGTTTCACTGTAACTTGTTCCCAGTACAGTCTAAGTGGCTGCTGACTGTGTGACTTGGTTAAAAGTGGCCAAATAGAAGCCCAATCCACATTACATAAGCCCAAAGGCCTTCCTTATGACTAAACTGACACCCACTTTCTTAAAAATATCATGGGTCTAAATAGCCTTTTCAGGCTGAGAAAAGCACTTTGGTGACATTTGGCTGTAACTTGTTCCCAGTACATTCTGAGTGGCTGGTGACTGTGTGGGGTGCAGTACGTTAGTCCGACAGCGCATTCCTCCGACAGCGCAGCGCTCCGACGTTTCCAATACTAAACCCGAACCAAACCCGCACCCTAACCTTAACCGCACGCGGATGCCACATAGTCGGAGAAAAGGTCTGTCGGATTAACGCATGCCTCCCGACTGTGTGTTGTACCTGAAAGTGCCCAACAAGAATCCCAATGCACTATACATGGGCCCAAATGCCTTCCTTATGACAAAACTGACACTCATTTTCTTAAAAAAATCATTGGTCAAAATAGCCTTTTCAGGCTGAGAGAAGCACTTTGGTGACGCTTCACTGTAACTTGTTCCCAGTACAGTCTAAGTGAATGCTGACTGTGTGACTTGGTTAAAAGTGGCCAAATAGAAGCCCAATCCACATTACATAAGCCCAAAGGCCTTCCTTATGACTAAACTGACACCCACTTTCTTAAAAATATCATGGGTCTAAATAGCCTTTTCAGGCTGAGAAAAGCACTTTGGTGACATTTGGCTGTAACTTGTTCCCAGTACATTCTGAGTGGCTGGTGACTGTGTGTTGTACCTAAAAGTGCCCAACAGGAATCCCAATGCACTATACATGGGCCCAAATGCCTTCCTTATGACAAAACTGACACTCATTTTCTTAAAAAAATCATTGGTCAAAATAGCCTTTTCAGGCTGAGAGAAGCACTTTGGTGACGTTTCACTGTAACTTGTTCCCAGTACAGTCTAAGTGGCTGCTGACTGTGTGACTTGGCTAAAAGTGGCCTTCCTTATGACAAAACTGACACTCATTTTCTTAAAAAAATCATTGGTCAAAATAGCCTTTTCAGGCTGAGAGAAGCACTTTGGTGACGTTTCACTGTAACTTGTTCCCAGTACAGTCTAAGTGAATGCTGACTGTGTGACTTGGTTAAAAGTGGCCAAATAGAAGCCCAATCCACATTACATAAGCCCAAAGGCCTTCCTTATGACTAAACTGACACCCACTTTCTTAAAAATATCATGGGTCTAAATAGCCTTTTCAGGCTGAGAAAAGCACTTTGGTGACATTTGGCTGTAACTTGTTCCCAGTACATTCTGAGTGGCTGGTGACTGTGTGTTGTACCTAAAAGTGCCCAACAGGAATCCCAATGCACCATACATGGGCCCAAATGCCTTCCTTATGACAAAACTGACACTCATTTTCTTAAAAAAATCATTGGTCAAAATAGCCTTTTCAGGCTGAGAGAAGCACTTTGGTGACATTTAGCTGTAACTTGTTCCCAGTACAGTCTAAGTGGCTGCTGACTGTGTGACTTGAATAAAAGTGGCCAAATAGAAGCCCAATCCACATTACATGAGCCCAAAGGCCTTCCTTATGACTAAACTGACACCCACTTTTAAAAAAAATTATCATGGGTCTAAATAGCCTTTTCAGGCTGAGAAAAGCACTTTGGTGACATTTGGCTGTAACTTGTTCCCAGTACATTCTGAGTGGCTGGTGACTGTGTGTTGTACCTAAAAGTGCCCAACAGGAATCCCAATGCACTATACATGGGCCCAAATGCCTTCCTTATGACAAAACTGACACTCATTTTCTTAAAAAAATCATTGGTCAAAATAGCCTTTTCAGGCTGAGAGAAGCACTTTGGTGACGTTTCACTGTAACTTGTTCCCAGTACAGTCTAAGTGGCTGCTGACTGTGTGACTTGGCTAAAAGTGGCCTTCCTTATGACAAAACTGACACTCATTTTCTTAAAAAAATCATTGGTCAAAATAGCCTTTTCAGGCTGAGAGAAGCACTTTGGTGACGTTTCACTGTAACTTGTTCCCAGTACAGTCTAAGTGGCTGCTGACTGTGTGACTTGGCTAAAAGTGGCCTTCCTTATGACAAAACTGACACTCATTTTCTTAAAAAAATCATTGGTCAAAATAGCCTTTTCAGGCTGAGAGAAGCACTTTGGTGACGTTTCACTGTAACTTGTTCCCAGTACAGTCTAAGTGGCTGCTGACTGTGTGACTTGGCTAAAAGTGGCCAAATAGATGCCCAATCCACAATACATGAGCCCAAAGGCCTTCCTTATGACAAAACTGACACTCATTTTCTTAAAAAAATCATTGGTCAAAATAGCCTTTTCAGGCTGAGAGAAGCACTTTGGTGACGTTTCACTGTAACTTGTTCCCAGTACAGTCTAAGTGAATGCTGACTGTGTGACTTGGTTAAAAGTGGCCAAATAGAAGCCCATTCCACATTACATAAGCCCAAAGGCCTTCCTTATGACTAAACTGACACCCACTTTCTTAAAAATATCATGGGTCTAAATAGCCTTTTCAGGCTGAGAAAAGCACTTTGGTGACATTTGGCTGTAACTTGTTCCCAGTACATTCTGAGTGGCTGGTGACTGTGTGTTGTACCTAAAAGTGCCCAACAGGAATCCCAATGCACTATACATGGGCCCAAATGCCTTCCTTATGACAAAACTGACACTCATTTTCTTAAAAAAATCATTGGTCAAAATAGCCTTTTCAGGCTGAGAGAAGCACTTTGGTGACGTTTCACTGTAACTTGTTCCCAGTACAGTCTAAGTGGCTGCTGACTGTGTGACTTGGCTAAAAGTGGCCAAATAGAAGCCCAATCCACAATACATGAGCCCAAAGGCCTTCCTTATGACTAAACTGACACCCACTTTCTTAAAAATATCATGGGTCTAAATAGCCTTTTCAGGCTGAGAAAAGCACTTTGGTGACATTTGGCTGTAACTTGTTCCCAGTACATTCTGAGTGGCTGGTGACTGTGTGTTGTACCTAAAAGTGCCCAACAAGAATCCCAATGCACTATACATGGGCCCAAATGCCTTCCTTATGACAAAACTGACACTCATTTTCTTAAAGAAATCATTGGTCAAAATAGCCTTTTCAGGCTGAGAGAAGCACTTTGGTGACGTTTCACTGTAACTTGTTCCCAGTACAGTCTAAGTGGCTGCTGACTGTGTGACTTGGTTAAAAGTGGCCAAATAGAAGCCCAATCCACAATACATGAGCCCAAAGGCCTTCCTTATGACTAAACTGACACCCACTTTCTTAAAAATATCATGGGTCTAAATAGCCTTTTCAGGCTGAGAAAAGCACTTTGGTGACATTTGGCTGTAACTTGTTCCCAGTACATTCTGAGTGGCTGGTGACTATGTGTTGTACCTAAAAGTGCCCAACAGGAATCCCAATGCACCATACAAGGGCCCAAATGCCTTCCTTGTGACAAAACTGACACTCATTTTCTTAAAAAAATCATTGGTCAAAATAGCCTTTTCAGGCTGAGAGAAGCACTTTGGTGACGTTTCACTGTAACTTGTTCCCAGTACAGTCTAAGTGGCTGCTGACTGTGTGACTTGGTTAAAAGTGGCCAAATAGAAGCCCAATCCACATTACATAAGCCCAAAGGCCTTCCTTATGACTAAACTGACACCCACTTTCTTAAAAATATCATGGGTCTAAATAGCCTTTTCAGGCTGAGAAAAGCACTTTGGTGACATTTGGCTGTAACTTGTTCCCAGTACATTCTGAGTGGCTGGTGACTGTGTGTTGTACCTGAAAGTGCCCAACAAGAATCCCAATGCACTATACATGGGCCCAAATGCCTTCCTTATGACAAAACTGACACTCATTTTCTTAAAAAAATCATTGGTCAAAATAGCCTTTTCAGGCTGAGAGAAGCACTTTGGTGACGCTTCACTGTAACTTGTTCCCAGTACAGTCTAAGTGAATGCTGACTGTGTGACTTGGTTAAAAGTGGCCAAATAGAAGCCCAATCCACATTACATAAGCCCAAAGGCCTTCCTTATGACTAAACTGACACCCACTTTCTTAAAAATAT